>NC_134137.1:178452500-179077500 GCF_033958435.1 Carettochelys insculpta
CAATACTGAAACCACTGAGCTATCCTTCTCCTCCCTATGTGCACTTGTGGTGCAGAAGAACATCACTTGAACTAGGGTTGTCAATCTGGATTCAAGCCCAGTCAGGTAAAAATGAATTTGATGTTTCATAGTTATACGGGCAGTTCAGACTAATACAAACCCTGAGCCACAGTCTCAGCTTGTGTAAATGGGTGCAGTTGTACTAGTGATGAATAAGCAAGGATGGGTCAGCGGTTAGAGCGCTATATGGAAACCTTTGTTTAATTTCTTGCACTACCACTAAACTACTCACTAAAGCCCAGGTCCACAATGGGATTTAAGTACCTAAACCCCAATTACACCCACTCCCAACCCCTTGCTTGTTTGCTGCCTAGACCTGTAGACACTTGAAGTTCTGCTTCTGGGCATGTGCACAATGCCTTGCTGCTGACATCCGGTGCTAGCTTACACCTAAGTCCCAGCAGCACCCTCAGCCCAGGTGAAACCGGATAGTGCCCTAACGGAGGCATGCTCAGAGACGCTTACCAGATCAGGCCCATTCATGACTTAGTGGCAGGCAGAAGAGGTGACGTCTCCCTTAGAATTTTTTTTTATGCTACTGGTTACAGCATTCTCCTGGGCTCTCTGTTTAATTTACCTTTCTGTCTTCTGGGAAGAGAAGTTCCCACCTTCCAGGAGAGTGGTGTAAGCAGCGAACTGTGCGACATGCTGTGGGGCTCCCTCAGTCTCTCCCATTGATGTTTTCACTCTAGATTAATAATCACACTGGTTAAAGAAGGGTGACTGGAGGGAGGGTCTCCCACCTCCCACCTGAGTGCCCTGCCCACCATGCTACAGAGACATCTGGTCTCTTTCTCATACAAGCCCAAGGACAATTTGAATATTTATAAAAATGAAAGGGCAGTCACAGAATAACCTCTAGCCTGGGGGGTTAGCACATGCTTCTTGGAAGCCAGAGATCCCCACCTGTAAAAGAGATAATAGGACTCCCTTATCTCACAGGGGTAGTGTGAGGAGACAAGTATCAGAGAGGTAGCCACGTTAGTCTGTAGCTTCAAGGACAACAGGAAGTCCTGTGGCACCTTATAGACTAACACATATTTTGGAGCATAAGTTTTTGTGGGCAAAGAGCTGCTTCATCAGATGCATCTGGTCATAAGCTCCTAGTTTAATGGAAAGTCATTACTATAAGGTGCTGTCTATAAGGTACCACAGAACTCCTGTGAGGAGACAAGCATCGAAGGCTGGAAAGCATTCAGAGTCTCTGGCAATGGGAGCCAAATAAGTACCTTGGGCAGACAGAGTCTTGAAGTAGTTGTGACTGCAGTGCAGTGAAGCTGATTCTTATCAGCAGAAGAGCTGGCCCATTATACCATCCCTATTGAGTTTAGGTTATTGCAAAATGGACCCCCACGAGCAGTCTGTGATGGTCCATAATACAATAACCCAAACCTTATTAACTTATTTTCAGGGGTAGGGAATATGTGAACAAATCATTCACACTGGACTAAATCTTGCCCAGTCCCTGATCCCGCAGAGTCAGTGAAGTTTCTCTGTGGGAATTAGGGGCAGAACTGGGGGACCTGCACAAGTGGAGACCCCTTTTATAGGCCCTGGAATTCAACCTGGTAAAACTAAATTGCATTGGAAGGTGCAAGCTTGGGACAATGCAGAGGTAAACTTAGAGGGAGCAGGCTGCTGAATCTATTGTCTTTGTAATTCAATGGGTCATACTTCTGCAGTACAGGGAACAGCAGTTGCAGGTACTCTGCAAGTGTTCCTGCGAATCCTCTCCACTGCCATTGTGCGTGGCTTGGAAAAATACTCCCTCCCTCCCTCAACTCTATGTAAAATGCCACTGCACAGCCTGGTCACTCAAGCTATGTGCTGCATTCAGGACTTGGCCCATTAAGGCCATGTATCATTATGCACAGCCTGGGCCAGGAAAAGTGCATAAGTTGTGTCATTCCAGGAGTACCCCAAAGTCATCGTGCCTTGGAGTCACTCATTTGAGTCAGTTCCCTCCCTGCTTCTCCCTTCCTGTAGAGAGTAGTGATTTATTGCTGAGCTATACTAGTAGGAGATTACCACATTTTTTTGGACCAGCTCTGCTGTGCTGGCCAGTTTTTTTGGGAGATGGAGTCAAGGCTCTACTTATTCCTCTAGAGACAGGCCTGAGTGCACAGACAAAAGAGCAATCTAGCCCAGTGTAAATATTTTGGGTCTTGTTTATTAGCTTCTCACTCGATGATTTATGAACGCAGGGAAACTAGAAACAATTTTAAATGAAAGTGAAATGGAGTGGTCTGTCTCTGAATAACAATTGGCTAAAATTCTCTTTACTTGATATCTATTTTATTATCTACTTTCTAGATTTTTTGTTTGAGACACCTGACATGAAGTCTTTGCTTCTGTGGAGGGAAGCTAATCAAATGTCTGAACCTGTAGGTTTCTGATGCGACAAATACACTTTCAAAAGTGGATACATATTTATTTCTCTTGGAGTTGGTTATTTTTGTCTTCTGAAAGCTCTCCTAACTTCCATTGTAACCTAAATCTTCATTTGTGCCTCCCTAGCTGTGCAGTTTTAGTTGGCATCATTTAATAGGAGTATACTTCATAATTCAAACAAATGGCTTGCTCTTTCTCTGCCATCAAAAATGGAACCTCCCTACATTTGTTTTTAGAAAATATGGATCTCAGCTAATTAAGAATTTGGTCTTGTTACTTGCACATAATAAATACAAGTAGATGAATGAGAAATTTAGAAGATTTATGAGAGGATCTGCCAAGAAGTTGGCAACGATTTAGGCAGAACACCATCAATACACAAAAGTACTCTATTTACTAACTGGCTTTGACAACACCGTTTGACTTCTTAATGAGTCTATACCTAGCTCTGTCTCTAAAAGAGGTGCATGGAATTATGTTAAGTTCCTTTGTGTTTTGGGGCAAATTTAGTTTCAAGTTGATTGAAGCAGAAATGTTCAAATTTGTTTTGATGTGAGAGTCCCCTTGAATCCTAAATTGAATTGTCTAATAATCTTCTTTCATGAATATTTCAGGTCCACTGTGGGCTCTTTCCAGCCCTTCCAGTCAAAACTTTCGACTACATTATTTGTTTTTAAGTTGTTTTCTAGTTTGTTCTTTCAGAATATCCTGTGGTCTCTCTTTCACGCCTCGCTCACTCTCCTGTTCTACCTCTAGTCCCCAAGAGCTGATATTTGTCTAGATATTGGCAAAGGGATCCCATAGAGTTTGGGATTTTTGCAAATAACTTTCTTTCTTTCTTTGAAGCTTTAATTAAAACAAGATTATCTGTTTGCCTTTATATATATATATATATATATATATATATATATATATACACACAGCAATAATAAATGGTTGCATCTGAGGAGTTTCCTAGTTACATATCACATCCTTTCTGGAAAAGTTCAGAGAAAATAATAATCTGAAGAAAATAAAAATGTAACAGATTTTTTGAACAGTTCCATAGAAGTTAATAGAGAATCACAGTTGCACAATAGAAACTGATGAGCTGATTAACAAAACCTATAAAAAGAGTAATTCTCTGTTATTTTGTGTAGGGTTTGGTAATGGTTTTTCCAGAAGGTGGCTATAGAACTTAGTTGGCTTAATCTTTGTTATGTTCTATAGGATTTTTTCATAAGGAATGGATTTATTCAACATTTCAATAAAAAAAAGATGAATGAATGAGGCTTCTCAATGAAGCTGAAGAAAGCTAGATTACTAAGTGTCCCTATTTTGCATTTGTCACTTCAGAGAAGCAACAGCTGACAGTGGTCTGAACACTGAGCAGGAGAAAGCGATAGCAGGTGACTCACCTTAGAGAAGATTAGTGTTACCTGATGGTGGGAAGGACTTGAAATGAATTGAGTTGCATGAAGAGGAAGGTAGGAAGATGAATTCTTGCCTAGAACACCTCTGTGTCTAGGTCCATTAGAAAACGCTACATTGTGACCCAGTGCTAGGGAAAATAGGAAAAGAAAGAAGCGGTCAATACACCTTACTGCTGCTGTAGAGAACATGAGCAGGAAGTGTCCTATGAAGGACAGCACGGCAGAAATGAAACTCAGGGCATCTGTCAAGGGAGGGGACAGGCTGAGGCAGCTGATCAGTTCTCACAGACGTTAGTTGTCTAGTCACATGACTGAGCCAGTCTATTTAAATACTGTGACAGCGTTTGCCTTTCAGAGCTAGACGGCAGGGGCCACATGCACTGGGCATCTGATCCACCCACACCAGATACAGGGCCAGACTTGGGCAGTGGCTCAAAAATAAGTCTAGAAAATGTTTGGTGCTGGCTGGACAGACTGCAGTTCCTGGAGGAGGTGCCTTGGTGAGATAACAGCAGTCCAGAGAGCCAGCTAGGAAGTCTCTCTCTTTAGAGTAGATCCAGATCTCAGCTAGGCTAATTCCATCCTGAAAACTGAATCATTTTTGGCTTTGTGCAGATTCTCCAGCACATTAATCTTAACTAGGAGAAGAGAGAGGCACTTTGAATAAATACATTGAATAATTTAATTGTTATGGTTTGGAAGCCATGTTCCCTATGTTATCAGACTGTCCCAGTGAGTTAGCTTATAGATGTGAGGCTGAGAACAACTGATGGTGTAAAAGTCCAGCACACATTATTCTTAAATATGGCTAGAACAAGAAGTGTCAGGAAGCCTGTGTGTAGACAGACACATATGCAGAACACACATCCTGGGTGGGGTGGGGAGGAAGAGTGAACCTGCCTTTTTTTTAAATAACAAAGTAAGTCAGAGTAAAAAATATTTCAGATCAAAACATACTATATTAAATGTTTTGACTTATCTTGTGAGCTGACTTGATTAATGAACATGTGACTGGGTATTAAGTTTAGCATTGGCTCTTTCAAAGAACTCCTCTTCGCTGAGCCTAGGAAACACAGTAAAAGTCATGGAAAAGAATTACAGAAGGGAGAATTTTAACTTTCCTCTTCCCCTAGTGGAGCAGTTAATAGTGTGCAGGGGTACACTCTGGCTGGCTGTTATTATCAAATAACAAATTATGTAACAATCAGATAAGGCCATGCTTTCTAACATAGAGGACAGGACCTCTCCATTGTTCTCTGCAGTCTCAGCTTGCGTTTTGAAAAGAAAAAGTCTGGTGTGATGGCTGTAAGAAAAATCTTCAAAATAAGAAGCGTGAGTAGGTAATGTAGCAAGGGCCTGCCTAAGCCTGCCGAAAACATCGGCCAATACTTCAGAAATATGGTGTGAACTGCTCCATTCATTTCAGTGGCTGCCAACCCAGTTGCCAGCAATAATGCTCTCTTTGTTCACAGTTTCATTGCTCACTGACGCACGTAAGAAAGGAGAGGAAGGACCATACTTTTAAGAGCTCTGCCAGTGCTTCTCAAAGGCGGGGAAGCTGTGTGAAGGATTAGAGGGGATCATGGAAGCTATCTAAGTTAAGATGGGATGGCTTTTAACGCCACATGTCAGGATTTCAGGGGAGTACAATTGGTTTCATTCTCCTGAAGCTGGGAGGTGGGAATGGGCAGGGAGCTGTGGAGAATGGCTTTTCAGAAGTCTGGGGGACACTGAGCTAGGGAATTATTTCTGAACTGTAGTGACCCTACTCATCTTCCAACAGAGTCAAGAGCTTATTAGCTACACCTGGCTGATGAGCAGCCATGGTAGCTTGAGAAAGAGGCAGAAAGACACCCATAGTTGTATGTGCTAAATGACAATTTCTCTTCACTCCCGGATAAGTGCTCTGAGTCAGAGCTGTGACACTTAGCCAATGACCCCAAACCTCCTGTGTTCACCCTATGACTTTAATGTCTTCCCCCCCCATTTGGCTTCATATTATATTTAGTAACCTTACATTGTGTGGGAGGATGAGCTTCCACCTGTCTGGAAAAGCTTTTGGGGTAGATAGAGCAAAGAAGGAGAAGTATTTTTCCTTTTTTTCAGATCAAAAGAAGTTCAAGTTGGTTTCAGTTCATTCACTGAGCTCATTCTTATTTCTCTGTTATGGTTACAGATTTTGCAATAGGAAATGAAGGGGCCAACCATTTTCCAGATTGCTATTCAGCACTGGGCCCAGGCTGGACAGTTCGCCATTAGTAATGCCGGTGTGCTAAAGCAGGAGCAAAAGAAGTGCAGTAACTACCTTTAACCTGGTAGGTTTCTTCCTTAATCGGGCAAGCCCATAGTCTTATGATGGAAAGAATCCTTCAACAGAGGGACAAAAGGCATGAAGGTGAAATGAGAGGGCAATATGTAGAATGAGATTATCTCACTGAGATCTCATTTTGATGCTTGTGTATGGGGGGGGAAGGGGAAAGGTATGTATGGGGGATAACAGGAGTGATGATTATGTGAAAGAAGTATGGGAGAGAGTTTTTGCACTGACTTCAGTGGACTTTGGATAAGGATCTCTGAAATTATACGTGAATCTTCACTGAAATACATGGATCCCCTTCATACCAGATAGACTGTTCCTTGTTACACTCTGGCCAATACCTTCATGAGACTTCAGCATTCGATTAAGATTTTGATTGCAAAGAGCAGCATGCCAGTGGTATGTCAATACTGCAGTTGTTCACACTCTCTCTTCCTTTCTGGCTCTAAAATCTTTATTGAATTTTCATCCATCATTACAAGGGATCCATTCAGCGTGGCAACGCTGCCATTTAGATGTAAGCGTATTCAGTCAGAGCGGGTTAAACTCTTAATTTATTGCTTGTTAAACATGTCAGCTTTCTTATCAGTGTCAGTGTTGCTGATATAGAGCTGACTAGCTCTCTTGGAAGGCGAGCTTTGGAGCTGAGATTGGTAAACCACGAAAAGGTGAACCTGATACTCAAAGCAAGTGTCAAACACTATCAGATCAGAATTATAGCTTTTTAAACTCACAGATGGAAATGATTACACCCCAGGCAAGACAGTGGAGCATGTGGTCCTTGCCTCTACCTGTATTTAGGTGGTGTGTTAACCCACAGTAAAAGTGGAGTCAAGATGGGCCCATAGAACTCCTGACTGGTGAGTTATTTGTGAGCTGTAACAACTACCTACTCTCCTGATTCTTTTTGCCACTCTCTTCTCACACTTAAAAAATACTGTATGGCACTTTCAAAGATGCTTAGCGAATCTAGATTCCAATAATTGTGAAAGCAACTGACTATCCAAATGCTCTGGGATGCACTGAAAATCTCACCTATTGGATAAGGCAACTGCTATTTAAAATGAAAGGAAACTTTAAAAGAAATCAGAGAGTTCAGTGCATTGAAGGGGTTATTTTGCATGACATATTCCGTTTGCAGAAGCACACTCCAGAAGGTTACATATACTTAAGACTCTAAGAATGATGCAATCTGGAGTACCATCCTGTACTTCTGGCAGGTCACCATGGGGGTCAGATTAAGGTGAGGCAAAGTGCAGCTCACTGGCTTAACAAAGCAACCACTCACAGAAATGCCCCACTGACTTGTGGATGAATGTGGGAGAATGCAAGGCTATAAGAGTAAATTCAGACAGAAAATCTGGAGTGGAGCCCCAAGGTTGCTTGCATCTTTCCAGCAACTCCTGTAGTGGATTGGGTACTAGATGTATTGGTTCTTCCCCTCCTCTGGATTTTACCTCTGATGCTGAGAGGGGGATCCTGATGCATGGACAACTCAGGGCCTCTACAATATCATCCCAGGCTTGTGCTCTGGGAAGTTCTCCAGCTTTGCCTCAAGCATTGACACAACACTTCAGGCAGCAATCACTGGTTCTAAGCTTTTATTTAACTGGCACAGAGTTTAGCACCAAGGGTTGTCTCCAGTGGTAAGAGAGATCATTGCATCTTACTGGACAACCATTGCTAGCCAGACAATAGCATGTGATCCCATCATAGTCTGCCTGCTTCAACAGAAACTTGAGCTTAGAGTTTCTCCAAGAGAAATAGAGTTTTGTAACTTGACAAATGGGCTATAACTAATGCACTAGGCAAACCAAGTTAAAAAAAAACATTCTTAAAGACAGGATGCTGGAACATTCACACTATGACAACTAGATTGTTTGTGGATCTTCAACAGATTAATAATTAACTTAAAATTGCCATGATCAATGATGAGCTGAAACAACTTCATGTGGATATTGCTTCCTTCCAAAGACACAACTAGTATCCAGTGGATCTCTTGGAGAAAAAAGCTACACATTTTTTTCTGGCAGGGAAAAAGTGTGGAAGAAATGGAGTTGGATTCACCTTCAAGCACTCACTTTGGGGGATGATTGAGTCATCTTCAAATGTATCAGAGGGAGTTATCACACTATGCTTGTTCAAATTTGAGAGCATAGTCAATTTTATGATTGTGTATGTCCCAGCACTCTCCTGGTCTTCTAACATCAAGGACCAGTTCTCTGACCATTCGAACACCTCACTCCCTCAAAATACAAGTATATTTCCTGATAGGACACTTCAATGCAAGGATGGGGGCTGATCATAAAGCATGGCCTAACTGAGTTGGTCATCACTGAACTGGTAAGGTGAATGCAAATGGTCAGAGACGGCTTGAATTTTGTTGCTCTTGGAACCTCAGTGTAACAAATTCATTTTTCCAGACAAAATCACAATACAGTGTCTTGGAAACATTCTAGATCTGGCAACTAGATCCAACCTTAACATTGCCCTTTTTACCCACAGATATCAAAATGCTGATTGCAACACAGCCCACTCTCTGGTATGCAACAAGGTCAGACTTAAACCAAAGAAAATACACAGATCCAAAGTAAATGGTGGCCATCGTATAAACATCAGTGCCATAGTGGACCAAGAACAGTCACAGCAGTACAGTAATGTATGACAACAAGCACTGGGTACCAGGAATTGTGCCATAAGAGCTCAGCTGAAGTGAGAGGAAATGAAGAACACACCTAACGATGCAGCTCTGACAGTTTTTGGGAAGAGATAAAACAAGAACAATGACTGGTCTGATGCCCATTCTATTGTGTCAACACCAGTCCCAGAGACCAAATACACAGCCCAAAACAACTATAATGTAAGGTGACCATCTGTCCCGTTTTTCCCAGGACAGCCCCTTATTTAAGCTGTCTTGCAGGTGTCCGGATTTTTTTAAGAAAATGGGCACACAGTCCTGTATTTTGCAGGGCTCCTGTTCCCTGGTACCTGGTGTCTCAGGGTGGCAGCCTCCACTGCCAGTGAAACTCTTCTGCAGGGCAGCTGATTTGTTCCTGCTCCGCCTGCCAGGAGGCTGCGGGGCTCCTATTCTTGACTTCCCTCACCAGAAGGATGTGGAGCCCCCATCCCCTGCTCCCCACATCGGGAGGCTGTTGAGCCCCCATCCCTGGTGCCTCATTGTGGGGAAGCAGCCTACATCACCAAGGAGCCCTGACATGGGACAGCAGCCTCCCATCCCTGGAGGCCAGTATCCCATATTTGCCATAGGTCAATGTAGTCACCCTATATAAAAGGGACGCAAATGAAAAAACCTTACAAGCATTAAGAGAAATTAGTTTATCTACACAAACACATTTTATTCGATTAATTTAAAAACATATATTTAGTGCATTTTTTTGCATAGGCAAGACCTTAGAAGTGGATATATTTTTGTCATTCAAAGCCCCCAATACCAATGTTTCATGTGCTGCATGTATCTAAGCTCTTCTGGAATGGTTGGATGTGGTTCTAGTGCCATCTTATGCCTTTTACATAAGAACAGAATGGATGTAAATCATTTAATGCTTTAGACTGGTGGTTTGTAATGATAAAAAATCTCAGCCTCCTTGCTCTTCCCATTTGCTTGAGCTGGGCTGTGACTGCAGGCTTTACAGACCATTCTCACCTGTAAGCTGTTGACTGAGATGTTGACTGAAAGACAGTGTGAAAGGGCACTGTCCATTTCTGTCCACTAAAGATCAGGCACTCTCTTCATCGATTCATCCCTTCCTTTCCTGCTTCACCTTACAACGGTGGAGCTGTTGGCCCATATGGGAGTGCGTGTTGGTTTTTAGCCTCTTTCTTGTTTTCTTTCTTCAGAGAGGAGATTACAGTTTACTCTGGTAGTGAGGGGACAGTGGGTTCACTCAGGCATTATTCTGTTATCCCAGAAATGTAAGCATTGGCAGTGGATGTTACTAAAAGCTAATTATGAACAAAATAATCTCAAAAGCTCATTATCTAATAAATAAAATTGTTTGTCTTTAAGGTGCTACAGGACTGCTTGGTGGGTTTTTTAAAACAAAAATGGGATTCTCTCAGTGCAGGCTGGGAGAAATGAAAATGAATAAGCCAGTGGGGAAAATTGGTGAAAAATAACTTAGATTTTTTTTTGTAAAAAATACATCAATTTTAATAAGCTAAATTATGCTGTCAGAGCCATGTAGAAGGAATTTTAGTTTTAAAGAATTTTAGTTTTAAAGATCTGATCTGAACCTGGCAGTATCACTTTAATTTAAAAACCCAATGCTAAAACTAAAAACACACGTTTTTCTTTAAAAAAAATTGAAATGTGTACACAACGCACTTCGTTTGATCAAGAATTTTTTTAGCCCTGTGGAATATTTGTTTTGCATGGCACAAACCCTGGTTCGATACATGAACTACAGAGAATCTTTCTGAATTCATAAACTCTGTTTTCTGTCCCGAGGTTACTGCTGTTCTCAGGTCACATTACTGACTCAGAGAACCCTTTATCGTTACTTTTTACAAATTCTTCAGACATTTGGTTGTAATGACAATTTTTCCATTTTCTTTTGAAAGGTCTTGTATGCATTTTCCTTTCTCTTTTGAAATGGAACTTCTCATCACCCTGGGGTCAGTGACTGCATCTGTAGACTTCTAAAATTCTGCAGAAGATGGCCGGAGACGAGATAAGCTACTTCCTAATTCAGGCTTTTCACAAACAAACACATTGATCTTTTTCTCCGATGTCATAACTTTTAATGTAGTTTTAGCATACTGAGTTTTCACTGATTTGATCTCTTGGGTCACAGAGTTCAGACCCTTTTAATGACAGTATCCATAGCACTACATTACTTTCAAAGAGATTTTCTGTGCAGTTTAAGCCATGTACCATTAAGTTATAATTTATGCCTCATCAGTGCCCCCTGTGTTTCTTTGGCTGATCTTATCCCTAATTTCTGTTTTGGGCTTTTTCAGGCGATTTTACATTTAATAGGATTTGAAACATTTGGATTGACCAAATACAAGAATCACGTATGGACCGTGTCTACACTAGCCCCTTCCTTTTGGAAGGGGCATGGTCATGAGTGAGTTAGGAAGATGCTAATGAGGTGCTGCCATGAATATGAAGCACCCGATTAGTGTAATGGCAGCCGTGCGCAATTCGAAAGCGCTGCTCTCAAATCGCGTGCTGCCTGTGTGGATGGAGGCCTTTCAAAAGGAACCCCGGACCTTGAAAGCCCCTTCTTCCTATTTGGTTTTAGGAAGAAGGGGCTTTCGAAGTCCGGGACGTCCTTTCAAAGGACCCCTGTCTACATGGGCAGCTTGTGATTCGAAAGCAGCCCTTTGAAATTGTGCATGGCCACCATTATGCTAAGCAGGCGCTGCATATTCATGGCAGCGCCTCATGAGCACCTTCCCAACTCACTGATTACCATGCCCCTTCTAAAAGGAAAGGGCTAGTGTAGGTGTAGCCATGGTGTCTTTAAAATGAAATTAATGCCACTTGACAAAATCTGATGTTAAATGCCGCTCTCTGTATGTACAGTTCTTTCTCGGAAGCTTTCTCTGTGCAGCTCTGATAACCCACCTGATTATACCCACCCTTCTAATCCAGAGACCACCTGGGCAAAGATTAAGTCCTGGTCTACAGTAAAAAATAAAAGCTAGGCTGACCCAGCTACATTGCTTAGGGGTGTGAAAAATTCACATCTCCCCATCCTTAACGACTATGTAAGCTGACCTAGGCCCCACTGCAGACACTGTAGATCAATGAACGAATTCTTCCTCCATCTATCTACTGCCTCCTGTGCAGGTGGATTACCCAGGTCTTCAACTGAGATGCTGTAGTTTTTCAAGTGTACATAAGATCTAAATTAATTGAGCTAAAAAGTTTGGCACATACAGGGGCTTTGTGAAGTGGAGTACTTCCAGTGGAGGCTTGCCTGATATGATACCGCTGCAGTCTTCTGATGTAACAACAGCTTTTAATCCCATTCTCTGGAGGTCAAATATAAGTTCACAGAATCTTTTCCAATGAGGCTAAACCCAGCTGAAGTCTTTCTCTGCAGAAAGTAACTGGGGGCTCATTTGTACACATAGGTGTGCGGTGGAGATGGGAAGATGACAGAAGAGTTTACCTCCTCCCTTTAAGTGGCTTTTATAAGAGCCAGACACCATATTAGTCTCTGCACAGAGAAGACAGAGAGGAAGCACAGGGATGGGTGCTTTTCTACACTGTGAGCATACACAGTGCCTAAAAGTGGTGGGGAGGCAGCCAGGATTCCTAGATAAAATACTGTATTCCTATTTCATAGGAAATTGCAAAAGTTTGCAGGATTCTGGTCTCTCCCATTTTCCACAGGCAAGTTTAATTGTAAATGTTAGTGAACATGAATTTCACTTGTGTGGATTTCTTCTAGCGTTCTTTACCGGTCACAGAACTGCTCAGAGTGAAATCAGTGGTTCCCCGGAAGTCAGTAGCACAACTCCCATTGACTTAATGGGTCCAGGATTTCACCATGAAAGAACAGAGTTTGACACAAAATTTATGATATAATTTTCCAGATGTCCAGCTATATTGTCTTTAAGTAATGCTGTCTTGTTTTTTAACTATTCTGATGCTCTGGGCTTTAGAATAGAAATAAGATTTCTATGGTATTGAATCCACAACCCACACATAACAGCCCAGTATATCTTCATTAACAAGAAGCATTTCTATTGATTTCATTTTGCAATGTTTCATATTACACATAACAAATATGTATGGTCACCTAAGTGAGTTATTGCAATTCAATTTGGAATGATTGCATCAGGTTATTGTATTATCTCTAGGATGCCTGAGTCCCTGGGTGTCAAAACTGTTTTTATTTAATGGAATAACATGGAAAAGTTAATCAGAGTAGGTTAACCTTTGCGGAACTCAAGGTCACATATATTCAGTCTCAGTCATAAATGCAGAGCTTTCGTATTTAACTTTTCGAAAAAAATATTCACATATAAGAAAAAGTCAACGTGGAAATACTTAACAGACTCACCCCTCTAGATAAGTGTATTGGGTTTCCACCAAGGAGAATTTCTATGTATAAATTCCATCTGGACTAAATAGATTTAAAAAGGCAAACTTAATTAAACTCTGTATTACAATTAAAACTTTTTGAGATAAATCCCTCAGAACAGATTTCCCCTTGAGGTTTAACATAATTTTTATGTGTTCATGGCAGAAAGTGAAACAAATTTGTTTTACAGGAGAAAACTATGGGGGTATGTTGAGACTGCAGTTTGTTATGGTAATAATAATTGTTTCACAGGTACTTGAACCTTCCTGACTCTTCCTGATCGCTTGGCATTATCCAACTTTGTCTCTCATCCTAGGCTAACTCTGCGCATCTCCGGGTCAGAGATGAACCCCTGGGAAAGAGGGGTCCTGGTCCCTTTTGGGGGGCTTTTAAGCATAATTGATGTACAAAAATAAGTAATAACATTAATAAATAGTAAACTTGCAGACGATTGGCCTGAAAATATAAATACTTGGTATCTCTGCACTTATACAACTCTCTTATGGGGGTCCTGTGTGGTCCAGTTAGATTACAAAAAGGGCAATAGGGAAGACATTGTAAAAAATTATAACAGGACCAGAAATGTGTGGAAACTAGCGGGGGCAGAGGAAATTCACACTCCCCTTGGTGCTTTTATTAACCTGTCGGTAAACGCAAAGGGGGGTGTGGCAGGTGCCATTCTGACAGGTTTGCGGTTTGGGTGGATTTTAAAGGGAAGTGTAGATTCTGGCATTACTGCAGAATTCATAGAAGATCCAGAGTAGCAATATTTCTGCTGTCTCAGTGATGGGCAAACTTGCCATGGACAAGCCCGCTGGCGTGCAAAGTGCGTCTAATACCATTTCAATAAGACACCAGGTTTTGGGTTCCCATTAACACTTCTAAACGAGAAGTCCTGTTGCCCCTTATAGACTAATAGATATTTTTGAGCATACGCTTCCACGGGCAAAGACCTGTTTTGTCACATGCGTCTGACGAAGCGGATCTTTGCCCACGGAAGCTTATGCTCAAACATATCTGTTCATCTATAAGGTGCCACAGGACTTCTCATTGTTTCTGCGGAGACAGACTAACGTGGCTACCCCTCTGATACTTGTCTCTTCTAACCAGATTGCTTTTTAAAAAATGTTAATTATAGCAAATATTTTAATGAAGCAGAAGGGATTTTAGTATTCACGGATTTTTGGAATGGCGTATTTTCTTTAACCAGAAGTCACTAAGCAAGTCCACGTTCTTCACGAGTTCAATCCATTGCCTCTGATGATAGGTAGGTCTAAGGACTCTGAAACCCCTGATACATGGTGCCAAGTAAAGTGCCAAGTTCTGTTTACACAAGATTTGTAGTTGCCTCATCTCTTCTTTAGCACCATCCTCCTACTTATTTATATCAAGGTAGTGAGGCTGTGACAACTCTATCGGAGCCTTTGGGAGAATTATCTCCATTAGTATAGTTCCAGATGATGTTTATTTTTAGGTTCATCCTCTTTGTTAACACTTTAGAAACAAATGGACCCCTGTGCAGCAGTGTTCCCTCAAATCTTTTCCATCTGTGCAGGGACTGTTTCCATCCATGTGCAGAATAAACTTTTTTATGTGCGCTGAGAGATGTGAGAATGTGCACCACCAGTAGAAACAAAACTAATTAGCCAGGCGGCATTTAAACCTATCCTGAGCAACCCCACAAGAGTACAGCTCACAGGGAACAGTGCTGTGCAGTAACATATTGTTAGTCCATGTCAATATCTCCCTCTCCAAATGCACAGCAGTGGACATCGTGTTCTGCTTTGTGTTTGCTACAGCGCAAACTGACAAACTGGTTTGTGTGTGGGCTGGAGCCCGCTCCAGCCAAATCCTGCAGCTGCCACACAGCCTGCTGTCTTCAAAGCCACAAAGTTTTGGGTAACTGTAGATATTGAATCCTGATGCTGATGACAATGGATAGACATAGAGTCTCTGAGCTCCTTTGCAAACAAAAAGAAGCTGCTCTCTGTCACTGTCACACAATAAATGATTTCCATTCACCAAAGGGTTTGACTGAATTTCAATCACAGCCTTATAGAGTCAGCCTTGGTTTACTCCAGGGAATAGGGCTGTTTTTTCAGTGGTCAGCAAAAAGAGAAGCCAGAACTGATCATTAATATTTTAAAAGCTAAACATGGAAATGACATCATGAATGATGTATCGAGCCTGCTGTTTCTATTTTAAGACAATGATTTCTAAAGCAATCAAGAATTTTCTAGCTTGGGACATTTAAAAGACTGTTCCCTTGGATTCTTTAGTGCCTCTGTGATCAAAGTCTTAGGCACAGAACTGGGGAGTGCAGGAGGGACCGGGGCGTTCAGATTCTCAGCTGCTGTGAATCAGCCCAGCTTCATGGAAGCCTAGCCAGTGCTCATTTTCCCAGTCTTTTTCTCCTCAGGCCAGTATTAGTGAATGCAGGTTTCCTTTTCCTTCTCAGATCTGTGTTTTGGGTTCGTTGTTTCTCTAAGATTTATTTGATTTTATTGCAAATATTTTTGTCACCTACTTTATATATGTTGTTTTCACCCAAAATATTACGTGGCTAGGACATTTTAGTGCAACAATAATTTTTTGTCATTTTACTTGCACTATAATACCAAGCATAGCATGAAGAAAAGTGCACATGAGACAAACTAAGACACATTTCAACTATTAAAAGAAATACACATAGGTACAGTGTAAGGGAGCAATACAACCAAAGGATCTGTGTTGTGGATCTGAATACTCTATTGCACATGATAGAATAATGAAAAAATCCTCTAGCATTTCCAGTTATGTTCACACAATGAAGCTTTTAGCAGTAATGCTGTGATGACACAGCCCTGTTGGTAAAAGTCAACATATGTGAACATTGTTTCTTGGCACTTTTTTGGACAAAATACTTCCACCCATAATGAGGGGGGTTTGCTCTGTTGGCAGCAGAATGCTCCTGCTGACAAAGCAACATTCATACTTTTATTTGCTGCAGCAAAACTTTGTTGTTTGTTGGGGCGGGGGTGGGCTACGCACACATGAATGACAAAAATTTTGTTTATCGAATGCAATTGTAGACATAGACTCTATTTTAACATATTTTACTGATTTAGCCTAGGGTTTGCATAAGTACCTAAGTGCCAGAATTTCAATGGTATTTAGGTGCCTAAAGATTCAGACTGGTGCCTGAGTGACTTAGGCTTCTAACTTCCATTGACTTTTAAGTTGATTTCAATGGAAGTTAGGTATGTATGTGGTTTTATTAATTCCACTCTGTCCTTAACTGTTTATCTGTAGGTATCTAAGCCCCATTGTAAAGCTGGCCTGATTGACTTAAGAACATGAGTCACTTAGAAAATCAATTCAATTTGTACTCCTAAATCAAATAGGGGCATTTGAAAATCTCACTTCAAAGTAACACTAAAATTTGTACTAGTAGGAATATAGCTGGATAAAAGGATAATTGTAAACCTGTCATTTCAATGATCTTTCATCACTCTGGAGCAATGTTCCCTGTAAGATATGTTTAATATAAAGTAGAAGCGCCACTATGAATGTGCCTATGTTGCAGTTTTTTGGACAAGGAGAATTAATATGGTGATTATTCCATGATATGCAGAACTGAAGAATCCAATTAATATATTGGAAACCTCACATTTAGACATAGTGTTCCAAGTTTTCCTACCAGCAGGTTGTGTAATGGTAAACTGTAAACTTTCGTACTTTCTTATTTCATAACTATCTTGTGTCGCACCATCTATCTATGCTGAGGACCTGAACACTTCAAGGATAATCTGTATTTCATTGTACTCTTTAAAAAGGCAGTTTTAAATTTTTGTACTTTTATTTTTGCTGCTAAATTCAAGGACTCAGGAAATGTCACATCTTAATCAGCTGCAGACAGACACAATAGCATACATTTCATACAACATGAAAGATATCAATGTATAACTAGAATAGATTTATGAAGAGCACTGCAGTTTTTGATGAAGCAGTGAAACCTCCACAAAGTACCTGCTTGATTACTTCCCGTTCAAGAAGATCATGACAAAGTTTCCATCAGCATACAGAATTCTGCTTCACTGTTACTGGAGAGTTGTCTCCATTAAGTAATGAATGGTGGCAGCTGATAGGCTTTATTGCACATTTTACTGAACATTTTCACAGTTATGGTAACCATTATGACCTAGATTTTCAAAATAAACTAGTGATTTGGGGTGCTATCATTTTGGGGCACTCAACTTGAGATACCTAAATGGGTATCCTTTACAGAAGGGCAGGGGTCCTCAGGACTTCCGGATCACCCGACATCGCTAGTCAGTTTTGAAAATTTAGGCCAGTCTCTCCAAATACAAGTATTTGCTTCCTAATTTTTCAGTATTCAGATAATATTGAAAGGAATTGGTTTTGTAAAACTGGTAAGACAGCGGTTACACTTTTGACACTCAGGACAGATCAACAAGGCCATGTCTACATAGGCAGCCTCTGTCGACAGAGGTCAATGTTGACAGAAAAACCTTGGCAGATAGGGTGCACCTACACTTGCATTCCTCCCTCGATATAGGTATGCAAATGAGGCAAATAAAATGCAAATGAGGCATAAATTTGCATATTTGGCACCTGATTTACATATTCTAATTTTGAAAGAGCATCTTTCGAAAGAAGAAAGCCAGTGTAGACACTTTTGCAGTGTAGCATCTTTCGAAGATGCGTTTACTTTTGAAAGAGCAGCATCTACACTGGCTATCTTCCTCAGGAAGAAGGAGCCTTCGTAAGAAGGACTTCCTTCTGGAAGCCCCTGGGGGCCACGCTTCTACACGGCATTTTGGAGTCCAGAAGGACGGTCTTCCGGACTCCAAATCACGTGAAATTATGCTAATGAGGCACGTGGAATTTGCATCCAGGCCTCATTAGCATCTTTCTCTCCGTGTATTAGCATGCCACTTCCGAAGGAAGTGGCCTGTGTAGAAATGGTCATAGTGTCTACACAAAAAAGCAGATTGAATGAGCAAGCTGCTCTGTCAACAGAGAGTAACCAGACTGCCCTGCCCCCTCACGACAGAACAGTTTACCAGAAGCTCTGCAAACAGAGCTGCCCAGGGAATCAGAAACCCTCTCTGTCGTCAGAAGTGTCTACAGGGGCACTCTGTTGACAAAACACTGTCGACAGAGGTGCTATACCTGATCAGGAACAGGGATGATAACACTGCCAACTGAACAGCTGAGTTTTGTCGACAAACTGTCAACAGTTCACTTTAGCCATGTAGATGCTTGGCGAGTTTTGTTGACAAAAGCCCAGTTTTGTTGGCAGAAGCTGCCCATGTAGACACGGCCCAAGCGTTGATGTATTTTGCTGAAACAGGGCTGAAATCGTTATTTACTCTGAGAATATTTATAGGGAAAGGAAGGGATGCAAGAGCAAAACTGGAGATAACAGAAATTCAGTTGTAATCTGAATTATGGAGAGACTATCACCACTCTATAATATCACAAGTTAACACCCTGTCAATAAAACCACAGGAAAGAAATGAGGAGGGGAAATGAGGAGGAAATTATTGTGAATGGTGTTGCTGAAAAATGATTCCAAGAACATTTTAAAAGGGGAAAACTGTGATGCCTCCAAGCACTGTTCAAGAATTCAGTCCTCAGACCTTCCAATTCTCCTGCCTCCATGCCTATCTCTGCACATGATCCTTCCTTACAAGACAAAACTGAAAAATACCACATTACATATTCCCTTTCTTTGGTTCATCTTCACTCTCCCCTGACTCTTCTCCAAATCTCTCCTACTTCTTCTGGGTCACAGACACAGATGTTTCTCATCTACCTATTTCAGCTAACCTTGCCACCTGTCTCAATGACCCCCTCCCTTCTCCTAATCTCCTTCACAGGTGCTCTCTTCTCTTCCCTTATTCCTTTTCTTAATTTCTCACTCCCTGTCTCTTCTCTTTCCAAGAAAAGTCAACTTCAGTCTCTTCCTCCTTAAAAAAATCATTGAGCCCATTTGCCTTGCTAACTACTTCCTCCTCTTCCTTTCCTCTCTACTCTCAGGCTGGGTCAACACGAGCCCCTTCCTTTCGAAATGGTCATGTTAATGAGTGGGTTCAAAAGATGCTAATGAGGTGCTGCAATGAATATGCAGCACCTTATTAGCATAATGGCGGCTGCGGCAATTCGAAAGTACGGCTTTTCGAATCGTGTGCCGCCCGTGGAGAAGGGACCTTCCAAAAGGAATCCCCCAGTTTTCGGGACCTTCTTCCTATCTGGTGAGAAATTAAGAAAAGGAATAAGTGAAGAGAAGAGAGCATGTGTGAGGGAGATAGGAGATGGGTCCTATCTGGGGATAGGAAGAAGGGCTTTTGAAAACTGGGGGGCTCCTTTTGGAAAGGTCCTGTCTCCATGGGCGGTGTGTGATTCGAAAAGCTGCACTTTCAAATTGCCACAGCTGTTATGCTAATGAGGTGCTGCATATTCATTGCAGCGCCTCATTAGCATCTTTCGAACCCGCTCATTGACATGTCCCTTTCGAAAGGAAGGGGCTTGTGTAGACACAGGGTAATTGAATACGTTGTTACTGTCTGGAATTTCCCTCCTCTAATTCCATGCTAAATGCTCTCCATTGGCTTCCATCTTTTATGTGCCACTACAGCTTACCTAGGGACAAAACTGTTCTCAGAAAATGCAAGTGATACGGTCTACAACTCTTTATTTAACTATCAAAACACTGTGTGTGGCAATGCATTCATATGGCAACTTTCCCACCTTAAATCAATTTACCAACTGTAATGTGGACTTTGGAAGTGGGGTGGCCAAGAAGTGTAGGAGAAGGTGACCTGCTCTGTTCTATGGATGCAACCAAAGCCTAAAGAAGTCATTGGACAGACTCCAGTTGACATCATCGGGCTTTGGATCAAGCCTTAATCCTTCTGCATTGTGGAAGTATAAATACTGATTATTAAATGGTTGAGATCAAAAATAGCTTCCATGGCTGAAGTACTATATCCTTCTTCCATTTCCACACTTCATGCAATAAGGGGCCTCCAACCCTCCCCATGGTGCCCTGCTGGCTGCTCTGGCAACTGACAGGAAACCTCGAGGCTCCCCCCATTACCTCTTAAAGGCACAACAGAGTGCACAAGGGTGTGTGCAGCAGCTGGCACACTCAGCACCTTTTTGCAACTCGCATGTGACCCAGAATAAGCCAGCTCGAGGGGTACGAGCTGCCCCCATGGCTTCCCAGGAGCCTGCCCAAGTCCTCTAGGAGCCTTCCTGAGCCTGTAGGAGGCAGGCATCTTCCTGGTTAGGGGCAGAGATCTGGGACCTCACTGAGGTCTGGGGAAATGAGACCATCCCCCAGGATCATTGTACCTGAAGCAGGAATGTGGCCATCTGTGGCCACGTGGTGGATTCTCTGGCCTTACAGGGCCAGATCCACAGGCAGGAGCAGGTGCGGATGAAAGTGAAAGAGCTCCACCAGGCCTGTGCCAGGGCCAGGGAGGTCCAGGTTGGGCAGTGCCCATCAGCTGCAACCCACTACAGTGACCTGGACAGGATCCTGAGGGGTAGAGCAATCCCATCACTGCCCCTGGTGATCAACCCAGTCTTGAGTTGGAGGCAGCCAGTGATGACAAAGTGGAGGAGGGGATGGCGGATGAGGACCAGGAGCATGCAATTTTTTTGCAGTGCTTAAAATCATTGTCCTTTGCTGGCAGATCACTTTGATAAGTTTTGTGGAAATTTTAATCTCAGAGGTAGAAGCTTTTAAATATAAACTCTTACTCTAGCATAAGAGAATACCAGGTTATGACATTTAAAATAAACAGCTACAGCTTAAATTCTTACGTATCATTTTCTTGAATTTATGTTTTATCCTTGGGAATCTCCATGAATGATCTTGTGAACCTTTTCATGGGTTAAGGAGAGGCAATAGTGTGGACTTTTAGAGATTGAAAAGACAGAGGACTTTGAGTGAGTTTGTTCAGTAATGAATAATAAAGCGTCACCAGGAGGATAAATTGACCAATTAGCAAACGTAATACATAGAACATTTTTTAAGACAGCAGGTGCAGGAGGCTGACATGAAGTGCTACATCTCAAAACAGGAGCATGACGGAGTTCTAATTAATCTGCAGTTGGAAGACCTGATAAATGAAACTGTCTGTCCCCAAAATATGGAAACAATCCAACATGCAACTGATCCTGAATTTCAGATCAATAGGGTTTAATATTTCACTAGCAATCATACATTTGAAAATCAATGCTGTCATGATTGGTAATGCTGTGTTACAGAAGAGATGCTTGCGAGACAAAAGGATTAAAGGCAATAGTCCAAGGATGAACTAACACAAGCAGTTCTGAAAGTTATTTTAGTTTATAAAAGCTAACTATTTTACATAGTGGCTTAAACTTTGTGCCCTAGGTTTTCATAGGTGCATCACTGGATAGCTGAGACACTAACAAGGCACAAGGGAAAGGCCATGAAGCTACATAACAGGGATGTTTTTAGCAACTTGAAATGTGTTTCAGATATGTTTGAAAATGACGCTGTTGGACCTACACTATTGTGTACTTTCAACAATGAGTATTGTAAAGACTATCAAAATTCAGGAATAGTGCTCTAGCCAACACCTGGCTAACCAATGCTTGCATATAACTGTGACATGAAACTCTGCCACACCAAATATAGCGTAGGAGGCATGCAGATGTTTCAATGGTTGTTATGATGCCTTCTGGCTAGCTTTATTCTACCATTTGTAAAGGTATCATGGCCTCTCATGAGAGTGTCTTTCTCTCCACTGTCCTTCCTCATTCCCAGTCTCTGTCACATGCTTAGCCCCCATAGAGAGTGCTGAGGAAGAACAATAAACACACCTAGCAAGCCCTGCACAGTGGAAAGGGCAAGGTTTAAAATAGGATGTATTGCGCTGATTGCAGATGTAGCCAGAAGAAATAGTGACCTTTAGTAGGAGTTGATTCCAAACACAAAGCCACGATTTCAAAGTAGTGGTTTTCCTTTGTTTTCCAGACCTGTGGCTCTAGTCCCATTTGAAGCCAAAATACAGAAGAGCGATCTGTGTTTCAGAACAGGTCTAGAAAGGAACTCGCTAGGGTTTGAGGGACCTACCTGTGAATGGAGGAGAGTTTTCCTCTGTCTTGATGGGGGAAAGAAACTCAGCGGTACTGGGTCTAGCAAGGGAGATACCACTAAAGTCTGGGACAGTGCTCTCCAGGAGTTTCCCAACTTGCTTCCTTGAATCTGACCATGCCACTGCCAATCCCCTAACTCTAAAATTACTAACTCAGCTTGACTGCTCTGCAATTCCTGAGCTCTCTGGGGTTCAGTGGTTCCTAAGGGGTATAAAGAGCATCAAGACCCTGAGGGCAGAAGGTGGCTAACTAACCCCAGTCTCATAGTAGCGAGGAAGAATCCCTACCTCCATGAATCTTAGTTATAATGTAACAGTTTTACTGCAGGACCATTTTAATTCCTTGAAAAGATAGTAAGTTGTATCTGTAACTGATACTTTATATATTTATTATTCTTGGAGGTTTAAGAAGTTGTTGAGTGCTGAGAGTTGTAAGTTGATCCATAAATCAACTTATCTATGGTTGATTATGATAGACTTTCATTTAAAGACTTCTCTCTCTGAAAAATGAACAAATAGATTTCCTTAAAGCAGGGATAGAAAAGGAGCAGTGCTTTCCGCTTCTGAGAATACTGCCTGATTGCAATGTTGCCACAGCAGAGGTGAGGCTGATGTTATTTGAACACAGATTCATGTTTTATCTGAGAAGTGCAACTTTAACTCAGACTTTTCTATGTTTCTGATTTTTGCTTTTTTAAATTCTCTAATTCTTGAAGGCTAATGCACATTCATAGCACAGATGTGCCTGCAACCTTAACGTCATCTTTACAAGCCTTTTTGTATGGGAATTTCTATCCAGATCGAGATGTTCAGTTAGGGGCTAGTCCTTGTGCAGTAATCATTGTAATGCTTAGCTAATGCTGCCTTTCTCTCTTTCTGAGGACTGGGGTGTGTTTGTGTGTGAAGCAGAATGTGGGTGTGCTTTGCTGTTCTAATTTTTTGTTTTTGTTTAGTTTTGTGGTTGTTGTGGGTTTAATTTTGTCTGCCCTCTGGGCTGATGGCTAATCCAGAGGGACTGAGAGCTCTGTTTGTTGTGGTTTTTGAGGGTTTCAGCCATACTCATGAGTTGTGAATTTTTGCCTCCAGCCTCTGTTTCTATTAAGGTATATGTTCTCGCAGTGGGAAAGAAGATTGGGCTTAAAAACATGAGGTAGGCTAACTGCAAGAGCAAGGCTTTCTTTCTGTTTGTTCCCTGCTTAGCCTGGTTGAACCAATGGTCACAGAGGTGCTTATTGTGCAGGGTGTTTTTCACTCTATGGCTCCCCTCTCAACAGCTGCTGTTAAAGTCATGATCTCTAATGTTTCTGTTTCTTTAGGAAGTGAGCAGCTGGCTGGAGACCAAATTATGATAAGGTCATTAGCCTTATTTGGAGGATTCTTTTAGGTTATAAAACACCAGAGGTTGGGCAAATCTCATTCTTTCATAGGCATAAAAGACTTTAAACAATGCTCCCAAAGTACTGGAGAGTGTGACTGCATTAGCCTTGTTTCCAGTGAGTACATGGCCTATTCTCATTGTTGGAGTCTGACACATTTGGTTGATCAATGACCTAAGAAGAGGCAGGCTGCCCCTGGGAATGTGGCCCTGTGCTTTGGAATATGGTGGTTACTGAAAACATGGGATGGCTTGCCTATGACGGAGCCTGGCCCAACAGGCTCCAGATGTCTGTGGAGATGTTGACACTAGGGGGTTATTGACCCCTGGAGGAGATGGCATTGCTGGTTCTGTGGACCATCTGCAAAATAGAGATGGAGCCTGTTGCTATGGAACCTGTGGCCTTGGATTCTGGTTTTCTGGCAAAGCCGCAAAGCCAAGAACAGCCACTGATGGCAGAAGAGGCTCTCACTTTGTAAGGTGTATTAATGTACCATATATACTATAACACAATACAATGTGAATCTTCAGCTGATTCCTCAGTTTTCTCTCAGGTTTTTTTTAACTCTCAGGTCTGCTCCAGATCTGAAGCAGTGGGGCTTTCCCACGAAAGCTCATTACCTAGTAAATAAAACTGTTAATCTTTAAGGTGCTACAGGACTGCCTTTTTTGTTTTATGAGTTGGTGGATACTGATATAGATACACTCCCTCTCAGAGTATCTTCTTTTTTAGGAAGTCCAAATATGGTAACCCCAGCCTCGGGCAGAAGGGGCAGGGCTGGTGACAGCCAGCCCACAATGCTACTTCTCTTCCTCCATCCCAGGTAGCCCTCAGAGATGCCTGGAACGAACCATGTGGTGCTCCTACTGTGATTTAAAGAGCCTGGACTCCGGCCAACCCCACCGCCATAGTAACACCCTCATCATTTGGGAACTCTGGGCCCTTTTGAATTGCTGGGCCCTAGAATGACTGCCTCCTTGGCCCACCCATTGGCAGGCCTGTATGGCTACGTCTACACGTGAAGCCAACATCGAAATAGCTTATTTCGATGTAGCAACATCGAAATAGGCTATTTCAATGAATAACGTCTACACGTCCTCCAGGGCTGGCAACGTCGATGTTCAACTTCGACGTTGCGCGGCATCACATCGAAATAGGCACTGCGAGGGTACGTCTACACGCCAAAGTAGCACACTTCGAAATAAGGGTGCCAGGCACAGCTGCAGACAGGGTCACAGGGCGGACTCAACAGCAAGCCGCTCCCTTAAAGGGCCCCTCCCAGACACAGTTGCACTAAACAACACAAGATCCACAGAGCCGACAACTGGTTGCAGACCCTGTGCATGCAGCATGGATCCCCAGCTGCGGCAGCAGCAGCCAGAAGCCCTGGGCTAAGGGCTGCTGCCCACAGTGACCATAGAGCCCCGCAGGGGCTGGAGAGAGAGGATCTCTCAACCCCCCAGCTGATGGCCGCCATGGAGGACCCGGCAATTTCGACGTTGCGGGACGCGGATCATCTACACGGTCCCTACTTCGACGTTGAACATTGAAATAGGGCGCTATTCCGATCCCCTCATGAGGTTAGCGACTTCGACGTCTCACCGCCTAACGTCGAAGTTAACTTCGAAATAGTGCCCGACGCATGTAGCCGCGACGGGCGCTATTTCGAAGTTAGTGCTGCTACTTCGAAGTAGCGTGCACGTGTAGACACAGCTTATGTGTCCTACTATCTAATTTGTTAAACTGCTTTAGACACCAATTTGAGATCAGCCGTCTTTGTAATATTTCATTCCACAGTACTTAGGCTTCCCTCTTACATAAAGTACTGTCTGAAACAGGTTTATAGGATGAGCACAAGGGAAGGAGCTTCATATTATTTTCCACTATTTTAGAAATGTGCCTCACAGAACTAATGGCAGTGGACAGTCTCTTATTGATCTACAGATGTCTCTTCCCACAGTGGTTACCAGCCACTTCCTTTGTTGCTAACCCCAGTCATTTGTGGCTGGGAAATGAAGACATTCAAGTGTGCTATTATCAGTCTCTAACCCTCGTCAAAGCAAACTGAGGAGAGGCAGGCTAAGGCTGCAAGGCTCGGTCGCCTGGCTCGAAGAGCAATCCTGATGCCACCAGGCTTCAAGATGGCAATATGAATTTCTATTTTCCAAAAATTAGAGGTGATTGCTCGAAGGATACTGATAAAATGTCATAGCTTATAGATGGGGAAGGACCATAGTGCCAGTGATAAAGTGAGATCGGTCAGTTCTGACAAACATGCCTCATAGCCTTATTATTGACAGTGGAAGATAGTATTGATTGAGCTGCCAGGCTTATCATATTACCCAATTATGATATTAGATTTGCATTTTTAATTCTTTTAGAAGAAATTGGCTCAAGGCAATTATGGGAGAAAAATATAATGATGGAGCCAATGCTTCAAAAAGGAAAAATCAGAAGCTTTTAGGAAGATGCAGTCATTGTCAGAGAAAAGTTTTCTTTAGCAAAACCATGACAAGGAAACAATGAACATATGAAGTCAATAGGCTTTAAGGGATTTGTTCAAGGCAGCCTACTCCCAAAGGAGAATGAAACAAGGCAGGATGACCATTAAACATGGGCTAGAAGAGATGGGTTGCCTGAGTATGTTTAAGGACCTTTCACAAACCACAGAATCACATCAAGCAACCTATGACATAGTTGAAAATTAAAATAGAGAATAGCTTCTTCTTCTTCTTACAGCACACAATATTAACTGGCCTATTTTCATGTGAACTTCAGTGTCAAGGATTTCTCAAAAACGAAAAGATGAAAAGATTGTGTGATGCAGATTAAAAGCTTACTCTAGGCTTAATAATTAGAAATTCGTTGGTTATGTTGCTAATGATTATTGATACATCTGTATTTCTATCTTGTTTTTATTTACCCTACCCTCTTGTGGTCCTGGGAATAGGGCACTGGCTTGGAATCAGGAGAGAAGAAGCTTTGTTCTCAGCAGTGACAAACTTGTAGATCTAAGCGATTATTTCTCTGTCAGTGCTGGTTTGGTCCCTCGCAAAAGTTAGAGCAGCCAAGGTGCTGCTCTGACTCATGCTGGCTTGAAAGACCCACTTTGTGGTTCCACCCTTCAAATTTACAGGAGTTGCATTTTTATTGGATGATGAGCATCTAACCAACATCTATTTTGGGGGTCAGGGCATTTTTCTCCCAGATTGGTAGAAGCCTGCTGGGTCTTTTTGCCTTCCTTGAGGTATTGTGGTGATTGTTTGGTTAAATAATCACAAGACCTACAAATTCCTAATACTAATTTTTAAGAATGCTGAGTTCATTGCAACCTGCAGCTGGACTCCAGTGCGGATAAAGGCCCAAGGGGCTAGCACCCAGAACTAACAGATACCTGGAGAAGGGGAGAGCTGATGTTTTTAAACACTAAGGTCTCTCTTCTGTGCCCACTGTCCCTGCAGGCAGCGTTGGGAAGGGTAAGAAGTTTCAGAGGAGCGAGCTGAATGCCAAGGGTATGTCTGGGAGAGTCCACCCTGAATTATGGTTTTTATGTTGGGAGCTCTGTGATCTTACACCGGACCAGCTAAATTACTGGTTTGGTAGTCAAGGCAAATAGTTCATCTCCCTCATGCTGAGTTAATAAAGTTGTAGTCTGCCACTAAGATCAACCCCTGTGTCTGTCTTTATGCACCTGCATGGTCTGATCAATTGCACACATGACGTCTGACCATCTGAGATGCATAACTTGAAGCAATTCTGTTATATCATATGCAGCAAATGTGTTTTCATGAGTACCCTTTGATACATTTTAGTTTAAAGATATACTGATGCTGTGCTATGAACACTTTAAAATTTTGTGGCCATTAACATTCCCGTTAAACTGGTTGATATATTATATTGTATAATCAAAATATAAATCTTTATGCTATATTGATTCATATCACACACAGTTTAAAAGAGATGCTGTCACCTTAAAATCACACCTCAATTTGAACATTTTTATTGGAAGTACCATGAAAGAAAACTTTAAGAAATAAATTAGAAAGAAACCTTCTCTGTTTTCTTGTGTGTTTACTTTGTATATTGGAAAGTATTTTGTCAGCTTCGCAGAGCCCCTCATATTCAACCAATTACTCATCTTCCCCTTTGGTTTGTGCTGGTCTTTCACACAGCAACTTGAAAGAGAAAAAATGTAAAAAAAAATCTGATCGAAAAGCACGAAAATTGGCAGAGGAATTCAGGGGCAGTTCCTGGGACAACTAAAACACATATTTTGTGATGGACTAGATTTCGGTTTGCTGATCTTCATTGGATAGGAAAATGTTGACCAACATGAAAGGCATCAGTTAAAATCTTTGCTCATTTTACACTAGGCATACTTTGGTATCTCACATCTTTATGGTCCTGATCCAGGAAAGCACTTAAGCCTCCAAGTCAGCAGGACTAACATATGTAAAATTTAAACATGTGCTTAAGTGCTTTGCTAATCAGGGATGCTTTTCTGAACAGGGGCCTATGCACTTTACAGAGCAGCATTGTGTGGTCATTGCACAAAGTGAAGCAATTCAGGCTTTTGGTGTAAACTTAAAAAAGAACAATGTCTTAAATGTGTATAGAAAAGTACAAAATCAAACACAACAAACACATTACTATAGATGGATAAATCTAATTACTTATGAAAAATAAAAGATACTGATGGCTAAATTACATAGGTTATAGCCTATTTACTCTCTGGTGACTCCAAGGTGTATTCATCATCGCAGAACGAAAGCAATAATGAAAATCAAAATGGATTAAATGAGTGGTCAGTGAACGCAGTGCAGACAGCAAACGGACTCAGTGGGCATATGAAGAGCCTATCAAAGCACACGTAGTATAAATCACCAGATGCAGTATAAACTCCCTGCCTGGAAGGGAAAAAGAGGAGGTAGTGAAACTTTTATATGAGTTCCTTTACCCACTGCTTATGCCCCTGCTGCTGTGCCTTTTTCTGCTGTAGCAGCACCATAGCAATTTCACAACAAACAGCTGCAAGCAAAAAAAAAAAAAATCCCTAATTCCAACTATTCTAATTCACACACACACACCAGTGCAACAGCAACATGTGAATTAAAAAATTAGAGCTGAGTGAATAAGGGATTTTTCAGTTTGTTGGCAATCCTGAAAAAGTAATAATACAAACTTTGAAGCTGAATAAAAAATATGCAAGTGTGCATCTGAAATTTATCAGAGGTGTAGCTGTGTTAGTCTGTATCCCCCAAAACAACAAGAAGTCTTCTGGCACCTAACAGACTAACAGATTTTTTTGGAGTATAAGCTTTTGTGGGCAAAGACCCACTTTGTCCGATGCTTATGCTCCAAAAAAATCTGTAAGTCTGTAAGATGGCACAGGACGTCTCATTATTTTTTCAAATGAAATTTGTTGGGCTATTAATAAAGATGGTGGAGGTATAATTCTAAAAGAGATTTTTTTTGTTTGTTTCCAAGGTGCTAACTTTAAAACCTGAAATCACCCATGTGGTTCTCTGTTCAAATTACCCCCAGGAGTTTAGATTCTTCTTCAGGTCTTTCACCATGGTGCTGCACAAGTGTGGGAAGGCCCAACCTTACTCCCACTTAAATTGATGGAAAGTCTCCCATTTGCAGGCCCACCAGTAGGGGTTGGGAGCAAAGGGGTCAGTTGGGCTGGGGTCCAGTGTTTCAAAGGATCCTGGAGCTCCGGCTGCTGCTTCTTTGGCAGAGGTGATGGCTGGAGCTCTGGGCCCCATTGAAGTACTGCGGCAGCTCTGCTCTGCTGTTCCACATGGCTCCAGATGGGGTCCCATCACCATAGTCTGGATGGTGCTCAAGGCTGACTGCCCTAGGTCCTGCCGATTCTGAGGCATGGAGCCAGGTCCTACTCCCACCTTGCCCAGGGGCCTGCAGTGGCTGTCAGCCCCACTGCCCATCTGCCTTTTGTAGGACTTGAATTGGATTATCAGTGTAAAATGGCTGCCATATTCATTGACAATAGTGCTCAAGCTGTTGTCACTGACAGTGAGGAAAAGTGACGTTACACAACCAAAGGCAGGGGATTTTCAGTGCTGTAAAAATCAGTATACAGTGAGAGCAACGTACAGAGAGAGCCACGGTCACTACACTGTCCATTTCTAAACTTAGTACATTGCAAACTGTTAGGGATATATTGAACTGAGCAGGCACAAATTCTTTTCTACCGCAGAATAATGTGTGTAATTAGCTAATCCTTTTGGGGAGCCACATCTCCCCACTCTGAAATATTTACCTCAGAAACAAGATGCTGACCCCAGGATGCATATGATTTTGTTGACAGTAAAGAATCATATCACCAGAATAAGAGATTATCATTTTGTTAACTCTCAGATACCCACTACTTAGCAATAAGGGCGCCAGATACATAGCTCTTCACTGGGAGGGACATAATGCAGCTTTCAGATACTAGTGAATCTGAGCTATACCACAGTCTAAGAGGAGCAATTCAGCTGCTGAAATCCTACATACAGCACTGTGTATCTTGCATATATGTGTAGGAACTGATTGTATTTCTGAGTTTGGCTCAAGGGACTGGTGAAAATGCAATGCAATGCATTGCCAAAAGGGGATTTGTGTCTTTAGGTGTTGCGCTTGCTCCCTGAGCATGAAGAGGTGTTAGAAATTAAATTATGTCATGATGTGGTTGGACTCTGTTGGACTGACTCAGAAAGTGTGCTCATATTTTCCATCTTCCCACCGTCACAAAGGACATATGTGGGTGGACTCCAGAGAAGATGACTCTAAATCACATTTACCCGCAAAGAAGCTACTGTTTATGTGGCAAGATGCACTTAGATATTTCAGGACAGGTTCAATCTTAAATTTAATAATTTTAGACTCTAACATCTTCTGTAATGTTTTGTGAGGCATTATATTACTTAGGAACACCTGAGCATGTAATTTTAATTGCATATGTTCTTTCTAATTTAAATTCTTATAGTCTATAGTGAAAACTTAGAAAAGTAAGAAGTGTTGGTGACCTGCTTCCCTTTCAGATATAATAACAGAAAACTGTACATGTTCTTTGGAGTCATTGCTTGGGACAAGTTTGTAAACTCAGCGTCTACCCAAAGTTTGTATATAGTGCCTATCAATGTGTATCTTGTAACAAGCTATTTCTGTGCAAAACTTTTTGGATGCAACTTATGGCTCATGTTAGATTTCCTTGCCCCAGATCAGCACATATATATTGAGTTTAGCACCAGGTCCAAAAGAGATAATAAAAACCCATTCATAGGAAATGGTTCAACAATAAGACAAGACAGATTTCCTTCTTCATCTTCACTAGAAGTTAATTTGCTGGCAGTTATTATATCTTTACTATACACTTAGAATCCCATTCATTTACACTACAGGACAAAGGATGATTTTTATGACTTTTTTATTTAAATTATTGATGACAAACCATAAGCCATTCATTTCCTGCTTTTTCCACAATGATAATTGATGAGGCTCCAAGTCAGGTGGTGCGCGCATGTAGTTGATTTGGAACTAGACGTTAGTACAATGGAAGCTGTTCCATTAATTTTGCCTGTAGGTTATCATTCATAAAACCTCCCTGTCTTTGGTGACTGGGAATGTGGGAAATAGTCTATCATTGTGTCTCATGTGGCACAAGATTACGCTGAAATAATAATTTCAGAGAAAATTGTTTTTTCATAAAGTGTGCTTATTTCCAACTGATAATATAGAGCCAAGAGCTGAAAATTATACGGTGAGATTATGTAATTATATCAACAAATTGTAGTTACGATCCACAAAATTATGGGACAGAAGGAGGATAAGACTGAAGTATCTTTGGCAACAAATGTCTTGGAGAAACATGCAATTTCCTGGGGGCTAGGTACAAAGTCACAGAAATGAAGAGGGAGATTTTTTGATTGGTTTAAATTTCAACTCAAAGTTCAGATGGGGCTAAACAGCATGAGACCTCACTGGCCAGACTGTGTTGGAAATCAGCCTGGTGTTGTAGTATATCCCACAACCAACATGATCTTCACATGAGGGAAAACGGTCACTGGATCAGAATAGTTGTGGATCCACTGAACCCAATCATCTTCTTCCCACAGTTTGTGTTATCCTCCTCAGATGACTTATATGTGGGAGAATTTGGCGAATGAATACAGAAAATCCTTCAGGAAGGTTATACTTAAACATTTCTAGTTACAGGGAGTTGGCTGGGATAAATGGTGGTGAAACCTATAACAGCCTCTAATCAGATGGAAATTCACATACAAAATATTGTAGGTCAAGTATTTTGTGCTTTGTCTACTTGTTAGTTTATGGCTAACAATATTACCTGATATGTAGTGGGAGGATTGAATAGAATTGAGTGCTTACAAGGGAGCTCTGGGTTAGAGAGAAGTTCAGGAAATTATCATCGTTGAGAAAAAGCAGTTTCACTTAACATTTTGAAGGCAATGCTTGTTTATTGCCAAATGTGGATGTTCTAGTTCCCAAATGAAAAATTAATCCCTGAATCCTGTCGCTCAGTCAGGTATGTGATAATAAGGTAGAAACAGCTGCTCCCGTAGCAGAATAAGCATAATGGAGAGAGATTTGGAAAATTACTGAAACAGGAAAAATATTTTATGAATTAAGACATGGGGAAATGCTGCCTATGAACTATTCTATGTATTGGTCATTTGCAGATTAGAATTCATGTGAGACTGGTTTGTATTCTGTGAGGGAAGCTATTGTCCATTATAATTTAATATAATTCAAAAGTGAGTAAATAATAATAAAAATGATCTTCTGAAATACCAAAGTCTTTGGTTGGAGCAACACAGAAAATTAATGCATTTTACATGCAGTAAAGTAGAGCTCTCTTGTCCCTCCTGGGGTAACTAAAGAGACTATCAACATTATGCTTTCAGTCATTTAAGTTCTGTAGCTCTGTCACTGAGGCTATAGCCTTTTAGAGTTTTTGCTCTTAACATACCATGAAACTGTTACAATAAAATGTGTCTAACAAGCTCTTCTTATTTAACAAGAATATTAGCTTCATTGATTTTCTGAGGCTGAAACCCCCAGCTAAAATCCAGGAAAGAGATTAATACAACTGTCTTTTAATAATATTAAGTTTCCTGAAATCAATATTTTTCCTCATATTATACCATAGGTTGCTACACACCAGTGACGATATGGATGAATGGAAATCAATACAGAGCCTATGTATCTGCCGAGACATTTTCAAAGGCTGGCATAATGGAGTGTAGATTAGGAAAAGTTGGACTGTATGTTAAGAATGCCAATACTATGCTATTGTTCAAGAAACACAGATCATGGAGTGCTCTTGGGTCAGTGGAGCCCAGAAACAGTCTGATGCTGATGACTCGTTTAAGCTGTGAGTGATGGGAGTAACGGACTGTGGAAAGATGGTGTCCGTAGCTTCTATAAACAGTGATGTGCTATTGTGGGGACCATGTCTCATCCCCTTCTGAAAATGCTGCTACTGAACTCAGAGAAGGGTTGGAGTGATTTCCTTGTGCCAGATAAGAGTTCATCTCATCTCTGGATACTGCTCAAACATTTCTACCAGAGGTGATACAGCATCCCTTGGTTTCATTAAAAACATACTTCCCAATTTCCAAGAGCTATTTTCTGCTTTTCAAACACAACAGGTTTCACTCAGTCTCAGGCATTTTCAGAATATTTCCATGGGGAATAAAACAGTTCAGTTGACTGCTGCTATAAGATCTTTACAGCCTCTCATCCTTCTGCAAGCTATTATGTTCAAGAGTTAGGGCCACAGTTTCACTATGTTATTCCAGAACATAATCAATCATTGTCAACAAATGATGTTAACAGATGCTGATTTGCACAATGGAGTAGCCTTTCTTTATTATGTTTCTTCGGAAGCCGTCTTTATTCAGTCTCCCTGCAAGAGTAAGTCCGCTCGTACATGAGGTACTAGAGGTTCATTGGGAAACTTCTGGGGGAGCCCTTGATGAAATAACACAGTACATCACTACAGTAAACCCTCAAAAAACGTGGCTTCAAGTTGGGCGTAACTTGCTTTAACGCGAGTTAAGCACAACTTGAAGCTGCTCTGAGGCTGTCACCCTGTGGGCAGCTAGGCAGGCTAAGACCCCTTTCTCCCTGCCTTCCCCCCAGCAGCGCCGCAGTCAAGCTGACATCAGCGTGGCTAGGGGAAGACAGGGAGAAGCAGCCAAGAAACTGACCAGTCCTGGTAGCTGTTCGGTTTCCCGGGTCCCGCAAGCGGCACTGAGCTGGGAATCAAGCAAGAGCCTGGTTCCCAGTTCCCCACCTCAACTTGTGTGAAAAATTGCTTTATGCGGGGGTTGCAGGAATGCAACCCCCATGTAACTTGAGGTTTTACTGTACTCCACAGAGAAGCCAGTTAATTATGTGATAATCAGCACCTATTGCTAGTTAGGCAGGCTGCAATGGAATATAAAATGAAACTCAATGGGATGGTTTAGGTGAGCGTAGAAATCATCATTTTATCTATGCTGAATAATCTCAACAGGAGTCCACTGGGTAAAGAAAGAAGGGGTTCATTCTTTAGTTCATCCTTGATGTTTTTAAAGAGTCTGTGATGCTCACAGGATTTTAAAAGGTTGTTTTCTCTGGCAGCCTTTAGAATTTAAGAAGAGGAAGAACAGTTTACGCTTAGGGCAATGTGTGTCTCATGGTTTCTGTACACAAAGAGCAGCTGCTGATTAGGTTAGGTTCAGCAGAGCCAGTGTTTACACAAAAATTTGGGCCACAGCCTACAAAAGTCCAGAAAACACATCACTGGAGTGTTAGTAGAAGTAGTTTGTGTTAAACAAACACAGTATACTTGATGGACAGCTTTAGAACTTGAAGGCAAATTTCTCTGGGTTCACCAATTTCTAACATCTGCAATGTATCTATATCCTGTATGATCCTGTAGGTTAATGGTAGGAACACTTAGCAGATCCCAAAGAAATTACCATGCAACAGGCTCTCATCTTTATCAGAGAAATAAATACAGGGTTATTTCTATCTTGCAATTAAATTATACTTACCATGTGAGGAAATGTTCAAGAGCTATCATGTAAGATTACTGTCCTTACTGCATGACATATTTCTATAATGCAAAATCCAGTGACATCTTATTTCATTTGATTGTGGATATGTCCTTCTGTTCCAATGCAGCACCAGAAAGGATGTGCCCAAGGTCCTTATGTAGCTGAGAGCATGAATGAGACTAAAGGAAAGTAGCAGCTGTATTGACAACTTCAGTAGCAGGAGCAGAATAAACATTCTAGAATGTCATCATGTTTTGTCACCAGCCCAGAGAGAGGCAGCACTTGCCAGGTAAATGCAACCAACATTTGTGTCAACAGTAGAACATTTCCAAGATGAAGTCAGAGAGGACTCTGATTGAAGTGAAAACGTGGATGTGGACTGATTTAGTAATAATCAAAGGCCTTTCTCTTCTCGGCCTCTCATCCCTGCCCATCACTAATGTGTGCTGAGTTTTGCTATAGCTCAAACATAGAGTTAAGCAGAGGATTAAGAAATAAAGTTACAATATGAAATGGGGTAAAATTCCTATCCAGCGTATGGCTAAATAATATACATAAGGCTAAGCAGTCATTTCAGGTGACATTACAACACACTGAAGACCCCTGTATAGTCTAGGAGTGTTGAGTGTCTCCCAACCTTCTTCACAATATATTGTATAATTAAGGAACCTGTTGATCCAGAGTATTGCACACGTTCACATGAGGGGCATTTGGGTGAAGTGATTTATACCTCCGATTATACTGCACGTCTGTTCTCCACCAGGTAGGTCAGTCTTTATTAGGGAAGACTAAACTGGGGTCCCCTCCAACTCTTCTTTCCCCCAAAAGATGACGGCTACTGCTACTGATTAGTTGGTGAAAACAGTCTTGAGCCCTTCTGAGCAGAGGTGGGAAAAACTACCCAAAAAGTTACTTACGTAAAAGTGCAGCTGCTTGGGGGAAGAGGGGGAATGTACTCAATTCAAGTTACTGGTGTCCTGCTGGAAAACCACCTGAGTAAAAGTACACACATACACACATCCCATCTAGATTGTACTCAAGTACCCAGAAGTGAAAGCAGCTGCACTTTTACTCAAGTAAGTTTTTGGTACTTTTCCCACCTCTGCTTCTGAGACAGATGCACAGAGCTGTGCAGTATAGTTATAGATGCTGCTGATCTGTCTGCAGTGCATGCCACAGAGGAGCTGCTTTGATGCACTGGGGAAAGGAGCAGAGAAGAAGGGAGGGGCACGTCAGCGTGCGATATACAAGCTACGTCTACACAAGAGACTTTGTTGACAAAAACCCAGTTTTGTCAACAAAACTCACAGAGTGTCCATACTAAACATGCGTTCTGTCGACATACTGTTGACAGAACCAGGCACTAGTGTTGACAGCCTTCTGCCTTTTCCCCATGAGGCAGTATGCCTTTCTTGCTAGAATCTCTAGACAAAAAAGCCATGTGGACGCTCCTGGAGGCCCTCTGTGGACAGACAGGGCTTCCAGGTCACTGGGCAGCCCTGGCTGCTGTACTTCTGGTTGGCCGTTCTGTGAAGAAGTGGACGGTCAGTCCAGCTGCTCTCTGTCAACAGAGTGGATCTACAGAGTGATTCGCTTTTGTGTGTGGCCGCAGTCTGTCGACAGAGGTTTTGTTGGCAGATATCTTCCAACAGTAATTTCTTTTGACAGATCACTGTAGTGTAGACCTCGCCACAGACAGAAAGAACTCAGAGCTCATTTAAGAATAATTTATTACTTCATCTTGTTATTATTTTCTTCCCTTCCCTTTCCCCACTCTTTGTCCAGTTCTGTGCTCTTCTTACTATTGAATTTATACTGTGAATATTTTGGTGAGAAGAGCCAGGAAGTAGGAGGATGACTTATTTTTCTCCATTGTTTCTAACAGGTACACCCCAGACAGCATCCACTGCTATAGTGATCCTTCAGCACAAGAATATTCAAAAGCTTTATTTTTCTCTGTCATATAATTCAGTTCTTTGCTAAGTAAAGTTTCCAAATAACTTATTTTTTAAAAAAGTAAAGGTTGCTCAAGCACAGATTTAAAAAAAAATTTAACAGTTATAGCCAAGGATTTTGAATATCAAAGTTTTTGTCCACATTAATATTTTTGTCATATTTCCCACTTTTGCATTAACATTGTTGTGCGAATTCAGGTATAGGCCAGGTGCCCTAATGCTAATCAGCTCTGTTGTCCAAGTCTGTTCTGAGCTGGTCTAGGTGTTTTTAATAACTGTAGCATTTTGCACATATGATTTATGTACAGAATGCAGGAAAAGTGACAAATATATATTACATTTTTTTTCGCTTGCTAGGATGAATGATTACAATATTAAAATGTAGCAGTGCCTTCATCAGGACCTAATTTTGTGCATGGTATTTTAATAAAATTTCACTTATGGTAAAATCTGACTTTGGATGAAAGATATGTATGACGAAGCTGCTTTCACTATACTCTGGTTTTTGACTCTGAATAATTTGCAGTGTGCATACAAGTGAAGTTTTTTTTCCTGTCCAGAGCAGATATGCACTGTTGCCTAAATGAATGATTAGCACTTGAAGAAAGTCTGAAAAATGGCTATCCCTTTGACCTTTCTAAGGTTTGTCATTTAGTTGACATACCCATTACATCAAAAATCAAATGTGTTTGTCTAAACATTATTCTGATGTTTAGTTTGGGCACCAAAGGTCAGACAGCTGACCACTAACTCACTGACAGTGATCAATTCAGTCTCAAATCTTGTCACTTTCACTGTTTATTCTGCTATCCATCTCTGCTTTGCCAGCCACCACAGCCACTTTCTGCTGCAGAGGCGCTTTTAAACTTAACAATAATCCAATTTAGAATTGATCAATGGGAATGTGTGGTCAGTAAGCGAAATGACAACGTCTGCATACAACCGCTGACCACAATCTCCTAGTAATTTACATAGGGCTGTATACAAACTTAATGTATGTAAAACAGCTGTCAACCACAACTGTTCCTGAGACTTCAACTGTACAATGATGAACGTTGCGTTATGGAGCAAGTCTGTGTGACACAGTAGTTCTATCTGTGATTGATTGATTGCACTGTAACATTCTGTCAGAAACTTGCCTACAGTTAAATACAGGGTGTAAGGTATTATTGTGCATTTGCAGTCAAATATTTTAAAAATCCAACCCTCTCTTTGGGAAAGATGGCTGGCAGCTACGCTGCAAGAGTTACTAGGCTGACAACAGAACAGAACACATAACTAAATAGTGCTTCCTTTTTCAGGTTAGTGAGAAACAAAAGGGAACTTGTGGTTTTCAGTATGTATTTTCCCTGAAATGGGGATAATTATACGACAGTACTATTTTCATTAGCTATGTCTACACCAGAGAATTTTGTCTACAAAACTGGGACAAAAACTCAGCACTTCCGCCAACAGCATTCTGCCTCTCTACAATAAGGAATAATGTCTTTGTTGACAGTTTCTGTCAACAAAAAAGCCATGTAGATTCTCTGGGGGCCCTCTGTCAACAGACAGGGCTTCTGGTTCACTGGGAAGCCCTGTTTGCTGAGCTAGCAGTTGACTGTTCTGTTAAAAGAGTGACCGGGCAGCCTGACCATTCTCTTGTCAACAGAGTGGATTTCTCTTTTGATCCGCTTTTGTGTGTGGACATGATCTGTCGACAGAAGTTTTGCCAGAAGACCTCTTCTGACAGTATCTTCTGTGGACAGACAGCTGTAGTATAAATGTAGCCACTGTGTTCAGGTAAGACTTAATAGGACAGTATAGGAACAGGTAAAAAAAACCCCAAACCCTATACCTTTGGCCACGTCCACACAGGCAACCTCTGTCACTGTCGACAGAGAAATCTTGGCAGTACATCTACACACAAAAGAAGATGGAAAAAACAAGCCTCTCTGTCGACAGAGAGCAGCCAGACTGCCCTACCCTCTCTTGACAGAATGGCTGATCAGCAGCTCTGCAAACAGGGCTGCCTGGGGAAACAGAAGCCTTCTCTGTCAAAAGAAGCATCTATAGGGGCACTCTGTTGACAAAACACTGTCAACAGAGGCGTTATACCTGATTGGGAAATGGGAAAATGCTGCCAACTGAATAGTTGAGTTTTGTTAACGCGCTCTTGACAGAGTGCTTTAGCTGTGTAGATGCTTGGTGAGTTTTGTTGACAAAAGCCTAGCCTGCGCAGATGTGGCCTTCTTGTTAGACACACAATAATATTAAGATGTTTATACCAGTTATGATATTTAGGGTAATATTTTGACAAATGTTAACTTGCAATTTTCAAAGAAATTTTACCTGCCCCCTTCCCCAACTCATTTTCATCTCCTCATGGCTGTGTCTGTGCTTGCATTCCTTTTTCAAAAGAGGCATGCAAATGAGGGCAATCAAAAAGGAGGTGTAGACACAGCTCTTTCGAAAGGAAGAAGGATTCTTTTGAACATGGGATTTACTTTCGAAAGAGCCGTGTCTACACTGCTTTTTTTCTTTCGAAAGAAGCTCTTTCAAAAGAAGAATATGTAAATGAGGTGCCAGATCTGTAAATCTGCACCTCATTTGCATTTTTGATTTCCCTCATTTGCATTCCTCTTTTGAAAGAGGAATGCAAGTGTAGGCACAGCTCATGTGACCACTAAACCTTCAATGGGATGATGTGCATTACAAGCCATAATAATCTATGACAAATTATCAGAAAGCTGAACAATCTTGTATAGACTGTAATAACATTTTTAATCAGCTGCTAAATCTAGCCATATCCATACTTTCCTTGTTTGCCTGTGTAACAATATACAGAATTTTAGATTTGAACCTTGAAATGTTCGATATCAGCATTGGTTTGAGACTGATTCCCATAGGCTGCTCAACAGTGGTTTGCCAAAATTTAGGTTGAGTTTTCCTCAAAAGGAAAATAAAATCTTTTTGACCATATCTGACTATCATTGAATGTTCAAAGTTTCTGTTTGTCTATGTGTGTTTAACCTGAACTGTGCTTAATGGGAAAAGTCACTTGAGACAGGTTACGTAGTATTTTTGAATTTGGCCAGTAGTTTTATTTTCTATCCTGGCAAACCAACGAGCAGCTGAGAATGTGTGCAACCCATTGTACCCAAATCAATACTTATTTGATTTTTGCTCATCTGGGGCAAAGAGACTAAGAAGGTGGGAGAATCCAGCCCCTAGTGTTCCTCTTCAAAATACCACATGAGCTAGAGTCTAGCTATCTGTGATGCTGTGTGTCATGATTTATAATCCCGTGTGGCCTATGCTCAGGATGTTAAGACTGATTCATACTAGGTTTGCACTTGTGAAGGCTATGGAGAAGGTCTTCTCAGTGGAGAATGTTTAACTGTCAAATTCTTCACTACCACCAGAGATCAAGCAGAGCTGGAGTCTTTCACCACTTTGCAATAAAGTAAGCCTAAGTCCTGTTATGTCTTCTCCCAAGAATGGAGTTGCAAAATTCCCTGTATGAGAGCTGTTGGAATTAAACCAACTACCTGTCATTCTATTTAAGTAAGTAACTGTAGTGGATGGGGAAAACGTTTTTTTTTTTTGTTTTCTTTCTTGCCTGGTGGAATTGATGAACTTCTAAGTGTATGCAATGGCTCCTAAATGCCATGGGGTGGTAGCTTGGAAATATGAAAAATAATAATTCCAGCTGTGTGAATAATGCCAAACAGTCTATGCAAATATTTGTATTTTTTAAATGAAGGTGCTTTGTCCATGTCCTTCTGCTTTTTTTTCACGTACACTTGAGAATGCGATGCTTGCTGATTCTCTTGCCTACATTCCACTTGCACCAAAGGTGCCATTGAGAACTGGACTCAGAGTAATGTCATCAAACCTACTGAAGTGTTTCAGGTATTTCCTATTTTAGTATAGGGAATTCTATGACTCAGACACATCCCCAATAAAGGTAAGTATCTCAGTACTAGAAATGTGTATTTTGAACAATACCTATTGTAAGAGAAGGAATTTGGTTTTAAAGTTTCCAATGAGTTATTTAAATTATGTAAAAAATACACAGACTGTAACCAGTAAGATTACATAGAAAATGAAGTATTGGATGCTGCTTCCAAGTCCTGTCAAGTCTGATTCTGGGATGAATCCATGCAGTTTTATTTAATTCAGTAGGGCTGTACTAATTAGTATCACCGGTTCCATGTACTTTAAACTGGCTTGTAGGTTTTCTTTTTCATATTTGTCTCAGGAGATAGATGTTATTTTTAACTAAGAAAAGGTCTCCTGATTAATTAAAAGAGTTTTGACTGCTTAGCCTAAAGTTGATAATGAACCATTTACTAGAATTTGAAATGCATAAGCTTTCAAGTCTGATTTCTGTTGTAGTGTATGCAGTAGACCCTCAAAATACACGGCTTCAAGTTGTGTGTAACTCGCTTTTACACAAGTTAAGCACAACTTGAAGCTGCTCTGCAGGTGACAGCCTGCCCAGCTGCCCCGCAGCTGCAGGCAGCTAAACAAGCTAAGAACCCCTTCTCCCTACCTTCCCCATTGGTGCCACTGTCAGGCTGACAGCAGCGCAGCTGGGGGAAGGCAGGTAGAAGCAGCCAGGAAACTGACCAGCTCTGGTGGGCTGTTCAGTTTCCTGGGGTCCGCAAGCAGTGGGGAGCTGGGAACCAAGAAGCAGCCTGGTTCTCATCTCCCCACGCAAGCCAGTGTGAAAATTTGAGTTACGCAGGGCCTGCATAAATCAAGGTTTTACTGTAGTTTGTGTTTATTAGTGGAATAATAAAAAAGTGAAAATATAACATTTAGATTCATATCAGCTCCCAACTTATAAGTAAGCTCAATCATTCTCTCATATATACATCCCACTCAGTGGACATTAGTTTGTTTTTAAGATAATAATGCATTGCAGCAACAGAATCGTCTTCTGCTGGCCTGTTCAATATATTTATAGAAAGTAATTAAACAATATCAGTACTGTGACAGCAAATTGATCACCTTTTAGTTATTTCAGGCTAACTGAATTCATAATGGTTTTCTCGTACATCTTGAGAAAGCACAAAATGCTTTGTGAATGAACTAAGTTAAGAATGTGCCAAGCTCTTTTTGGCCTCCCCAAGAAAATTGGTTATTTAAAACACTGCGTATTTGGTGCTGTGCACTATTCTGTTAATATCTGAACAGATACATTTTCAATATAAACATTTATCTTGCTAGGGAATTCATGCCCAATTAGTAATTAAGTAGATTCTTTTGAAACCAAAGAAACTTTAAATGTGAGACTGTACCTGGGTATTATTAGGGTTTACTTTGCATTGAGGTAAGTCGGAACTTTTCCATTTACTTAATTAAATGGACATAGGCTCAAGTTTGTTTTAAGTTTTTTTTTGAAAATCTGGCTCTTAGTGCTTCAATTGTTTGAGCCCTCAAGATTGAAATTCTCTCTGCACACAACAGGAATAATATATCATCAGCTTTAGCACTAGCTGCCTTCATTTCCCACCAGTGTCCTACAGAGACACATCTTGGGGTGAGAAGTTGGCGAGCTAGTGCTTACTGGCTTTTGTCCTTGGTGTGTCTGCAAACACTGATCTCAAGAATGGCAAAGGTGTTTTTTGTGAAGTCAGATCTCAAGTGCTTGGAAGGTTTAGTTCAAATAAGGGTGGAAAAGAGAATGAACAATAGACTTAACTCCTGGGATTTTGTTATAAAGATGGATAAGAATGCAGGTAAAGTTTATCTATCAAGCCAATACTTCGTTCGTGATCCTATAAACTGGTCTGCATACTTGTACTTTTAGGTGCCCTGAACCCTGCTGAAGTCAGTGCACTCTACATGGTTGTAGTGGTCTATTTGCAAGATCAGGGTTTAACATATTAGGGTTAACATTCCCTGAGGTACCTCTAACCTTTGATCAATATTTGCTGGTTAACATATATCATATTAATGTCTCATCCATACCATATATATGGATGTATCAAGCACTAATAACATTAGGTTGTGTCACTGTTACAATATTTGTGCTTAAACTGGCCTATACAGTAGTCCTGTTCACTTATCCCAAGTATCCCATAATTCCTTGCATTTGTTGAAATAAGCATTTGGCAAAATCAGATAAGAAACCTGTAAAAAATAATTCATTCTATGCCTTAGTACGAGCTAAGGGGAGTTACCTTCCTCGACCAGTTCCTGACATGCTAGTATCCAAAACAAAGGTAAGAAAAGAACAGAAAAGGTTAGGGAATTGGGACATACTGATGGGCTTAATTTTAATGATGTGTGAACAGCCACATAACTTCTAAAGTTATCACATAAAAAACATAGGTTGAACCTCTCTAGTCTGGCACCATTGGGACTTGACTGATGTTGAATAAGAGAATTTAGCAGACTGCAGGAGGTCAATATTGTCTAGCAGCATTACCAACATTTCTACTGCTTTCTGGGCTCTTAGAAGACGTTTAGGGGTAAATTACAGCTAAATAGCAGCATAGGACTCTGAGGGCCAGGACTGGTGGTTGTAAACAAACTTTATGAGACCACGTGAAGCTTGGCCACATCCATGAAAAGTGGTCATCTGGCTAACTAAAATGATGCTGGATTACAAATGTTAAGAACATAAGAACGGCCATACTGGCTCAGAACAAAGTTCCATCTAGCCCAGTATCCTGTCTGCTGACAGTGGCCAATACCATGTGCCCCAGGTGGAGTGAACCGAACAGGCAACAATCAAGAGATCTCTGTCCTGCCTTTCACCTCCAGCTTCTGAGAGAAAAGGCAAGGGACACCATTCCTTACCCACTCTGGCTAATCAGCATTAATGGACCTAACCTCCATGAGTTTATCTAGCTTTTTTAAAAACCCTGTTATATTCCTAGCCTTCACAGCCTCTTCTGGCAAGGAGTTCCACATTTTGACTGAGTGCTGTTTGAAGAAGAATTTCCTTTTATTTGTTTTTAGCTTGCTGCCCATTAATTTCATGAGGTGTCACCTATTTCTTACATTATGGGAATGAGTAAATAATTTTTCCTTGTTCACTTTCTCCACACCACTCATAATTTTATATACCTCTATCATACCCCGCCTTTTTCTCCTCTTCTATCAGCTGAAAAGTCTTAGTCTCTTTACTTTCTCTTCATAGGGGACCCATTTCAAACCCCTAATCATTTTAGTTGCTATTTTCTGAACCTTTTCTAATGCCAACCAATTCTCAATGTATGAAAGTATCTTCCCTCTTATCCTGTGACAACTTAATTTACATAAATTATGTAAGAGCTTTTGGTGAGGGACCTTGTCAAAGCTTTCTGGAAATCTAAGTACATTACATCTACTGGTTCCCCCTTGACCATGTTTGTTGCCCCTTCAAAGAACTCTAATAGTTTAGTAAGACATGATTTCCCTTTACAGAAACCATGTTGACTTTTGCCCAACAAACTATGTTCTTCCATGTGTCTGACAATTTTATTCTCTATTATGGTTAGACTTACTGATTTGTAATTGCCAGGATCACCTCTAAAGCCCTTTTTAAATATTGGTGTTACCGTAGGCATCTTCCGGTCATTGGGTACAGCAGCTCATTTAAAGGATAGGTTACAAACCACAGATAATGTCATTTAAAGGATAGGTTACAAACCACAGATAATAGTTTCACAATTTTGTGTTTGAGTCTTTTCAGAACTCTTGGGTGAATGCCATCTGGTCTTGGATGAGAAAGTTACATATAAGAGAGATTCAACCTGTACCATCTGAAATGTGCCACACTTGAACTGCAACATCTGTGTAAGGTGAATATAACATTGATGCATGACTTCTTGGAGACAGTTTCTATACAATACCTTTTTCTAGTACTACATTAAAAAACCTGACCGACATTGGTTATTTAGTCTCTTGAGTTCATTTCATAACAAACTCAAGTGTGGTCAAGCAATTGACTATACAATTTATCAACAGATCTATGTTAGCATGAGAAGTCAATTTTTTTTCTGTACACAATTCTAATGGCATTAAGAAAAAAGGATACAATTTCAATGTCCTGTTCTTTTAAAACCAGATACTTAATCTTCAACAGAAGTTTTAGTCAGCAAAATTAATTTAAACAGGACAGACAATTTTGACTTATTTTAAATATTAATTATACACTACTACAACTAGCTCGTTGCTGGATACATTTTGGCTACGTCTACACGTGAAGCCTACATCGAAATAGCTTATTTCGATGTAGCAACATCGAAATAGGCTATTTCAATGAATAACGTCTACACGTCCTCCAGGGCTGGCAACGTCGATGTTCAACTTCGACGTTGCGCGGCACCACATCGAAATAGGCGCTGTGAGGGAATGTCTACATGCCAAAGTAGCACACATCGAAATAAGGGTGCCAGGCACAGCTGCAGACAGGGTCACAGGGCGGACTCAACCGCAAGCCGCTCCCTTAAAGGGCCCCTCCCAGACACAGTTGCACTAAACAACACAAAATACACAGAGCTGACAACTGGTTGCAGACCCTGTGCCTGCAGCATGGATCCCCAGCTGCCGCAGCAGCAGCCAGAAGCCCTGGGCTAAGGGCTGCTGCCCACGGTGACCATAGAGCCCCGCAGGGGCTCGAGAGAGAGCGTCTCTCAACCCCTCAGCTGATGGTCGCCATGGCGGACCCCACTATTTCGAAGTTGCGGGACGCGCAACGACTACACGGTCCCTACTTCGACGTTGAACGTTGAAGTAGGGCGCTATTCCTATCCCCTCATGGGGTTAGCGACTTCGACGTCTCGCCGCCTAACGTCGAAGTTAACTTCGAAATAGCGCCCGGCGCGTGTAGCCGTGACGGGCACTATTTCAAAGTTAGTGCCGCTACTTCAAAGTAGCGTGCACGTGTAGACACGGCTTTTGTAAGTAAATTTATGACTCTACTGTAATTTAGTATTCTTAAGTTTTGGGTTGCACCTGCCCCCTTACAGCTACTTCTGGCAATTTCTTCAATGCTTCTATTCTAGTTTTGATCTTACTAATTTCAGTCAAGGTCATATGGCCAGCAGGAAGATCCCTGTGCTCTGACCCAGGGACCCCCCCTCCAAGCATTCTGAGAGCATGCAGGAGCCCCCCAAAAAGGCCCCTCATGGATGGAGGCTGAGCTCAAAGATCTCCTCAGACTGTAAACCCCACCAGAGTGACGTCCAGATCCCTGACACGGATGACCTGGAGAAGGACATTGTTGATTGCCTGGATAACCTGCACGGGGTGGGGGTGAGGGGGACTGAACATGTCTGTGGGAGCGTGGCTGGAAGCTCAGTGCTGCCCTTCTCTAGCACCCTTCCACAAGGTCCCCTCATTCTCTGAAGATCCCCCTTGCCCAGAAGCCCCCTCCTGCCGCCCCACGGTGGGGGTGTGACCTGAGCATGGCTTAACTCTATGAGGACAGCCCCAGTAGTGACCTTGCCCACTCTGAACTGGTGGCCAACCAATTGATGGCTGTCTGGGATGGACAGCTTCCAAAGGGCGATGGCTCCTTTCTTCTGCAGGGGAAGCATGGGCCACGTCAGGGTGTTCTGGTGCTGGAGTGCTGGGGTGAGCCAGAGACATAGCTCTAGAAAAGTCTGCTTGGTCAAGCAGAAGTTCTGAAGCCAGTGGCTGTTATCCCAGTCCCCCAGCGCCAGCTGGTCCCACCAATCCCTGCTGGTGGGGTAGCCCCACAGGTGCTGGATGACCCAGGAGAGGGGATGTGGGCATAACTCTGTGAGGATAGCCTGTAGAATGATGGCTATCAGGGTGGCCCCCCCAGAGCTGCTGGAGGACAGCCACTGGCAACATGGCCAGCAGGCTGACCATGGGCTCGAGGGGTAGAACACTGGGGAGCTACTGGGGGTCCATACAATTCCCCAAGGTGGCTTGTCTCTGTGTTTGGCCTCTGTGTAGATGTGGGTGGCAAAGCAGCCTGCAGCATATACAGGATGAGGGTGCTTGGGAGGGGCCCTTTAAGGGGGCAGCTGGTTGTGTCCCCCAGAAGTGCATGTTTGCCATCTGACCCTGTCCGTGATGTTCCCTGGCCCTTTCTTTCGAAAGAGCACCCCAGGCTGTTTTGACGCTCCCTTTTGAAAAAGCTGACTGGTCTTTTGAAAGAGAGGTTCGTGACCTCGATCTGCTTTTAGTGTGTAGACACACGCTTTCAAAAGGCAATCTTTTGGACGGTTGCTTTTGAAAGCTCACCTTTCGGAAGCTCGCTGTAGTGTAGACGTAGCCCCAGTGAGAAGGATGTTCCCCGAGATTCGTTGTAGATACCAGATGTTTTTTACTTCAGACAATCTCATCTGTGCCCTTCGTTTGCCTTTTTTAAAAAAAAACTGATGGCACCACATTTATACGCTTTACTGTTCAGATTGAAGCAGATGAAGCTATGAATAACATAATATGATTTACATCCGCCCATGCCATATAACTATAGAGATAATGCTGAAGCTCTTAGTTCAACTTAGTGTGTGCAATATAGTTTACAATGTAACCCACTGTTCTGAGAGCATTTGCAGCAGGGACAAAGGCATTAGAACATCATAAGATTTCTTTCTTAGCTCTGAATTTCCTTGCTTTTATTAATGTTTTTGACTAGCGCTTCTGTGGTTTAATTTCCTGTCGGTATCACATAACAGTGAATCAAGCCAAAGGTCTTAATCTTTAGATCCTTTCGGAGTTCGGAACTGCCTGGTCTTGACAGTTTTTAAATTGATGTTAATTCTCCACCTCCTTATTGTCTGTTTTTAAGCACCGTATGAAAGTTAACCTACTCTTCCTATTAATCCTAGTTACCTTTATTCACCTTTTTTCCCCTAACACCATAACTAAGCTAATATACAAAGTTCTTGACACAATAAAATACAGTTGATTTTAACCAGGTGTTTCTGGAACTGCTTGAGTCAAAAGCCCTCATAAGGCAGAGCTGCAGCTAACCCTTTTCATGCACAGAAGAGTAACAATATCATTTCTCCAATTCCATTCTACTGTAGCTCGTTTTGTGAGAAATATGCAGTCAAGGTTGGCCCTCTCGTTTTGTGCTGGGGCTGCCTCTCCACCCGTTTACACTAGCATAACTTTATTTCAGTGCAGGTGAGATTTACAGCATTATAAGAAGAGGGTTGGGGTGGTATTCCTAGGAGTTTGCAGAAAAACACGAAGCGGGACCTTGAGGAGTAGTTGTGTGACATCATCATGTGTGAAGACAAATTTTGCACAGTAAACATTTTCTGATTCCCCTTTATTTTCTTGAGTTGTATCACTCCTTTCTGGATCACTTTATGATTAAGACACCATCAGGTTCTCTCTCCAAGGACACCTGCTGCTCTATGAATTGCAGCTTTAGGACAAGGGCCCTGCTGGAATATAGCTTTTAAAGAAGCAGAGCTGCATAGGTGTGCAGTGTCAGAATTGGCACAGGTTGAACCTCTCTAATCCGGAACTCCCTCAACCAACAAACTCCGTAATCCAGCATGATTTTAGCTAGCTGGACGACCACTTATCATGGCTGTGGCCAAGTTTCTCGTGGTCCCATAAAGTTTGTTTGCAGCCACTAGTCCTGGCTCTCAGTGTTCTGTGCTGTTATTTAGCTGTAATTAACCCTTAAATGTCTTCTAAGAGCCCAGTAAGCAGTGGAAGAGTTGGTGATGCTGCTAGACAACACTGACCTCCCATCGCCCGGCAAATACTCTTGTCTGGTACTGGTCAGGTCCTGAGGGTGCCGGATGAGAGAGGTTCAACCTGTACTATCCAACAGCACCTGTGTTCTTTTAAAATCTTTCATTTAAAAGCTTCCTTAGGTGGGAGATTATAGAAAGAGTGTTTCTGCCAAGGGCTCTGAGGAGAATTTCTTTGTGTTTGATAGTGGGAAAGGGATTTTAAGAGTTAGGCTACATCTATAGTACAAGATAAATTCAAATTTAAAGCAGTTAATTCGATATTAAAATGACACTGTCCTAATAGTAAATACCATTAGCTCAATTTAGGGAGCACTAATATCAATATCATAATATCGTCGGAACCAGCTGGGTGTAGTGTCAAGTTCAAATTTAAAAGTTTAAATAAAGGCTTATGGGGAAACGCCATGTCTTTGAATCGGATTCATTAGCCTCCACAATGCCCCACCGTGTTCCACTCTGCTTCTTCTATCTCCACTGCTTTCCTGGTGTGCAGGAATTAGGTAACAGGGAAGTCCGTGAATTTGAGTTCAGCACCAGGAAGCCCTTAACTGTGGGGTCCTGCTTGTGTGAGAGGCTGAGAAACTTCTTTCTTTGCTAAAAACACAAAAAAGCAGTCCAGTAGCACTTTAAAGACTCATAAAATAATTTATTAGGTGATGAGCTTTTGTGGGACAGACCCACCTCTTTGGATCACAGCCGTACCTATGGTCTGAAGAGGTGGGTCTGTCCCACGAAAGCTCATCACCTAATAAATTATTTTGTTAGTCTTTAAAGTGCTACTGGACCGCTTTTTTGTTTTGATAGAACACAGACTAACACGGCTTTCTCTCGGTCACTGCTTTCTTTGCTATTCGTGCAGCTGTGGGAATGTTGCTTGTGTGAGAGGCTGAGAAACTTCTTTCTTTCTTTGCTCTGAGTTCAGCTCTGTCCCTACCTCTGCTAGTTGAGTGCTTGGGGTTTTTTTCCTGCACTGCCGCCAGCCCCTGCTCTGCCATACCACAGGGCAACTAGGCTGTTGGCAGGGCGGGGGGGTCATGCTTGTATGAGAGGCTGAGAAACTTCTTTTCTGTGCTTTATATTTGTGCAGGGCCCCCTGCCCTTCCCCACAGATGTCATGCAGTCGGGGTCTTTTCTGCACTCAACCATATCACGTGGGTAGCCCCTGACTATATAAAAGGACGTGCCTGCTGCTCTGCGCAGACCATAATGCCAAGCAGCACCGTGTCCTGGCTTGTGCGCAATGAGGGACCCAAGGGCAGGAAAAATATTTGGGGGCTTGGTGCTTCCCCAGCGGTTAAGATTTTCAGGGGCTTGCTGTTACCCAGGGGCAGACTCCCCTCGGGCTAAGACTTGCAAGGCCCTGCAGATACCATGGGGACCTCTTCAACTGGCTCTGCACTCACCCACCTGTCCCACCCCATGCAAAATATACATTCAGGGGCTTGCTGCTGCTGGGGAGAATTCTCCCCAGGCAGCTAAGATTTTCAGGAACAGCGGAACATTTCAACTGGCTCTACAGCCACAGACCGCCCCCTCCCATCCCGCCAAAAATATTTTTGGGGGCTTGCTGCCCATTGCAGACACCGGCTGCTTTTTGCAAAATGCTTGATATTCCAATTATAAAATCTTTCCCCAACCTTTCCTATTGTCTTTCTTCATGCTTTGCCTCCCTGAAAACACAGGGAACAGTGGGTGGTGGGCCAGCTGAGAAGACTACAGACATCTTGCTGCCCATTGCAGAAACCTGCTTCTTTTTGTAAAATCTTTGATAATTCATTTACTATTTTATATGCACATATACCTATGTCATAGAACTGGAAGAGACCTTGAAAGGTCATTGAGTCCAGTCCCCTGCACTGCCAGCAGGGCCTATCACCATCCCAGACAGATATTTTTTAAAATCTGTTTGCCCCGAGCCATACAAGGCCCACTTGAGAGTGAATTCACAACCCAGGGCTTAGCAAGGCAATGCTCAAACCACTAAGCTATGCCTCCCCTCAGTCATAAAAAACAATTCATGTATAGAAGAAAGAAATTTCAGTTAATGTCATGAGCTTTGTTGAGGCCATTCCCTACTTCTTCTTCCTTCCTTTTCATGAGAGGGGAATGAGGACAATGCAATGTTGGAAGATGACATCTTGTACCCACAACCACTTGTGGGGCATTTTTTTCCCCATGCTATGCCAGTGAAAATACCTAGAACACTACAGGACTGAGGGAACTGTGGGATAGGTTCCCATATTTCACTGCTGCAACAGTCATGCTGTGTCTGCACAAGCACAAGCACCCCCGCCCCTTTGAAAGGGGAATGCTAATGAGACACTTTGGGATATGCTAATGAGGCACTGCAATGAATATGCAGCACCTCATTAGCATAATGGTAGCTGCAGCACCTCAAAAGGGCCACTTTCAATTGGGTGCAGTTTGTATACACAAGATCCTTTTCGAAAGGACCCTGCACACTTTGAAACCCTCCTATTTGGTTATTGGACTAAGGGGATTTTGAAGTGTGCAGGGTCCTTTGAAAGTGCGTGGGGTCCTTTCGAAAAGTACCCATGTAGATGCACCACATGAGATCAAAAGTGGCACTTTCGAAGTGCCACGGCTGCCGTTATGCCAATAAGGTGCTGCATATTCATTGCATTCCCTCATTAGCATACCCCAAAGTGTCTCTTTAGCATCCCCCTTTAGAAAATGTAGACATAGCCTCAGTGTTGGCGACCGAGTGTGGCAGCAATAAGTTGGATTTATGGGGAGCCTGTGGGAAGGTGAGAATAGTCAAATTCGAATTTATAAAACCCAGCGTTAAAAATCAATTTATCTCGTGGTGTAGATGTAGCTTTAGATTGAAAATTATACCCTTTTTCCATCTGCAAAAAGCTTAGTAAAGCTCCCATAGGCTTGGCCTAAGGCAGGCCCCCTCATAGTTCGCCTGCTAGAAATGCTGTAAGGATGATTTGTTAAATAAACATCTTGTACCAGTCCATGCTGATGCTCTGCCAGAGAGGTGCTGGGAGCATTCAGGCAATCTTCTCAAGGCCACTCTAGCAATTCACCACCCGTTAGAAACACACTCACAAACAATTTGGAAGATTTTCCCAAGGGGCCTCAGAGCTGAGCTATTTTGGATGATTATGGTGAGAATAACAGAAGGCTGCAGAGGTGAACGGAGTACAAGAGGATGCTTATGTCTTGTTTACTGTCCTGTTTCTTTTATTGTGCTATAGACTTATAAATTTGTCTATGGAGTAGCTCAAGCAAGGGGCATGTCTCATTGCATTGCCCTCCTGCACATCTTTAGTCTTAGCTGTGTCCCTTGAAGAGTCCAAATCCATGACCCACTCCCTGGTTATCCAGAATCACAACAACTGCTCTGGTGCATTCCACGGGAGAGGGGGGATGGCTGCAGTTCAACTACTTTTGTTTTCATTTGTAAGCTTCCTGAATTTCAAATGCAGAGATTTCACACTCACACCCTGCAATTTAAATCCAGTTTGTCCCCGTCAGACAGGATACAGATTATCCTCGACAGATAAACACACTTTGAGCCAAAGGGAAGCCTGGGCTATGTGTTACAGAAGGCCCTCAAAAGCTGTGCTGGCACAAAGAAGGGCTCTGTGTGCGGAAGGCATATTTAAATCAGTTTAATTAGCTCCCCTTTCTGCTATTTCCTGAATCCCTTCTTTGACTGCTGGCCTTCATTAGTCTCCCGGGTATCAGGTAGAAAGAAGACTGACTCTAGCGGTAGCCAGTGTGTAACTCCCACCATGAGCTCCAGTGCAACCACTAGCACACTGATCTGTAAATGCTCCACCACTACAGACCATACACCTGGGCTGGTGCCTGTGCAGTAAGCATCCCTGGTCAGTAACACAGGACTAGGCAGTGTCTTAATTACGGGTACGTTCCCCTGGCACGAGGATGGAGTATAAAAAAAAAAAAACTGTAACAAGAGCCCTTTTCTTTCCCTACTTTAAGCCATTAACACCTATGTAAATTTTCTTTGGAATGTAATAATGCATGTGAGCTAGGCCTAGCCAGAAAATCCTTATCTACAAAACCAACCAAATTGCTTTACAAAAGAAAAACCACCAGTACATTTGCTCTGATTCAACTGACAGAGACCAAAAACTACAAGATCTTTATCAAATATTCATAAACCTGAATTACCCACCAGAAGAAATAAAAAAACAAATCAACAGGGCCAGACGAATACCCAGAGACCAGCTACTCCAAGATAGACCCAAAAAAGCCAAGAACAGAATACCAATGGTCATTACCTACAGCCCCCAACTCAAACCACTACAACGCATTACTGAAGACCTACAACCTATCCTTAATCAGGATGCCACACTCCAGAAGGCCCTAAGTGACAGGCCTTTTCTCTCCTACAGACAACCTCCCAACTTTATGAGGATCCTCACCAACAGCCACAGTCTATACCCCAGGAATACCAATCCTGGAACCTTTCCTTGCAGTAAGGCCCCCTGCCAGCTTTGTCCACATATCTTTTCTGGAAATACCATCACTGGACCTAACCAGGTTATTCACAGAATCACGAACACATTCTCATGTTCCTCAACTAACATCATACATGCCATCATGTGCCAATAATGCCCAGATGTTTTGTACATTGGACAGACTTCTAACTCCCTTAGACAAAGAGTTAATGGGCACAAAACAGACATAAAAATGCTCCAGATCCACAAACTGGTTAGTCAACATTTAATGGAGTGAGCCATTCTGTTAATGACTTAAGAGTTTGCGTGTTACCAAAGAAAAATTTTCACACCACTATTGAAAGGGAGACAGCTGAGCTGTCTTTTATATTCAAATTCGGCACATTAACATGTGGTTTGAACTGGGATGGGAATTTTCTGAGTCACTGTAGGGGCTCATTTGCATACTTTGCTTAATTTAATTCTTGACCTTCCCCCTGCCTTCTACCCCTCTACTCTCTGATTTGCTCACCTTCATCATTTTTTTCTGATTTGTCCTCTTTGATTCCTGTTTTTGGTTCTCTGTGCCTTAAATATTGAGTCTGTTCTGGTCTGGCTATGGTCTGAAGAAGTGGGTCTGTCCCACAAAAGCTCACCTCATAAATTATTTTGTTAGTCTTTAAAGTGCTACTGGACTGCTTTTTTGTTTTGATAGGATATAGACTAGTACAGCTTTCTCTCTGTTACAGTTCAATACAAGTGAAGTTAGGTCCTACGTTAAGATCAGCTAATGCAGATTCTTCCCACTCTATTTGTCTGTATTGGATCTGTCTCCCTCTAAACAAACTAATTTTTGGCTGTCAGAGATGTAGCCGTGTTAGTCTGTGTCCTCAGAAACAATGAGAAGTCCTGTGGTGACTTACAGACTAACATATTTTGGAGCATAAGTGTTAGTGGGCAAAGACCCGCTTCGTCAGATGCGATGATTGTTAGCTCAGGCTAACATCTCCAGGCAGATTGTCTCCTATTAACAAACTCAACATGGCCAAAAGCAAGCTGTTTATCTTTCCTTCTGGATACTAGGTGAAAAATATTTTACTCTAGAACCTCTGACAAGTCAGTCTGTTGCGTTTGCTCTGCAAGTCAAGCACTGAGTGAGTGCAAGGTTATTCTTTCCCCCACCAGGTTTTTCTGGCCTGTTTAAGAGCTTTTAATTATGTCACCAATCAGTTGTTAGTTAAAACCAAGCCCTTCTCACTCCAGCCTTACCAAGAAAATGGAAGATATATTTGACTGAGCTCCTTATGATGCATTAACGAAACAATGAGGTTTCCACAGCAGTATCCACATCTCCCCCATGCCCTGGTATATCAGCCTAGGCCCCTCCCTCCAAGCAGCTCGCTTCTCTAACTCAGGAAAGTGCCCTAGTCTCTTCCGTGCAGCAGCAAACTCCCCAGACCTCACCACACAGATGCCTGGACACCTCCCCTCTTTCCTCTACCTGCCTACCTACCCCATACAGTCTGATCCCCTTCTCCTCCCCTCTCATGTGCACCTGCAGCCAAACCCAGCTGCTGTAACCACACCACACCTCTCTTCTTCCAGCCCAGCCAGGGTGCCCCAAACTCCCCTGTTCTAATCCTACCCCACACTCACTTATTGCCCTCTCCTCCTTATGACCCTTCCCTACCAGCTAGAAGGGGCAAATTCCATCTCCAGCATGGAGCTGTGGCCGTGGCTGCTTCTGCTGCTGCTGAGGGAGAAGTATCCCTCACATGGTAAGGCAGCTCACTGGTAAGCAGCCTCTGAGCTCCTGGGTGAGGCTTATTAAGCAGCTGCCAGCTCACAGGGCACCATGGTAATTAGGTGGTTAAATGTTGTTTATTTAGACCTGATAATAAAGTGATCATACTCTGAAAGGACTGTTTTTGAAGAAATACAAATTTTTAAAACAGGTAAGATATTATTTAATTTTTTTATTATAAAATAGAGTTGAGTGTGTTGTTTAATATAATCAAGTATCTCTTTTTTAATATAACCAAGTACCTCTTTTTTTAAGTCTTCAGGGAAGCTTTGAATTGGACTGAATATGTCAGACAGCTATAACTGGAAGCGTGATGCTGGATACAGAAAGAGAAAGAAAAGGAAAAAATGGATGCGCCTTTAAGAAGATGAGGGGTTCTCTGCTGAATTTCATGAGAAAAGCTTTAAGGAGTGACAGTGCAAGCTGTTCCATCAGTCCATGAACATCAGACTTGGAAGACAAAACTGTAGAATGTGTGTGAGCAGATGTCACTGAAAGTGGTGTTGAACCTTGAAGATCATGTAATAGTTGGATCATAGAATGCTAGGACTTCAAGAGTTCATCAAATCCAGCCCCCTGCCCACATGGCAGAACCAAGTACTGTCTAAACCATCCCAGATAAACATCTATCTAACCTGTTCTTGAATATCTCCAGGGATGGAGATTCCACAACCTCCCTAGGCAATTTATTCCACTGTTTGACCACCCTGACATTGAGGAACATTTTCCTAATGTCCAGCCTAAACCTCCCTTGCTGCAATTTAAGCCCATTGCTTCTTGTTCTATCCTCAGAGGCCAAGAAGACCAAGTTTTCTCCCTCCTTCTTATGACTCCCTTTTAGATACCCGAAAACTGCTATCATGTCCCCACTCTCAATCTTCTCTTTTCCAAACTAAGCAAGCCCAGTTCTTACAGCCTTCCTTCATAGGTCATGTTCTCTAGCCCTTTGATCATTCTTGTTGCTCTTTTTTGGACCCTCTCCAGTTTCTCTACATCTTTCTTGAAATGCAGTGCCCAGAACTGGACACAATACTCCAACTGAGGCCCAACCAGTGCAGAGTAGATCAGAAGAATTATTTTTTCATGTCTTGCTCACAGCACACCTGTTAATGCATTCTAGAATCGTGTTTGCTTTTTTTGCAACAGCATCACACTGACTCATATTTAGCTTGTGGTCCACTATAACCCCTAGATCCCTTTCTGCCATACTCCTTCCTACACAGACACTTCCCATTCCGCATGTTTGAAACTGATTATTCCTTCCTAAGTGGAGCACTTTGCATTTGTCCTTATTAAACTTCATCCTGTTTACCTCAGACCATTTCTCCAATTTATCCAGATCATTTTGAATTATGACCCTATCCTCCAAAGCACTTGCAACCCCTCCCAGCTTGGTATAATCTGCAAATGTAATAAGCGTACTTTCTATGCCAATATCTAAATCGTTGATGTAGATATTGAACAGAACCGGTCTTAGCACAGACCTTCTGTGGAACCCCACTTGTTATACTTTTCCAGCAGGATTGAGAACCATTAATAACTACTCTCTGAGTAGAGTTATCAAGCCAGTTTTGCACCCACCTTATACTAGCCCCATCTAAGTTGTATTTGCCTTGTTTATTGATAAGAATATCATGTGAGGCCGTATGAAATGTCTTACTAAAGTCTAGGTATACCACATCCACCACTTCTCCCTTATCCACAAGGCTCATTATCCTATCAAAGAAAGCTATCAGACTGGTTTGACATGATTGGTTTGACATGATCTAGTGAGGAACAAGCAAGGGTCAGCCAGTCTCCTTCAGGAGTGGCCATGACAGTACTGTCAGACGGTCTAACGAAACCAGAAACACAGACTCAAAGAAAACTTCAGATTTTGTCACAATATTAAAATACAGTTTTTGATCCAGTTGAATGGGAAATCACTTCATACTTTGTAAAATATTTTGCAGAAAATACACCTTCCCAGCATTTGGATTCCAATTTCCCATTGCAGGGTAAACAGTTTGGTGAAAAGAAAAGATATGCACACAAAGAATATTTTCCCAAGTGACTGGCAAATGGGCAAACTGTCCAAGGGAATGGCCTATTTATTCTCCCTCAACGGGTAAAGTGTATTGTTACACATGCAGACTATATTGTGACAATGATCACTCTAATCAATTTATAACTGGTTTTGATGACTGGAAAACTGCAGTCACTAGAATTATGTCTCATAATCAGTGGTAAGATCATCTTGGCACACCAACAACACTACAGCATCAGAAATCTGCCAGAATTGACACAGAACTGGAGAACATGAAGGAAAGATAATGTAAATACTGGACTGAAGTCCTAAAGAGAATAGTTGCTGTAATAAGATTCCTTGCTGAACAAGGACTGGCCTTTCTTGGAGACCCTGAAGTACATGGCTGCCCTAACAATGGAAGCTACCTTAGTTTCATTGAACTTCCAGCTGAACTTGATTCATTTCTCTCAGAACACATGCAATGACATAGGTATCCTGTAAGGGGAACATTCGTATCTTTCACCAAGTATATGGCTGTGTCTACACTTGCATTCCTCTTTCAAAACAGGAATGCAAATGAGACAAATCAAAATGCAAACGAGGCACTGATTTACATATCTAGTGCTTCATTTGCATAATCTCTTTTCAGAAGAGATTTTTTTGAAAGAAAGAAAGCAGTGTAGATGAGGCTTTTTCACAAATAAACCCCATCTTCGAAAGAACCCTTCTTCCTGAAACAGAACAGGAAGAAGGTGTCTTTTGAAGATGGGGTTTATTTTTGAAAGAGCCCCATCTACACTGCTTTTCTTCTTTCAGAGGAATCCCTTTGGAAAAGACATTATGCAAATGAAGCATGAGATATGTAAATCGGCACCTCATTTGCATTTTTAATTTCCCTCACTTGCATTCCTCTTTCAAAAGAGGAATGCAAGTATAGACATAGGGTATAAGATGAATGTATTGGTATGTTGGGATCCAAAATTATGGCACAGATAATGTCGGAAATCAAGAAGGCAAAGTATTATGGAATCAGTCTTGATTCATCCCCTGACATTAGTGTCACTGATCACCTTATGCTGGCATTTTGTTATGTACTCAGTGATGGAAATGTGGTTGAGCAATTTCTTTAGTTCATTCCCATAGAAGGAAATGATGGAATATACTTATTCGGTCTTTTGAAGGATATTCTCAAATTTCATGGCATTGATATTGCAAGCTGCTGGTCACACTCATATGATAACACCAGCAATGGGAGTAGTATTTATTCAGAGTTTCCAGCTAGGTTGCATGAAGTTAAGAGTTTGGCTGAATGGATTCCATGTGCTACCCATAATCTGAATTTGGCTGGATGAGCTGCTATTTAGTGTTGCCCTGCAGCAGTCAGTGTTTTGGGGATTTGGCAGTCACTCTTTAAGTTCTTCTCAGCATCACCTCAGAGATGGTCTAAATTGCTAAATAACATGAACCAAAATACCTACATTGTATAAAGTGTTTCAGAAACCAGATGGTCACCGGGGAACAATGCCACCAGAGCACTTTGTATGAACTCTTCTGAAATGTTGAACAGTTAGAGAGAGGTAGCCGTGTTAGCCTATATTCTAACAAAACAGAAGAAATGCAGCTCTTTAAAGACCAACAACATTATTTATTCGGTGAGGAGTCCATCACCGAATAAATCATTTTGTTAGTCTTTAAAGTGCTACATTTCTGCTGTTTTGTTTTATTCTGGTGTGTGTCAGACTTTGATAGACATAGCTGAAAGTGATCAGCAACCTCAAGCAACTGTGCATGAGGCAAAGTCCCTGACCAAGAAGCTGGATCAGTTCGAGACAGTTTTAATGTGCATCATTTGGAATGATATACTACCAAAGACTAATCTTGTGAATAAAGCTCTACAGTAACCTGGCACTGAATTGTGTATGACCATGAATTTATATGATGGTCTTTTAGCACACTTTCATGATATCTGTGATACACTTCATGTGTTTGAGGCAACTGCAAAAGATCTCACACCATCTCACTACAATGAGACCACCCAATTCAAATGACTGAGAAAGCAATTTTTGATGATGTTTGTATGGATAATATGGTCTTGGATTTGAGTGCCGGGGCAAATTTCACACACAGTGCTTCTACCCTGTTATGAATAAACTTATTGTTGAAATGGTCAGACAACAAGCAGCATATACAACATTGAATGAAATGTTCAGTTTTCTTCTGGATAGATCAATGTACAGTGCTGAAGTCACCTCTAGAGCAAGGACATTAGTAGATACTGCTCCATCAGATCTCAAACATGCATTTATAGATGAATTTCTATTGTTTTCACTTATGCACGCAGAGATAAAATTGGTGGCAGACATGATCAGTGCACAAATAGCAGGCAAGTTGGTGACAAGTTTTCCAAATGTCAACATTGCTTTAAGAATGTATCTCACCATCTTGGCAACAGACTGTGAAGGGGAGTGCTCTTTTTGGAAGTTAAAATGTATAGGCTGGGTCTACCCTTGCCCGCAACTTTGAAGGGGGCATGTTAGTCAGGCTGGCAGGAGATTACTAATGAAGTGCTGCATATTCACCACAGCACTTCATTAGTAATCTCCCATCACCCTGATTAACACGCCCCTTTTGACGTAGGGGGCAAATGTAGACAAGCCCATAGAGAACTGTCTTTGATCTACAATGGGACAGAAACAATTATCTTTCCTTGTACTATTTTCAATTCACAAAACAAAACACAACAAAAGTCATGTAGCACTTTAAAGACTAGCAAAATAATTTATTAGGTGTTGAGCTTTCATGGGGCAGACCCACTTCCCCACATCTGGAATAGTGCTGAAAATTAACTGGCTCGATGAATATGTAACAGAGAGATAGAAAACACAAAAATGAAATGAAAACTGACAAATCAGCTGGGTGGGGGCAAAAGGTAGGGAGGGAATGACTGCAAGTGTCTATTAAGTTAAATGACTTGCCTGAGATCACCAGGAATATCAAAGATGGGACAGCTGTCCTTGTAACGTGTCAGGTAATTACTATCTCTATTAAGGCCAAGACACAAAGTGTTAAATTTGAGAATAAATTCCATTTCAGATGTCTTCTTTCGTAATCTGGTGTTAAAATCTCTTTGTTTTAGGATGCAGATTCTCAGGTGTTCAATACTGTCGCCTACTCTGTTGCAGTGCTCACTGACAGGTTTATGTGTATTCCGATTGCCAATGTCTGATTTGTGTCCATTCATTCTTTGATGAAGTGATTGTCCAGTCTGTCCAATATCCACAGCAGACAGGCATTGCTAGCACATGAGGGCATACATAGCATTAGTGGAAGCACAGGAGTATGACTCCCTAATTGTGTAACTGAGCGGTTAGGTCCAGTGATGGTGCCCCTAGAGTAAATATGTGGGCAAAGTTGGCAATGGGGTTTGTTGCAAGGAAAAGTTTCAGGATTACTATTTCTGTGGTATGGTGTGTGGTTGCAAGTGAGAACTTTCTTGAGATTAGGTGGTTGTCTGTAGGACAGCACAGGCCCCTGACTCAGAGCCTCTCAGAGTGTAGCATTATGTTCCAGTACAGGTTGTAGGTTGCTGATAATGCGCTGGAGGGGGTTGAGTTAAATAGAATACAGAATACAAGTGGTCTTCTGTTATTGACCTTCTTGGGCCTATCTAGAACTAGCTGGTTTCTGGGTATTCATCTGGCCTGCTCAGTCAATTTTTTTTTACTTCTGCCAGTGGGTAATTTAGTTTTACAAATGCCTGGTACAGATCTTGACGTTTTTGGTCTGTGTCAGTAGGATTGGAGCAGACGTACTTGTATCTAAGGGCTTGACTATAAACTGTGGATTGTGTGATGTGTCCCAGGTGGAAGCTGGAGTCATGTAGGTAGGTATGGCGGTCAGTGGGTTTCTGGTAGAAGGTGATACTGATTTGTCCCACAAAAGCTCATCACCTAAAAAATTATTTTGTTAGTCTTTAAAGTGCTACATGACTGCTTTTTTGTTTTGTTTTGTGTACTTTCAATTCAGTGAGAGCTTTTGAGAAAAAATGACATTAGATGATGTGGTGTTGTAAACTGTGATTTTGCTAACAAAAACAGTTTCAAAGTAGATATTTAATTGTATGTTTACTACATCGCATTTAATTGATCTTTAACATTAGCATATATATGCTAATAAAAATAGCAACTTATTAAGTGTGATTTATCAGTTTTCTTTTCTTATTTTTGACTCTAATATTAATTTTTTTAGTTCCTAAACTTTTTGCAAGCCCTACATTTTTCGTAATCCCTAGGCGCTGAGCCTATTGGGCCGAATGGATAAGCTGGCCCTGATTTCAGCCCCTCTCTCCAGCAATGGGTGCGACCCTTCTAGTAAAGGCAGTCTGAACCCTCAGATGGCAGGCAACGCCCTGGGAAAGAAAATCAACTGAGGGTCTACCTCTTAGATGTACCAACCTGCTTAGTCAAGCAGCAGATTTGACTCTGAGCTTGAGGACACCATACCATTCATGCCACAATCTTTGCCTTCTCTTCTTTTCAGCAAACATTTGGTCACTTCCTATAGAACCAGTCTAGCATTACCTCAGTCTGCTGAGTATTGGAGGTGGTCCAGAATGGCTATGCCATGGAGTTCCACTCCCTTCCCCCGAGTCACCCTTCTTCCATGGCCCAGTTCAGGGACATCTGCTATGAGAGTCTGCTTCAAGAAGTACAGGCCCTCCTTGTTTGGGGCATTATCAAGGAGGTTCCCTCTCAGAAGGGGGAAAGTGGATTCTATGCTAAGTAGGTCCTCATTCCCAAAAACCAGGGAGGCTTTGGCCAACATTAGACACCAGAACCCTGAACACAAATATCTTAAAGGGCTCAGGTTCACTATGGTCTCCCTCATGTCCGTCAACCCCTACCAAGATCAGAAAAGCTGTCATGCTATCCTCAAGAATGCCTACGAACATAAGAAGCAATCCAGAGAGCAGTATGGGCTGAGAGAATGGACCTGAACTGCTACACTGGAACCAAGAGTAGAGGATGCACCTGGATTCCAACTACTGCTGGTGTGGCACAGTCTGCACAGGGCACGTGGAGACTACTTGAGATTTTCTGGAGAGACACTCAATGGGACCCTGGGAGGGGAAGATGACGTGATTTGGTCAGAAGATTAAGCCATGAAGGCAAGGTACTACAGGCTGAACTAGCAAAAGAGAGATCACAGAATGGGTGACTGAGGTAATGGGCTGAGCAACTGCAGGATGGGGCATGGACAACGGTAAGCAATGCTGCAGATGAGACACGAGGAGGCATTACCAAGCAGTGAGCTGCACACACCCCTTGACAGGAACCCCATCTGTTCATTTCTCCTTATGCTGATATTGGACTATCTCAGAAGGACCAGCATCCAGGTGTTCATACGCATAGACTGATCCTGGACCACTCAGAATCTCAGGTCTGGTACGGCATTGCCTCTCTCTCCAGCTGCCCACGTGTCTACACCTGCTGGTGAATGAGGCAGAGTCCAGGTTAATGCCTATATGGCAGATTGTGATGAACAGTGTACTCAAAGACTTTAGGGTCAAAAGGGATCACCATGATAACGTAGCCTGACCTCCTTTACATTGAAGGATGCAGAACCTCAGCCACCCAGTCCTGTGATAGACGCCTAAGCTCTGGCTGAGATATTGACTCTTCAAATCATATTTTAAAGACTTCAAGTTACAGAGAATTCACCACTTACATTTGTTTCAACCTGCAAGTGACCCAGGCCCCTGAAGGGGAAGGAGAAAACCTGCCAGAGTGGCTAGCTGATATCCTTGTTCCCAATAGTGCCTTACCACTTCCCCTAAGCTCTTCGTAAGCCTCATTAAAAACTGAGGCAAAGTATTTGTTTAGGTGTTTTGTCATGCAGGGATAATCTTTAATCTCTACTCAATCTTCAATGCTTATGGGTCCCACTTCTTCTTTCTTTTTTTTTTTTTTGTATTGATTTGTCTCTAGAACCTTTTAATGCACGTTTTAGTTCCCTTTGCAAAGACCCACTCGGCTTGGCTTTTGCCAGTTCTCACTTTATCCAAGCACTTCCTGACCTCCAAGATGTGGCTTTCCTTGCTGATCCCTTCCACCTTTTATTCCTTGTAGGCTTTCTGCTTTCTCTTAATCACCTGTTCTGAGATACTTGCTCATACAGCTTGGGTGTACAACCCTTCCCTAAAAATTTTCTCCTTGCTTTCAGGCTTCAGATAGTTTTTGAAACTTTGACTTAAAGTAATCCCAAGCCCCCTCTTCAGTCAGATCCTTAAGTTTTTCAGTCTAGTAACACTCCCAGACTATTTCTCTTTTTTTAAAGCTAACATTTGAAATCAAGGACCCTGGTTACATATCTGTTTTTGTTTATCCTTCCAGTTACTTTAAACTGAATTAGTGTATGATCACTTGAACCAGGGTCTTCTATAATCAGACCTTCCATGAGGTTCTCACTGATCACCAACACCAAATCTAGAGTGACAATCAATTTTTATTGGTTCAGAAACAACTTGGTGAAGAATATAGGACCTGCTGTTATTAGTAGCACTTGTCCTCCTATTTGGGAAGTTAAGGCCTCCCAAAATCACACAATTCCCAGTAGTATATATTTGATTATAAACATTGAAGGGGTCTCTATCCACACCCAGATGGGATTTTGGGTTTCTGTGGTACACCCCAACCACTAAACTAGAAACTCTCTCCCCCGAAGTTCCCTTGACCATGATTCTTTGCCTTCATTTGTAGCAGGATAGATGCCACAAAATTCACCTTCCTTCTGAGTGGAAAAGGTTCACAGACTGGGTGTAACATTTCTCTTTTCGATAGTAGTTTCCCTGCCCTGCATGGATGCTGTCTTTTTAACCTGAACTTACTGTTTACATTTACTGCCTGCATTTTTTCCTCTTGGCCTTTTGGTGTCCTTCTGTGATTAGTAAGTAGAACATAGGGGATGCATAATTGCTTTCCACCTTCCTTTTAGAGCAGTTTAGCCCAGCATCAAGCTGTGATGCAGTCTTAACTAAATGCAATGAGCACAAATAATTTGATAAAAATTGCTTAAAGGCTATTTGTTGGATTTTCAGGTCAGTTTAGACTTTTGCAAAATTGGATCAATTCCACTGATTCCAGAAGTACTTTTTATTTCCACTAGTGGAGTAACAGAGCCCTTAGATATCTATATTCAACAGCGAGGGAGAGATTTTGCTCATCTCTCAAGGGAGCATAAGGCACAAAAAGACTGATCCTATGTGTTCTAAAACAGATGCAGGGCATAACAGGAGCCCTTTTGTTGGTGTAGTCACCATGGCCCCAATCCACAAATGGACTCAGAAGGTTGCAACGTCTAACATTTAGGTGCTCAGAAAAATCACCGGAGCAGTATAGCATTCCACAAAACATGAGTGAAGCACCTAGGTTCTCTGCATGAATGGGCGGAAGTAGGCACCTAAGAATGTGATCCACCAAAAAAGCCACCATTTGGCCTATAGGAGACGTCAAGGAGCGATGTGTTTCTTAAGCCCCTTCCATCTCATAGGGAAGGCCATCTCTTCACAGCTTGGAGACAAGCACCCGTCTGAGGGAGATCCACGGCCAGGAGCTCTGCCCCCGGACGATAGAGTGACTCTTATTCTTTCTGCCCCACCTGATATTTAATTAAAGTGGAACAGCTCCAAAAGGAGAAACTGAGATCCTCATATCACCGGATCCTGTAGTTCAGTGATTACAGCATTTACACAAGTGTCAGGTCCATGGTCAAACTCCTCTTCAGCAAACAGAGTGGGGATTTGAAGAAGGGGAGTTTCCTATGTCCTGCCAGACCTCACTAACCAGTGAGCTAAAGGGAATGCCTTCTTCTCTTCCCTTTCCTCTGGGTTGTGTTGCAAGGCATTACCCTTGGGACATGTCTACAGGATCAGGCCTCACAGGCAAGATAGGCCCTCCTCTGCCTACCTTCCAAACTGGGGCTTAGGCAGGAGATGTGCTGTTGGATGCCTGGAATGAGTCATCAGAGTGCAGCTTTGGAGGCAGAAACAGACACTGAGGGAACTGAATGAGCATCACCTACTGTCAGCCCATCTATTAAACACACACACACACACACACACACACACACACACACACAGCATTCCTGTAATATCAGCTGAGCTTTCTTAAAAAAACATTGTCAGGAAGTTAAGGTGATGGAGTGACAGCTCTGGACATGGATGCTCTCCTTTTACCCTCAGGAAAGATCCTGCATTGTCTGAAGTAGCGCACGCTTGCTCACGTCCCCCAGCCTTGACTAGAATGGACTGCGCTTGAGGGGAAAGAGACATTAGGCTCTGTGTTTATTTGTTTCTTCACCTCCGTGTTGGTGTTGCCAACTGGAGCATCAATGTGCCTGGTATGTTTTGTGATAGGGACTTGTGAATTTGCATATTCACCACCAGCGTGCTTCCTCTTTTGAGTGTTTGATATTGCCTGGGTTTTCATCACCCATACCCCTCCATCTGAGCAGCAGCTAGTTCAAAAGCTTTCTAGATAACCAGATGCTCAGGTGTGGTCCCAGAGAACCCTATGTATCCTCAGGTCACCCTTCCTTCCCTGAGATTCTGTGCTTCCTTTCACTGGCTCTGACTCTCCTCCCAAGTATTGACGTGGTCAGTCTAAAGCCTCATCACGAACAAATCCAAAACACGTTCCTGAACACTCCCTGTGACTTCCTGCCCTGACTGAGCTCTCTCAGCATGCTCATGAGGGACAAGTGTCTAAGTCATCACCTCATCCATACTTAATCCTGCCTTCTCTCGCTGCCAAGCAATGACCTAAATATTGTCAAGGGAAGTGATTAACTGGGTCCTTATCCACTTCTTAAAACAAGAATGAAAGATACACAGTGAACTAGTGTTGTGAAACATCTGGTCTGTTGGTTAGTGCGACAATTGTCCACTAGGAAAGATTTACTTAGTTCAGGTTGTCACTGGTTTAATCATCACTCCTGTATTTCATAATGGCTGTGTCTACACTTGTGATCCTCTTTCAAAAAAGGAATGCAAATGAGGGAAAATGCAAATGCAAATGAGACACTGAAAGAAAAAAAAACCTGTGTAGATGGGGCTCTTTTGAAAATAAACCCCATCTTTGAAAGGACCCTTCTTCCTGAAACAAAATAGGAAGAAGGGTTCTTTTGAGGATGGAGTTTATTTTCAAAAGAGTCTGCTGCAGGAACCAGACCTCCCTGCTCGTTCTTCTGGACACTCAGAGATTCTGGATCCTCCTGCCTGAAGGGTTTGCAAGGAGTAGGGAGGCATGTGGCCCCTGCATGTCCCCCTCCCTCCCCCGCATCGTCTCTGTTCCTAGATGTACTGGAAATGCTGTGAAAGATTAGCCCTCCAGGAAAAAGTCTGCTTGGTGTAGAACACATGCAGCAGTTTGATACAGATTGATACCATGCACTGCATTCCATGTTGTTTGAGATTAAAGTCAGTATAAACAACTTCAAGCAACAGTATCTGTGTGCTTTTGCCATCTGTCTTCCGCCCCACTCCTGGGTTACCTACTCCCTGTCTGCAAATTCACACTATGTTGAAGGAAAACAGTTTGTGATTGAAAGTCAAAAGGGATGCAGCTTGCACCTGGTTCATTTCAAGCAATTTTTTCAGAGTACTGTGAAAGTTTTAATGTTGCTTTTATACTACGTTTTCAAAAATATATTTTGGCTGATATTTTATAACGATGTTTAACACACTAGAGATATTAGTGCTCCTGACCTGAAAGCATTTCACTGCCAAATTACAAGGCCAGATGCTTATTCCTGATGATTTCAGTGGGGTTATTTTTGCAAAAAGGTAACAAACCAGAAAAACACTTAAGAATGTGGTTGTATGTCTCGCATGATGACAAAGCATCAGAGAGGTAGCCGAGTTAGTCTGTATCTTCAAAAACAACAAGAAGTCCTGTGGCACCTTATAAACTAACAGATATTTTGGAGCATAAGCTTTCGTGGGCAAAAACCACATCTTTTGTTTTTGCCCATGAAAGCTTATTCTCCAAAATATCTGTTAGTCTATAAAGTGCCACAGGACTTCTTGTTGTTCTTGTCTATCTCTACTCAGCAAAGAAGTCAAACATTTGGGCAGTTTTAAACACATGCTTCAAGTTTATTAGTTTCAACTGGATTTTTAGCACATGCTTAATGTTATCTACCTACTTTAAGGCAGGGTCAGCATCCTTTCCAAGACAGAGTGGTGAAGTTTGACCTTCTGACCTCTATATACAGACCAAGTGCTCGTGATACTTTTCAAAGTCACTATTAGTCCTACTTACAACAGCTTCATTAATAAATAAATAAAAATGAAAAGCTTTTCTATTTACAGGGCTCTACCTAAAGTTCCTGAGAAAAATGCACTTTTGAGCCATTCTTTTAACTCTTGATGGCACCACACTCCTCACTGTGGCAGGGGCTCTGATGGGGGCTCCAGCCTCAGTCCCATGCCGCTGCAGCGTCTCCAACCCCAGCCTCATGCTGCAGTGGGGGCCTCTGCAGCAGGGACTCCAGCCCCGTGTTGGCAGGGGTTTGGCTCTGGCCCCATCCTCTGGCCCCCTCTGGTGCTGCAGGGGGAGGAGGGGTGGGACTGAGCTCCCGCCACATGCTACCTAAAATCAGCTCATGTGCCAGGAGTGGCATGTGTGCTGGGGGTTGCTGACTACTGATTTAAGGCCTAGCTTTGAACTCACAGTGGTCAGTGGAAAGATTCCCATTGACTTTGGCAGGCTTTAGATGAAACCTTAGGTGCCACGTTCAGTTCAGGAATTTTCAGGTGTTAGTCAAGGCAAATTAAAGTATGTCAGAATCTGGACCTCAACTTTTGAGAAATTCTTTACTCTGCCCTCTTTGCACTCCCAAGGAGATCGCTTGTCTTTCCTCAGAGCCCACAGCAGTATTTCGTGGGATTCCCCTCCTCCAGTGGCTGTATTGCAGGTGGGAGTGGCTTTGGGGAGAGTGTGCGGAAATTGGACTAGAAAGTAGGTGTCGTTTTGGGATGTGAGGTTACTTGTTGCCAAGTCTAGGGGAAGTAGACTCTGCATGAGAAGCCTCCAGCATCCTTGGTGTTAGTTGGATTATTTTTTCCAGCGTGATCTCCCTGTGTCTTCAGTTCCCTTGAAGCTTCAGGACAAAAGTCTAATGATTCTTTGCTGTTTTTAATTTGGTTCTGAATGTAGATTATGACATTGTGTCATATTGCAAAAAGAAAAAAAATTGGAACTTTTGTCTCCTGTTACCTAGTGGTTGGCCTCTTTCCAGGAGCTCTACCCCACGTGGGGATGGCAGGCAGGCATACTTTTCAGAAACAAATCTACCCTTACAAAGTAAAGGGTTTGGATTGAGGTTTCTGCAAAGTGTGGAATGGCTCTTATGTGTTTGAACAGGCTTACTCACGCAAGAATGATGTATTCCTCTTTCAGTGTTAGACCCCTGATTTAAGGGAGAAATATGAAAGCTGCAGCAAAATTTCAGAGTTACGAGCATCTCAGGAATGGGGATTTCATGTAACTCGGCAATGTTCATAGTTCTGAACAAACTGTTATGGTTGTTCTTGCAAAGTGTTCAACTGTACATTGACTTTATACAGTTTTGAATCTTTACCATGAAGAAGAAAAATGCTGTTTTCCCTTATTTTTAGTCATTTACCTTTAACACCATATACTGTGCTGTGATTGCTTTTCTTTCTTTTTTGTTTTTTTTTTTTGGTCTTGGCTGCTGCCTGATTGTGTACTTCTGGTTCCAAATAAGGCATGTGGTTGACCAATCAGTTCACACAATATATGCCTAAATGCTGCAAACCACAAGGTACTGAAAAAAGTTAGAGTGGGGAATGCTGCTGGGAAAAATCAAAATAATGAGAGAAAAACCCCTTCCTGTACTAATAATAACCTTACTTGCTATTTCGGTAATGTTGTATCATATGGGAATATAGTACTAATATTTATTTAACATGTGCTGTATGCCTTCAATCTGTGATTGAGATACATATATGCTTTCAACAGCTTTCAATGTGGTGCAGGTAGAGTTAGTTTATAGGATATATATACCCTGAAGAGAATAGTTTTATATTTTGCCTCAAAACCTTTGCCTTGCTTTCTAAAATATCTTTTTATGTGAGTGTGAATTATCTTTTAAATAATAACATAAAATGGGGAGTTATAGAATTTATAGGGATTTGTGTTGCACAATTTTAGAGGTTTTTAACTGAAAATAAGAAAAAAATGAGTGACATACAATTAATGTTTCCCACACCTTTTCTGAAAACCAAAAGCAGCTGCCATAATTTGCTGAAGGGTATCAATGATTAGACTGACTCTGTACTGGTCTGTTCTTTTTGTCTAATGGGCTAAGTAAAATATTCCTTTAACACCCAGGGGAGTAGTTAGCTATCTCCCCTTAATTTGAGTGATCTTTAGATTTCTGATACAAGGTTCTAAATCAGACAAAGTGCTTGGAGTCAGCGCTTATCTCCACATAGCAAATAAGATTGCTCATAGCCTAATTTTCTTTTTTTAAATCAGTCAATACCGCTTGGAGATTTAATTTCCAGCACATGCTTATTTTACTGTTATATACCCTCCTAATTCCAAGGGATCTTTCTTTATTAGTCTTGCAGTTTCAGTCTTTGTCTGTGTTATTTGCCATTTTCTAGTCAAATGCCTCCCGATTTGATTGTCAGCTGTTATTGTGGTATCCCTAACCAACGGATGGTGAAAAAAACGAGAATGATGCCATCTCGCGGATTGGCTGCCAGGGGATGCTCTAAAAAGCAACATGGCGAAAGCCCTCCCTGGAGATATTAAATACTTAGCTTTGCCAGCTTGGGAATTAATGCCAATTCACTGATCTGGGGTCGCCAGCTGAAAGAAAAACACTGTGACTATGCTAACAGGTTCCAAACAAAGCTTCTTCGAAATTGCTTTCCAGGATAAAAAGCCGCCATTTCATATAATGGCTTAATAATGTAATGTATTTGCTGTAACCTGCCAGACAAAATCCTGCCAATGCAGATATTGGAATAGTTTGTAAAGCTCTATCTCTCTCTTTCCTCAAGAGCCTTTTGTTTCAAAACAGAAGTATAAGAAGCAGGTCAGTCAGTGCCTGCCAGAATTGCTGAGAAATGGAGATGGGAAATCATGATAGTAATATTCATAGTGAGTGTACTACATAAAGCTAGGCAACATCTTGAGTGAATCTGCTGCAGGGAAAAATTGGGCTTGTTATTGCAAGAGAAATTAAAAGAGAATTAGAGGAAAAAAACCCATTTTTTTCCATAAGTCCAGGTAGTACAGACTAAATCCTGCATTTTTCACCTATGTGAGCAGCTATGTTAGACAAGATGAATATTTCAGTTACTTGTCTGGAAAATCAAGAGATTTCTTTCAAGTTAATGGAATGACTGCATGTACACTAGTATAAAAGAGATTAAAATCTGGGTCACATACTTGACTGAATTGGTGGCCCAATCCAAAAAAAAAAAAAAAAAGAAAAATAATAGAATGGAATTGAAACTGGAAAGCACACACCAGCTCAAAGGATTATACCTTATGTGCATAAAATCAGCAGGTTTTGGCATTCATATCAGCTTTTCAACAGCATAATACTATGATTCAAGAAATCAGGATAAAAATAAACAATTACAAGTTTCTGTAATTGTCATGTATCCTACTTAGAAACACAAAGGATGTGGCTACACTGCCCCTCCCTTTCAGAAGGGGCATGCCAATGCAGACAATCAGAAATACAAATGAGGTTAGGATTTAAATATCTCATGCTTCATTTGCATACTCATGCGGGATATCGATTCCAGAAGAGCTGATTTCTAAAGCTAAAACAGCTGTACAGACTGTGTTCATTTGAAAGGAAACCACACATTCAAAAGCACCCTCTTTCCTGATAAAAAAGTTAGGAATAAGGGTGCTTTCGAGAGCCGGGTTTCCTTTCAAATGAACCCCACCTACATGGCTGTTTTGGCTTTCAAAATCAGCTCTTCCAGAATCAAGATCCCTCACAAGTATGCAAATGAGACCCAAGATATTTAAATCCCTGCCCCATTTGAATATCTGATCAGCCGTATTTGCATGCCCCTTCCAAAAGGGAGGGGCAGTGTAGCTACAGCCTTTGGGATCCTAGCAAATTTACCCATAATGAAGATCCAATTTACTAGAAGATTGTAGCCATAAGGTAAAACACACACTTGGCATATATCTGGATATGTCTATATAGCAAAGTTATTTTGAAATAACAACCAATATTTAAAACTAACTTTTCTAGCATCCACACAATGCAACCGCCATTTTGTAATCATTTGAAAATAGTGGCTGGCTTATTTTGAAATAAGTAAACCTCAGTCCATGAGGAATAATACTGATTTCGAAATAGGTGCTGTGTAAACAGGGAATAGAGGCTGTTTACAATAGAATGGGGCCTGTGTCCAATGGTTCTGTTTTGAAACAGGCTCTATGTGTGTAGACATTATATTTCAAAATACATGTAGGCTGTTTCTACACAGGCCTGGAATGCTAATACATGGAGCAAAAGATGCTAATGAGGCGCAGATGCAAATTCCCTGTGCCTTATTAGCATAATGTTATGTGATTTGGAGTCCGGAAGACTGTTCTTCCGGACTCCAAAACGCCATGTAGAAGTGCGGCCCTGGGGGGGTGCTTCCAGAAGGAAGTCCTCCTTCCAGAGGCCCCTTCTTCCCAAAAAATTTTGGGAAGAAGGGGCTTCTGAAAGAAGAACTTCCTTCTGGAAGGCCCCCCCCCCCGGGGCCACACTTCTACACGGCGCTTTGGAGTCCAGAAGAATGGTCTTCCAGACTCCAAATCATGTGACGTTATGCTAATAAGGCACAGGGAATTTGCATCTGTGCCTCATTAGCATCTTTCGCTCCATGTATTAGCATGAAGTGGCCTGTGTAGAAACAGTCTTTGTATGTAGCAGTGTTCTTCTGAAATAAGCTATTCCAGAAAATCACTTTTGAAACAGCTTATTTTGAAATAACACTGGTGTGTAGACATACACAGACAGAGACACTGACATGCACATTCCAAAACAATTTTTATTTCTACTAACTATATACCAATATGATCTATATGGCACATATTAACCACTGCTGACATGTTATCTTTTAATCAATATTGCTGTGCAAACAAATTCTATTGGATATATATAGAAACATCCATGAGTTTGGGTATAGATAACATAAGAGTATATAATATTTTATTGTTTAGTTGCATGCAGCATATTTGGATAGGAAATTAATTGAATCTTGTGAACAAAACATCTCTTTCAAGTCTTGTCAGATCTATGCTATATCCTGACACTATCAAAATTGGTATAAATTTGCATTGGATCTTTTTCATATATTGTATGCATTGGAGTCTTCTGGGATACTAAAGTTTGTGAAATTGATGAACTATTCAACCAGCAAACTATAGTTCAGACACCCAGAAAATGACTATGGCCTAAGTTTTCTAACTTTTTTTTTCTTTTTGGGGTATTATAACACCATGACCCCAATCAGCGAAACCATTCAGAGAACATATGGGGACTTCTGCACTGCTTAAAATTTGAGGCTTTATCTTTGACATTTGTCACCGGTCATGATTTAGCCATGCCTTTAGGTGTCAGTAAGAAAGGGAATACATTATTTGCCATACATTAATATGAGGTGAAAGTACAGTAAACCCTCAAAATGTGTGATTTTGAGTTGTGCTTAACTTGTATTAATTCAGGTTAAGCGCAACTCAAAATCCCAGTCCTCCTGGACCTGGCTTAACCTGCCCTGGCCCTGCGCAGCCTTGGTTCAAATCCCCACAGCCCTGGTTGAACCCCCTCTACCGGCGTGTGTGGCTTCAGCTCACCACCACCGCATGTGGCTCTCACTCTGGCTTACCAGCCCCGCCCTGGTTCAAATCCCCCCGCGGCCCAGCTCTCCACCCCCACATGTAGCTCTGGTTGAACCCCACCCCGCCATCCCCAGTTCAAACCTCCCATGCATGGCTCTGACTCAACCCCATCCCACCCTGGTTCAGCCCCCTATGGCCTGGCTTACCACCCAAAAGCAGCTCTGGCTCACTCCCCCTCACATGTGGGTCTGGCTCAGTTCTACCCTCCAGCCCTAGCCCTCCCCCACAGGCTTATCCCCCTGTCCCCCTTCCATGGCCCCAATCCACCACCAGGCTTAACCCTCCCCAGCTGCCCCACCAACCCCAGGACTTACCTTTCAAAAGGAGCTCCAGGTGCTCCTGCTTCTTCCCCAGCTGCAGAACATGCTGTCCACCAGAGAAAAAGCTGCTCCCTGACTGAAGGTGAAGTTCAGGTTGTGTGGGAATGCAACCCTTGTGTAACTCAAGGGACTACTGTATTATATAATTTCAGAGAAGAGCCCTTAGTAACACAAATGTTGTGAATGAAACACGTGACATAAAAGAGAACATTCAAATTCTTTTTGTTAGCTATGCCATCTGTCCCAGCTCCCTGTGGGAAGGTCTTCCTGTGGTTATACTACGTTCTCCTTTTGGAAGGGGAATGCAAATGTGGCAGATCAGAAATGCAAATGAGGTGCCGATTTACATATTGCATGCCGTATTTGCATAATGGCTGCCACTTGCTGTTCCAGAAGTGCTGTTTTCGGGAAAAAATCAAGCAGTGTAGATAGGGTTCATTGAAAAGGAAACCCTGCTTTCAAAAGCACCCTTCTTCCTCATATTTTTCAGGAAAGTTTCTTTCAAAAACAGGATTTGTTTTCGAAGGAACCCCATCTACACTGCTTGGTTTTTTTTTTACAGAATCAGCACTTCCAGAACAGCGAGTGAGTGCCACTATACAAATAAGGCATGCAATATGTAAATCAGCACCTCATTTGCACTTCCGATCAGCTGCATTTCCTTTCCCCTTCCAAAAGTGTAGCTGCAGCTTCTATGCGTAGCATAGGTCTTACATTGCTTATGTGGCATCTTAACCTTTTAGGCTATGTCTACACTAGCCCCACACTTTCGAAAGGGGGATGCTAATGAGACACTAAGGAATATGCTAATGAGGCACTGCAGTGCTCATCTGGCCCCTCCATTACTGTTTTATGTTAGTTATTCCCAATCTACTGTACTTATCGTCACCACAACATGCTATGAAGTAGTTAAGTAAGAAGAGCCCCATATTACAAATGATGAATGGAGGCTGAAAGGGCCAGATCTGAAAAGTGATTAGGCACCTTAAAGATGCAGACTGGTGCTTAGTGGGATTTTCAAATGTGCCTTGATGCCCAGTTCCCTGAATGCATTTAGAAAGCTGGCTGGACAAAGCTGTGACTTGGCCAAGATCACAGAGGAAAGCGGCGATGGAGAAGGGAGTTGGAACCAGGTTTCTCATATCCAGATTAGTCTCCTTAACCACAGGCCCATCCAGTCCAGTGTTCATGACTGAAAGGTTTTTGATATGGCAAAAATGCTTCCAAGTTGAACGTGAGATGCCTTCCAACAGTCTCTTGCAGTGTGATGGAAGACCAGCTGTAGCACCACACTGGACCAAACAATCCCTTCTAAGGGAAAAATGCCCAAAGGGAACTTAATAAAGAATGAGAAAAGACAACAGCATTGGGTCATAAGTGAAGGAACTTATTCCTACTTGCTATGGTGTACAACCTTTCCCATAGGGGTGGGGTCTTTTCCCCATCAGCAGTATTGGAAGGCCAGAATGGTCACAACTTTCTGAGATGTGTTTGCAGGCATTGGGTTGAGAACCTCTGAATTGTGGGCATGTGTATCCCATGACTGACTGGGTCATAGAGGCATAATTTCATGAAGTTTAAATGGCAGTTTTAAATTCAGGCTGTACCTTCCTCCTCAAGAGAACTCTCATCTTACAGATGGGGTAGGAGAAGGCTAAGTGACTCACCCAAGGTCAAACACAAAGCCCACAGCAGAGCCAGAAATTGAAGTGGCATCTCCCTCCTTCCAGGCAAGTGCCCCAACTCCTAGACCATCCTTCCTTCTAACTCCTGGCTCAAAGCACAGAAAAACAAGCATGAACACGCAATTCTTGATTTCATAGGTTCCCCCAATTAATTTTAATGTCAATATAGAGTTTCTATCATTTTATTTTATGATTTGGAAAACTATACCAAGCTCCCAGATTTGCAAATCTCCTGTGCTTAAAATTTTTCTTTGTACTGAGAGGTTTTTTTTATTAATTAGGGGCCTCCCTGGTTTCAATCTACATAGAACATATATATTTTAATAAGACATCATAGTTAATGTCTCTATTCTGCTCAAGTTTTTCCAACATTTCTAAACACAATGAAAAACGTGGGAAGTAATTGAAATAATACATTTCTATTGTAAACTGCTAATCTAAGGGGCAAGGACTCACTTTTCCACTTTTAGGTGAGTTGCTGAAATCCTACAGAATGTTATTCAAAAGTACTTTGTGTTTTCTGATTTTCAATTTCTCAGGACCAGTATAATCATTAGAGTCAACAATTACATTGTAAGTTTCTTCTTCAATGGATTTAAGGGCCTTCAAAATCCATTTTGATTTTTCAGGGGGAAAGAGATATAGCTTTAAACTTGAAGCTTGGAGATAGTCCCCAAAAGCCTTCATTTGCCCTAATATTCCATAATGTTAGGCTTTTAGTGTCAATAACCCATTAGTAATTGAGAGATGTATCATTTATTAATTATGCACCATATTAATATTTAATCTTTTGGGTTGCTGAGCGTATTTCTAAATCTACTTTTTAATTACATTTAAAAATAAATCTTCAAGGCAACCATTATAAAAGTAATTTTTCTGCGCATTATGATTTCAATTACTTTGAAACAGCTGCTTGTGAACTCTTGTGTTGGGACTGTACTTGGTAAAGTGGCCATCTCAGCTCATGCAGGCTCTTCACCCATTTGAAAGCTAATTGAATATTAGCACAAAGGGAGTGTTGCAAAGAATTTCCTTAGAGTGCTGAAAGAGTTGGGAATTGAAAGTGCAGATATGGTGATGTCCACTGCTCGCGATCGCTCACTAATGCTGGAACCAGAGGGGAGGGGCGGAAGGGGTTCATGGCTTGTCCACTTTTTCACAAAGGAAGTACAGACACAGAATTTAGGTCCCCTGCAGATTTTCCCCCACAGAATAATAGCTTTTGCTGGGGAGGCACTGCAGCTATGCCTTTCAGCCACCAGGGGCTGCTGTGGTGATAGAAGAGAAGGCAGCTGGCTGGCAGCTGGAGCAACCAGCTGATGGTAGGGAGGGGACACTTTGGCCTGCTTGGACCCCATCTTCTACAAAGGTTTTGGTGCCCTTACTCTCTCTGCTGTGCAACAAAACAGCAGCTGATTGTGGACAATGATCTGTGTTTGAATGGAAGCGGGGCTCCTGGCTTAGTATTATTGGGTATGGAGGTATTTAAAAAGGCTTCATTGTCTTTGAGGTTAGCAAACTCTTTTCAAGGCAAGTGGGTACAAGGGCTGGATTCCTTGGCCTTTAAAACAGACAGACACTCATTTGCTCTAAATCTGAAGGATGTGGCTCTGTCACTTCCTGAACCAGGTACCTCCCCTCTCCACCCAACATAAGCACAAGGAGAAGGCAGGTTATGGGCAGTGTGAGGTAGGGGAATGGAGCTCTGCAACACCCAGTCCTCAAGTGCTGTAAAGTGCCTGATTGCGTGCGGCTCTAACTTGCATTGGGGGTGTGTGGCTGGCAATCAGGGAGCCACAATCTGCTTCCTGTGCTCACCAGCCTTCACTGTACCCAGATGTTTAGCACTAAAGGCCTGACTTCTGTGCACAGCCACGTGCCTGAGATTGCTTGGTTTTTTCTGCATAGTATTACCAGGGGTGGCAGGTGACGGTGCAGCTAGGCCAGACAAACCCTACACCTGCCCCCAGGCCGCACCCTTTCTACCCCTTGAATCCCCGCCCCTTTCGCCACCTTCCCTCCCAGGCAGCTGGGAAACCGGGCTGTCATGCCTTGGCCACAGCCTTGCTGCGGGGTGGGCAATGTAGGCAATTTTGGGAGGCAATGCTCTCCCTCGCTTATGTTTCCCACCGCCCATGAATATCACATTTAACATTTATTATTACAAGTATCATAGCAGCGCTGAGGAACCACGGTCATGGTCCAGGACTCTATTGTGGTAGGTGCTGCACACAGAACAAAAAGATGGTCCCTGCCCCAAAAAGTTGATCATCTAATAAATATTTTCAGTATCACATGCCCATAACAACTCTCACTTCACCTGATTGCAATTTGTGTAATATACTCCTGGGGCTTGTCAGTAGGGTTTTCCAGGAATGGCCTGTGCCCTAAAGAGATTAGGGACATTTTGAGTTCTCAAAATTTTGAGAAAATTTCAAAATTCTAAACTTAACAAATTGGGGAATTTAAAATTTAATTTTCAAGGTTTTCTTTTCTTTTCATTTTTTCTATCTAGTTCCAATGCCCCAGTCATTAAGCATTACATGCTACATTCCCACAAAATGTTGAAGAGAAAATGTTTAACTTCAGTAATGCACCATGGAGATTAGCCACAAGTGGTTACCTTCAAGTAAGATTTTTCCCCAAATTGGTACAGGAGTTTGATAAATCACCTGTAGAATCTCCCTTCTAGTTCAGTTACAGAGTAGTGCAAAATACATAAGCATGAACAAATGAAACTGTTAACTATAGCACTCAGTGCAAGAACCCTTCTGAATGAAAAAGGAGACTGGACGTGCAGAACTCTAACCTGTTACTTTGTTAGAGTTATAATAAGGGAAAAAACTGAAGTGGATAGAACAAACACCTGTTCCCATGAAGTCAAGGGTAAAATTCTATCGAGTTCAGCGTTATAGGATTGGTGCCCCATGGAATATGTAAGAGTTAGGGCCTGACCCTGATATCTTTATTCAGAACTCAGTTTTGTTGGATAGAGACAGCTGGGTCAGCCCCTCCGTGAATTATGTAGATGTAGGGAAATAAAATTGGAGAGGCAATTGCTTTTGGGCACCTTGCTAACCATGTAGACCTCCTTCATTTATTCCTTTCAGGTCCATTCTTAGGCTATGTCTACATTAGGCAAAGTAAGTCAACTGCAGATGCCCAATTCTAGCTCCATAAATTGTATAACTAGAATCAACTTATCTATGCTCAACTTATTTGGCCATCCCAGTGGAGGAAGGTCCATAGGAGAAACTCTCCCGTTGCCCTCTCTTACTCCTTGAGGCTCACAAGGAGTAAAGGGGTTGACTGCATTCCTACCAAACACACATATCAAACCCCAGAAAATTCTCCTCAACAGCAGTATAAAAACCACTCTGCTCCTATGTGAGATTCTCCTGATTATGCAGCCAAGGATTTCATTAGTCCTTTTGCCAACATCCTTATATTGGGAGCTTATGTTCAGCTGATGATCCACCATGGATACCAAATCTTCTTCAGAATCACTGCTTCCCAGGATAGATCCTTCCCCACTCTCATTGCGTAAGTACGACATTCATTCTTCGTTCCTAGCTGTTTATATCTCCATATTAAAACATGTATTGTTTGCTTGCACCCAGCTTACCAAATGATCCACAACACTCTGAATTAGTGACCTGCCTTCTTCATTATTTATCACTTTGCCAATTTTTGTCTTATCTGCAATCAGCAGTGATTTTATGTTTTCTTCCAGGTCATTAATAAAAATGCTAAATAGTGTAAGGGACAAGAACTGATCCCTGTGGGATTCCCCCTCTCACATCCATTCACTAATGATACTTCATTCATAATTAGATTTTGAGACATACCAGCCAACTTTTAATCCAATTAATGTGTGCCATGTTAATTTTATATCTTACTAGTTTTTCTTTATCAAAATATTGTGTGGACAAAGTCAAACGTTTTACTGAAGTTGAAGTATATTACGTCAACACTATTGATATTATCAATTAAACTTGTTATGTAATAAAATCAAGCTAATTTGAAAGGGTCTATTTTCTATAAAAACATGTTGATTATTATTATATTGCTCTGCTTTAATTCCTTATTAGTCAAGTCCTGTATCAGCTGCTCAATTATCTTGACCAGAATAGATGTTTTCCATTCTCTGGGTCAACCTGATTACCTTTTTAAAATATTGGTACATTAGATTTCTTCCTCTCTTCCAGAGCTTCTTAGAGTCCCAAGACTTACTGAAACTCAACTTCAGCAAACTGCACCAACACATGTTTAAAACTGTTGGATGCAAGTTAGCCAGAGCTGCTGATTTTAAAATGTCTAATTTCAGTAGCTGCTGTTTATTACCCTCATGAAAAACTACAGCAAGGAAAAGAATGTTATTGAATGATATGACTACATCTGTACCCCCATGCAGAAAACACATATTTAATAAACACTTCTACCTTTTCTAAATTATTATTGATGTTGTTATTTCAATCTAGTAGTGAACCTACAACACTTGGAATTCTTCTTGTTCATAATATACTTAAAAATCCTTACTGTCCTTAACTTTGCTGGCCATAGATTTTGCCTTATGTCCCTCTGCTTCCCTTATCAACTTTCTCCAAATCCTAGTTTCTGATTTATAGTTGTTGCTATCAACTTCCCCTTTATTCCATTTGTTATATACTATTTTTAGCACCCTTCACTGCCCCTCTAAATCAGGTACTTTCTTTTTTAACCAATATAGTCTTCTTCTGTTATTGTGGCTTTTTGGATATTTGGTAGTGTTTTAATAAACGATTGTGAAGGATGGCACTCGTTAGGCCTCACGTAGAGTACGGTTGTGCAGTTTTGGTCCCTAATGTATAGAAAAGATGTAGAGAAGCTGGAAAGCAGTTGGGGTGAGTTACAAAGACTATCAAAGACCATGTGAGGCAAAGCCATATGAGCAAAGGAACTGAAAGAACTGGGGATATTTAGTTTGGAAAAGAGGAGATTAAAGAGGGATATGATAGCAGTCTTCAAATATATGAAAAATTTTAATAAAGATGGAGGATAGTTGTTGCCACAGCAGGCAGGACAAAGTGAAATGATTTCATATGTTAACATAGCAGTTTTATATTAAATTTCAGGAAAAACTTCCTAACTGTAGGAACTCTAGGACAATGGGACAGACTACCTAGGAGGTTGGGGAAGCTCCTTCACTGGAGATTTTCACAAAGAAGCTGCACAGCTATCTCTCATGGATGGCAAACACCCAATAAATCCTGCATCTTGGCAGGTGGTTGGACCAGTTGTCCCTTGTGGTCCCTTCTAAACCTATGAATCTATTATTGTGTGCCACACTTTAAATGTGTAATGCTTTCCAGAGGTGTTATAACTCATGTAAGGTGCTTATATTTATGTATATTTATCAAATTCAGAGTAAATGTGGACTTGTGATCTTACTGTATACATACTTTGGCAGACCTGGAAGCTTCAGGAACTTTCTGGAAGGACGGTATACTGGATCCTATTGGAAGACCAGGGAGTGGGCAGGCATAGCCCACCCACGACTAAAAGGCCCCTCTTAAGGGGAGAGGGAACCCACAAAAAACCATGGCCCCAACAAAGTATGGGGGACAACTAAAAAGAAAACAGGGATGGGAGTGGAAGTCAAAGGTTTAAAATGGGGGAACCAGAAGGGGACACCGAGCAGACAACCCTGGACAGCGCCCACTGCCCTTCAAAGGTGTCGAGAGAGCCAGTGGACGCCACCCAGAGGAACTCTGCCTGGATTCATGAGCGGAGAGCAGAGCGGAAATAGGCCCCACAGTCACAGGCCTCCCCCCGGCCAGCCTCCTCTCCCGAGTGCTATAAATGGCTACCTTAGCCATAGCCAGGAGGAGGCTGACGAGGAGGTCCCACGACTTGGTGGGACCACGGATGGGGTGTGCAAGGATAAGAAGGTGCGGGGAAAAGTGCAGCCAGAACCTCAGCAGGAGGTTCTGGAGGAGCTGGAAGAGGGGCTGCAACCTGGCACACTCAGTGTAAATGTGTGCCAGGGTCTCCCTCGTGCCACAAAAAAAGCAAGTGTCCGGGAGGGGGGTGAACCGCGCCAGGTACATGCCCGTGCTCACCGCCCCATGAAGGATTCTCCAGCTTATGTCCCCGGCGGGTCGCGGGACCAGGGTAGAATACAGGCTGGCCCACCGGGGCTCCCCACCCTTTGAAGATGGTAGAAGGTCACACCACTTGTGATCTGGGTGGGACGTGAGGGTGGGGAAGTGGAGTGTGTAAAGCACAAGCGTGTACAGATGACGTCGGGGTGCGGTTCGAAAGGTGACCGGCTGCAAGCTGTGCAGCTGGCTGGGATGATGCAGGGGAGGGGGGCGGGAAGGCTTGCGGAGCCGGGGGCCCACAGAGAAATCCGGAGGGCCAGGAGTGAGAGGGGGGCTGGGTGTACCCTCTCGCAGGACCCGGCATAGGTAGACGTGAGCGGCGGGTGGCAAAGCAGCCTTCACCTCCTCGAGTACGCGCTGGGGAGAGCATAGGGTGGAGAGCCCCATGCACCAGGCAAGCGCTGGGGCCTCCATCCAGTCTCCCCAGTCATAATGTAGGAGGTCTCCGACCTGGTGATTCCATCAAGGACCAGCCTCTGGCACACTGCAGGGGACTCCGCTGTCTGCACACGGAGGTAGGGGTTGTGTAGCAGGGGCTCCGCGAGGAGGTCTTCTCCTGCGGCGGCCCCTAAAGACCTGGAGACTGCGAGCAGCCGCCAGATGCAGAGGAGGTCCTGATGGAAGGCCGGCAGCTCCGAGAGGTCTTGCAGATGGCCTCTCAAAGGCAAATAAAGGAGCTGCCGGTCGTATCGGAGCCCTTGGAAGTGACGGAGGAAAGAGTGTGCCAGCATGCTCCATGCCGGACTATCTGCACTGTTGCTGTTGAGGAGTCCCTGCAGGGCCCGGAGGCAGAAGACGTGGACCTGAGTGCAGAGGCAGGTCAGGACCTGTCCTCCCTCCTGCAGGGGGAGATGGAGAACCCCTGCAGGGACCCAGTGCAGTCCTGGCCAGAAGAACTCCAGAACTACCTTCTGGAGGTCGGCCAGGAAACCCGGGGGTGGAACAAGGTGTTGAGATGGTGCCACAGCATGGACAGGACTAGTTGGTTAAGCACCAGTGCCCTCCCCCATAGGGAGAGGCACTGGAACAGCCCTGTCCACCTCCGCAACCACTCAGCCACCCTGCCCTCTAAACCCTGCCAGTTTTCTGGTGGAGAGGGATGCGTGGCAGATAGAAAGACGCCCAGATAGGACAGCGGACCCGTGCTCCACCGAATGGCCTGAAGAGCGGGTGGGAGGCAGCCCACCTGTCACCCAGCCCCGACCACCAGGCCAGAGCTCTTGACCCAGTTGACCGGGGCAGAGGAGGCTGCCGAGTAAACAGCTTGGCAGGCTTCCAACCGTACCAGGTCTCCTAGCTCCTGGACCACGAGGAGTACGTCGTTGGCGTACGCTGACAGAACCAGCCACAGCTCTGGCTCACGGAGCACCGACCCCATCAACCTTCGTCGAAGGAGACAGAGGAAGGGCTCAATGGCCAGAGCGTAGAGCTGGCCTGACAGCGGGCAGCCTTGACGCACCCCCTCGCCTGAAGCTGACCAGAACGGTCAGGGTCCAGTTGAGCTTGACCAAACACTCTGAGGCAGCGTACAGCACCTGGAGAAACCTGATGAAATGGGGTCCGAAGCCGAAGGCTCGCAGAGTGCCCAGGAGATACCTGTGGTCCACCCTGTCGAACGCCTTCTCCTGATCCAGAGACAGGAGGGTGAACGATAGACCATCCCTACACCTGAGCTCCAGGAGATCCCCAACCGGATAGAGGTTGTCAAAGATGGTGCGGCCCGGGATGGTGTAGGTTTGGTCGGGGTGGACCATGTCCTGCAGCACGGACCCCAAGCGATGGGAGATGGCTTTAGCGGTAATCTCGTAGTCCGTGCTGAGGAGCGAGATGGGACACCAGTTCCGAAGGTTGCAGGTGTTCCCCTTTTTGGGCAGCAGGGTGAGGATGGCCTGCCTGCACGACAGGGGGAGGACCCCGCTTTGCAAGGACTCAGCCCAGACACTGATCAGGTTTGGGCCGAGGACGTCCCAAAACACGCGGTAGACCTCCACAGTCAGCCCGTCCATGCTCGGGGATTTATTGGTGGGCATGAGACGGAGGGCTTCCGAGAGCTCAGCCAGAGTGAGAAGAAGCTCTATCCGGTCCCGGTCGCCCGTGCTGACTGAAGGGAGTTGATCCCAAAGCACTCTGCAGGTGTCAGCGTCGGTCGGATCCGAGGAGAAAAGGGTGGCGTAGAAGGCACGAGCCCTCTCACGCATCTCCACCGGATCCTTAAGAGGGGCAAGGAGGCAGAGGATATGTTTCTTGGCACCCCTCTTTTTCTCCAGGGTGTAGAAGAAGCAGGAGCCGTGGTCCATCTCCCGGAGGAGCTGGATCCGTGACCTCACAAAGGCCCCCTGTGCCCGAAGGGCGTCGAGGGCCCTAAGCTTGTCCCGCTTCTCCCGGTACATGCTGCAGAGGGATGGATCCCCGGGGCTGGTGGCCAGGCGCCTCTCCAGCTCAAGAACCTCCCGCTCCAGCTGTCCTATCAATGCATCCCTTCGCCGGCTGGCCCCCCAGGCATAGTCGCAGCAGAAGAGCTGCGTGTGCACCTTTCCCAGATCCCACCACCACCGCGCCAAGGGAAAGGCACGCCGTTGCCTGCGCCAGGCCAGCCAGAACTCTCAGAAGGATGTCACAAAGCCCACATCCTCCAGCAGGCTGTTATTAAAATGCCAGTAGGCTGACCCCCACTTCCCTGGCAAAAGGGAAGCCTTCACGGCCACCAGGAGGTGGTCCGAGAAGGGGCCAGCTGCATGCTGGAGGAGTGGGCCCGAGAGAGATGTTGCCGGGAGATGTAGATGAGGTCCAACCAGGAGTGTATGGATTTGTGGCCCACCACCCAGATGTAGGTAAAGACGGTGTCCTCGTTCAGGTGGTGGCTGCACCAGACGTCCACCAGGGAGCTATGATTGATGAGCTCCCTGAGGACATCCGCAGCAGCCTGGCACTGCTCGGTCCCCATACGGTCCCGCTCCTCGAGGGTGCAGTTGAAATCTCTGCTGAGGACCAGGCACTCGCGAGGATTGATGGAGTCGAGGAAGGCCACTGCCTGCCAGAAGAAGGATGTTCTCTCCGGGCCAGATGTTGGGGCATAGACGTTGACAAGATGGAGGGGCTGCCCCTCCATCCATACCCGGAGATACAGCGGGCGGCCTGGCACAACCTCGACGCTCCCCAGCACCTCGGGCTGCAGGTCTGGGGAGAACAGGGTCGCTACCCCGGCCTAATGGGCCGAGAGGTGACTAAGATGGACCCTGTCTCCCCACTCCAGCCGCCAGCTGACTTCAGCAGCCAGAGTAGTGTGGGTCTCCTGGAGGAAGGTGACTGAGTACCCCCCCTCTCAGAGGAAGGAGAGCACCCAGCATCTGCAGAGACCCAACCCGCAGCCCCTGGTGTTCAAAATGGCAAAGATGATCGGTGGCATTTGGAGGGCTGGGGAGGATCCTTGCCGGAGGGAATGCCAGCGGTCCCCCTGGGGCCATGCATCAAGCCGTGGCTGACGCCATAGGTGATTAGGGCATCATGGAAGCCGTGGGCCCGTTGGTAGGCCATGGCATCCCTCCTCCTGGTTCCCTTGCCTCCTTTAGAAGGGCCCTCACAGACTCAAGGATGAGGTGAAAGTCATCCCAGCACTGGAGGACGAGAGCTACTTTATTCTTGGAGCCGCGAAAGTCCTCCAAGAACCCGTATATCTTGTTCACCAGCACATGGGGTGCCGAGGCCTCAGGGTCCTGAGTGTCCCTCGGCCTCATATCCTTTTGGGCTCCACGGCTGGCAGGAAAGGTCAGGCAGTGGCTGGGGCTTGGTTTTGGGAGGACTAGGGGTGGCGGAGGGAGAGCAGCCCCAGAGGTGCTGGGAGAGGGCGAGACAAAGAGGGCCTCCCGAGGGATTGTGGCCTCGGGGGCAGTTATGAGCAGGCGAGGGTCAAGGGGAGGTGCAGGAAGAATGGGGATGGGGGCAAAGATGATGAATGTATTGGGGAGAGGGTGAGTGTCGTGGAGAGAAGGGGAAGGTGGAGGGAGAGGAGGAGGAGGAGGAGGAGGGAGGGGGTCCGGAGGGGGTTGGGGAGCAGGTTCTGGGATGGAACTTTGACTGGAATAGGAGGTGGAAGTGGGGGCATGAATAAGGGGGGTGTCAGGAGGGGGAGCTTTTTCAGGTGGCAAGAGGGGACGGGTGGATAAGGGCGAGGTGCCAGTGCGTCCAACAGTAGGCACCAGTGAGGTGGAAGGGTCGGCGTTGGGGTTTTTGGATACCGGGGGGGCAGGGTATGAGGGGAACACAAATCCCTCCGGGATATCCGGGGGCAGGACAGCTACAGCCGGGAGGTGATCCTCAGCTATGCGGGCGGTCACACCCTGCGACGTCCCAGAACAAGGGAGGATAATGGTTGGGGGATCGCTGGCAGGTGGGGAGAGAGAAGGTGAGGGGGGTGGCTGGGTGCGGGCAGCTGGCCCACAGGCCTCTAGCAGCAGACCCTCTATGTCCAGGGCAGCCAGGGTAAGGCCTAGGGCCTCGACCCCCTGCGAGAGAAGGGCAAGGCCGAGGCTCATCTCCTCCGGGCACCCCGCGACAGCGGTCTGGGCAGCGGCCGGAGGGGCATCAGAGGAAGGCATGGGCTCAGGACAAGCCTCCTCTGCCCCTTTAGGCTCGGGCTCTGGGACAGGAGGGACGATATCCTCCATTGCCGCTGTGGCGGCCTCAGTCACCCCCGGCGGGTGGTCAGTAGCTGGGGGTTCAGCAGATGGAACAGGGCTGGTGGCTCTCTTAAACGCCTTGCGTGGCACATCCACCCCGTCCTCCGACAGGGTAGAGTGCCGGCCGCATGTGCTTCTTTTCTTGCACTTCCCCCTTACCAATACCCAGTCCTCCAGAGAGGTGGGCTTGGCGGTAGAGGAGAAAGGACCAGGGGATGGAGGCAATGAGGAGGGAGGGAAGGAGAAAGAGGATGGGACAGCGAGGGAAAGGGATGGCCCGCCCCAGGGTGGGCCCTGTGCGGGTCCTGCCTCCCTCTCCTCCACAGACCCGGCTTGAATGCCCACTCAGGCGCCGGCACCTGCTTCTTCTTGCCCCTCACCATGCTCCTGGACGTCCTCTGATGCCTGAGCGGCGATGGTTCTGTCCGGGGTGGGAAGAGGAGGGGCGGTCCCAGGGCCTGTCACGGTCAGGGCGTCGCTGGTCGTGTGGCTGGCGCCCCCCGGGTCGGAGGAGGTCCCGGCCTCCTCTCTTTCGTGCCGGGCCAGGGAGCAATCCCTCTGGACACGCCCCGCCGCCCAACACACAAAGCACCGGGCCTCCCCCAGAGTGTAATAGACCCAGTACTGGGCCCCTTGATGAGGCATCAGTATAGTCCCCTCCTGGGCCACCCTGCCCTGTGCTGCCACCGGCAGCAGTTGGATTTGCGCCTGCCGGAGGAAGGAGAGCACGTGCCATAGGGTGGGGTCTTTGCAGCCTAGAGGGAGGGGACTCAGGACCGACAAGGGCCAGCCCAGGGAGGTGAGGAAAGGCAGAAGGGTGGAATTGGGAAGGAAGGGAGGGACGGAGGAGAAAACCACCCGTATGCCCAGGTCCTCGAGTGGCTCCAGGGGCACGTGGATGCCCCCGACCGCCAAGCCCCTCTCCACTGCCTCCTGCACGGCGGCCTCCGATGCCAGGAAGAAGATGATCTTCCCAAACCTTCCCAAGCGGAGGCGGAAGGAGCAGGGTGCGAGGTGGCTGCTGCCGCCTGGGCGTACAACCTGGGGGCCGGGGGATCCGAGCCCTCAGGATGAGTGGTGGGAGCAGGGGGGTGGGAAGGAGGGGAAGCTGCAGCAGGTGTATCAGCAGCTGGGGTAAAGGGCCCGGCCATGGGAGGTTTGGCCTTCTGGGCGGGGCTCTTGCCCTTTTTGGTCCCCTGGCCCTTCCTACCCTTTTGCCGGGGGCGGGATTTGGGGTGGGGTCGCTGGAGGAGGATGCTGCAGCGGGGGCAGCAGGAGCCCCGGAGCCCACGCCCGCGCCCTCAACTGTCGCAAAGTTTCTGGTGGCCCTGGATGAGTTGGCCGCCGCTGCAGAGGTGGAAGGAGTGAAGGATGGGGGGAGGAGGGGGCATCTATGGACAACACCCCAGTGGGTGGGAGGCCATTTTGTAGGGTATAAGGGTTCATGAAAAATTGGGGGTGGGTCCTTTAACTAGTGGGGGAGGGGAGAGAGGAAAAAGAAAATGGCTGCCCCCCACCACCAGTCAGGCTGAGGACCTGGACAGGTGGAGGTGGGGCGGGAGGAGGGTAAAAAAAAAAAAAAAAAAAAAAGGAAAGGGAACACAAAAAGGCCACAACTCCCAGCACAAGATGATAAGATGGCTCCTGTTTCTGCACTGGGATGTGGGGGGAATTCAAGATGTGTGTATATATATGTGTGTGGGGAGGTGAGTGCAAGGAAGGGGAAGGGGCTCAGGCACCTAACAAAAGAAAGGGGGTGATTCGCAGGCACAAAGGGGAGGGAGAAGAGGGGGGAAGAAAGGGGGTGCCAGAGCCAACCAGAAAGGTGGGGGCAGGGGGTATAAAAGGAGGGATGTGCCCGTGGGCACCTGAGGGGTGGGCCCACAGCAGCTGCTGCAGAGCCTCACAGAACAGGAGGAAGGGGCAGATGGTTAGGGTGGGGCCCAGATGGAGAGGGCCCCGGCGGCAGCTGAGTGTGGGGGGGAGGGGCAGTAAAGGAGGCAGTGGCTGCAGGGGTGGGACAGGGACCACACCCTAACACCCCACCCCCAATTATGCAGCCACCCCTCTGGAACCCCGGTGGAGAGGTGCCCCACCTAAACTCACCCCCCCAGCCACTCCACAGCAAGCTGTGGAGGGGCAGCCCAGCCACCGCCCAAGAAAGCCCCTTATCTCCTCCAAAGCAGTGACGATGCAGCAGCCAGTGGATGGAAAAAGTGGGCCCCAAATGGAGGGCCAGAAAACTCCCCCACAGAGGATAGAAAAAAAAGTGGGGGGGAGGATACCCCTTTCCGTGCCAAGAGGCAGGGCAGCAAGAGTCCCCCTACACACCACCAACCCAGCAGTTCCAGAGGGAAACTAACTGGGAAGGGTGAAGTGGGGGGAGGAAGAGGTAACCTGCCCAAGGCAGGGAAGAATAGAAGCTGGCCCAAAAAGAAAAGGGGGCCAAGAGACAGCCCCAGAGGGGGCTAGAGCAGCCAAAGGCTGCCTGTCCCCCAGTACCTCACCTCCCAACCGCAGGGCTCCCCAGGTGGGATCCCTGCGGCAGCCCTGCAGCCTGGAGGACAGAGCATTCCCTGACTAGGCCCAAGCCCTCATTGGTCATCTGAGGCCCTGAGCCCCCTATAAAAGGGTCTCCATCTGGTAGCAGGGAGGAAGGTTTCGGAAGGTGCACTGGAGGAGCACAGCGAGAGCGAGAGCGAGAGCGAGAGCGAGCGAGCGAGCGAGCGAGCAAGAAGGTACCAAGGGGAAGCAGTGGGTGAAGTGGCCCAGGGTGAGGTTGCTACTTTGGGGCAGGGGTGAAGGCTCTGCCAGTTGCCTCTTGTCCTCGTAGGGGCCCTGGGCCGGAGTCCAGGGTAGAGGGCAGGTCTGGACTCCCCCCACCCTTCCCTTGAGGGATTACTCCACTGGAGCAGATGTGGGCCTGCAAAGGACTGGCTTTATCCTCCCCACTCTGGACTTGCCTGTGATGAGGATGGCTCGCTAAGCAGAAACTCCTGCCTTTGGAAAGGCCTGGGCAGATAAGGGGTCTCCGTGAGTCTCTGAGGCACAACAGAGAACTGCCAGGAAGCGCAGGGACACACAGGGGCGGACAAGGGACTTTGTCACACTGGTGTCAGGGGTGGGATAGCACTGCGCGGCGGCCAATAGTAACCATCCAGGGTAAACGAAGAGAAGAAGAGGGAAAAAAACAGAACAAAACAAAACAAAAAACAAAAAAAGAAGAAGGAGCACTTGGATGTGGGTGTTAGGATATCTTAAAATGGAAGAGCTAGTGAGGGCGTTAGTCCAAGCTACAGTGACTCAGCAGGAGGCCAACCGGTTGAAGCAGGAAACCAACAGACTCCTAATCGACCAAGCTGCTGCAGATCGGGGCCTCCTCAGAGAGGTGGTTGACCAGCTTTGGGAGCTGATGGGTCAAACCCCTGTGGGTGAGGGGGTGAGGACCCTAAGGGCCGCAGGATGTCTCCCCAAGATGGCACCAGGAGATGACATGGAGGCCTACCTCCTTGCGTTTGAGAGAATGGCGCACAGAGAAACCTGGCCAGAGGAGCAATGCGCCAGTATCCTAGCTCCATTTCTTTGTGGGGATGCCCAGAGGGCCTACTACGACTTGCCAGCAGCATATGCCAATACCTATCCAAGGCACAGGGAAGAGATTCTGGCCCGACTGGGGGTGACTCCAGCAGCCTGGGCCCAGAAGTACCCTGCCTGGGAATATCATGAAGGTAAGCCACCGAGGGCTCAGCTTTTTGAACTAGTCCATCTTGCCCAGAAATGGCTGCGCCCCAAGGCCTATACTACTGAGGACATGTTGGAAATCCTAGTGTTAGACCAGTTCATGAGGAAGTTACCACTGGCCCTCTGGGAGTGGGTGGGCCAACATGACCCAGCTACATATGATGAAGCAGTTGCTCTGGTAGAGCGCTGGCTAGCAGCGAAGGGGCTGGCTTGCACTTGCCCGGACCCCAGGCCTACCCCTAAAGGAAGGCCACCAGCTCGAGTCTTACCGGGAACTGGACCCAAGAACCCGGTGGGCCCCGGAGAAGAAAAGGAGGGGGCTAGAGGGAAGCAGGTATCAGAGACAGGAGGAAAGGAGCTGCAGCCACCTGACCCTAACGCTGAGCCCCATTTTCCCAGGGATTCTAGGTGAACTTACAGATGCTATGGGTACGGAGAGATGGGACACATAGCCGCCCAGTGCCCCAACCAAGAGGAGCCAATGCAGTGTAACCTCAGAGACTGGTCAGACCTATGTGCCCTGCTTGATCTAGTGGGGGTAGTGGGTACCCCCCACAAGTACACCCGCCCTGTACAGGTGGAAGGAAAGGAGACTTTGACGCTAGTAGATTCAGGGAGTGCTGTCACCCTAGTTTCTAGGAACCTAGTCAGGCCGGAGCAGCTATTGCCAGAGAAACGCACAGGGGTGACTTGCGTCCATGGGACGGTGAACTTTTACCCCATTGCAAGGGTGAAGATACGCATTCAGGGGTCCAGCACTCAGGTGCAAGCTGGGGTGGTCCCACACCTACCCTATCCGGTATTGATTGGAAGGGACTTCCCAGGGTTTAGTGGCCTGCTCCCCCTTGAAGAGCAGCGATCAGGGGAGCTCCCTCATCAAAAGAAGGTAGAAGCCGAAGAGCGACATACCCCAGTGTTCCCGGAACTGGCCCAAGAATTATGTTCCAGCCCAGGGAGGGACTGGAAGTCAAAGAAGCAGAGGCGAGTGGCTAAGGAAATAGGTACATGTATCCTGATGCAGGCTCAAAGGCTCGCCTGCTTGAATCTGCGCCCCCATGATGTCCAAGGAGAGAGAAAAGTCACTCAGGGTGGGGAAGACCCTGAATTGCCAAAGGAAAGACAGATAGGGGCTGAGGAGGAGGTGGAGGCCAGCACCGACCCCAACCCAACAGGGGCAATGCCGGAGCCAGAGGGGGCCCCCCCCGGACTTGAACTGGCTGGCCCAGGGAGAGTAACATTTGGGCATGATCAGGCAGAGGACCCCCGATACGCAAACATCAGAAGGGAGGTGGTGGAGATCGACGGGGTACCGGTAGAGGGCAAGGCACGTGGCCCTGGCCCCTATTTTATCATGAAAAGGGACCTGCTGTACCACATCACGCAAATCGAAGGGCAAGAGGTACACCAGCTCCTGGCACCCCGGAAACATCAGAGGGCCATTATGGACCTGGCCCACAGCCACCTCTTCAGGGCACACCTGAGGGTGGAGAAGACATAGGCGTGGATTTTGCACTGATTTTACTGGCCCAGGATACATGAAGATGTCCGCCGGTACTGCATTTCCTGCCCAGAGTGCCAGCTCCACAGTCCTCAGCCCCATCTAAGGGCCCCCCTTGTACCTTTACCCATTATTGAGTTTCCATTCGAACGGATTGCAATGGACCTAGTGGGTCCACTAGAGGAGACTGCCAGAGGACACCAGTATATCTTGGTGATCCTTGACTACGCCACAAGATACCCTGAAGCCATGCCTCTCTGAAATACAGCCTCCAAGAACATCGCCAAAGCACTGGTGGAAATATTTGCTTGGGTCGGTATCCCGAAGGAAATCCTGACTGCTCAAGGCACCCCGTTCATGTCTCGACTGATGAAAGACCTTTGTACCCTGCTCCATGTACAGACTCTAAGGACCTCGGTGAATCATCCTCAGATTGATGGCTTGGTGGAAAGGTTTAATCGCACTCTTAAGGCAATGATTAAGCAGGTGGTGAGCAAAGATGGAAAGGACTGGGACATACTATTACCCTACCTCATGTATGCTATCTGGGAAGTACCTCAAGCATCCACCGGGTTCTCCCCCTTTGAGTTACTGTATGGGGCCACCCCCGAGGCATTCTAGACATCGCCAAGGAGAGCTGGGAGGAAAAGCCAAGCAGGGGGAAGAGCATAATAGATTATGTGATGCAGATGAGGGACCGCATAGCTCAAGTTACTCCTACAGAGAGGAGACACATGGAAGAAGCTCAGGAGGCCCAAAGGATCTATTACAACCTTCAGGCCAGGTTACGATGATTTCAACCTGGAGACTGGGTGATGGTGTTAGTCCCCACTAATGAAAGTAACCTGCTGGCCCAGTGGCAGGGTCCGTATGAAGTCATCGAGCCAGTTGGGTAGGTAAATTATAAGATACGCCAACCTGGGCGATGGAAGCAAGAACAGATATATCATATTAACCTCCTGAAGCCCTGGAAGGAAAGAGAGGCCTGTCTGGTGGGCCGAAGGGAGGAGGAGAACCACTCTCCAGCTGAGTCTGGAGTACAGGTGAAGGTAGGACCTGAGCTAACACCAGCCCAGAGAAGGGAAGTCCTCAACATGATTCCCAGAACCAAGATGTGTTTTCTGAAAAGCCTGGTTGGACGTCAGAAGCCATTCATCACATCATTACCAATCCCAGGGCCCATGTAACGATGAGACCTTATCAGGTCCCCGCTGCCAAAAGGGAGGAAATCAAGGCAGAGGTGCACAAGATGCTGCAGATGGGCATTATTGAGGAATCCCACAGCCAGTGGTCCAGCCCCATAGTTCTGGTACCAAAACCAGATGGCACCATGTGTTTTTGTAATGAGTTTAGGAAACTGAACAAAATCTCCCAGTTTGCCTATCCTATACCACGTATCGATAAGTTGGTGAACCGCCTGGGCAATGCTCGGTACCTGACCACACTAGACTTAACCAAACGCTACTGGCACATCCCACTGGCTGAAGATGCCAAGGATAAGACGGCATTCTCCACACCTGAGGGACTATTTCAACACACAGTTCTCCCATTTGGTCTTCATGGGACACCAGCCACCTTCCAACACCTGATGGACAAACTGTTGTGGCCCCACACCAAGTATGCGGCCACCTACCTGGATGACGTAGCCTACGTCTACACATGCACGCTACATCGAAATAGCTTATTTTGATGTAGCGACATCGAAATAAGCTATTTCGATGAATAGCGTCTACACGTCCTCCAGGGCTGGCAACGTTGACATTCAGCGTCGACGTTGGGCAGCACCACATTGAAATAGGCACTGCGAGGGAACGTCTACACGCCAAAGTAGCACACATCGAAATAAGGGTGCCAGGAACAGCAGCAGACAGGGTCACAGGGCGGACTCAACAGCAAGCTGCTCCCTTAAAGGGCACCTCCCAGACACACTTACACTAAACAGCACAAGATCCACAGAGCCAACAACTAGTTGCAGACCCTGTGCATGCAGCATGGATCCCCAGCTGCAGCAGCAGCAGCCAGAAGCCCTGGGCTAAGGGCTGCTGCCCACGGTGACCATAGAACCCCGCAGGGGCTGGAGAGAGAGCGTCTCTCAACCCCTCAGCTGATGGCCGCCATGGAGGACCCCGCTATTTCGATGTCGCAGGACGCGGATCGTCTACACGTTCCCTACTTCGACGTTGAATGTCGAAGTAGGGCACTATTCCCATCCCCTCATGGGGTTAGCGACTTCGACGTCTCACCGCCTAACGTTGAAGTTAACTTCGAAATAGCGCCCAACACGTGTAGCCACGACGGGTGCTATTTCGAAGTTGGCGCCGCTACTTCGAAGTAGCGTACACGTGTAGACGCGGCTGTAGTGATACATACCCCAGACTGGGAAACCCACCTGGAACGGGTAGAGGCCATCCTAGATACCTTTAGGTGAGCGGGCCTCATGGCAAACCCTTCTAAGTGCGCTGTGGGGTTTGCTGAGGCCAAATACCTCATGTATGTTGTGGGGACGGGGGTAGTAAAGCCACAGCTGAACAAGCTAGAGGCCATTCAACAGTGGCCTCAACCTAAATGGAAAAAACAGGTCCGGGCTTTCCTGGGGGTTGTGGGGTATTATTGACGATTCATTCCCCACTTTGCTACACCGGTGAGCCTCCTGACAGACTTGGTGAAAGCTCAAGGCCCTGACCCAGTAAAATGGTCAGAGGCAGCCGAGGCTTCCTTCAAGGATCTCTGTACTGCCCTGTGTAGTAATCCGGTGTTGATAGCCCCTGATTTCACTAAAGAATTCACCCTACAAACAGATGCATCAGATGTAGGCTTAGGGGCAGTCCTGTCCCAGGTGACAGAAGGAGAAGAGCACCTGATCCTATACCTCAGCAGGAAACTGCTTCCCAGGGAAAGGAAACATGCAGTTGTCGAGAGGGAGAGCCTTGCAGTAAAGTGGGCTATAGAGGCCTTGCGATATTATCTTCTCGGGCGTTGGTTTGTCCTGATCACAGACCACACCCCACTACAGTGAACGCAGCAGAACAAGGAGAAGAATGCCAGGGTAACCCGATGGTTCATATCACTACAGCCTTTCCAATTTAGGGTACAACACAGGGCAGGAAAACTAAATCGGAATGCAGATGGGGTTTCCTGAATGCACTGTATGACGTCCCAAGTTGCCCAACCCCCTGGTGTTGAGCGGCAGGGAAGATAGGTGGCAGACCCTTACCTGGAAGCTTCAGGAACCTTCTGGGAGGACGGTATACTGGGTGGTGGGCCAATTTTGTTCCCTGACTAGGCCCAAGCCCTCAATGGTCAGCTGAGGCCCTGCGCCCCCTATAAAAGGCTCTCCATCTGGTAGCAGAGAGGAAGGTTTTTGAAGGCACACCGGAGGAGCACAGCGAGAGCGAGAGCAGAGTGAGTGAGTGAGCAAGTGAGCGAGCGAGAAGGTACCACAGGGAAGCGGTGGGTGAAGTAGCCCAGGATGAGGTTGCTACTTTGGGGCAGGGGTGAAGGCCCTGCCAGTTGCTTCTTGTCCTTGTAGGGACCCTGGGCCAGAGTCTAGGGTAGAGGGTGGGTCTGGACTCCCCCCACCCTTCCCCAGAGGGATTACTTCACTGGAGCAGGCGTGAGCCTGTGAGGGGACTGGCTTTATCCTCCCCACTCTGGACTTGCCTGTGATGAGGATGGCTCGCTAAGCGGAGACTCCTGTCTTTGGAAAGGCCTGGGCAGATAAGGGGTCTCTGTGAGTCTCTGAGGCACAACAGAGAACTGCCAGGAAGCACAGGGACCCACAGGGGCTGACAAGGGACTTTGTCACAAAACTTAAGGCAACTGTTTCTGGAATTATCCTTTTCTTTGGTTAAACGTAATGAAGCATCCCAGATGAGACAGCTTCTGGAGACTGAATCATTTTATGATCTGGAAGAGTGTGTTTTGTGGGAGTCCTGTGTTCAGCTCTCATCTCTCAGCTATTGATTCTTTGTGATCCTGGGCAAGTCACTTCACTTTTTGTGCCCTGTTTTCCTCATATGAGTCAAATAACTTACAGCCATTGTGACACTTACTTCAACATGATAATGATGTTGGGAAAGTGCCATGGAAGCAGCTGAGCAACCTTTTCACAGAAAGGAGAGAACCAGTGCTTAACTTTTGCCAGGGCCAAGCTTCCGTGTCTGTTGGATCAGCAATTCATAACTCCAGCCCCTCCTGGCTTTCTGTGTCAGTTATGAAAGTATATAAAAAAAATGCTTGAGCTCCTGCACCTCTTTCATTCCAAATTAGAAAAGAGTATGGGGAAAATCACACATGGTGGATGCTTCTACAGGTGTGTAGAAGGGACACTGCTGAAAGAACTGTGATTTGGAAAGACTGAGTAATTAAAAACTGCCCTGAGCTCTCCGGGAGAAATGATTCTATAGTACAAGGGCTGTGTCTACACTACAAAAATAACTTTGAAGTTGCTTACTTCAAAGTACAACTTCAGAATAACAGACTTCAAAGTCGAGCGTCTACCCATACCCTACTTTGAAGTAGGGCACTATTCCATTCCCTGGAATGGAGTAAGGACTTTGAAGTTAGGCTCCCTTACTTCGAAGCTAACTTCAAAGTTAGTTCCTGGTGTAGATGCTCCCAAGTGTTATTATCCAACACCCCTGGGAAACCATGGATGCTGGATAATAAAATGTGCTGGTTATTTGAGCTGAGGCCAGCAGCAGCCCCACTGTGTCTTCCATCCAGGCAGTGGGCAGCCAGCTTCGTTCTGTTCTCCTCATCCACTCCCCGGCCATACAGCAGCCAGCCAGGGCCGGGGCAGTTGTCCCTGGCTGGGGATGCCACTTAACTGAATGTGGCAGTTATCAGAGTGCCGGAATACCGTGCTTTTACTGTATATCATTAACTGATCTCCAGAAAGTAGTCTTCTAATATTTAGCATTAATGCTCTTTGCTCCTGAAATAGGAAAAAAAACCAAAAAAACAACCCCAAAGATCTCAGTACTTAACTCTCATTGGATACATGACTAAATTTAAAGTTGATTTGTACAGTAAGCATTGCCAGAACAGGCTTCCCAACTTTTCACAAGACATGCAAGGAATGAAGCCGATCAAAGGACAAACTGTTAAAACAGAATACTTACCAGTGCTGAGCACATTGGTTATGACTTATTCATATTTGTGAGAAACTACTCAAACTTTTAAAAGGTGAAGCATGTGTGGCCCTTTGAGTTACATGCAAAAGCTGCATGAAGTCGTGTGGCACCTTATAGAAGGACAGATATTTCGGAGCATAAGCTTTCGTGGGCAAAAACCCTCTTTGCCAGCTGCATCTGACAAAGCAGGTCTTTGCCCATGAAAGCTTAAGCTCCAAAATATCTGTTCATCTGTAAGGTGCCCCAGGACTTCTTGTTGTTTTTGAAGATACAGACGAACATGGCTACCTCTCTTATACGCAAAAGCTGGGCTGTCACACCTTGGAAGTTCTAACATAACCTTATGCTGCATCTTGCAGCATCCCTGCAAACACCACATTGAAATGCTCATTTTAGTGGCTTATCCGAAATAAATCATTGAAGGGCCTTGCCTCTGATAGAAACTGATCCCCATTCCTTGTTGTGTGTTCTCCTTTTACCACACATTAATTTTTAATCTGACCATTTCAAAATAAAGTCATAATGTGTGTCATAAATCACAAAACTGTGGTAATAAACCACTTTGTTCTGTATTAGCTGTATACAGCCGATACTTAAGCATTTCCACCATTAGCACGGACTATCTGAGCATTCTCCAACATTTCCTCTATCACTTCCACATTAAACCGTGGAAATGTGGGAAACAAAGCCAGCTCCAATCAACTGAGGGATGCTATTTGTTCTCTAATTGAATGATCAAAGTCAAATGGGTGAAGATTTTAGTGGCTTTCTGACAACTACAATTATGTTACTCTGCTTTTATCAAATAAACAAAGTCTCACAATTTGCAATTAATGCCCACCCCCTCTAAAAATCCCCTCAGGCTAACCAACAGGCTCCTTCCACTCTCCCACCAGTTATGCTGGTGATTAAAAATAGAGGGGGAAAATGTAAATCAAATCAGGAATGGTTGAGAGTGAATACACGCCATTTGTTTATACTTCATCTAGATTGACCCATGGGGGCAGGCCTATGTAAGGGTGGGGGGAGCCCTATGAAAGAACTATAACTCAGAATTACAGTTCCTTTGCTGCTGCTTCCTTACTCCGGGCGGGGAGGAAGTAGATTACTGCAGTCTTTTGCTGGATTCATCTCAGCTCTACTGGCCGGCATTCCAACGATCTGCCCCATTCCCAATCCCTTTTCTCCCATCGCCTGCCCTACAGTAGACCTAAGTATGGGCCTATTTTTGCCTAGTGGTCTGGTCCCACCCACAAAACCAGTTGTAGAGAGACTTCAAAATTTATGGGCAAGAAACCTAGAGAAAGCAAGACCCTTGGTCAGATTCCCACAACTCTCAGAAGAAGTCCTTCTAGTCTATTGGTTGGATTTGGTCTAACTACCCTGTCAAGCCAGTAGCTTTTTAGTGTCTTTCCCTTTTCATAAATATCTTTATATTTACCATCTGGTGTCCTGTTACTAGAAATACTAACCAACAATAAAGGATACAATAAAAAAGAGGAGCAATTTTTTCCCTGTTTTAAATCAGCTAGCTCTGGGACGTATGCACTGTTACCCAGTCTTTGGAAAACAAATATCAGTTTCACCTTTTTATTCAGTCCATTTCCACTTTCGGGCATTGCTTTAGGCTCATCTATGGTGCTAATGATACACCGACGAAAGGAGAATAGAGTAAGTCTGTGCTGTACTGTACAATTAACGCCCACCCCCTCTAAAAATTCCCTCAAACTAGTCAACAGCCCACTTTCCACGCTCCCACCACCTATGCTGGTAATGAAAAATGGACGAGGGAAAAGTAAATTAAATCAGGAATAGTTGAGAGTGAATACACACCATTTGCTTATACTTCATCTAGATTGAATCAACAGGGCAGCCCTATGTAAGGGGGAGGAGCCCACAAAAGAACTATAACTCAGAATTACTACTACTACTGTGAAACCAGAATCACTCAGCTTAATATAGTGGCATGCAGAAATCCAAAGACAAGTCAGATGACAATGAAAGAGGTTCAAAAGGAGACTGGAGACAAAGTTAGGTAGAGAAACAATCAAGCTAGAAGGACTATATAGTATTATTTTTATTTATTATTAGCAAGCATGGCATGTGATGTAGTGCTTGAATAAGTAAGAATTCACTGTGAGCTAGATTATCCTGGTACATGGTCATGGATAAGGGAAGAGGACCTTCGGGCTGATCTTTCTCTTTGTGGGTGCGTCTACACTAGCTGGCTGCTTCGAAGTAGCCAGCCCAACGTCAAAATAGCACCCGTCGCATCTATACGACGTTGAAATCGACGTTAGGCAGTGAGATGTCAAAGTTGCTATTCCCCCAGCAGCCAGGAGGGGGGCCAAAAGGACACGGGGCCCCTCCTGGTCAGAGGCCGAGCTCTGAGACCTGCTGGGGCTCTGGGGCGAGGAGGAGGTGCTCCACGTGATGGGGAGCAAGCGGCAGAACGCAGACGCGTTCGCCTGACTGGCAGAGGGCCTGGCTGCCCGGGGTCACCCTGCCCGCACTCCGGATCATGTCTGGAGTAAACTGAAGGAGCTGCAGCAGGGGTACGCCCGGGCCCGGGACTCGACCAGCCGGTCTGGGGCTGCCCCCGCCACTTGCCCCTATTACAGGGAGCTCAGGGCCATCCTGGGCCCCTGGGACACCTCCTCCCCCCCGGCTACCTTTGATACCATGGCCGACGAGCCCCAGCAGGCCTTGGATCCGGAGTCCGGCCCAGAGGCCAGCCCCGCACCCCGGGGCCCACCTGAGGAGCCCCCCCTCGGGACAGCGGAGGAGGGGTCCTGCAGCGAGGAGGGGGGGCTCCTCATTGACCTCCCTTCTCGGAACACCAGCTGGGCATCCGCCAGCCGGTCTTCCCCTGACTGTGGCAATGGGCGGTCAGGTACGTACCCCACAGAGCACACACCCATGGGCCACAGGGTGGGGGCACCAGCCACAACCGGGAGCCTCACACACCCCCAGCAGACCCCAACCCATGAATGCCCAGCCACAGTACAGTCCCAGGACGGCGGCACGACCATCAGCGCCCGTCAACACCCGTACCCATGGACAGAACTCAGTCTTGACCCCGGGGTCGGGGGGAATGCCATGGCGACAGCCAACAGGGACATCACACCCACCGACAGGGACGGAGACCCAGCACCCAAAAGAGGGTGGGGAGAACGGGCCACGGGCCAGGGCACTAGACTAACAGCCTTCCCCTCCCTCTCTCCCTCTCTCCAGCTGGAGCATCGGACGCCACAGGCAGCCAGGCATCATCCGCTGTCCCCGACAGCCCGCTGGAGGCCAGCCACTGCCAGCAGCCGGAGACACCCCCAAGGCCAGCAGAACGGTCCCGCCACCACCGGACTCTTGGGATGGCCCCGGTGGACCCTCAGCTGCTGGCAGCTCTCCAGCGGCAGATGGAGGTGGCGGAGGAAAGACTCCACTTCGAGCGGGAGGAGTCCACCTGGCGGTGGGCAGCGTGGGAGGACTTTATGGGGGTTTTCAGGGACATAGCTGGGTCGATCCAGGAGGCCGTTGCCTGGCTCCTGCCCCCCGCTGCTCCCAGCTGTCCCCCGGGCAGCCCTCCCCACCGCTCCACCCACCTTGCCGCCTGCTGCCCCACCTACCACTCCACCCATCTCGCTGCCTGCTGCTCCACCTGCCTCACCACCGGCAAGCTCCACAGAGCCCACTGGGGCTGAAGACCGGCCAGTGGAGGCATCCTGGCCCTACCTGCCGGTCCTCCCAGCCCCCAGCCAGCCACGCTGGGGACCACAGACACGGGGAGGAGGGGGTTGCGAGCCATACCCGCCGGGGCTCGCGCCCCTCTACCCCCACTCTGGACTGATGGGGGCCCGAAGGATGGCTCGGCTGTTGGCCCATATATATAGTTGTCCCCCTTTTTGTAGATTAGTTGCAGTTTCTTTGTGTAATCAAACAAGTTATCCAGTTTAAAAAAAAAAAGTTCTATTTTCCAAAAAGCTGGAGTCGTGTGCTTGTTGGGGGGGTGGCATGCGGGTGTTGGGGCTGGTGTGTGGGCATTGCGGGCTGTGTGTGTGTGGGGGTCTTCTTGGGAAGGCCAGGGAGGTGCTCAGGGGTCTCCCTGATCGAAGTGGGCCCGCAGGGCCTCGCGGACCTGTACCCCCTCACGGTGGGCTTGGCGGCTGGGTGTGGCGGCCGGCTGGGGGAAGCCTGTGCCGGCATCGACTGCCCACCCCTGGACGAAAGCCTCCCCCTTGCTCTCAACGATGTTGTGGAGCATGCAGCATTTGCCCACAAACTGGGGGATGTTTTGGAGGCTGACGTCCAGTCAGGCAAGGAGGCACCTCCAGTGGCCCTTCAGACGGCCAAATGTTCTCTCCACCACCTGGCGGGTGTGGTTCAGGCGGGCATTGAACTGCTCGTGGCTGGTGTTCAGGTGGCCGGTGTATGGGCGCATGAGCCAGGGCTGGAAGGGGTAGGCCGCGTCCGCCACAAGGCAGAGGGGCACGGTGGTGTCCCCCAGAGGGATCTCCCTCTGGGGGATGTAGGTCCCCGCCTCCAGCTGGTGGCACAGGCCCGAGTTCCTAAAAACATGGGCATCGTGTGTGCAGCTGGGCCAGCCCACGTACACGTCCTGGAAGTGGCCCCGACTGTCCACCATGGCCTGCAGGATCATGGAGTGGTAGCCTCTGTGGTTGATGTATCTTCCTCCTCTGTGGTCCGGGGCATGGATGGGGATGTGAGTCCCATCCAGGGCTCCGAAGCAGTTGGGGAACCCCATGGAGGCGAATCCAGCGACAGCTGCGTCCAGGTCCCCGAGTCGGACGACTCTCTGGCACAACATGGCATTAAGCGCATGGACCACCTGTGGGGAGGGAACACAGGTGCCCATGAGGCTGTGCAGGGTGCCCCGGGGCCCTCCCCCCAGGCTCCCTTCCCAGGCACCTCCCCGGGTACCCCACTTGCACAGCCCATCTCTCCACGGTACCCCTCCCTTTCCAGCCCCGCACCCGGCCCCTCCCTCCCCCCCCGTCCCTCCTGCCCCAAGCCCACATCTGCCCCCCACCCAGGTGGGTGCGTGCCCGGGCCTTCTTACCTCCATGACGATGACCCTGACCCTGGCCTTTCCCACTCCAAACTGGTGTCCCACGGAGCGATAGCTGTCTGGAGTGGCCAGCTTCCAGATGGCTATTACAACCCTTCTCTCGACGGGGAGGGCGCGCCGCATCCAGGTGTCGTGGTGCCTCAGTGCTGGGGTGAGCCACTGGCACAGCTCGAGAAAGGTCTGCCGGCGCATGTGGAAGTTCCGGAGCCACATATCGTCATCCCACTCCCGCATGACGAGCTGCTCCCGCCACTCGGAGCTGGTGGGGTAGCTCCAGAGGCGGGGGAGCAGTCGGTGAGGGAGGAAGAGGGGAGCCCGGTGGTCAGGGGCGTCTCCGTCTGCCACTGGGCAGCCTCCCGGGCAGCACCTAGCAGGGCGCTTGCCTCCTGGATAACTACCTGGAGGGCCCTATGCTTCCTGCTGCTGCAGCTGCTGCTGGGTGTGCATATCTGCTGTGACTTGGTCTGCGAGAGAGTGGCTACTGCTCTGCAGACCTCGTGCTGTGCAGGCTGGGTGTGTCTGGGAGGGGCCCTTTAAAGGAGCGGCTTGCTGCTGCCCCGGAAGGACTAGTGTGCTCTGTGACTCGGTCCGCGGTCTGTCCTGGCCCCTTATTTCGAAAGAGGTTGCTTGTGTGTGTAGACACTCTGCATTTCCTGCCAGGGCGGCTTTTTTCGGTGTTCCCCGTTGCTACTTCGATGTTGAATATCGACGTTGCCAGCCCTGGAGGACCTGTAGACAATATTCGTCGAAGTAGCCTATTTCGATGTTCTTACTTCGAAATAGGCTACTTTGACGTAATGTGCTAGTGTAGATGTAGCCTACATGTTAAAGGCGCTACAGGAAAGTGAGCCTGTTGGCTTGCAAATTTAGGATGGGGAGCTGTTTGAAAGAGTTTCAGCAGGTAGGGTCCATATAAGCTGCGTCTACACGTGCACGCTACTTCGAAGTAGCGGCACCAACTTCGAAATAGCGCCCGTCGCGTCTACACGTGTCGGGCGCTATTTCGAAGTTAACTTCGATGTTAGGCGGCGAGACGTCGAAGTCGCTAACCTCATGAGGAGATAGGAATAGCGCCCTACTTCGACGTTCAACGTCGAAGTAGGGACCGTGTAGACGATCCGCGTCCCGCAACGTCGAAATTGCTGGGTCCTCCATGGCGGCCATCAGCTGGGGGGTTGAGAGATGCTCTCTCTCCAGCCCCTGCGGGGCTCTATGGTCACCGTGGGCAGCAGCCCTTAGCCCAGGGCTTCTGGCTGCTTCTGCGGCAGCTGGGGATCTATGCTGCAGGCACAGGGTCTGCAACCAGTTCTCAGCTCTGTGTATCTTGTGTTGTTTAGTGCAACTGTGTCTGGGAGGGGCCCTTTAAGGGAGCGGCTTGCTGTTGAGTCCGCCCTGTGACCCTGTCTGCAGCTGTGCCTGGCATCCCTATTTCGATGTGTGCTACTTTGACGTGTAGACGTTCCCTCGCTGCGCCTATTTCGATGTTGGGCTGAGCAACGTCGAAGTTGAACATCGACGTTGCTGGCCCTGGAGGACGTGTAGACGTTATTCATCGAAATAGACTATTTCGATGTCGCAACATCGAAATAAGCTATTTTGATGTTGGCTGCACGTGTAGACGTAGCCATTGACTCCTCACAGATTTCTGGTCTGTAGCACAGTCTGATCTTGGCCATGCAACTCTTTTAGCTCCATCTTAGGTTGTGCATTTCTTGGCCCCTCCATATCCAAATATATTTCCCTGTGTAAAGATAATCAGCGTAGCTTACAGTGCTAAATGCACCTTGAGTTATGAGCATCCAAAGGGAGCATGCTGCTTAGAAGGGTGCATCCCCTCTGTGGCCAGGACCCTACTTAGCTGCATGGAACTGAGCAGACAGATTTCCGTGCCCCTCATGCTTTCCAAAAATTGGCTTATGAATATGAATATGCACTATTCAAAGATGCTTTAGGCAAAATGCACCATGTAATATATTTATAAGTGGCAATCTGCTGAACGTGTATTTTCTGTTCCTGTGCATGTATCATTCCTGTATGGGAAGTTAGAAACATAATATGTGTTTTTAAATCTAGAATTTGTAGGGATAACCATTAGTGGTACTTATGACCTGAATGGCCCAGTGATCAAGTTAATGATTTGTGAATGGTTTTGTGTTTCATGTAAGCCTGGATTGTGGTTAGTCATACCAGGTCATGTGGCCATGCCACCTGATTCTGGAATTCATTTTGGATCTTGTACTTTTCTACTCAAGGTGATAAAAGTTTGAAAGGAACACAAAGAATCCCTGGCTTGGGCAATGGGAGCATAGGGATGGGAAACTAAGACAACAGGGAAGTGGCCAGATGCCAGGAGATGCTCTCTTACCATTCAAGATGCCTGCTGGAAACATATAAGACTGCACCCGGGAAGGATTGGGCCCAAGCTAGGAGGCTGCCTAGTTTTCGAAAAAGATGATGAGAACCACATTTATAGTAAGAACTTGCATATAACAAGTTCCTTAGGCTACATCTACACAGCAGTGTTATTACGAAATAATCCATTCTGGAACAGCTATTCCAAAATAGCTTATTTTGAAATAACACAGCTACAAACAAAATGCATTTTGAAATAGCAAGTCTGGATATATAGGCTATGTCTACACTACACCACAGTTATGAAAGGCGAAATTTTGAAATGTACATATCAAAAGATCGGCTTTTGAAAGACTGTGTCTACCTGCTCAGAGTGGATTGCAGCTCTGATCCACTCTTTCAAAAGATCACAGCATCTTTTTGAAAGAGAGTGTCCAAACAGATATGGAGCCCTTTTGAAAGAACAAGCCAGGAAACACCACGGACTGGGTCGCATGGTTGGGGGGCCCTTCCAGGGCTTGCAGCCAGCTGATCCCTTAAAGGGACCACCAAGAACACTCACCCTGCACACACCAAGGGCTGCTTTGCTACGCACAGCAGTGCAGACCCTGTACCCAGAGCAAAGAACTCCTTGCACTTACCTGCATGGAGCCCCTGCACTTGCCCAATGGGGATGTTCCCCATGACCCCATGGCACAGCTAGCCTTGGTGGTCCTCAACTTTGTGGAGGCCTTCTAGCCCACGACCCGCTCCTGGCACAGTCCTGCAGGCCCTAGTCACAGGGCTCTGTCTGCCTCCCCTCCCCCATCTCATCCAGCGCCTCTGGAGGTACCCTAGCAGTGCTGACTGGTGGGACTGGCTGGTGCTGGGGGACTGGGGTGATGACTGCTGGCTCCAGAACTTCCGCATGACCAAGCGGACTTTTCTAGAGCTATGTCACTGGCTTGCCCCTGACCTCCAGTACCACGACACCCACATGTGGCCTGCACTCCCCATGGAGATAAGGGTAGTCATTGAGCTATGGAAGCTGGCCACCCTTGCCAGCCATGGCTCAGTTGGACACCAGTCCAGGGTGGGCAAGGCTCGGGTGAGCAAGGCTGACTCCTGGAGGTGAGTCAGGCTTGCATCACACACCCACCACAGGGAGTGAGAAGCGGGATCCCAGGCAAGGGGACCTTTCAGGGGACAGGTCTGGGGGACCCTGTAGGAAATGGGACTAGGGCAAGAGGGGCTGTGGGGCACCTCCCATGCAGCCACAATAGCGGATGTCCTCTCTCCCATGCAGGTCGTTCAGGTGATCAACACCCTTCTACTGTGGAGGACAGTCCAGGTTGGGGACCTCGACATCGCCATGGTGGGATTCCCTGGGATTCCCCAATTGCTTTGGTGCACTTGACGGCACCTACTTTGCCATCCAGGCCCCAGAGCATAGCACAGGGCAGTATATAAACTAGGAGGGGTACCACTCCGTGCTGCTGCAGGCCCTTGTGGATGCTAAGTGGCATTTCATGGGTGTTTGTGTCAGGTGGTCCGGCTGAGCCCATGACGCACGGATCTTCCAGAACTCCTGGCTTGGGTACCAGATGCAGGAGGTACCTACATCTCTCCATAGGAGCTCCCTGTTGGAAACCTCACCATGCCACTGTGCGTTGCGGCCGATGCAGCCTCCCCCTTGCAGCCATGGCTTATGAGACCCTACATGGGACATACTGACCGCACTCAGGACCTTTTTAAACGAGCACCTGAACCACGCCTGAAACACTGTTGAGCGAGCGTTTGGGTGCCTGAAAGGGTGCTTGTGGTGCTTGCTCATGTGCCTTGAAGTCAGCCTCCCCAGAGTGCCCGCTGTTGTTGCAGCCTGCTGTGGTCTCCACAACTTTATGGAAAGAAAGCATGACTTGTTTATGCAGGGTTGGGCTGTGGGGACTAGCCATGGTTATGAGCAGCTGGCTGCTGTCCTGTGCCACCAGGCACCCTGGGGATGGGATGTGGGTCAGCGAGGACCTCCAAGAGGCCTTCTCTCAGGAGCTCCAGTGAACCTCCCTCAAGCACCTTCCACCATGACCCTCCACTACACCCCGCCTCTGCCCAGCACTCACCCGGGACAGAAATAAACTCTTTACTTGTTATTCACTGTAAAACACTTGTAACTTCACAAAAATGAACCTACAATTGAACCTCTCTAACAGTACTAAATAGTTATAACTCCATTCCAACAAGGGGCTATATACAGGGGTGAATGGTGGTGAACTATATACAGTGGGGAGGGTGGAAGAAATAAACTTGGAGGGGGAGGTCCAAGGGCAGGGGAGGGCTTATTTCTCCAGAGGGGTAGAGAGCTGTGACCTGTGCTGGGTGTATGAGCCCCTGCTTCCCTGGGTCCAGGGCCCCGTCGGGGCTGGGATAGGGTGGAGACTATGCAGAGATTGGGGTGGGGCGGGGGTGATGTGGCCACCACCTTGATAGGGGGGCTGGGAGGCCTGGTGGGGCTGGCTCACTCTGGCCCACAGTGGTGATGAGCCATTTGGCCAGTGCAAGCTCGGTTGCTGGGAGGAGGTTGGGCAGGATCAGGTCAGTGAGGTCTGGGGTCAGGGGAGTGGCAGCAGGGGAGGCAGGAGGGCTGGCAGAGGTAGCTGTGGGAGGTGTGGCTGACTGCTCCAGGGTGTACTAGGCAATGAGCTGGAGTGCCATAGCAGCCTCAGCCCACACCTCCCACCACCAGGCCCTGTCCTCTTGCTCCGTGCGGAGCCACCGGCTCAGGACAGAAGTTTGATCTCTGATGGCTGTGGTGTGGCTGGCTGTCACCTTGTCAGGGTCCTGGCAACGGCGGCGGTGGCAGAATGTCCTCTGGTCCTGCCCATGGCCGGGCCCTGAGGATGGGGGTTCCCTAGCCCCTTGGGTGGCTGGTGTAGGGCTCCTGCCTCCTGGGATGGGACTTTTGTGGCCCTCAGATGGCAGAGCTGTGGAGACAGAAGGGGAAAGAGAGGAGACCCATCAGTCCTTCCACAAGGCCTCAGGGGCTCTGCCCCCCACCCCCCAGCCAGATTCTGACCCAGCATCCATTGACCTGACTACCCTTGGGGATCCTAGGCAGCCGGGGGACCTGCATGTGTGGGGCACACATCTGGTGTGGTCTGCCCCTCCGTCTTCTTCCCCGGGCATGCAGGTTGTGCTGTCCACAGGAGCAGGTGCTGGATGATGTGTTCAGTCCACTCCATGGGCCAGGGGACAGGCCATCCAGGATGCATCTGGATAGGTGCTGCCCCACCTGGTGCTTACCCATTGCCAATTGAAACAGGGGAGGGTGCCCCCCAGACCGTGGTGTCTGAATTGCCAGTTACCTACCTGGGGGTCCAGCGATGATATCAGGGGAGGCCCAGCTCAAGGTGGCCTGGCTGTAGAAGCTGGCAGAGATTGCTATCATGAGGGGGACCTCCTCGTCAGATGATGCTTCTGGCTACTCCTCCCGAGTCCTGGCTGAGGGCTCTGGCTGGTCCTGGGGCTCTGGCTCTGACTCGGAACCAGTTGTGTCCACCTGGGATTCCGGATCAGGCATCTCCTTGGGACTGAGGAGGTGGTCGAGGTCCTTACAGTGGAGGCAGATGGTGGTCCCTGCCCCTGAGGGGCTGACTGAGTCTCTGGCTTGGGACTGCTGCAGTTCTTTAGCTTTTGAGCGGACTTGCTTGGCTGTGCGTCAGGGTTGGCCATGGTTGTGGAGCCCTGTGAAGAGCCGTGAAAGCTGCAGCATTCCAATGCTAGCCACTGGTATTCAGGAGCACCTCTTCATCCCCCCAGAGGCCAAGGAGATCTCTCACCTTGGCCTCGCTCCAAGATGGGGCCCTCATTTACTGCCCCTGGCTGCTGTCCTGGGATCCCTCTGCTGGGTCAGAGGGGGACTGCTGGGGGGGTGCAGGGGCCCTGGGAGCGTATCATGAGCCCAGTGGGGTGCCTTACTGGCCTGTAGAACATAAGAACATAAGAACATAAGAACATAAGAACATAAGAATGGCCATACTGGGTCAGACCAAAGGTCCATCAAGCCCAGCATCCCATCTGCCGACGGTGGCCAATGCCAGGTGCCCCAGAAAAGGAGAACAGAAGACAAGTGATTTATCTCCTGCCATCCATCTCCTGCCCTTGTTATGAAGGCTAGGGCACCATACTTTATCCCTGGCTAATAGCCATTTATGGACCTGACCTGCAAAAATTTATCAAGCTCTTTTTTAAACCCTAATAGAGTCCTGGCCTTCACAGCCTCCTCGGGCAAGGAGTTCCACAGGTTGACTGTGCGCTGTGTGAAGAAAAATTTCCTTTTATTAGTTTTGAACCTACTACCCATCAATTTCATTTGGTGTCCCCTAGTTCTTGTATTATGGGAAAAGGTAAATAATTTTTCTATATTCACTTTCTCCACACCGTTCATGATTTTATATACCTCTATCATATCGCCCCTCAATCGCCTTTTTTCCAAACTGAAAAGTCCCAGTCTCTCTAGCCTCTCCCCATATGGGACCCTTTCCAAGCCCCTAATCATCTTAGTCGCCCTTTTCTGAACCTTTTCTAATGCCAATATATCTTTTTTGAGGTGAGGAGACCACATCTGCACGCAGTACTCGAGATGTGGGCGTACCATAGTTTTATATAGGGGAAGTATGATATCTTTTGTCTTATTATCGATCCCTTTTTTAATAATTCCTAACATCCTATTTGCCTTACTAACTGCCGCTGCACACTGCGTGGATGTCTTCAGAGAACTATCCACTATAACTCCAAGATCCCTTTCCTGATCTGTCGTAGCTAAATTTGACCCCATCATGTAGTACGTGTAATTTGGGTTATTTTTTCCAACATGCATTACCTTACACTTACCCACATTAAATTTCATTTGCCATTTTGCTGCCCAATCACTCAGTTTGCTGAGATCTTTTTGTAGTTCTTCACAATCCCTTTTGCTTTTGACTGTCCTGAACAACTTGGTGTCATCTGCAAACTTTGCCACCTCACTGCTTACCTCATTTTCTAGATCATTGATGAACAAGTTGAACAGGATCGGTCCCAGGACTGACCCCTGGGGAACACCACTAGTTACCCCCCTCCATTGTGAAAATTTACCATTTATTCCCACCCTTTGTTTTCTGTCTATTAACCAATTCCCGATCCATGAAAGGACCTTTCCTCCTATCCCATGACCACCTAATTTACATAAAAGCCTTTGGTGTGGGACCGTGTCAAAGGCTTTCTGGAAATCTAGGTATATTATGTCCACTGGGTGCCCCTTGTCCGCATGTTTATTAACCCCTTCAAAGAATTCTAATAGATTAGACAGACACGACTTCCCTCTGCAAAAACCATGCTGACTTTTGCCCAACAATTCGTGCTCTTCTATGTGCCTTGCAATTTTACTCTTTACTAGTGTTTCTACTAATTTACCTGGTACTGATGTTAAACTTATCGGTCTATAATTGCCAGGATCTCCTCTAGAGCCTTTTTTAAATATTGGTGTTATATTGGCCGTCTTCCAGTCATTTGGTACCAAAGTGGATTTAAAGGATAGGTTACAAACCACTGTTAATAACTCCGCAATTTCACATTTGAGTTCTTTCAGAACCCTTGGGTGAATGCCATCTGGTCCTGGAGACTTGTTACTATTCAGCTTATCAATTAATTCCAAAACCTCCTCTAATGTCACTTCAATCTGAGTGAGTTCCTCAGATTTGTCGCCTAAAAAGGCTGGCTCAGATTTAGGAACCTCTGTAACATCTTCAGCCGTGAAGACTGAAGCAAAGAAATCATTTAATCGCTCCGCAATGGCACTGTCTTCCTTGATCGCTCCTTTTATATCTTTATCATCCAAGGGCCCCACTGCTTTTTTAGCAGGCTTCCTGCTTCTAATGTATTTAAAAAACATTTTACTATTGTTTTTTGAATTTTTGGCTAGCTGTTCCTCAAACTCTTTTTTGGCTTTTCTTACTACATTATGACAGTTAATTTGGGAGTGTTTATGTTCCTTTCTATTTTCCTCACTAGGATTTGACTTCCACTTTTTAAAAGCTGCCCTTTTCTCTCTCACTGCCTTTTTAACATGGCTGTTTAGCCATGGTGGTTCTTTGTTAGGTCTCTTACTGTGTTTTTTTATTTGGGGTACACATTTAAGTTGGGCCTCTAGTATGGTGTCTTTAAACAGTTTCCATGCAGCTTCCAGGGATTTTAGTTTAATTACTCTACCTTTTAGTTTCTGTTTAACTAGCTTCCTCATTTTAGTGTAATTCCCCTTTTTGAAATTAAATGCCAGAGTGTTTGACCGCTGCGGTGTTCTTCCCAACACAGGAATATTAAAAGTTATTATATTGTGGTCACTATTTCCAAGCGGTCCAGTAACAGTTACCTCTTGGACCAGATCCTGCGTTCCAGTCAAGACTAGATCGAGAATCGACTCTCCCCTTGTGGGTTCCTGTACTAGCTGCTCCAAGAAGCAGTCATTTAAGGCATCAAGAAATTTAATCTCTGAATCCCGTCCTGAGGTGACATGCACCCAATCAATATGGGGATAATTGAAATCTCCTATTATTACTGTGTTTTTTATTTTGATAGCCTCTCTAATCTCCCTCATCATTTCAGCATCACTATCACTGTCCTGGTTAGGTGGTCGGTAATATATTCCTAATGCCATATTCATATTAGAGGAATGAATTGTTATCCATAATGATTCTATGGAACATTTTGATTCCTTTAGGATTTTTACTTCATTTGATTCTATATTATCCTTCACATATAGTACCACTCCGCCACCCGCACGACCTGTTCTGTCTTTCCGATATAATTTATATCCCGGTATGATAGTGTCCCACTGATTGTCCTCATTCCACCATGTTTCTGAGATGCCTATTATGTCAACTTCCTCCTTTGATATGAGGTACTCCAGTTCACCCATCTTATTAGACAGACTCCTAGCATTAGTGTAAAAGCATGTTAGAAAACTACCACTATTTATATGTCCGCCTTTCACAGACGCGTTGGATTTTTTTATGCACGATTGTTTCACATCTGATCTTGCCCATATATTATTTCCCACGTTCCCTATCTGACTAACTTCTAGGGAATCCCTGTCTATGGAGCCTCGTGTAAGAGAAGTCTCCGTCCGATCCAGGTGCTCCCCCGCACCAATCGGCTTTCCCCCACCTCTTAGTTTAAAAACTGCTCTATGACCTTTTTAATGTTTAATGCCAGCAGTCTGGATCCACCTTGATTTAGGTGGAGCCCATCATTCCTGTATAGGCTCCCCCTACCCCAAAAGTGTCCCCAGTTCCTAATAAATCTAAACCCCTCTTCCCTACACCATCGTCTCATCCACGCATTGAGACTCTGAAGTTCTGCCTGTCTATCTGGCCCTGCGCGTGGAACTGGAAGCATTTCAGAGAATGCCACCAAAGATGTTCTGGATTTCAGTCTCTTTCCTAGTAACCTAAATTTGGCCTCCAGAACATCTCTTCTACCCTTCCCTATGTCATTGGTACCAACATGTACCACGACGACCGGCTCCTCCCCAGCACTGCCCATAAGTCTGTCTAGATGCCTCGAGAGATCCGCAACCTTTGCACCAGGCAGGCAAGTCACCATACGGTTCTCCCGGTCATCACAAACCCAACTATCTATATTTCTAATGATCGAATCCCCCACTACTAAAACCTGTTTCTTCCTAACAGCTGGCGCTCCCTCCCCCGGAGAAGTATCCTCGGCACGAGAGGATACATCACCCTCTGGAAGGAGGGTCCCAACTACGGGATGGTTTCCCTCTGCTCCCCTTGACTGCTCTCCTTCCCTGAGCCTTTCATCCTCCGTAACAGCCTCAGGACTGTCAGATTGGAGGTGGGACAGCCCTACTATGTCCCGGAAAGTCTCATCCACAAACACCTCTGCCTTCCTTAGCTCCTCCAGTTCAGCCACCCTGGCCTCCAAAGCACGCACTCGGTCTCTGAGGGCCAGGAGCTCCTTGCATCGAGCGCACACATACGCCACCCGCCCACAGGGTAGGTAGTCATACATACTGCACTCGACACAATAAACAGGATAGCCCCCACTCTGCTGCTGGGCTTCTGCCTCCATTTCCTACTCTAGTTATATATGAGGGTTAATTAAATGTTTCAGATAGAGGTTGTTATAAAGGATTTAGTTTAAGGGCAACAGAAGTCACTGGCTCCCTCCAAGCTCCCCCCTCTAAACTCCCCTCTCCAAACTCCCTCCTGTTAGCACGCACCCTGTTTGCCAGCACCCAGTCGCAAAGCTCCCTGGTCGCTTACTAGCAGGGTTTAAGTGCTCGGCCTCCCTGATAGCTCCTCCCTCTGCCTACAGCTCAGCCAATCAGCACACGGTGTTTCAATTCAAACCTAATCAGCTTCCAACTGCCTGCCTGCCTGCCTGAGCACACGGCCTTTCAAACAAACAAACAAACACTCAGCTCAGCACTCCAAACAAACAAACTCCAAACTCCAAACAAACACACAAGCCCAAAACCTCCAAATATAAGCAGCCACTTACCCCAAGGTGCTTTAGTTTGCTCCTTCCTTCTCCTCCTCCAGGAGAGCCTCTCCAAACTCCCTCCTGTTAGCACGCACCCTGTTTGCCAGCACCCAGTCGCAAAGCTGACTTCATGGTGTGAAGCAGCTTCATGGTGTGTGGCTGGGAGCTTGTGTGCCTGTGGCTGGCAACACACTCTCAGCTTCATGCATGGTGTTTCCAGCTCCTTGCAGCTTTAAACATGGCCGGACCCAGAGACCGTAGAGCCCCGCCGGTGCTGGCAAGGGTGTCTCTGTGCTACAGCTGGCTGGTGCCATGGAGGACCTGATCTTTCAAAAGAGCAGGCTGCAGAGTCTCTACACACACCCTCTTTCTAAATTGGATTTCGAAAGAGGGTGCTCTTCCTGACACGGGAAATGGAAGAGCAATGTCAAAAGGTGTTCCTCCAAAAATAATTTTGAAAGAGAGCGTTGTGTGTGTCAATGCTCTGTGTGATCTTCCAAAATTAGGCATCTGTTCAAAATTATTTCCGGAAGCACTTGCTAGCATAGATGCTGCCATAGTGCCTATTTTGAAAAAGTGCCATTGGACCCCATTATGGCTTATTTTGAGATGGCGCTATTCTGTGTCTTAACAGCGCTTCTTTGACTGTGTCTACACTTGCATTGCTCTTTTGAAAGAGGTATGCAAATGAGGGAAATATAAAATGCAGATAAAGTGCAGACTTACATATCTGGTGCTTCATTTGCATATTCTTCTTTTGAGAGAGGAAAAGCAGTGTAGACGTGGCTCTTTCTAAAGTAAACCCCATCATTGAAAGAACCCTTCTTCCCATAAAAAAAAAGGGAGATGCAGCCTATGTGTATGTCTACACTACAAAATTATTCTGCAATAGCTTAGTTCGGAGTTGTTATTCCAAAATAAGTTGTTCTGGAATAACACGTTCACCCTACAGGGAAGCCCCAAAATAAGCAAAATTTATTCCAAAATAGTGTGCACACACATAATATAGCCTACTTAGGAATAGAGCCCTTGGAAGCACATAAAAGACAAGCACTTGCAACCATTATTCTACATCTACACAGCAGCATTATTTTGGAGTAAGCTATTTCAGAATAGTTTATTTCAAATAGCCCCCTCCTTTTGGAAGGGACATGATAATGAAGGATTTTGGAAGATGCAAATGAGGCGCTGCCATGCAGATGCAGCAGCTCATTAGCATGATGGCAACTGTGCACAATTTGAAAGTGCCACTTTCGAAATGCATGGTATCCGTGTAGCGGGGGGCCTTTCGAAAGGAACCCTGATTTCAAAAGCCTCTTCTTCCCATTTGGTTTTGGGAAGAAGGGGCTTTCAAAATCAGGGGCTCCTTTCTAAAAGCCCCTGGCTAGACAGGCATCGTGCATTTTGAAAACAGCACTTTTGAATGGTGTGTAGCTGCCATTATGCTAATAAGGCACTGCATATTCATGACAGTTCCTTATTAGCATCTTTCAAAATCCTTCATTACCATGCCCCTTCCGAAGGGAGGGGTCTTGTGTGGCCATAGCCTTTTAGAAAAGTTGTTATTCCTCATTGTGGCTTTGTCTACACTACAGAGATCTTTCAAAAGAAGCCCTTCTGGAAAAGTCTCTTCCAAAAGAACTTATTTCGAAAAAGCGCGTCCACACACAAAAAATAGATTGAAAAAGCAATCTGCTCTTTCGAAAGAGAGCATCCACACAGCCCTAACTCTTTTGAAAGAAAGGGCCAGGGATTGAAAAATCAGGTGCCCTGAAGACTGCTGTTTCAAAAAAAAGGGCCTCTGGAGTGTCTTCACACATTTTCTTTCAAAAGAAGCTTTTGAAAGAAGGGGTTCTTCTTGAAACTGGAGTGGAAGGGTGCTTGGGCTGTGTAGACACTCGCAAAGTTATTTCAGAATAGCAGCTGCTATTCTGTAAAAACTTTGCTGTGTAGACATACCTTCTAAGAGGTTAGGTCATTTTCCCTCATTGCTCTGACTTAGGGGTTACAACATTTAAAATGTACAACATACAGTTATCAAATAAACAACAATTATTTATTCATTAGACTATGCTCTGCAACCATTAGCAAAGGTTTTTTTATGTAAACATTGAAATATTGATTAAAGTACAAGTGCATATTGACTTCATAAAACTCCAAAGCATCTCATAACCTGGAACACCATAACCAGATTCCTTTCTATGCCTGTTACTCTCACCACTTGTTGAAGCTGTTTAAGCACCATTACCATTTACTATGAAGCAGGAAACAATTACAGTGAATAAGGCCAAGCACAGTTCCGATATTCAAGTAGATTATATTTTTTAAAAATGTTTTTTTAAGATAACAGTTTTGATAGTGATTGCAGGAAGGAAATATATTAGCAATTAAAGCAATGTGTTTTAGCAAAACAAGCAATAAACTGCTTAACACTGAGCTCCTGTGAATTAAGAGCCGGAACAACATTGGGCAAAAGTCAAGGTTATGCTGACACATTTATTTCTCAGTAAATGAAGACTGTTTAGTTTTAATGCATTTGTGGTTAGCAATAGTTTCACAAGATCAATGTAAATTCATTTTGAACTAGTAAGTAATGCGTTAATGAGACTTCTAACAGCATGCTTTCACACCTTACAATTTCTTACGTTTAAAATGCCTGTAGGTGATCCTATTTTTCCTGGCATGTGATAACACACAAATAATATTGTGCCATATTGTATGGGTTCTGCTTTAGGTGTATTTGGTGACGCTGCTGTTTCATTTTAACAACTACAGTACCCAATCATGTGTTTATGCCAGAGTGTGTTACTGTTCCTCTAATACTAAAACTTTGATTTCAGAGAAAATTTAAATGATTCTTTTTATAATGTTGCATAAAATAACTTACATGAAAAGCAAATTATAATTTGCCACAAAAGACTGATGCCTTTCATGAGCTAACTCATTTTCAAAGCAGAAACATGATGATCTTTCTTGTGTATTGTCACTAGCACGGATCTTGTCCATTCCTTAGGTGTCTTCCCTTCTTTCCATGCTATATTACATAGTTGGTGTATTTCCTGAATTATACATTCTCTGTTGTATTTAGTCATCTCTCCCATAATCTTATAATTTCCAGGGCTCTTGTTGTTTTATAGGCATTGCACTGCTCTTTCTACTTTCTCTTTCAAAATATTGGTCTTGCTCTCGATGCTCAGTGGAGAGATCTCTTTCAATTCTTGGATTGGTCTCTCTGAGACACTTGGGTCCAACTGTGCTTTGTATAGATCAGGGCAATATTTCATCCATCATTGCACAAGCTTCTCCTTCTTCATGAGCACCTCTTTGTTCTCATCTTTGATCGTCATCTGCTTTGGCTGTCACTTCCTATTAATATTCCTAATCTTATACACCTCCCTGGTCTTACATGTGCTGTAATACCTGTCTATATCTTCACACTGCTCCTCTAACCGTTTTGCCTTATACTTTCTGGCTGCTTTCTTTACCTCGTTGCATTTCACCCTTTATTGCTGTTCTGCCCTCTCAGAAACATGCCTTCTGATCTTCAACGCTCTCTTCCCTTGGACCAACTTCAGTGTCTCCTGTGTGATCACTTCTTATTGATCTTCTCTTCTTCCAAAACAGTCTTCTTAATTGTCTTTTCTATCGCCACAGTTATCCCTTCGACTCTCTTATCTAGGTCTTTCTTTCGTGGAGCCTTTTTTTGGGGAGTAAAGGCACTTCGAAGTAGCAAGGGCATTTTGAAGTGCCCGAGGTTACACAGCATCCCAGCATTTTGAAGTATGACACTTTGAAGTTATGGTGGGGGAGAATTAGCCTAATGAAGTGCTACATATGCATTGCGGCACTTCGTTAGGAATCTCCCATTAGCATGATTACCATGCTTCCTTCGAAGTTCAGGGCAAGTGTAGACATAGCCAATGAGAACCTTACTGCAGAAAAGTTGTATTATGGAATGGATTTTGTTTGTTTGTTTTTAATCTTGCCTTAAGTATCCATGTTTAAGGCCAAATTCTGACCTTACCTCCTAAGTGCCTTATTCACGGTTAGCTACATCTACACTAGCACCCCTCTTTCGAAAGGAGAATGCAGATGAAACAGATCAGGATATACTAATGAGACACTGCAATGAATATGCAGCACATCGTTAGCATAATGGTGGCTGTGGCACTTTGAAAGTGCCACTTTCGATTGCGCGTATCTCATCTACACAGGGTCCTTTGCGAAAGAACCCCACAGACGTAGAAATCCCCTTATACCTATAACCAAATAAAAATAAGGGGATTTTGACATCTGTGGGGCCCTTTCGAAAAGGACTCTGTGTAGATGAGCTGCACATGATCGAAAGAGGCACTTTTGAAGCGCCGTGGCTGCCATTATGATAATGAGGTGCTGCATATTCATTGCAGTGTATCATTAGCATATTTTGATGTGTCTCATTAGCATCCCCCCCTTCAAAAGGGGGATGTGTTGTTTGTTGTGTCTTAAATTTGTCTGGCCTTAACTGCAAACTCATGGCTACCCTTCTTCTTAAACTCTGGTACTCTGAGTGGAACATAAGTCATCTACAAGTTTTCTCCACTTCACTCTTTCTTGGGACAAAACTTCTAGCTGATTCCAGGAGTACTCCAGTTGTCCCTCAATCCCCGATCTTCTTCAAGTTGTCTGAGGTCTTCCTTTTTTGTGTTTTCCTTGTGAGTTCCATTTGAGAGCTTGATGTACTATGTTGGTTGATGTTTTTCTGAGTGTGACCTAGCCATCTGCACTTTCTCATCTTGATTTGAACGTCGGGTGGTTCTTGGCCTGCTCTGTTCCAAGGCTCCTCATTTGTGACAATGTCTTGCCATTTGATGCGAAGGATGTACTTCAGGCATCTGTTTGTGAGTGCCTGTAGCTTGTGATTTGAAGACTTTTTAGTATGTCAGGACTCACACCCATACAAGAACACACTCTTCACATTTGTGTTGAAGATCCCCAATTTTGATTTGCAGATAGAACTCCATATGGGAAGAAGAGTCTTGAATGCAGCTATTGATTTCCCTGTCCTGGCACTGACATCTTTGTCTGTTCCTCTGCCTCTGACCATAATTCTCCCCAAGTAGGTGAATTACTCCGCATCTTCCAGGTCATCCCCTCCCAGTGTGATTATGGTGTTGCTGGATTGGTTGATCCTCATTGTCTTGGTCTTTCCCTTGTTAATGCTCAGTCCAGTCACTGAGGCATCTTTGTCTAGTCTTGCAGCCTTTTCCTCCATGCTCTCATGCTGGTATGAAAGGAGGGAGACGTCGTCAGAAAAGTCAGTGTCCTCTAGCTGTTTGAGAAGTGTCCACTGAATGCCTCATTGATGGCCATCTCTTGTGCTGCTCATAATCCAGTCCACTGTGATCAAGAACAGGAAAGGTGACAATAGGCACCCTTGTTGCACTCTTAAGAAAGAAGAAACACGTTGAAGGGCTACTGAACCACCCTGTCCACATGGAACCTCTGGAGTTACCACCTGCAAATACACCTCTGCAAATTAACAGGAACAGACCTACAAAAGAAGAAATCAGAAAAGCCATTGCCCATCTCAAGATTAGAAAAGCACCTGGTCCAGACAACATCCTGGCAGAAGCAATCAAGACAGGTAGACATCAGTCAACATGATGTGTAATCTGTTTGGGAAAATTTGGGACACTGAGGAGATCCCACAAGACTGGCAATAGGGCTACCTTATTAAGCTTCCAAAGGAAGGCAACCTGAAGGAATGCACGAACTGGAGGGGCATCACATTACCGTCTATTCCAGGAACAGTGTTCAATAGGATTCTCTTGGAGAGAAAGACAACAGAAATTTATAGCTCAGGGAAGAACTTCATCTGGCTTCCAAAGTGAGAGATTTTGTACTGACCAAAGAGCAGCTCTCAGCGTGATCATAGAACAGTCACTTGAGGGGAAATCCCCACAGAACATAAACTTCATAGACTTAGAAAAAGCCTTTGACAGTGTTGATAGAGATACTTTGTGGAAACTGCTGCAACATTGTGGCATCCCATCCAAAATTATTAACCTGATCCATTCAACGTACAAACCCTCAACTTGCCAAGCTGTTCTCAATGGTGTCTTGATAGAATCTTCAGCGTAGTATCATTGCTACCCTGATATCCTTTAAAAAAGGCAGATGTCCATGTCTGTGTGACCTTGGTAATTGTAGTGGCAAGGTACTGAGGACCACCAACATCTGTTCACTTGCTCAGCATCTTGAAGGCTAAGCTCATTCCTGTTCAGCAAAGCACTCAAGCACATGCTTACATCACATTGGCCTCAAAGCACATGTTTAAGTACTTTGTTGAATAGGGATTTAACAGAGTGGGTGGGCTGAGGGGAGAAGAGAAGCACTTAAATATATGGTGAAGAGCTTTACTGATTTGGAACCACACTGAACATTTTTTGTTCAATTAACTTTTACATCTGAGTGGTCTCATGTATGTGGTAGTGATATGGCTATTATGTGATTTTAAACATTTAAATCAGAAACCCAAACCAAAGGGTAGCATATATTGTATGGATTTATGACATTCCCTGAATGATTTTGGCATAATAAACCAATGAATGGATTACAAATAGGCTTCTAAACTGCTGGAATTTGCAGGATATGAATCAATTCCTGTTTTAATATTTGGTCACATCTTTCTCTAGCTAGTATGGCACAAGCTAACTAACATGCATAAAATGCTTCTGCTGTTATAGCAGTACTTGCATCTGTGTCTGAAGAACTATCCTAGCTTTTCTCAGAGCAAAAAACAAAATATGAAAGATAAGAAGCTCTTTTCTCAACGTATTGTGGAGTATATTAGAGAATATATTTGCAGTGCAGACCTTTCTGTTATTTAGATCTGTTATCTGTATTGCACTAGCACTCAAAAGTTATGTTTACACATCAGTGTTATTTTGAAAAAAATTCATTCTGGAATAGCTATTCTGAAATAATTTAGTTCAAAATAACACAACTACACACAAGAGTGCGTTTCAAAATAGCACCCAGCTATTTCTAAATAGCACATCCAGACACATAGTACCTATTTCAAAATAGTGCCATTGGACACCATTATGGTTTATTTGGAAATAGCGCTATTCTGTGTCTTAACAGTGCCTACTTGGAAATAGCTATTTTGAAATAGGCATTATTCTTCCTGCAATGAGGGTTATGAAATTCAAAATAATACACCTACTATTTAAATTTATTTCAAAATAGCGTGTGCATAGTGTAGATGCTATCAAAGTTATTTCAAAATAACAGCTGTTATCTCGAAATAACTTTGCTATGTGGCCATAGCCAAAAGGTCCAATCAGGATCGGACTATCATGCTTCTCACAGAGAACCTCCAAGCTCAGACTCCTTGTCCCTCATAAGGTTTATTTTCTTGGGACCCATAACAGGACCCTTGAGCCGTGTCTACACTAGCTGGCTATTTCGAAGTAGCCGTGCCAACTTTGAAATAGCGCCCGCTGCATCTACACGTGGCGAGTGCTATTTCGAAGTTGAAATCGACGTAAGGCAGTGAGACGTCGAAGTTGCTATCCTCATCAGGAGATGGGAATAGCGCCATACTTTGACATTGAATGTCGAAGTAGGGTACGTGTAGACGATCCACGTCCTGCAACATCGAAATAGCGGGGTCCTCCATGGCGGCCATCAGCTGAGGGGTTGAGAGACGCTCTCTCCAGCCCCTGAGCTCTATGGTCGCTGAGTGCAGCAGCCCCTTAAAGTTCCCCACCCCCTTATTTCCTGTGCAGGAAGCTGAGAGCTCGTGCAGGCAGCAGCGCAGCCACGTGCACAGCCTGCATGTCTCTCTGCAGCCCCAACCCACCATCCTGCACCCCATGGCAGCCAGCCAGCCCCCCAAGTGCCCACAGAGCACCCCCCCCAAGGGGACCCAGGGCTCCCAGCCTGCCAGCCAGAGGGGGAAGAGGCAGCAGGGCCCCTCCTGGATGGAGGCTGAGATCTGGGACCTGCTGGGGCTCTGGGGTGAGGAGGAGGAGCTCCAGGTAATGGGGAGCAAGAGGCGGAACACGGATGCATTTGCTCAGCTGGCCGAGGGCCTGGCTGCCCAGGGTCACCCTGCCCACACTCCTGACCACGTCAGGAATAAGGTGAAGGAGCTGCAGCAGGGTTACACCTGGGCCCGGGACATGGCCAGCCGATCTGGGGCCGCCCCTGCCGCTTGCCCCTTTTACAGGGAGCTCAGGGAAATCCTGGGCCCCTGGTACACCTCCTTCCCCCCCGGCCACCCTTGACACATCGGCCGATGAGCCCCAGAAGGCCCTGGAGACGAAGTCCGCCCCGGAGGACAGCCCTGTACCCCAGGGGCCCCCCCAGGAGCCCACCCCTAGGACACCGGAGAAGGAGGAGGAGGAGGGGGCCTCCAGTGACGGGGGGGTCCAGATCGCCCTCCCCTCCTGCAGCTCCAGCAGGGCGTTCGCCCAATGGCTGTCCCCCGACCGTGGGAGCAGAGCGTCAGGTATGTACTCCCCTGGTGCACACCCCTGGGTTTAAGGGGCGGGGACAAGAGACATGACCAGGGCCCTCCACACACCCAGATGACCATGGCCCCGAGGACAGCAGTGGCATGTCCCTCAGAAGAGTCCATCAGCCCCTGCCCCCCAGCAGGACAGCGCCATGCCCCATCCCTGGTGATGGGGGGAGTGGAACCTAGGGTCCCCCTGGGGGGGGGCTGGACACCCATCATCATCAGCAGCAACATCTCCGGGGGACAGGGTTGGGGAACCAGCAGCAGAGGGGTAGGGGGACAAGGGCCACGGGTCAGGGCCCAGACTAACAGCTGTCTCCACTCTTCTTCCCCCCTCTGTTCTGCAGCTGCACCATCGGAGGGCCCGGAGAGCACCGGCGCGGTGTCTGTCATCCTGGAGAGCCCACCAGGGCCATCCCACCAGGCCAGCCTCTCGGCGGAGCACGAACCAGCCCCAGAACGAGCCCAACAGTGGCGGGGCCATCTGCGGGTGTCCACGGACCCTCAGCTGCTCGCCACCTTCCGGCGTCAGCTGGAGGTGTCCGAGCGGTGCCTGCAGGTGGAGGAGTGGCGGCTCCATCTCCAGGAGCGAGCGCTGGCCTGGCGCCAGGAGGCTTGAGGGGCCTTCATGTGCATGTTTGATGTCATCGCGTAGCACTTGGCCCCCCCTGCCATTCTGCCCGCCGCTCCCCCTGCCGCTCCGCCTGCCGTCCCTCCACCATCGGCCGTCCTGGGGCCTGCCACTGAGGGGGACCATGGGCCTCTGGACACCACCCAGCTGTACCTGCCAGTTCGCCTGGCCCCCACACAGCCGCGACCAGGCCTCCGGCCGAGATGTGGGTCTTGCCCCCCAACACCAGGCGCAGGACAATAGGGGTGCATGGCTGAGGATGATGACCATCAAGGCCCCCTCCTTTGGACTCATTCCCCCCATGTTGGTGTAAATAGTTTTTGTTCTACCCCTGTTTTGTAACTGCCCCCCCATGTACATAGTTCCCCCCTTATTCTTCTGTTTTCATATTATTAATAATACAAAGGGTTGCAGGGTTTTGTTTAAAAAATTCCTTTTTTTTATTGTACAGAAGTGTGGAGGTGGTGTGTGCTCTCGGGTTCTCTGTGGTGTGGGCGTGGGGGCAGGGAGTGTTGTGGAGGATGGGGGGGTGCAGTGGGTGGCTCACCCGCAGCTGGCCCTGCCAGCGTTCACACCGCAGCCTGGTCGAAATGGGCCCGCAGGGCCTCCCGGACCCGGGTCCCCACAGGGTCAACCTGGTGACTGGGGGCAGCGGGTGGCTGGACGTCATCCCTGCCAGCCTCCACAGCCCAGCCCTGGAAGAAGGCCTCTCCCTTGCTCTCCACCAGGTTGTGGAGTGCGCTGCACGTGCCCAAAACCTGGGGGATGTTGGTGAGGCCTGCATCCAGGCGGGTGAGGAGACACCTCCAGCGGCCTTTGAGGCGGCCGAAAGTGCGCTCGACCACCTGGCGTGCATGGTTCAAATGCGTGTTGAACCGCTCCTGGCTGGCTGACAGATGGCCCGTGTAAGGGTGCATGAGCCAGGGCCGGAGGGGGTACGCCGCGTCTGTGACGACGCAGAGGGGCATGGTGGTGTCCCCCACAGGGATCTCCTGCTGGGGGATGTAGGTCCCCACCTCCAGCCGGCGGCACAGGCCCGAATTTCTGAACACCCGGGCATCGTGGGTGCTGCCAGGCCAGCCAACATAAATGTCCAAGAGGCAGCCCCGGCTGTCCACCAAGGCCTGGAGGACCACGGAATGGTATCCCTTCCTATTGAGAAAGCGTCCTGCGTTGTGCTCCGGGGCATGGATGGGGATATGGGTCCCATCCAGAGCCCGAAAGCAATTTGGGAAGCCCAGGCTGGCAAACCCTGCGATGGCAGCATCCGATTCCCGAAGCCGCACGAGCCTGTGGAGGAGCAGGGCATTGATTGCGCGGACGACCTGCAGTGGAAGGGCATGAGAGAGCACCAGTGAGGGGTGTGCAGAGTCTGTCTCGCCCTCCCCCCAAGGCTCCTCCCCTCCCTCCCAGGGCTTCTCCCCCGGGCTCTCCTCCCTCCCCCTGGGTCCTCTTACCTCCATGAGGACAGCCCTGATGGTGGCCTTGCCCATGCCAAACTGCTGGCCCCTGGATTGGTAGCTGTCTGGAGTGGCCAGCTTCCAGACAGCGATGCCGACCCATTTCTCTGCAGTGAGGGCACGTCGCATGGGGGTGTCCTGGTGCCGTAAGGCGGGGGTGAGCCACTGGCAGAGCTCCAGGAATGTCTGCCTGCTCATTCTGAAGTTCCGGAGCCAGCAGTCATTGTCCCACTCGCCAAGCACCAGCCGCTCCCACCCATCCGTGCTCGTGTGGTATCTCCACAGCCGGCAGTGTGTGCGGCGGGGGGGGGGGCTGGGAGGGCAGCAAGGTCTGGGGCTGCTTCCTCATCCCCCAAGGACAGCTCATCTTCCTCAAATAAAAGATGGTCAGCTGCCTCCTGCATGGCACTGAGCAGGGCAACCACTGCTCCTCCAGGGGTGGGTGTGTGGGCCTCTGGCTGCTGCTGCTGCTGCTGCTGGGGGTCCATGCTGCTTCCACGGGGTGTGCGTGCCTGTGGCTCTGCACACCACGTGCTGTGCAGGCTGAGTGTGTCTGGGAGGGGCCCTTCAAGGGAGCGGCTTGCTGTTGCCCTGGAAGTGCTAGTCCACCCTGTGACCCTGTCTGCAGCTGTTCCTGGCACCCTTATTTCGATGTGTGCCGCTTTGGCATGTAGACGCTCCCCTGCAGCGCCTACTTCGATGTAGTGCTGTCCAACGTCGACGTTGAATGTTGATGGCACCAGCCCTGGAGGATGTGTAGATGCTATTCATCGAAATAGCTTATTTCGATTTCGCAATATCGAAATAAGCTATTTCGATGTAGCATACCAGCGTAGACGTAGCTTTGGTGTGCACGATATTTAGCTCTTATCCCTTTTTAAGATCCAGACTCCAGGCTGGATTTTTGTAAGAAAGATTTGAGGACTACAGCTCTTTCTAGACTCAGAAAGCAGCATTACCTTGCAATTGTCAATAATAGCAATCTGCTGAACAGTAATCACATTCAGCAACCACAAGATACATTCAGGGAATTGGTGCTGTCAGGGGTTGGTATTAGTGCTCAATGTCATAGCTATAATAATTAATACATAACAATAATGAAAATACAAATGAAATTAGTAATGCAATTACTATTAATACTGTGCAAGCATACATAATTACTTATATTGAACCCACAATGTAGAGGCATGTTACAAAGCATGACCCTTTCCATCAGATAATGAGATGTAGGTTATAGATAACTAATACAGGTGATTCGATTAATTGTGCATGGTACAGTAGTCTTTCAAGAAATATACCAATAATTTGTAATAACGTATCCAGGGTCATATCCTGCTGCCTTACCCAAGCAAAAGTCCCCTTGATGCTGAGGGCTGGGATTTTGAAAACTGATGAAAGGAGGTAGGTTTCCAGATCCAAAATCGCAGGCTCAGACACAGGGGCTGAGTGATTGGACCTTATGTCATTTTTTTGTTATTCTGAATAACTCCAGCAAAGATAGTAAATGTTCAAAATCACTTAAATTAATGTGAAGTATCCAACAAGAGAGCAGAATAAATGAAAATAGCATCCCTATGTACTGAATACAGATACAACAAAGAAAGTAGGCAGCAATGGAAAGTCCATGAAATTTTAATATGTTAGTCATTAAAGTACACCATTCATTTATAAGACTACATAATAAGGAAGTCCAAGTACAGCAGTGTATGATTTGCTGTTGCTAATGGTCTTCTCATAAATCTCTCAGCCTCTGTGATTATGATCAGTTCTTCCCTACCTTCCATGATATTTATGTATCAATTTATTACATCAGCAGAGTGGAAATATCAGATAATGTTCTGTGATAAAATATGGATACCGATTTTAAGAAATCAGTGTGTCTTCTTCACTCTTCTGTAGAAGAGCCACAGAAGAGCAGTCTAATGACTTCAGCACATTAAAAACTACTGGACCATAATGGAAGATGAACCATTTAATACATGTAGGCAGAACTGTACCTATTTCACTTAATTATATGAAATGATACCTATTTTACCTAATTATATGAACTATATCTATATACCTTATATGAAAAGGTCATGGAAATCGTCAGTTTAAATGAATATGATACAAATAATAAGTTTTACTGGAAGTTTTAAGTCATGATTATTTGAGTCACAAAAAAGTGGTTTGCATTTCCAGCTTAATAGTTAAAAGACACAAAGCCATACTGTGCTTGGCATGTAAGATCTCAAAGCATAACGTTCCTAATTGGAACTGCTCAGATGTAGAACATGTATGTCCATTTAAAGTAATATACCTGTGGCTGGAAAATGTAACTGCCTATAACCTAATTAAATACTCAAGCTTTCTGATTCGTGCGTATGAATTTCTTCACAAAAAACTGAAATGGCAATTCATTTCCCTGAAAGAGAAGCAAAGGAAAGCTGAACTGCTTTCAATCTCTAGCGCTGTGAAGGATAATTTGCAGCCCTGGCGTAAGAAACCACCCTGAGTTCCTGGGAGTAATCCAGTGCTACTGGGCAAAATAACTAATTTTCCTTTGCAGTTTAATATTGATTGATACCAGAGTTTTCACCCAGGGCATCAGAATGCATGAAAAAAATATATACTCATATGGGACGTGACAGAGCATTTGGAGCTTTTTCCATGAAGAGACGAAAGGGAAAGAGGAGAAATACCAGGCATGCTGGTGCTTAGCAAGGCAGGGCCAGATTAAGCCGGAGGCTTAACTCCTAGGACCCTCTCTCCCAGAGGTATGATTACATCACAATCTCAGATTTTATTTTTTACAAAATAAGTTTCTAGCCCTCACAGTTGCAGAGAAAAGCTTAAAACTCGCTAGAAATTGTAACCAATGCCGGTCTCAGTCTACAGTGCGTCGGACACTATGCCTTAAAAAAGGGTGATCTGCCCCATGCTTTCCAAACGCTAACAGCTAGACCTACTTTCTGGTTTGAGGGACCCTGACAACACCAGCCCCTCAGAGGACTGTGCATGTATGTGGCAGGAGAGGAAGAGTGTAGTCAGGCTCGCTCACTTGCCCACCCAAGCGGTTGCTAACATCAAAGGCAAAAGACGGGGTCACTCTTGTTCCCACCTCTACCTCCGTGTGAGGAGAAGGGGCCCTTGGTTCTGGGGGACGATAGGAAGGCATCATACAGATGGTACCTCCCTGGTCCAACACCCTCAGGATCTGATTCCTACTAGACCGGGGAGGTCAATGCCGGCCCATCTATCGCTGTTGGCTATGGGGCTCTGGTTGGTGGCATCAGAGGGGCTCGCATTGACTGAGTGGGGAGGGGGAGAGGCAGGGTGCCTGTGAAGGCCCACTGAGTCCTATGGCTGCTGGGCTGTGCTTCTGGCTCTTGGCCATGGGGCTCTGCAGGCACCCTGCTTTTTCCCTCGAGTGTCCCCTCTGCCCACTCCTCCCCCTCGTGCCATGAAAGTGAGCACTGCAAATGAGCTATTTGCAACACCCAGGCAGCTCTGGGACGGTGGGGAAGGAGTTGCTGAATGCTGGGCCCAGTTTTTCCCTGTGAGCGTTTGCGCCGGGGCGCAACCACTGTGAAGCCAGACCACAGACATTGCCAGACTATGGGAGTCCAGACCATAGAGGTCATACCTGTACTTTGGGAGGAGAAGAGCCCCATACCATCAGCCCTGCAAAGCCCAGGCAGGGACTGGAACCCCATTACAGCTCTGTGTTGCAGAGTGCCTACAGCATGGAGTACCACGAGCATATCCCTATAGCAGAGCATCTGTGTCTAGCCCAGCAGCACTTGATGAGTTTGCACGTGTCTGGAAGGGACAGCGGTTGTCATAAACCCACATATAAGGGCCTTGAGAAAGGAAAAGATTTTTGCTACATCAAACCTGAAAAAATATCAGGCAACATTGACTTCCCACACGGTCCGGCAAATTCTCTTGCTCAGCACCGGTTAGGTCCCGAAGGTGCTGGACTAGAGAGGTTCAACCTGTACCACAATTGTGGAGAGACTTGCCAGGCCTCTGGGCAAGGTATGTGTGTGGGGCTGGGGGCTAGTCTCTCTCAACCAGCCCTTCAGTGCTGCCGGGACTGTGCTCTCTCAGACTCCACTGGCAATTTAAAGGGTCTGAATGTTACACAGAGAACATTATCTTAATAGAACATTATTAAAGTTGCAAAGTCAAAAGCACTGAAAAGTAAGTAAATGCCGGAATTAAATTTGCTAGTGAAATCTTAATTCGGTCCCGTTGTGTTTTGTTTGATCATATTGTGTTTTTCCCATAGGACCTCTGTCTTGATGTGCTGCATAGCTGTTACTCACTGAACGAGATGCTTTTCAATACTTAACTCTGCAGTATTAATGTTCTTTTAATTTTTGTGTGTTTTTACCAGGTTTTTAGAAAAGCAAACATAATGTGGCATCACATTTATGCCCACATGGTTCACCAGCCTGGCTGGAACTTTCAGACTGTTGCCGCTTGAGCTGATGGAGTAATGGATAGGTGTAGGCTTTCATCTTCTGGTGGAGTAGTTCAGCTGGGTGATAAGATACATGTTTTGCCAATGCGTTTCAGAGCTATTTGCTGACAACAGAGGAATGGTTGGACTCAGGAATCTTGTGTACAAAATTCTCCCTCTTTTTCCCCAAACTTGACACCCCTCAGTTTCTACCTGGTTCCTCCAGCTTGTCCTTGTCTCAGCCCTGTCTCTTTCCTCAGCAAAGGTTTTATCCTTGTCCCACTCTTCTAGTATACCCAGACCCAGCCTTTGCTCCTCAGGTTTCTCAACCCAGTTCCAAGCTCCTTGCTCAGCCAATCTCAGTTCACCTTTCTGGGCTCAATGTCTGAATCCCAGAGTTGCACTGTTTCTCATTCTTTTACCTTCCCTGCACCCAGTCTTCTTTGTAGCATCCTGTGTTCTAGCTGCTCATCTGATCCGTCTCCTCTGTCATGCCTGGGGCTCTTTACATAGTCTCCCACCCTACCCTGGTTCCTTGTCCAACTCATATTTTCCAGACCGTCCCAGTCTCTTTCCCTCCACCCCAGCTCCTCATCCACACTCCCTTCACTTGGTGCACTTTCATCCACTGCTATCTCTTTAATAGACATTAAGCTAAACAGGAATATAACAATAAAAAAAAAAAGGAAGAGTTGTTTTACACCAGACAGGAAAGGAACTGTATCAGCATGAATGACCTCAGAAGTTCCTCCATTCTATTATTGCACATTCGTCCCAGACAGCAACCAGGGTAGAACTGCATGATTTCAAACTGAGATTGCTGAGTTATTTATTTGCTGTGTTATTGTAGCCAGGATATGGGCGAGACAAGGTGGGTGAGTTAATATCTTTCATTGGTCTGACTTCCTACACTTGCTGTTCTTTGGGTCTCAGAAAGGTCCTTAGTGTGGTGGAGCTAAGTGCAAGGCGGGACAGACTGGGTAGTGTAAGCAGAGAACACATTCAGTGAGAGAGACAGGGTGGGTGAGGTCACTTCACCGACTCCATCTCTGTAAGGCTCTGTGTAAGGCCACAGCTCTTACAGCTGCAGCACAATAGAGTCTCCTGTTTGGCTCCCGTATGCTGACAGGAGAGAGCTCTCCCACTGGCATCATTAAACCGCCTCCAGTGAGCAGGGGTAGCTGTGCTGGTGGGAGAGCATCTCCTGCTGACATAGCTGGTGCTCTTGTCAGCGAAATTCATGTCAGTTGGGGTGTGCGTTTCTTTTTACATCCCTGACTGACAAAAGTTTTACTGACAGACAGAAGTGCCAGCGTGGACAAAGCCTGATACCCGGTGATCAACGTGGCAAGCTGGACACAGCAAAAAAGACACTCTTAAGATACCATTCAAGCTCTAGTGGCCAGTCAACATCTCTGAAGTCACAGGAGAGAAGAGCAGGGAGGTGGCTAGTGGGTTGCAGATTGTTGTAATGTAACCCTTCTGCCAGCTGGTGTCAGGCATAACAGAGGCAAGTACCTTTTAAAAATACAAGACAGTGGAAAAGCAGTCCTGTGGCATTTTAAAGACTAACAAAATCATTTATTAGGTGATGAGCTTTTGACCCACTTCTCCAGATCTGGAAAAGTCTGAATAAACCTAATAAATGATTTTGTTTGTATTTAAAGTGCTACTGGACTGCTTTTTTGTTTTGTTAAGATACAGACCAACGTGGCTCTCTCTCCGGGACTAAACAGTGACTACAGGCTCTCCCCAGTAACTGGGAGAATTAAACATCATGCAATGCAGCCTCTAAGAGGCAATAGCACCCCATATGCAAACACTGAATCTCTATATGGCAAGTGAAAACTTTTTATTAAAATGGGAAGGTAACCAAGCATTCGTTTGGCAAAAAGAAATGTATCGGAGGCAGAACTGATGTGAAAGGGTATTATTGGTGCATTATGGAAAAATATCTGATACTGAGGAACTGGACTGAGACCAAAATCCTACCTTTCCATAAGCTGGGTTGGTTTTAATGGCAGGTGACCTGGGTAACTGCCTGGGGTGACAGACACATGGAGGGGGTCACTGAAGACACTTCTTGCTTCTGGCACCATTTGGTCTAAGGCAATGTTTCTCAACCATTTTTTATAATGTACTCCTTTTTTAAAAAAATTATAAACGCCCCCAGACTTCTCTTGTATACCCCAATGGTTACACTTACGACTGGTTGAGAACCATAGTTCTAAGGTAATCTGAGGTCTTCAAACAAGCGCCATTCAACCTTTCCAGATTCCTCTACCTTTTTTAGGAGTCAGATTTGTTTTGCATGCCACCAACTTACACCTCACTTAAAAACTACTGGTTGAACCTCTCTCATCCACACCTTTGGAACCTGACCCATGTTGGATGAGAGAATTTGCTGGATCACAGAAGGTCAATACTGTTGAGCACATTACCAACACTTTCACTGCTTCCTGGGTTCTTAAAAGGCATTTAGGGGTAAAGTACAGCTGTATAACAGCCACAGAGAGCCAGGACTGGTGGCTGGAAACAAATCTGATGTGACCACGGGAAATTTGGCCACACCCATAATAAGTGGCCATCTGGCTAAATAAAGTCATGCTGGATTACAGATGTTGCCAGATGAGAGAGTTCTGGATTACAGAGGTTTGACCTGTACTTACATACCAAAACATGAAAAAATATCACAGAAGACTACTACGGCAAACTTGCTGACTTTCTGCCATCTTATTGTCAAATAAATTAATTGGAATCAAAATATTGTACTTACATTTCTGTGTAAGGCATATGAAGCAGTAGAAACAAGTCACTATCTAAATGAATTTTTACACTACACTGACTTTACCAGTGTTTCTTACGTAGCTTGTTGTAAAACTAGGCAACTATCTAGATGAATTGATGTACTCCTGGAAGACCTCAGTGCACCCCCGAGGGTACACATACCCCTGGTTGATAAACACTGGCCTAGGGCCAGCCCTGCTACCAAGTCACTAACCAGATCATCAGATGTTGGGTCTTGATCCAGCGAATCATGTAAGCATGTGCTTAACTTGAAGTGTGTTAACACTCCCGTATAAGCTCGATAAGTGGTCCTACCTACTCTAAGGTAAATGCATGATTCTTTGGAACTGCTGCCATATGAAGAGAGATTAGAAAGACTGGGGCTTTTTAATCTTAGAAAAGAGGACACTAAGGGTGTGTCTACACTTGCATCCTCTTTTGAAAGAGGCATGCAAATGAGCGAAATCAAAAATACAAATGAGGTGCAGATTTACATATCTGGTACCTCATTTGCATATTCTTCTTTCAAAAGGAGAAAAGCAGTGTAGACACTGTTCTTTCGAAAGTAAACCCCATCTTCAAAAAAACCCTTCTTCCCTTTTTTTATGGGAAGAAGGATTCTTTCGAAGATGGGGTTTACTTTCAAACATCTGTGTCTACACCGGTTTTCTTCTTTCGAAAGAAGTATATGCAAATGAGGTGCCAGATATGTAAATCTGCACCTCATTTGTATTTTTGATTTCCCTCATTTGCATGTTACTTTTGAAAGAGGAATGCAAGTTGTGGCAGACCGCTCCCTGTAGGCTGCAGGAGCCTGCTAGAAGCAGGTACGCCAGCGGGTGGGCTAGCACCTTCCTGTTCCCTGAGTGAGCCTAATTAGGGTAGGCAGCTGGGGCCTCGTTAGGAATCAGCACACCTGAGTCTAATCAGCAGTCGTGCTCAGCTGAGGCTCTGCACTCCATATAAAAGGCTCCCTTCCCTGGTAGCAGAGGGAAGGTTTTGGAAGGTGCACTGGAGAGCACGCACACGCACACGCACACGCACACGCACACGCACACGCACACGCACACGTGCACACGCACGTGCACAAGCAGAGCAAGGAGGTACCACGGGGAAGTGGAGGGTGAAGTGGACCAGGGTGAGGTTGCTACTTTGGGGCAGGGGTGAAGGCCCTGCCAGCAGCCTCTTGTCCTCTTAGGGACCCTGGGCTGGAGTCCAGGGTAGAGGGCGGGTCTGGACTCCCCTCACCCTTTCTCAGAGGGATTACTCCACTGGAGCAGGCGCGGGCCTGCAAGGGGACTGGCTTTATCCTCCCCATTCTGGACTTGCCTATGATGAGGATGGCTCGGTAAGCGGAGACACCTGCCTCTGGAAAGGCCTGGGCAGGTAGGGAATCTGTGTGAATCTCTAAGGCACAACATAGAACTGCCAGGAACCGCAGGGACCCACAGGGGCTGACGGGAAACTGTCACAAAGTGTGGATGCACCCTAAGGGGGGATCTGATATAGGTCTATAAAATCAAGACTGGTGTGGAGACAGGGCATAAGAAAAAGTTATTCACGTGTTCCCACCAGAACTAGGGGTCACCAAATTAAATTAATAGGTAGCAGGTTTAAAACTGACAAAAGGAAGTATTTCTTCAACAACACACAGTCAACCTGTGGAACTCCTTGCCAGAGGATGTTGTGAAGACCAGGGCTTTAACAGAGTTCAGAAAAGAACTATGTAAACTCATGGAGAATAGGTTCACCAATTGCTATGAGCCAGGATGGGTACAGATGATGCTTCTAACTGCTGTTTGTCAGAGGCCAGGAATGAAAGACAGAGGATGGATCACTTTGTGATTGCCTGTTCTGTTCATTCCCTCTGGGGTGCCTGTCTTTGTCCACTGTTGGGAGGCAGGATGCTGGGTTAGATGGACCTTTGGTCTGACCCACTGTGGCTGTTCTCAAGTTCTTATGTTTGCTGAATCAGAGCCTCACATCACTAATAATGCGAGTCGGATTTATGTTGAAATACCTGTGGAGCAAAAGATACAGGAATAAGGATGCAAGACCTTGATTTTGAATTTTCTGGGTTTTTACACTATGATTCACAAACCTAGCACTGGTTTGTTTGTACATTGTACTTATTCCTTTTCAAAAGCCTGAAAATAATTTGCTTAGAAAAATACAGTTATTCATTTAGCAACTAAATCTCTTTCTCCATCGATTAGTGTGCTGCAAATGGGGGGGTGTTAATCAGTTTTAAACATTTAATTATGGTTTGTTTGAGCACAGCATTTTTACAAGCACAGCAGTTCATCACATTGCTGGAACAAGTACAATAGAGCATCTTTAAAATTATGCACAAATAATAGATCAGCTACAGCAATACTTTTTTCAGCAGCATTAATAAAATCTTTCAAGCATGCCCTGCGCCAGTGGCCAGGAGGATCCTCGGGAGATCTTTCATACAGGATGCACATCTCTGTTACGAAATTCCTCAATGCCTTTTTGCTGTCTCCCTAATGACCAGTTAAATGGGCTCCCATGAGAATGCCTGAGTAAGAGCCAGCTTGAAAACTGCTGAGGAAACATCCTCTCTTACTGGAAATGATTTCCATCAAACTGCCATGTACCATATTTAGCCTAACAGCTCAGTAATGCCAAACAGAGGGAGCTAAGTTCTCAGCCCTTGAATCTGCTCTGTATGAAAAGAGAATGCCTTTGTCTTCCCATAGTTGCTTAGGGCACACACTCAGAGCACTCTCTAGTACTAAGAAACAAATTCCACTGGTGAACTGTTGTCATCAAACTCTTTTAAGCTGTGCATACAGTATTTTAAACATGGCAACCATCCTTGTGATGTCTCACTTGACCTACAAATGAATGACTGTACCCATCTGCAATTACCTAACTGTAGGTGAGCTCGTCTAGCTGACCAGTGTATGGGCCCTCTATTTGGAAAGACTGGGAGACTAATTTCCTTTCCTGTCTTACACTAGAATTACTCTGGGGCTTCCACAAACCTTTTTCTCAGGGAAAAGTTACTCAGAGTTTCCCAGCTCCAGTTCTCCAGTTCTTCAAGCTCATCATCTGAATTATGTACATCCCTCTGATCCTCCCACTGGCTTTGTCTAATATAATACTACATGATGCTTTAGGAAGTGGCCATAACACACTGTGTGATGGTTATAAGGCAATGGAGACACACTATGTTGACTTTCTGGACATTTGTGGACACTCATCTTCGACTTTATAAAATCTAGCAGTAAAAAGTCAACTTCAATAAATTTTACTTTATTTCATAGTATAGATGTAGTTTAATTTATTGTCTGCTTTCCATTTTGTGTCACATAATTTAATAGTAATTATCATGATGTCTACTACAGAAGTGCCACACAAGACTGGATCTGGACCATGGATTGTAATATAATTTGACTTCTTCAAAAATACTCATGTTGTCTAACTTTCATATCAAAATCTTATTGGGTTGGTATTAAATGTAAGCGTTACAGAGAATTCTCCCACAGGAAAAGGGTGGAAAAATGGAGCAGAAAAGGGATACAGAGAAGGGATGAAGGAAAATCTAATGAAACAAATATATTGTTTGAATCTTATAAATTTAGAAACATAAGAAATGCCATACTTGACCTGACACTGGCAAGAACAAGATTCAAGAAATCCCACAGTAGATAGATGTGGGATAGTCTGTTCCCCATGAAGCATTTTCCTAATCCCAAATAGGTTGGTTTAAAACCTGAAGAGTGTGTGTGTGTGTGTGTGTGCGCACGCGCGCATGCACACACACACAAATGTGCATGTGTGAACACTAACTATTATAACTGGTATTTTTGTTACCCACATACATTGTTGATCTCAGTGAATTCCTGTGTCAGTCTAAGCACACATTGGGTGCGTCTACACTAGCTGGCTACTTCAAAGTAGCTGGCACAACATCAAAATAGCACCCGTAGCGTCTACACATGCCGTGTACTATTTTGACATTGAAATCGATGTTAGGTGTCAAGATGTCAAAATCGCGATTCCCATCTGAAGAGGGGAATAGCGCCCTACTTGGATGTTGAACATCAAAGTAGGGTGTGTGTAGGCGATCCGTGTCCCGCTACTTCGAAATAGCGGGGTCCTCCATGGTGGCCATCAGCTGAGGGGTTGAGACGCTCTGTCCAGCCCTTGCGGGCTCTATGGTCCCTGCACGCAGCAGCCTTTAAAGCACCACAGACCGAGATTTCCTGTGGCAGGAAGCTGAGAGTGTGCAGGCAGCAGCACACGCATGTGCTAGCCCTGCACGCCCTCTACAGGCCCCGACCCATCCACCCACCACCCATGGCATCGAGCCAGCCCCCTGAGCGCCCCCAGGGCTCCCCTCCCGAGGGGGCCCAGGCACCCCAGGCAGCCAAGCAGGGGGACAAAAAGAGCCGGGGCCCCTCCTGGTTGGAGGCCGAGCTCTGAGACCTGCTGGGGCTCTGGGGCGAAGAGGAGGTGCCTCTACATGATGGGGAGCAAGCGGTGGAACGCAGAAGCATTCACCCGACTAGCCTAGGGCCTGGCTGCCCAGGGTCACCCTGCCCGCACTCCAGATCACTTCTGGAGTAAGGTGAAGGAGTTGTGGCAGGGGTACGCCGGGGCCTGGGACTCAGCCAGCCGGTCTGGGGCCTACCCTGTCGCTTGCCACTATTACAGGGAGCTCAGGGCCATCCTGAGCTCCTGGGACACCTCCTTGCCCCTAGCCACCCTTGACAACACGGCCGAAGAGCCCCAGCAGGCCTCGGAGCTGGAGTCCAGCCCGGAGGCCAGCCCCACACCCCGGGGCCCACCCGAGGAGCCCCAGCTTGGGACAGCAGAGGAGGGGTCCAGCAGCGAGGAGGGGGGGCTCCTCATCAACCTCCCCTCCCAGAGCACCAGCCAGGCGTCTGCCCACTGGACTTCCCCCGACCATGGCAATGGACGGTCAGGTATGTACCCCACAGGGCACACACCCACAGGCAATGGGGCAGGGGCACCAGACATGACTGGGAGCCTCACACACCCCCAGCAGACCCCAACCCTCAACCGCCCAGACATAGCACAGTCCCAGGATGGCAGCACGGCCATCAGCGCCCGTCAGCGCCCGTACCCATGGACAGCACTCAGCCTTAACCCCGGGGGTGGGGGGGACAATGCAATGGGGACAGCCAACAGGGACATCACACCCACCGATGGGGATGGAGACCCAGCACCCAAGGGGGAACAGGGGGAACAGGCCATGGGCCAGGGCATGGTACTAACAGCCTTCCCCTCCCTCTCCCCTCTCTGCAGTAGCACCATCCAATGCCCCTGGCAGCCTGCTGGAGGTCAGCCACTGCCAGCACCCGGAGACACCCCCAAGGCCAGCGGGGCAGTCCCACCACCATTGGACCCTGGGGATGAGCACATAAGAACAGCCATACTAGGTCAGACCAAAGGTCTATCTAGCCCAGTATCCTGTCTGCTGACAGTAGCCAGTGCCAGGTGCCCCAGAGGAGGTGAACCGAAGACAATGGTCAAGTGATTTGTCTCCTGCCATCCATCTCCTGCCTTCAACAAAAGGCTAGGCACCATACCTTACCCCTTGCTAATAGGCATCTATGGACCTAACCTCCAAATATTTATCGAGGTCTTTTTTAAACTCTGTTAGAGTCCTGGCCTTCACAGTGTCCTCTGGCAAGGAGTTCCACAGGTTGACTGTGCGCTGTGTGAAGAAAAACTTTCTTTTATTAGTTTTGAACCTGCTACCCATTAATTTCATTGGGGCCGTGTCTACACTAGCCCCAAACTTCGAAATGGCCACGCAAATGGCCATTTCGAAGTTTACTAATGAAGCGCTGAAATGCATATTCAGTGCTTCATTAGCATGCGGGCGGCCGCTGTGCTTCGAAATTGACGCAGCTCGCCGCCGCATAGCTCGTCCAGACGGGGCTCCTTTTCGAAAGGACCCCGCCTACTTCGAAGTCCCCTTATTCCTGTGAGCAAATGGGAATAAGGGGACTTCGAAGTAGGCGGGGTCCTTTTGAAAAGGAGCCCCGTCGGGACAAGCTGTGCGGCGGTGAGCCGCGTCAATTTTGAAGTGCTGTGGCTGCCCGCATGCTAATAAGGCGCTGAATATGTATTTCAGTGCTCCATTAGTAAACTTCAAAATGGCCATTTACATGGCCATTTCGAAGTTTGGGGCTAGTGTAGACACGGCCTTGGTGTCCTCTAGTTCTTATACTATGGGAACAAGTAAATAACTTTTCTGTATTCACTTTCTCCACACCATTCATGATTTTATATACCTCTATCATATTGCCCCTCAGTCTCCTCTTTTCTAGACTGAAGAGTCCCAGTCTCTCTAGCCTCTTCTCATATGGGACCCATTCCAAACCTTTAATCATTTTAGTTGCCCTTTTCTGAACCTTTTCTAACGCCAATATATCTTTTCAGAGGTGAGGAGACCACATCTGCATGCAGTACTCAAGATGTGGGCGTACCATAGTATTATAAAAGGGAAGTAAGATATTCTTCATCTTATTTTCTACCCCTTTTTAAATTATTCCTAACATCCTATTTGCTTTACAGACTGCCGCTGCACACTGCATGGATGTTTTCAGAGAACTATCTACTATAATTCCAAGATCACTTTCCTGATCTGTTGTAGATAAATTTGCCCCCATCATATTGTATGTATAATTGGGGTTATTTTTCCCAATGTGCATTACCTTACACTTATCCACATTAAATTTTGTTTGCCATTTTGCTGCCCAATCACTCAGTTTGCTGAGATCTTTTTGAAGTTCTTCACAGTCTGCTTTGGTTTTGACTATCCTGAACAGTTTGGTCTCATCTGCAAACTTTACCACCTCACTGCTTACCCCTTTCTCTAGAGCATTGATGAATAAGTTGAACAAGATTGGTCCCAGGACTGACCCTTGGGGAATGCCACTACTTACCTCCTTCCATTGTGAAAATTTACCATTTATTCCTACCCTTTGTTTCCTGTCTTTTGACCAGTTCCCAATCCATGAAAGGATCTTTCCTCCTATCCCATGACCACCTAATTTACATAAGAGCCTTTGGTGAGGGACCATGTCAAAGGCTTTCTGGAAATCTAAGTATACTATGTCTACTGGATCCCCCCTGTCCACATGCTTGTTAACCCCTTCAGAGAACTCTAACAGATTAGTAAGACACGACTTCCATTTACAGAAACCATGTTGACTTTTGCTCAACAAATCATGTTCCTCTACGTATCTGACAATTTTATTCTTTACTATTGTTTCTACTAATTTGCCCGGTACTGACGTTAAACTTACCGGTCTATAATTGCTAGGGTCTCCTTTAGAGCCCTTTTTAAATATTGGCGTTATATTAGCTGTCTTCCAATCATTGGGTACCAAAGCTGATTTAAAGGATAGGTTACAAACCACCATTAATAGTGCCGCAATTTCACATTTGAGTTCTTTCAGAACCCTTGGGTGAATACCATCCGGTCCCGGAGACTTGTGACTGTTTAGCTTGTCAATTAGTTCCAAAACCTCCTCTAATGACACTTCAATCTGGGACAGTTCCTCAGATTTGTCACCTATAAAGGATGGTTCAGATTTGGGAATCTCTCTAACATCCTCAGCTGAGAAGACTGAAGCAAAGAAATCATTTAGTTTTTCCACAATGGCATTATCTTCCTTGATTGTTCCTTTTATGTCTCTATCGTCCAGGGGCCCCACTGCTTTTTTAGCGGGCTTCCTGCTTCTAATGTACATAAAAAACATTTTACTATTTTTTTTTAATTTATGGCTAACTGTTCCTCAAAATCTTTTTTGGCTTTTCTTATTGCATTTTTACATTTAATTTGGCAGTGTTTATGTTCGTTTCTGTTTTGATCACTAGGATTTGACTTCCACTTTTTAAAAGATGCCTTTTTATCTCTCACTGCCTCTTTTACATGGTTGTTAAGCCATGGTGGCTCTTTTTTAGGTCTCTTACTGTGTTTTTTAATTTGGGTTATACATTTAAGTTGGGCCTCTAATATGGTATCTTTGAAAAGTTTCCACGCAGCTTGCAGGAATTTTACTCTAGTTACTCTACCTTTTAATTTCTGCTTAACTAACCTCCTCATTTTTGTGTAATTCCCCTTTTTGAAATTAAATACCAGAGTGTTGGACTGTTGTGGTGTTCTTCCCAGCACAGGAATATTAAATGTTATTATTTTATGGTCACTATTTCCAAGCGGTCCTGATGGCCCCTGTGGACTCCCAGCTCCTTAGCAGCTCTCTGGCGGCAGATGGAGGTGGTGGAGGAGAGACTCCGCTTCGACAGGGAGGAGACCACCAGGCGGTGGACAGTGTGGGAGGACTTCATGGGGGTCTTCCAGGTCATAGCCGGGTCGATCTGGGAGGCCATCGCCCGGCTCCTGCCCCCCGCTGCCCCCTGGGCTGCCCTTCCCACTGCTCCACCCAATGCCCCACCTGCCTCGCTGCCTGCTGCCCCACCTGCCACCCTACCTGCCGTGCCGTCTGCAAGCTCCCCAGGACCAGAGCCCACTGGGGCTGAAGACTGGCCAGTGGAGGCATCCTGGCCTTACTTACCAGTCCTCCCAGCCCGCAGCCAGCCACTCCGGGGACCATGGACATGGGTGGATCACGAGCTGTACTTGCCGGGAGTCGCACCCCTCTATGCCCACCCCAGACTGGTGGGCCAACGGCCGAGCCATCTGCCGGGCCCCCATGTATATAGTTGTCCCCCTTTTTGTATATTCATTGCAGTTTCTGTTGTGCACAAAACAAAGTTAGCAGTTTTCATTAAAAAAAAAGGGTTTTATTTTCCAAATAACTGGAGGGGTGTGCTTGTTGGTGTGGTGTGTGCGGGTTTTGGGGGCGGTGTGCGGGAAGTGAGGGCTGTGTGTGTGTGGGTCTTCCAGGGAAGGCCAGGGAGTGCTCAGGGGTCTCCCTGATCAAAATGGACCCGCAGGGCATTGTGGACCTGTACCCCGTCACGGTGGGCCTGGTGGCTGGGTGCAGTGGCTGGCTGGGGGAAGTGCGTGCTGGCGTCGACCACCCACCCCTGGACAAAAGCCTCTCTCTTGCCCTCAACAATGTTGTGGAGCGTGCAGCATGCACCCACAACCTGGGGGATGTTCTGGAGGCTGATATCCAGTTGGGCAAGGAGGCACGGCCAGCGGCCCTTCAGATGGCCGAAGGTCCTCTCCACCACCAGGCAGGTGTGGTTCATGCGGGCGTTGAACCGCTCCTGGCTGGCGTTGAGGTGGCTGGTGTACGGGCGCATGAGCCAGGGCTGGATGGGGTAGGCCGCATTCGCCACAAGGCAGAGGGGCACAGTGGTGTCCCCCAGAGGGATCTGTCTGGGGGATGTAGGTCCCCACTGCCAGCCGGCAGCACAGGCCCAAGTTCCTAAAAACACGGGCATTGTGTGTGCAGCCGGGCCAGCCCATGTACATGTCCTGGAAGCAGCTCCAACTGTCCACCACGGCCTGCAGGATCACGGAGTGGTAGCCCCAGTGGTTTATTTATCTTCCTCCATTGTGGTCTGGGGCGCAGATGGGGATGTGGGTCCCATCCAGGGCCCTGAAGCAGTTCAGGAACCCCATGGTGGTGAATTCGGAGACAGCTGCATCCAGGTCCCCAAGTTGGACGATCCTCTGGAGCAGCATGGCATTCAGCGCACAGACCACCTGTGGGGAGGGAACACAGGCACCCATAAGGATGTGCAGGGTGCCCCAGGGCCCTCCCCCCAGGGCCCTCCACCAGGCCCCCCTCCTGGGCATCTCCCTGGGTACCCCCCCTTCCCAGCCCCTCAATCCCCGGTGCTCCTCCCTCCCCAGCCTACACCCGGCCCCCCTGCACCCCAGTGGGTGCGTGCCTGGGCTTCCTTACCTCCATGATGATGGCCCCAACCCTGGCCTTTCCCACTCCAAACTGGTGTCCCACAGAGTGATAGCTGTCTGGAGTGGCCAGTTTCCAGACGGCGATTGTGAACCTCCTCTCAACGGGGAGGGCGTGCCGCATCCGGGTGTCCTGGTGCCTCAGTGCGGGGGATAAGTCACTGGCAGAGTTCCAGGAAGGTCTGCTGGTGCATGTGGAAGTTCCGCAGCCACATGTTGTCGTCCCACTCCCACATGACCAGCTGCTCTCACCACTCGGAGCTGGTGGGGTAGCTCCAGAGGCGGGGGAGCAGCCGGTGGGGTAGGAAGAGGGGAGCCCAGTGGTCAGGGGCATCCCCGTCTGCCTCCGGGGAGGGCTCCTCTGGCAGGAACCACTGGGTGGCCTCCTGGGCTGCACCTAGCAGGGCACTTGCCCCCTGGATGACTACCTGGAGGGCCTCCTCTTCCTGATGCTGCTGCTGCAGCTGGGGGTCCATATCTGCTGTGACTTGGTCTGCGAGAGTGTGGAGAGTACCCTGCAGACCTCATGCTGTGCAGGCCAGGTGTGTCTGGGAGGGGCCTTTTAAAGGAGCGGCTTGCTGTTGACCCAGAAGGGCTAGTTCAGCCTGTGACCCGGTCCGCGGGCTTTCCTGGCCCCTTATTTTGACGGGAAGCGCTTGTGTGTGTAGATGCTCCACATTTCCTTCCAGGGTGGCTCCTTTTGACATTCCCCGTCGCTACTTCGACGTTGAATGTCGATGGCACCAGCCCTGGAGGACAAGTAGATGATACGCGTCAAAGTAGCCTATTTCAATGTCCTTACTTCAAAATAGGCTACTTCGACATTGTGTGCTAGTGTAGACGTAGCCATTGTGTAGAAGAAGTATTTCATTTTATCACTTTAGACTCTGCTACTTTTCTGTATCAGCAGGGCTCTACCACATTCACATCCATGAACAATGCACCCAGGACTGTGCGAAATCTCGTCTTATGTGTGCTTTTACCCTGTACGGTACAGATTTGATGGGGAAGACCAGTGTTTCTCAAATCAGAAACTTGCAGAGGTGGGATAGCTCAGTAGTTAGAGTGTTGGCCTTGTAAACCCAGATGTTTGAGCTCAGTCCTTGAGGTGGCGTCCTGGGGCAGGTTATATTTTCTTTAAAACAAATCCATCAGGGATGGTGCTTGGTCCTGCTGTGATCTGCACTCAGTGATCTCCCAATGCCCCTTCCACATCTACCAGACGTGATGTGCATCTCCATGTTTCTAAGGAAGCTGCACAGGGGTTTATAGGAAATTTGGGTAGGTGGAGGTGGTTTGTGGCATTGCTACTCCTATTTCTGCACTGCCTCCAGAGGCGAATGGCAAGATGATGTCTGTTGGATCAAGACCCTGCAGTTATACCATGATGTTTCAGATTTAAATCGCTGAAGTCATGGAGTTCATGACCTATGATTTTGACCAAAATGGACTGTGAATTTTCTAGTGCATCAGCCCAGCCCAACATAGCCTTTTAACAGCCTATGATTTTGGAGGGATCTTATCCTACATACTCCAGGCTCCCCTTTCACTTAAAAAAAGGCATTTTTTAATTTGTTTTAAAAGATAAACAATTACCTTAGCAAAGATAATAGGAGTGAATATTAGAAGACTAGTTCACAACCTCAAACTAATTTTGTAGGAAACTTGAACATACAAAATGGTTTGTGAGGTCTGTAAAATCTCAAATTGTGTGATGTTCTTCCTTCCCTGACCGAAGGTAAATTAAAATAAAGCGAAGGAAAAAAACACACAATCACTATGATAAGATTTAGCAAAACTCTCTACTGCTTGTTTTGCAAACATCTCTGCAAAGTCTCCTGAAACTTCTTACAAATAATTATTGGCCTTGCAGTATAAATATGGCTGTAGGGAGCTTTTAAAATGTTTCTTACATCTAGCAAGGCATTAAGGGTTAGCAATGAAATGCATGTTTATGATTTTTTCGAAACGGATGTTATTTATACTTTACAGGTGCCATTTCATAAATTGAGCTTTAGGGTGTTAATTAAAATCCCCTTACCCTTTTATTAAGGGTAGCAAGCCAGATTCTGAACAGATGGATATTAACACTGCTCTATTGAAGTCTGTGGCAGGTAATGACCAGGCTTAAGAAAAATACTTTGAAATAAAATAAAGATTCCTCCAAACTCCTGCTTATATCTTGAACCAGTCGGATTTCTTTTTTATTTCACTAGAAAAGTTTCCTTAACTGATTTTTCCACTTTATATCTTCTTTTGATGCTGCCCCTACTGGTGACAGCATTGACTGATGACACAAATGCTGAGTTGCAATGAGAAGCTGACATATTTCTCACCCTGCTGCAATCAGAAACTATAGGAACTCTTATGAGGCACCTAGACCTCCTGGGATCTTCAGCCTGATCTTCGGACCAAGTAGTTCAGCTAAAAATCTATCTGTTGCTGCTTATATGAAGCACCTTATCTTTTCTTATATTTGCCCAGCCTTCTGCAACTATTAGCTGCCTTTACGCTCTGAGGCAGGAAGCAGACCCATGAGGAAAGTGGAATCATGAAATATTTACCCCTTAAAGAATTGTACAGCCTGACTTGTAATGCGTGAACACAAAGAATCAATTACTCGAAGCAGGCTGGATGCTCCAAGGTGCTGAACAATCTTAACTCCAATTAACTTCAACGAATGATAACAGTGCCTAGTACTGCAAGAGAGCCTTGCTCACAGATTTAGTCTTTAGGCTCCATACCGAAAAAAAAAAAAAAAAAAAAAGGCCCTGAAGTAGGGCAAGATGGAATAAAGTAACCCAAATTATTGTTAGGATGATTGTCCCCTAACAGCCTAGTCTGGACAAGCTGATGGTTGGTGGAGCACAGGAGAAGAAGCAATTTCGTTGGGTAGAAGCCACAGCCAGGCCAAGTCACCCTGTGCAAGCTGGTACAAAGGAGGAACCCAGTGATGCTGGTTTTTTTGCTGCCTCAGGGTAGGTCTACACTACACCTGAAAGTCAACCTTAGGTATGCAATTCCAGCTGTGACAATTGCATTGTTGGAACTGACATATTGAAGATCGATTTATAAGGCTGTCCACACAGAGGGAGGTTGATGGGAAAGTTTCTCACCTCAACCTCCATAACTTCTTGTGAGAATGAGGAATACGAGGGTTGACTGTCAAGCCCTGTTGGTTCAATTTAGCGCTTCCCCACTAGGTGTGCTAAATTGAACTCCAGAAGATCAACCTTGAACTAGTCAATCTTCTGGTAAGTACAGACATACCCTCAGTCTCTCTAATGCAAATAGTATTAAAAGACTGCTACAGACAGGGCATCTATACAAAAGAGAAAGAATGACTCTGATCTTAATGCTGGCTTTTCACTGGGTTTCTGTAGGGGACAACTCCAGCAAGAAAACAGGAATTATGCAGATACTTCAGCAATAGGGGAGGGCTCAGACCAAGATAGCACACAAAGGTATGATATGCATAGGCAACATCTAGACAGGAGAAATTCCTTCTGTCTATTGACTAATCAGGGTTTCAGGAAATTTTATTACATGTTCACATGCCATGGAAATTATTGGATTTCCCACACTCCTTTGGTCTGGTCATAATTCTTCATCTCTTTCATTGGCTGCCAAGGACACTTAACATATTGAATGCCTGCTGGAGACTGGGAATACTTTCTGAATGACTTAGTCACCAGCCCTTAGACTGATGCCAAAAATTTCCTACAGGAGTTCAGCATCCACAGGAATGGGAAGTATAACTCTGTTCAGTTTCCTTCAAAACCCCAGCCTAAACTTTTATCGGAGTAAAGCCCCAGCTTAGCATGTTCGAGTCCTAACTTGGCTTCTGTGGGCCAGGACATTATGCTGTGCTGCCGAACTTAAAAATCAGTGCTACGGATTGTCACAGACTTAGAATACTAAATCCAGCAAAATGCTTTGCTCTCAGTCTGTAGGTAACAGAAGCCATACTTCGTCAGCTTGCTCTTTATAGCCGTGTCTACACGTGCACGCTACTTCAAAGTAGCGGCACTAACTTCGAAATAGCGCCCGTCACGGCTACACGTGTTGGGCGCTATTTCGATGTTAACATCGACGTTAAACGGCGAGACGTCGAAGCCGCTAACCCCATGAGGGGATGGGAATAGTGCCCTGCTTCGAAGTTGAACATCGAAGTAGGGCACGTGTAGACGATCCGTGTCCCGCAACATCGAAATAGCGGGGTCCGCCATGGTGGCCATCAGCTGAGGGGTTGAGAGACGCTCTCTCTCCAGCCCCTGCGGGGCTCTATGGTCACCGTGTGCAGCAGCCCTTAGCCCAGGGCGTCTGGCTGCTGCTGTGGCAGCTGGGGATCCAAGCTGCATGCACAGGGTCTGCAACCAGTTGTCAGCTCTGTGGATCTTGTGTTGTTTAGTGCAACTGTGTCCGGGAGGGGCCCTTTAAGGGAGCGGCTTGCTGTTGAGTCCGCCCTGTGACCCTGTCTGCAGCTGTGCCTGGCACCCTTATTTCGATGTGTGCTACTTTGGCGTGTAGACGTTCCCTTGCGGCGCCTATTTCGATGTGGTGCTGCGCAACGTCGATGTTGAACGTCGACGTTGCCAACCCTGGAGGATGTGTAGACGTTATTCATCAAAATAGCCTATTTCGATGTTGCTACATCGAAATAAGTTACTTCGATGTAGGCTTCACATGTAGACATAGCTTATATTACATATCATTACAGGCCATGCACACTTGTGATTTTTAGTTGGGACATCAAATGCTAACCAGTGCTCCATCTCACCCTGGTAATGTTCCCTCTGCTGGCCCACGGCTGCATATCTGTATGACAAAGTGCATTTATTTTGCAGCAACCCTCTCAGGAGAGGCCACCTCCTATCCACCAACTGGAGATGCACCAGGTAGCATGCAGCTCTGCTCCCCTGTGTGTACCAGACAAAACATGCAAGTGGAAAAGCAGGCAGGGTGATTTCTGGCACAGAGATTCTCTCCTTTCACATATTTGGCATTCCTAAAGGCCACAACTGGACACCTATCACAAACTGCAGCCTCCAGAACCTGAGGACAGAGAGAGCTGCAGTTTTCTTCTAGCAAGAGGGAAGCTATGATCTCTCTGGAGATTGCAAAAGGGGGGCTAGTATTCAAGCAAAAATCATTCAGGAGTGAGTTCATGGTTGTTTGCTGTGTAGGGTCACCCCAGATGGCTTCAGTGATCCCTGTGACTCTGCAGAGCCCTGTCAGAGCCTCAGCGACCCAATGTCATTCTGGATAACAGCCCATTATATGTGGTTCAACAATTCTTTTACCTTGGATCTACTGTCACCACAAGCCTATCATTGGACGAGCAACTGATCGTCAGAATCAGGAAGGCAGCTATTATTTTTGGCAGACTTGCAAAATGAGCATGGAACAATCCTAAGCTGACAGTGAAAATAAAAGGCTTAAACAAAGACTGCGAATGGCTGGCTAAATACAAAAGCAGCTTCCCCTCCCTTGGTGTTCACACCTCCAGATCAGCTGCTGGTAGTAAGCCTCACCCTTCCTGACTGAGCTCACCTTGTTATCCCCACCCTTGCTCTGGCTTGTTTATACCTGGCCCTGCAGATTTCCATGACCAGCATCTGATGAAGTGAGTCTGTGCTCACGAAAGCTCATGCTCAAAACTTTTCTGTTAGTTTATAAGGTGCCACAGGACCCTTCGTTGCTGTTACAGATCCAGACTAACATGGCTACCTCTCCGATATCTGACACCATGCAAGGCACTGCATTTAGCCGTATGGAGTGGAAATCTATCAACCTCACAAGGAAGCCTGCACAAACTCAGACATCACCTTTCTCTCCAAATGCAAACGAATGGACATCATACCGAATGGACTAAAGGTGACAAATCCTTTGCAATCTACATACTGCACAGACTACAGTGAGAGATTATGCCATACACTCTCGAGGAAACTGAGGAACCACCTAATCAGTGTCCTGTACAACAAACAGGAGAACATCAAAAAAGAGCTCTCAAATCTGGAGTCTTTCATAAAAAAAACCAACCTTCAACACAAACTTCCACACCGCTGAACTTTAAGACAGGAGATTTACATTAGACACTTCACTAATCTACAGAGGAAAAAGGACTGCAAGCTGTCTAAACTCCTGCCTGCCACACAGAGCCACAGCAGGTGGTACCACTAACTCAGTCAGCAGAAGAGTCTGCTCTTTCTCTGGGACTCTTTTTTTGCTTCACCACCTGCACAAACATAATGCAGTTCTGTGGTGATCTGGAAGCCTACTTTCACCATCTCAGACTCAAAGAATACTTTCAACACAACACTGATCAGCACACCGTTACACAGACACCCTCCCAGCAACACAAGAAGAATAACTCCACGTGGACTCCTCCTGAGGGTAGAAATAACAGTCTGGACCTATATATAGAATGCTTCCGCGACACGCACAGGCAGAAATTGTGGAGAGACAGCAGAGTTTGCCTCACAACCTCAGTCGTGCGGAACGCAATGCCATTCACAGCCTCAGAAACAACTCTGGCATTATAATCAAAGAGGCAGATAAAGGAGTACCTACTGTCATCATGAACAGGTCTGACTACCAGAAGGAGGCTTCCAGACAACTCTCCAATACCAGATTTTATAGGCTACTTTCCTCAGATCCCACCGAGGCATACACTAAGAAACTACACCATCTGCTCAGGACACTCCCTACACAAGCACAAGAACAGATTTATACCAACACACCTCTAGAGCCCCATCCGGGGCTATTCTACCTACTACCCAAGATCCACAAACCTGGAAATCCTGGACACCCCATCATCTCGGGCATTGGCAATCTCACTAAAGGACTGTCTGGTTACGTGGACTCTCTCCTCAGACCCTATGCCACCAGCACTCCCAGCCATCTCCGAGACACCACTGACTTCCTGAGAAAACTGCAACACATTGATGACCTACCAGAAAACACTATCCTAGCCATCATGGATGTAGAGGCTCTCTATACCAACATCCCACACAAAGATGGAATAAATGCTGTCCGGAACAGTATCCCTGATGATGCTACAGCACATCTGATGGCTGAGCTCTGTAACTTTCTCATCACACACAACTATTTCAAATTTGGTGACTATATATACCTTCAAATCAGCGGCACAGCTACGGGTACACGCATGGCCCCTCAATATGCCAATATTTTCATGGCTGACCTGGAACAGTGCTTCCTTAGCTCTCGTCCACTAACACCCCGTCTCTACTTACACTACATTGATGACATCTTCATCATCTGGACCCATGGGAAGGAGACTCTGGAGGAATTCCACCAGGACTTCAACAACTTTCACCCCAACATCAACCTCCGCCTGGAACAGTTTACACAGGAGATCCACTTCCTGGACACCACGGTGCTCATACACGAAGGCCACATCAATACCACCCTGTACCATAAACCCACTGACCACTACGCCTACCTTCATGCCTCCAGCTTCCATCCCAGACACACCACATGGTCCATTGTCTACAGCCAAACACTAAGATACAACCGCATTTGCTCCAACCCCTCCGACAGAGACAAACACCTACAGGATCTCTACCAAGCATTCTTGAAACTGCAATACCCACCTGAGGAAGTGAAAAAACAGATCAACAGAGCCAGATGTGTGCTACGAAGCCTCTTACTACAGGAAAAGCCCAAGAGAGAAACCAACAGAACACCACTAGCCATCGCCTACAGTCCTCAGCTAAAACCTCTACAGTGCATCATTAGGGATTTACAACCCATCCTGGACAATGATCCCCCACTTTCACAGGCCTTGGGAGGCAGACCAGTCCTTGCCCACAGACAACCTGCCAACCTGAAGCAAATCCTAACCAGCAACTATACACCGCACCACAGTCACTCTAACTCAGGGACCCATCCATGCAACAAACCTCGTTGCCAGCTCTGCTCACATATCTACACCAGCAACACTATTACAGGACCTAACCAGATCAGCCATACCATCGTGAGTTCACTCAGCTGCACATCTACCAACATAATTTATGCCATCATGTGCCAGCAATGCCCCTCTGCTATATACATCGGACAAACTGGACAGTCTCTACGTAAAAGAATAAATGCACACAAATCAGATATCAGAAATGGCAATATACAAAAACCCATAGGAGAGCACTTCAATCTCCCGGGCCACACAGTAGCAGACTTAAAAGTAGCTATCCTACAGCAAAGAAATTTCAGGACCAGACTCCAAAGAGGAATTGCTGAGCTACAATTCATCTGCAAATTTGACACCCTCAGCTCAGGCTTAAACAAAGACTGTGAATGGCTAGCTAAATACAGAAGCAGCTTCCCCTTCCTTGGTGTTCACACCTCCAGATCAGCTGGTGGTAGTAAGCCTCACCCTTCCTGACTGAGCTAACCTTGTTATCCCCAGCTTTGCTCTGGCTTATTTATACCTGGCCCTGCAGATTTCCATGACCAGCATCTGATGAAGTGAGTCTGTGCTCACGAAAGCTCATGCTCAAAACTTTTCTGTTAGTTTATAAGGTGCCACAGGACCCTTCGTTGCTGTTACAGAACCAGACAAACATGGCTACCCCTCCGATAGTGAAAATAAAGATACTAATTTACCAGGAATGTGTACTGAGTATCCCGCTATATGGTTCTGAGGCATGGACCACCTACTCGAACCAGGAGAAAAAATTGAACAGCTTCCATCTTCACTGCCTCCACGGAATTATGAATATCAACTGGCACGATGTTTCAAATGCAAATCTGTCAAAATCTGGCATACCAAGTCTAATAGGGATCCTCAACAACAGAAGACTATGTTGGCTTGGTCATGTGAGGAGAAGGGTGATGAACTCCTCTTTGGTGAACTGTCATGTGGGTTGAGAACAAGAGGATGAGCAAAGCTAAGATTCAAGGATATATGCAAAAATGCCATGAAAAAATTCAACATCGATCTAAACTCCTGGGAATCTACATCAGATCGAAATACCTGGGGACAACTGCTATGACAGGGCACATCATTCTTTGGTAGTATATGTTCAAGGCACGCAAAATAACTTCATCTTAGAAGGAAAAACTCTCAGACTCAAGAATTAGGAAATAGACTGACATGCAGTTATTGCAATAGACTGTGCAAATCCAATATTGGACAGATAAGCCATGAGAGAAGCTGCAGACTCAAACACTGCCCATAGATCCTCACCGCCGCTGCTAACAACCATCTCTCAAGATGAAAATGGGCCATGTATATACATGTAAATACATTACAGGGCATTACATATCACACCTTTCCAAATTGGCCATTGTCTGTGCATGAAACTTGTCTGCTTTAACTAGACTGGTATAACAAAAGCAACACAGCCTCTCCTTCCCTCAGCAGGGTGGGTGCAGTTATATTGGTAGAACTTATCCAGTAGGAGAAGAGGAGCAAGTGAAAGTTTCATAAGGCATCTGTGTCCACACTAGGCATTACACTGGTGTGACTGCACTGAAAGAAAACTCTATTCCAACTGAAAAAGTTTTATGTTTTCAAAGTAAAGCCTGTGTGCAAACCAGCCCCATGACTTAGAATATTTTCTTGATGTCTAATAATGATTAGTTATAATTTTCCTTTCCTTTTAAGGCAACATAGTGGGACTCAGGAAAATAAGATAACCTGGCTTGTCCAGATAATAGAGACAAAAGATTAGAGTCAAGAAAATTACACCTAAGGTTTGGTCTATGCACAGACTTTGCACGAGTCTAACTATTTCAGTTCAGAGTGTCTCCTTCTGTAAAGAGTACACCTTAGAATGTACCATGCTATTGTAAAATCTTGGATGGGGGACGGTGAGTCCGAAACCACAGCACCATATAGAACCTAAGGGCCAACTCATATGCCCCCTAAAGAGAAGCTCTAGGGGTCTGAGTAGGCTGGAGGTTTGGGGCAGGCATCCTAACTGGCCTTTTCCAGAGGACCAGCTGGGTCTGTGAAAGCACAAAATATGTAGGAACCAAGTGAGGGTAGAAGCTGGGGCTGACAAGGAGCACAGAGGTTTTAGTCAGATAAGAACACAAGCTTCTGGATGCTTATCCAAACTGAATTAAGCCACTGCCCCATTTTGACATTCTCTCATTGCTATTTTTGACTTGGCTTGCCTTAAAAAGAGGTGAGCATATAAAGGTGGTCTCAGTTTAACTCAGTCACAAACAGCATGCCAGTCAGCTGAGGAAGTGCAGCCTCATAGCTCTACAGAAGGAGACCTGGCCCTTGTCTGGGGTATTCCAGAAGTGACATGATGTGAACTCCCAAAGTCCAGGAGACCAGGGAGAAAGTAGGGATGGAGACATTATAATTACACACTTTTAAAGAGGAATGCCCTAAGAACGAGGGGCCAAAAGATCCTCCGTGAATTAAGGTGTCAGAGTGTGAAATATTTGAGGTTTGAATTCATTTTGTCGTGTTCTACGAGGAATGAATCCAGTGTCTGAAAAGCAATGTCACACCGACCACACCCAAAAAATGCTGGATATTTTCCTTCTACACTAAAGGCAAAAAAAACAGTGATTTAAAATGCAATGACCAGCTAATCTGCAAGCCGGGTCATATAAAAAGTTGGCAAACACAGACCAATTAGGCCTACTTTGACGATTTAATAAATTATGTTGGACACTGCCATACCTTCTTTATCCCACACAATCTATGGTCTCTGGTGTTTTTCTAGACTATTAAATACCCAAACAACCGAAAACAAGGCAAATAGTAAATATGTTTTGTAACATAATTTAAAAACCATAGCACTGATGCATTTTATCAAAATTACATCTTCTGAGGAGACCAGAAAGCTGCTGACAGTAGAGAAATTTTGAGCAAATTCTGGCTGTAGGGAATGCATTGTATTTACACTTTCAATAATAAAAAGATAGACTGAATCCTCAGCTGCTGTCATCTTGAGCAACTTTTCTGCCTCACTGCTCCATGGCTTGACCAGGATTTGAACCAGCCTCTAGCACAAGTGAAGGTAGCTTCAGGGCTGTTGTAAAGACTTACTGGAGCAGTCCCTTGTACATTGCTATGTTTAATTACCTAGCCAAAGGATGCCAGACTGCATCATGCTCCAGCACTGCCTTCTCCCAGCCCTGACATGTTGCTGATGCGGGCTTATCAGACAGTGTAAAGCTGGCTGAGTTAGTGATTCCAGCTGCCAAATTAAGGCTGATTAAAGGTTCCTTTGCACTGGTGTGGTGGTGCAACTGGATCTTAGTGGGGGCTGAGGACCTATGCCGGGGTCAGCAACCCCCAGCACAGGTGCCAAGAGTGGCATGCCAGCCGATTTTCATCAGCACACCAGGTGGGAGCTCAGCCCTGCCTCTCCTCCCCCATGCAGCTGGGACCTTGCTCAAAGCCATTCTGCCCATGGATAAACAAAAGACCAGCTAACCCTACCAACCACCACCTCAATGGCAAAGCTCCACATCTTTAATTTTTTAATTAATGGAGCTATTGCAAGTAGGACTATTAGTGACATTAAAAAGTATCACCGGCACATGGATTGTACATAGAGGTCAAAAGGTCAAATTTGGGCACTACACCTTGCTGACCCCCGTCTATGCCATCACAATCATCTTAGCTGCATCTTTATGTGAAAAAAAATTCTAAATCTAATATCAAACCCCAGGCCATGGGTTATGGTGGTGGAGTCATGACACTTCGCGGCTTTAGCCCTGAGAAGATACCAGAGTGTGGCATGATTGGAATTATGATGCATGTCCTATTGCTGACTGGAAGGCATGCATCCAATTCTTCTTGCCATAGGCCAAGAATAAATTTTCTGGTTTTGGCTACTGTGGTTTGTTAAAATGATTCCTTTAAACTCTCTGTAAAGAAAATGAACAGCACCCATCGCTGTTATCTACAACATGATACAAATTTCTCTCTCCTCATTCCTGACTCCAGGATCACTTTTGTATCCTAAGAAAAAGTCAACAGCTAACACCACTGAAATGCAATGCTCTGGAGTCAATGGGGCCCGTGTTTCACCCCATTTTTGAAAAGCTCGTATTTGATATTACAGTTGCAATAAATGTCTGACTTGCAACAAAAGGAGTCACTGTATTGTGAAGTGTTAATGGTTGGTTAAGGCATCTGAAGCAAATATATCAATGTGTTTGGCTGACAAACCACTTGGGTGAACCAGGACATTTGGAAGTGTGGTATGCGAGAGCTGTTTTCAGTTTTATTAATTATAGCATCCTTTTTATTCATGAATCTTTTATTTCCAAGTGTCTTTTCCTGGGAAAATAAATAGCTTCCCTACTTTGCTGATTTAAAATTAAATATTAATTTAATACAAGAAGTAAAATAAATTAATATCTTACCTCAGGGGTTCTCAGCCTGAGGGTTGCAAAAGGGCTGAGGGTTCCATCTAGGAGCCTGGTACACAGAGGGAAGGTGCCAGGGTGATCCTAGTATGGACAAGTGGGTTATGGGAAGGAAAAGTTAGGCAAGCACTGTTTTACTGCACTGAGAAATCAACCTCACTGGCTGGTGGAACATTACTTCCTACCTTATAATCTGGGTGATGGAATACTGCATAATAATGGACTTTCTACTATGTTCATAGCGAGGGGAAGAGAGACTCAGTATCTGATGTCAAAGAAATAATGTTAATGGTCTCTAAGCAGATTCCCATCTGGATCTACTCAGCCAGAAGGCTTGTGACAACAACACTGAGTCTGTCTCTCTTCCACTGTCCCTGTCTGCCTCATGACACACCATACTGATGTAGGTTGCTGATGCTGGTTGCCTATTAATGGGAATTCTGACATCAAACCCCTTCTGTGGTGAAATACACCATTATTCATACATCTCCACTAACCTTTCTTCTGCCTGTCTTTGTTGTAACTAGGAGAGCAAACGGAATCAGGAAACTGACCCTATACTTTGACCTTGTTACGGGAAAGGCCCATGTAAGGTGATCCAAAGCCGTATGGAGTATTGTTACATTGATTTTATTGGACTTTGGATTAGGCTTCTTCGTGAGCATTACTCTGACCGCTGAGTCTTGTACAAGACAAGGCTATATTAGACGTATAGATGTCCTGAAATTTAACTTCAAATAGGCACCAAATGCTAGAGAAAATGTCAATATTTGGCTGCGTAATTATTCAGATAATTATTTAGAGCTGCTTAGTTAGGAGGTATTCATATTTGAAGCAGCATTGGCTCAGCTGCTACTTCCCCACTGCTTCTTGTGGCTAGCTCTGACAGCGATGTTGTTTGACATGGAGGACAAAGAAAAATGATGAGGGAGACTCTGCTCTCTTCTTGTCCCTCCCTGTGGCCACTTCTGTCTTTCTTACAGCCAGTTTGCTGGACTACCACTTCTCTCTGACCACCCTTCTTCCTGTGCCTTTATAGAACACAGTGTGTTCTCTCCTGTCCTACTATTAATGCTCTCACTACACTCAGCAGTGATAATAGGGATGGGAAATGCCTCTGTTCTTTCAGCACAGAGCCATTTTGAATTCATATCACACAAATGACCTGGAAGTGGAAAACCCATGATCTAGGCCAGGGGTCAGCCAAGGGTGGCACGGGAGCCAATTTTCATCAGCATGTGAGGCAGGAGCAAAGCTCTCCCCTGCCTCCCCTATGCAGGCGGGAACTTGCTCAAAGCCATGCCACCTGTGGATTAACAAAAGACCAGCTGATGCTACCATCTACCACCTAAGCAGTAAAGTTCTACATCTGAATTTATTTATTAATGAAGCTGTTGTAAGTAGGACTATTAGTGACCTTAAAACGTATCACTGGCACTTGGAGCAGACATAGAGGTCAAAAGGTCAAATGTGGGTGCTCCTCCTCTGGAAGATTGCTGACCCCTGGTCTAGACAGAAGTCCTGTGACATCACTACTATGTTGTCTGTGCATGCCTAATGCTCATTCTGAGGCATGGGCCCATCACTGGACCATCTAGGTGCCTGGGGCATTTGCTGTAGGCGCAGTTCTGGTCCTAGGAGTGGAAGAACACAGCCTCTGAAAGCTCTTAGGTTAGAAGACAGACACCAAGGTTAGGCTTGTCAACTCCAGGGCTTCAGTGACAAGATGCTATAGAATCCATTTTGACTCTCTTTAGCTGCATCTACACGTGCACGCTACTTCGAAGTAGCGGCACTAACTTCGAAATAGCGCCCGTTGCGTCTACATGCGTCGGGCGCTATTTCGAAGTTAACTTCGACGTTAGGCGGCGAGACGTCGAAGTCGCTAACCTCATGAGGGGATCGGAATAGTGCCCTACTTCGACGTTCAACGTCGAAGTAGGGACCGTGTAGACGATCCGCGTCCCGCAACGTCGAAATTGCCGGGTCCTCCATGGCGGCCATCAGCTGGGGGGTTGAGAGACGCTCTCTCTCCAGCCCCTGCGGGGCTCTATGGTCACCGTGGGCAGCAGCCCTTAGCCCAGGGCTTCTGGCTGCTGCTGCGGCAGCTGGGGATCCATGCTGCAGGCACAGGGTCTGCAACCAGTTGTCGGCTCTGTGTATCTTGTGTTGTTTAGTGCAACTGTGTCTGGGAGGGGCCCTGTAAGGGAGCGGCTGGCTGTTAAGTCCGCCCTGTGACCCTGTCTGCAGCTGTGCCTGGCACCCTTATTTCGATGTGTGCTACTTTGGCGTGTAGACGTACCCTTGCAGCGCCTATTCGATGTGGTGCCGCGCAACGTCGAAGTTGAACATCGACGTTGCCAGCCCTGGAGGACGTGTAGACGTTATTCATCGAAATAGCCTATTTCGATGTTGCTACATCGAAATAAGCTATTTCGATGTTGGCTTCATGTGTAGACGTAGCCTTTGTTTGTCTCAGGGCACGTCTGCACTGCAATAAGATACCGGTGGCTGTCCTTTGTCAGCTGACAGGTTTGCAGAGTTCTGGCTCTCGGACTATAAACTGCAGTGTAGATATCTGGCCTTGGGCTGGAGTACGTCTGCACAGCAAGTTAATAGCTCTGCAGCCTGAGCCATGAGAGTCTGAGTCAGCTGACACAAGGCAGGTGCAAGTGTTTTATTGCCGTGTAGACATACCCTTGGTCCCAGGTCAGAGCAGTGTGTCTCTGTAAGCTCAACTATTAACACAGCCACCTGACACCTTATCCTTTGTTTTCCAGCTTGGAGATCTTTGCTCTGTTTTCCAGAAGAGAGGGGGGGTAAATCTCTCTTCTCTTAGCTGGTGAACATTACATGTCTATGTCTCAGTCACTGGATTTCCATTGTCTCCTTCAGATTTGCCATTCGCATGTGTAGACTTTACTCAGTTTGTTAATGACTTTGTTCTCTAAATGGGCTGCTCAAACACCTCCCCCTTTCTCTTTACACTCAGCGCATAGCAAAGTAAAGCCATGAGGGAAACTGAGGCATGGGGAACTATTACTGCCCTCCTCCCCACACCGAATTGTCAGTGCAATTCAGAGAAACAAAGCTCTTTTCTTTAAGTGCCGTATGGAAACAATATGACACAAAGCTAACCACAGAGTCTCCTTTGTTGCGGCTAAGCAGCTGTATCCCCCTTTGTGCCATAGGCTTGCCTCTGATGCAAGAGTCACCTACAACTCCAGCAACTCCAGCACGGCCTCCTCTGTGCCAGTGCAGGTGCTAGGGGTGCAGGGGTATCCCCGAGTGGGAGGAAGTGTGAACAGAGTGGGTCCAGTATGTTGATGATTCTGTACCCCCGCAAGACCCCGTAGAAACTATTGAAGGAAGGGTGCATGTTTAGGCAGCCCTCAGCATAGCACGTTGTGGATATGAGTACCCGACACATGCACTTTCCTGGCTTTTGACTGGCCAAAGGAGATCGGATTATTGCAGTAGGCGGACCGTTTGCTGGAAGAGGAATGAATAGCCACAAGCCACTGTAAATGTCATAGAACCGATTCCACTTTCAACACTCCAGCTAAACAACCATTTAACTATCAGCACTTGCACCTGATAGTGGCTTGGCTGTTTGCTCCCCAACTTATGATGGTCTAGATTGCCATGGTGGACAGCTAACAAACTATGCCTGTTATTCTTAAAATATATTTATTATTCAAGCCAACCAGCATATTCAATCGGCCAAATATCCACATGGAGCTAGTGGATAGTGTCTTGTACACCAGAAGCTGAGCTTAATTGCTGTTGCAACTCTGTTGATTTCAGAGTTACTCCAGATTCTGTGTAAATGCAACCAGAAGATAGCTCCCTGACTCCAAACGTCTGTACGTGTGTGTGTTGGGCTTAATCCCTCTCCAAAGATATTCTAAGGCAGAGTAATCAGTAGGCAGACCCATGGGACAAATCTGAACCATCAGATGTTTTTGAATGGACTGCAACATCTTTGTATGCACTTACTGTGATCAGTTTTGTTATTGTTTTTGTATTATTTTCTGTCAAGTCTGGACCTTGACAATACCTTGACAAAGAAATTTGGACTTTGACAACAAATAATGGGTGATCCCTACTTAAAATCTTTGGAGGAACCTCTGGCCTCATTGAAGTCAATGGTAAAACTCCAATAGAGCCAGGATTTCATCTTTGTTGTCTCACCTGTAATCCATGGGATGCACATCACTATTTCAGCAGTGTGGCAGCCCTTTGTAAATCCTCTGGTCTCACAAAAGGAAGCCATCTGTATTTGAAAGCCATTTCTGCTTGGATAGCTAATATTTCAGTATGCCAATGACTGTATAAGCAAATACGAAACAGTGTCTTTCCATGTAGGGGAGCCATAACAGCTGCTTCCATGTCAGATATTCAAGTAAGTTATCATCTTCCTTCATTGCTGCCCTTGCCGTAACAACACCATTCTCATTTTTCATATGGATTTCTCTCTGTCCCTCTCTCTGTTCCTTCATTGCCTGGCCTCTAGATTCAGTATTCACTAAACTGCTCTGTCCCTTCTTTCAAGCTCTGTTTTTATCTCCATCTCTTCTCTGTTTCGTTTCTTTAGTCCTTCCTCAGTAACCCACTAACACTATGAATCCAGACTGAATTGTCAAGCCCATGGTATTTGACTTGGAGACAAAATTGCCTTGTTTGTCTCTCCCTAATTCATGCACTCCCAGCTTTCAAGGTAGGTAGGTGTCATATTTGTCCTTGGTACCTACCAAATCTGAAATGGCTCTGGTGATTGGCTACTGCCTTTTACCCAGCATCCCTGTGGTAGTGGAGAACTAGTGATATCTGCTGGGGTGTGGTGGTTGGGAGGATGAGAAGGTGGAGTTCAGTCTGTGACAGAATCAGTTTTTGCCAGCGTTTGGCCAGTGCATTCAGTTTCTGAATGGTAGTTCCTCCCCACCCACATGCACAGTACTTGTAGCAAAGGCTGGATTTTGCAGAACGAAAATGGCAAGGAAAATGCAGAACTCTTAGCCCTGGTTCTAAATGTTCACAAAGTTCTCTCACAGAAGCAATGTGTGTAATAACAGTGTGACAGCAGTTATGACACAAAACACAAGGGGAAGCTAGTACCTAAAAAGCAACTAAACTTACTATAGAAACAAAATGTTATGGGAAACAAGCAGTCTTCCAAAAGAATTTGAAATATCAGAACCTCCTCTGCAAACCTCTTCATCCAAATCCCTAGCACTCAGAAAGGTGGGCACTGGGGACATTACTTAACCACTGTTTTCTTAGTGAGTGCCTGGTCGCTCTAAATTGTCCGTGGAGGGTTCTCCTCTTTTTCAAAAAACTCAGAAAGTATTTGGTTGGTTTGACGGAACTGTAAAGGGTTGCTTTTGTTCCTGTTTTTAACTGAACTAGTCCACCCAGTAAGTTGCAAAGGCATATGAATAACCTGCCATTCATGCAATTAGAGCCCATACCAATTAGTTCCCTTCTCTTATGGTGGTGTACTTCGATGCCTTCTATATGCTACAGCAGCACATCTGTGGTACTGTGGCCCATTGGGCCAACAGACACCGCGAGGCCTGGGGCAAGGTGCGGGAGACCCCCAGCTCTGTGCCCCCAGAAGGAGCGGGGCTGAGAGCAGTCAGTCCTTAGTGTCACCCAGACTGCAGCACCCCACCCCTGCCCCAGCAATCGGAGACACACGGAGTAGAGCTCCAGCACTCTGGTGGCATTCCAAGCGGCTGCAGGCTCCAGCCAGTGCTACGGCTCCGGTAGTAACAGCAACAGTCAGGTAGCTCCAGGCTCCCTTGAATTTCCAAAGCTCAGTGCAGTTGCTCCTCTTCTCCTCTGGTTGGGAGGCCTGATTTTCGTGGGTTTGAGTGGCATCTATAACTGAGGCCTAGATGCCTAGGTCTGAGGTAGAGCTTCCTAAATAGTTTTGCAGAGCTGGGCGTTTAATTCCAAAGCACAGTTTCGATACTAAAGGGTCCCTTGCTGATCTCAGTTGTATCCATCTGCATCACACAGAGTAATGTGGCGTAATGTTCATTGAATACTTATTTTACTTGAACCATATGGACATGCACAAATATTTTACAAGTCCAAAGTAGTAAATAGAGAGACCCGCAGAACATTGGACAATTATTATGGGCTATATCTGTGAAGCAAGAAAATAATGTGTCAAATCAAAAGACAAAGAACATTAAGCATGTCATTTCGTCATAAGTACTTTGGACTTATTGAGTACAAAATGAAGCTGAGCTGAGTCGTCCTGTTGTCACTCCTTTGGTAACTTTATAGATAAGGACTGCTTTCAATAACATTTCTGTTTGAGGGACCACAAATGTGCTGCTGTTTTTAAGACCCTTGTACTACCACTGCTTTAAAGTCCAGCTAGGTCACTTTCTCTCTTCTTTAACCCAGGCACAAGAGTGGAACAGTCTAATTTGTCATTCCACCGTGAGAAACACCCTGCTATCTAAAATCAGACAGACGGAAATGTTGAGCCAATCTAGTGACCACCCTCTTCTGTTTTATAATTCCATTAATGGCTGTGCACCCAATTTAAAATGGTTGTGATAAACTCGCTAATGAGCTTAGGGATTTTGAGCCTCAGCACTGGTTGAGAGCATGTGCATGGTCAGAATGAAACTATTGTACAACACATTGCTTCAGGAATTGGATAAAGAGAGTTTAAAAATTCAACCACTAAAATGTATCGAATCTCTGTGGTTAGACCTCAGGTACCATCCGCGTCACCCACTGCAGCGCAGCACCTCTGTGACTGTCATGCTGCACATGTAACCACTTCACAGGGGCAAGCCCAACTAGGCAAACCACAGGCTAAATGAAGACAAACTGTCATTTCAAAATTCACATGGGAACAGAACGTACCCTCTGTGTTATACAAACTCACTAATTATGTCTGTCAGTAGGCTGATATTTTACATAGATAATGTGCACGTTGCTGGCTGACTCAGGCAGCTCCACTGAGAGACACTCTTCAGTGTGAAATATAGTTATAAACTCAACTTTTTTGTGTGTTAAAAATGGGACTAACAATGGCACCAATGGGATATTTATGGAATAAAAATGTCCAGGATCAGTAAAGCAATTAAACTGCTTCTTTAAGTTTTTGCACTGCAATCATGCAGCACTTAAGTTACGTTCTAGGCCCCAGGCTGATTACATGTAATGCTGACTGAGCATTCATCCAGATCCTACAGCCTCCAGATCACTGCAACTGTTGACATGCTGAAGTCTTCAGCTCAGTATACTTGAGTCACAGGGGGCAGAGATAGTGTGTGCTGCTCTCTGAAATGCTGAGTGGTGCTGGGAAGTGAGGTAAGATTACGAGCTACTGAATTCCCAGATTGCTCCATGCCTTCACACAGCATGGAGTTTTATCCTTCCCCAAGTTGACAAGAGCCTGAGAAAAAAATGTTTTTTTTTTTATTTAAATCCAACCTTGCGTATTCAATAGCGATCTAGCAAAAGAGCGTTTGCTGGGACATGCTGATGACTTTGAAAGCCCTCCGCCCCACCCTCTGGCTCAGCCTTTATAACCAAAAGATTCCCTTTGTAGAGCTTGTAAATGTGAAAAAAGAAAAATATAATTATAATTTTTATGGGTTATGCATTTCACTTTGTAAATACAGAGAAGTTCCAGATAATGAGTACCCTGCACATGAGCCAGTCAGATTGGTTGATGCCTATCTCACCATTCCATTCTGTTTATTATTAAGTTTATTGCAATACACATGGTCTAGATTACAGCAATATGTCAGATGAACTTTTTGTCAGGGATATCTTCCGACAAAATTTCTGTTGACAGATCATGGCCAAACTGCCAGGTGGATTGCAACAGCGATCCGATATGTGGTCAGAGAGCATCTGGACTGCCCGGCTGCTGTCTGGATGAAACGGCCAACTGGAAGCACAGCAGACAGGGCTGCCCGGTGTACTGGAAGCCTTGTCTGTCAACAGAAGGCCCCCCAGAAAGTCCAGCCCAGCTTTCTGTTGACAGATCTCTGTTGATAGAGGCGTTATGCCTTGTAGGGAGTGGAATATGACTGTCAACAAAAGTGCTGCATTCTGTTGATTTAGTGTGGACAGAACACCTTGGGAATCTGGATGCTCCCTGGGTTTTATCAACAAAACTCCAGTGTTTCTGACAAAACCTCTAATGTAGACATAGCCAGATGCAGTAATTGCAATAGTTAAGATTGGTTTCAGTTCTAACTACTTGCTCAATTACTCATCCATTTTTCACAATTTATTTTCTAAAGGAATGTCTCAGCTCAAAGGTGACCAGTTTAGGAAAATTGAAGCCAAATTTGTTCCATTGTTAATAATATGAGTACACAAAGGAATGCGTTTCTGCTGTCCATTCTGATTGACTTGTTTTGTTCGTAAGTAGCTTAAGAACATCAAAGTTTCTTCTATTTCCTTCACCAGGGAGGGCAAGACAATTCAAGTTTGAAGAAAACAGATTCTGTATTTGTAAAGTTCTGACTGAAGTTTTAAGATGCCGCCATGCACGCAGATAGAAGATAAAATGTATTCTTTTTTGTGTTAAGGGGTTCCTAAAACTCTATGATGATCTGGAAAGCAGAAGGTGTTTTAGCTGTGCCTGAGACATCTTTTGAACACTAACCGTTTTGAGTTAAGTATAGCTTAGTTAACGTGAGCTCGGCTTCAATTAAGGACTCTTCGAGTAAGGATTCTTCACTTAGGGCTTGTCATTACCAAAATTTCTAGTCGCGTTGTACCATGTATTAGTAAACGTATGTTAACTGAATGATTGTAAATTTTAGTGTAAAAATGAAACAGGACACAAAAATTAGTTTCCCGCTGCATTTAACTCTAAAGTTTTTTGTTTTTTTTGTTAGTTTACACTGGAATGTTTAAAACTAACAAGAAGCCCTGTGGCACCTTATAGATATTTTGGAGCATAAGCTTTCAGGGGCAAAGACCCGCTTAGCTTATGCTTCAAAATATCTATTAGTCAGTAAGGTGCCGCAGGATTTCTTGTTAGTTTTGAAGATACAGACTAACTCAGCTTCCCCTCCGATGGAATGTTTAAATTTGTTTTAACACAGGTGAACAAGCCATCAGCCGAGAGTATCTCAAGTAACATAGCATCACTGAACTCTCTACACCTATTTCACCATCTGGGGAAGTATAAAAAGTACTTTAGACATCTCTTTTTTTTAAAAACTAAGAAGGAGGAGTTAAATGAAAGATTAAATTTAAGAAACTTAATGCCATTACAATGTTAAAGTTAAGAAATCAAAGGTGCAAAATTTAGGCAATGCCTACGCTACAAAGCCTATCATGGCCTAGCAGTGTCCACTGGCAGCATTTTTGTGACAGGGTAGGTAAATCACCTCCCGGAATTATGTTAGAAAGAAAAGCACTTCTGTTGGTATAGCTGTGTGTATACTGTGGGTCTTGCTGGCATAGCTATGCTGGTTATGGAGGTGATTTTTTCACACCCCTGACCAACATAGCTACGTTGCTATAACTTTTAACTATAGACCAAACCTTGATAATCTCCAGAATGACATAGTGTCAGAAACTAATTTCTTTCATGTGGCACACTACAGTCTATTCCTGTCTGCTTTGCTAACAACTGGATGGTATCATTTAGACACTAGCCTGTGTTGGGGACAGTTTAGAGTTGCATCATTATAGTGGTTTCTCTGGGAAGCACTACATTTCTGGAATTTCCCAATCCCTTCTACAGAACAGAGGAAGCATAGCTGCTGCGCCACATTTCTTAAGAAGCTACAGCAAGTGCTCCTTTTTGTGTGTAATGTAAAGGGGAGATGAGCTCATGAAAGCATTTGTGCTTGGGGAATAATTTTACGAGACAGCCTGAGAGATGGAGAGGCAACTCTTTTGATTTCCTCAAAGCTCCTGGCCGGCTCACATATCTCTTTTCATTCCCCATTAAATTAAATCAAATCATACAAGTGATGGATATTCATTGCTAACATGAGGGAGTTGGCAAAAGTTCACAAAGCTTTTAGGGTACAGAAATACCCTGCAGTGGCCTGCGTCCATGCAAATAAATGAGAAGTGAACTCAGCAGTTTGATTTGCAAAATATTTGAAATGGAGCTATTTTTAATATTCAGCCACCTTCAGGATATTCTTCTGTCTAGGCACAGAAAATAAAAGGCCTGACAGACCACTTTTGCTTCTTGATAATTCAGGAGCAGTGATGAATTCACTAGCAACCCAGGCACTGAGAAACATTTGGTAAAAGATAGGTATAAACCACCAGAGATAACACTGATTATTGCATTGCCATTTCTAAGTGCCTTGCAACAGACATGGTTTTGTTCTCTACGTCCCTGTCTCAGTCAGACATCAAGATGTAAATGAAACTAATTAGTATGAATAAAGATCTGAGGGTCAAAATCCCAGTTCTCCTTGGTTTTAGTTAGCAAATTAACACAGCTAATTGCTGTATATTGTAGGAATGACCTTTTTTGGAGTGAAGCTATGTGTGAAATCCAGGCTGCACAATTCCTGTCAGTAGCTTCCCAGGAGCACAGTAGGGGCTATAGCTTCATTGAAAAATAGAGTGTCTTTCCTTCGAAATACCTATCGGGCTCGAATATCCTTGTGGCAACAAGCTCTATAATTTTCACCTCACTATAGCTAGTTGAAGTAAGCCCCATTTTAGGGGGTACAGGGTTGATGACTTTGGATTAGATACATCAAAGTAAAATCTCTATGGGCCTTGTCCTCACCAAGGACTTTACGTCGAGATAACTATCTTATGTCAGATATCTCAATTTAAAGGAAGACTCCTTTTTGCAGGGAAGAGAGACTCCTTTGTCAACACGCCATTTTTATATATTCCTGGTTGCAGCATCAATACTTTCAGGGTTTTGCGGGGCTTTGGACATGTGCCCTTGACCATCCAGAACTGAAACCCACAAAAGAGACTACATACCCCCATGACTGAATATTAATGGGTCATTAAAATCTAACTATTTTAAATGTTCATAACATTATATTGCACAAGGAAAACATGAGAATCAAAACAATTTTATTAATCTGCTTTTGTACGGTACACCCCAGTCTCAGAAATGTTCTCACTGGATGTCGTGGCACTATTGTGAGGCAACGAGAAATGTTTTTCATCCTTTAAAAGCTAGCAAAAGATGATCTGCCCAACAATAATTATTGACCTTTTATGTCTCAGTGTACTATACCCAAACTAATTATACAGAACGCTTATGGGCTGCTTCATCCTTTCATCCTGCAGTGATTTTCAGCCAGTTTCAAAATGAGGCCCCAAGGGTGTGCGGCAACAAGCACATCAGGAGAAAATGACATTCATCTGCCCGGTTTTTTAAAAGCTGTTCTTATTTTCTCAGAATTTATGGCTTTTGTGGGGCCGGTTAACTTTGCTTTTGTTCTGATGATCTCCGGCTTTCCACTTGTTGAGTGACAAGACACAGATTGGCAGACAGAAATGGGCTGTCTGCTATTGTTTTATGTATAGTCACAACTATAAAGAATTTAGGAGACTGAATCAGAGGGCAGGCTAGGTGGGTGGTATTGCACTAATGCAGACACTCTCCAGTAGCATTAAAAATGTATTTACAATAAAAATTACTTGATGTTATTCTGCTTCTTGCTTTCTCCACTCCAGACATTGTGCAATGGAGGATCTTTCTTCACCCAGGGAGGTGCTATAACCATAGTGGCACCTTATAGACTAACAGATATTTTGGAGCATAAGCTTTCGTGAGCAAAATATGCTCCAAAATATCTGTTAGTCTACAAGGTGCCACAAGACTTTTTGCTGTTCTTGAAGCTACAGACTAACACGGCTACCTCTCTGATACTTATAACCATAGTGTATCTTTTCCTGTTAGCCATGGGAAGTGACAGTTTTTGGGTTTCTCTCCTACAACCTTCGTCTTTTGCTAAAGATATAGTAACAATTAAAACTTGCTTATTAGCTTATTTAACTAATCAGCCCTAGACTGAGGCACTTACAGTAATTGTTGCATATCGACGATATCATTTCCATGCATTGTAAGTTGCAGAGAACACAAGGGGAGGATAACTCCATTGCCACACATATTGCAAACGTAGCAAGGCAGAACTGAAAGGTCTTGCAACATAGAGAAATGTCAAAGTTTACTGAGGACTGTCCAAGCCTACTGATGTATGTTAGTTTAAGGTCAGAGTTTATTATCTCTTGTTCAAAAGTGTGTGTAGTGTGCAAAATAAATGAAAAACTCTAATATCTATCTATCTATCTATCTATCTATCTATCTATATATAAACTCTAATATATATATATATTTTAGAAATGTTCATCTGTCTGCCCATCCATCTGTGAGTCCATCTATTCAAGAACTCCTCCTAACCAGGAAGGGCTAGGACCACCAACTTTTGTATGCTGCGTCTTCTTATCGTAATTTAAAGCAAGGTACAATTTTAGTTGTGCCCGAACAATGGGAAGTGCCTGGAATTAAATTGTTTCTAATAAACTCGAAAGGGAGGGGTCTGGTAGCAGGGACTGTCATTCTATTGAATGACCACAGTGGAGGGGTGGAGTGGTGGTCAGCCACTTTACCTGGCAGCCCCCCTGCCCTGGCCAGCTGCAGGGAGCCTCCACCCAGCCAACATTGTCTCCTCCCACCCAGGGGGACTGTGTGGTCCTTGCCCACCTCTGGGCTTGGCCTGGGGAGTGCTGGCGGGAGGCCAACGTACTCCACCTGCCTCCAGGCCAGACTCAGGGCAAAAGCTGTGGGCAGGGTGCACAGCCCCTCTCCCTCAACCCCAGAAAGCAGCCAGCAGGCAGGGTGCATGAACCCACCCTGGCTGGCCCCAGGAGACAAGCCAGTGGCAATCCCTACGCCTTATCTGAGCTCCCCACCCCTTCCCTGGAGTTCCCCCTCCTTCCAACCCCCTGCCCTGAATTCTGCATCCCTACTTCCTGGTCTGAGCCCCTCCTCACCCAACCCTGACTCTCACACCCTCCCAACCTCAGCCTCCCACTCTGAGCCCCTCCCTTCCCAAAATCCCTGTCCTGACTCCTGCACCCCCACCCTGCCAGTCCCCTGTCCTGAAAGGCCCGAGCAATTCTGGGTAAGTCTTCTAATGTGTCTCTCTGTGTATATATATGTATATATTTATACACACACATATGAACCATGATTCAGTATTACATTAACTGTGAGCGGGTCAAGAAATAGAAAGCATATTACAAAGAGGGGAAAAGCAGGCAATCAATAAAAGCAATCTATATCTCATTCACATCTTTGAATAAATAATAACAGAATGGATCTAAAATTAGGGCTGAGGAGAAATCTGAGCCACTCTGAATATGGGCCATTTGAATATCTCCAACCACACCTTGATGTTCAAGAGCCAGATATTCAGCTGTTGTAAATCCATTGAAATTGTCACTGATTTACAACAGTTGAGACTCTGGTCTCTCAGTTGAGGTTAACAGGCTTGAATTTATAACTTTCTAGCTTTTGTGTTCATTGTAACACTTGTCCCCTGCCCCTGAGGGTATAGGACCCCCTTCCTGAAAGTCAGAGAAAGGCCTGGATGCTAGCCTGCTTACCCAGAGGTGGCACAGAATTCCTTGTGCTGCAGAGTCAAGCCTGCAAGGTGCTGAGCAATTCTGAGGTTCAGTGATTCTTCAGCTCCTTTGCTTTCCAAGCATCTTGCAGGACTGAGCCCTGTCAGCCAATCACTGAATTACTGTAAGGACAAGAAATCTGTCCACTTCCCCATAGTATGACAAAAAGATCCTGCACTCACCTCTTCTCAGAATGCGAGTGCCAGGATCAGTGGTAGGGGAGCACAGAAAGAGGACGCTGAATCTGAGTTTGGGCTTTGCACTTCAGAAACTGGCATGTTTCCATGTTGTCATGAAATGGCCACCCGGCTTGCTTTGACTTGCTATTCAGAGACAACAGGAGATGTTAAGTACTTACATACTGTGGGCTAGCTATACAAGCTGTGCTGGGCAGAGGCCTTGCTGCGGTAATATGAAGATCATCAGGTGCATGAGCTGAGCCAACTAACGTGTGTGTCTGCTCATCGATTAAGTCTGCTTTGGTGTCTTTCCACTGATCAGCATCTGAGTTAAGTGACTCCGAGCAGCTTTTAGAAAGCCAACGGATTGTTTATTTTCACAAATGTAAGCAGCCAGCAGAGACAAAGGCTAAAACAACAAAAGCTGATACGCATCTGTTCTTAGCTAAACTTTATTCTTTCAGAGCAAGCTTAGGAGGGTTCCACTCAACCCTGATACCCAAGCTTTTGGGCTGAGAAAGATCATCTGCCCTGCTGCATTCTCTGCATCTGTCCTGTTGCATATCCTTCAAACAACTAGTTGCTGCTCTTTAAGGCAGGAGTTTTTAAGGCTTCAATGTCCTTTTGAGCTACAGTCCCAGCCCTGTACAGATAAACCCATAAACCTAGCTGGAGCCAAGCTGATGGGCAATTCCCAAATAATAGCCCACACACGGTTCTGATATGGAGCCTTGATGTTTTCCCCATGTATTTCTTACCGCTAGTCATTGTTTTGTTTCCAAACTGCTACTTTGATTTTGCTCCATTCAGTCAGATGGAATTATATCAAGCAAGTAAAGTGACGTACATATAATAGTAATAAAATATACCTCGCTCTCTTATTATACACAGGGGCTGATTTTGAAAGCAATTGGGTGTCTGAGTCTGCCTATTGATGAGTTAGTTGATAATGATAAAATAGTCGGAGTAATAGTGGTAAACAGACACATTCACCCTCTGCAATTTAATGGCTGCAAAAGCCAGATCACTTGAGATAGGCCTTGCAGTTAACAGAGAATATTAAACAAAATCTCCAGAGTAACTGAAAGCAAACTCTATCTTTTGGGACTTAAACTGCTTCAGTAATGTATAGCCCATCCTCTCCCGCTGCCCAGTCTGCAGCAGACTTCCCATATTCCTCAGTTACTCATGTCCCAAGAAGTCGGGGCATTTTCTGTCAAGTGAAGTGAATTATTCAAACCCTCCAAATCATAGTTTCCCATAGGTCACAAGAGGCCAATAAATTGGTCCATTTTTGTCTTGGGAAACGCCATACCTGTGAGGTTTGAAGTCAGCAGCTGGACAGGGCTCAACAGAGCGAGTGCCAGACCCAAGAGAGTCTGAGGCCTTGTGATCATAAATGACATTTTTGGAGGTTGGGGTCTGGGAAAATGATCTGGAAGGTCAAGAAGGAGGCAGGCAATTGGTGGGAAGAGACGAAAGGGTAAAATGTGAAAAAGAGAAAGGGAAGGAGAAGGGGCTTTACAAAATTTTGAAACTGGTCAGAGTAAGAAGTACTGTAATATTAGAAAAGAAAACCTAGAGGGGGAAAAAACAATATAAAAAGCTAACTAACAAAATATTTAGTACTCCTGAATTATCCTCATCTAACTAAAATTGGGTGCTAAAAATAAATGCTAGCACTGTGACATCGATGGGGCATCAGATAGCATTGCACTCTATCAAGCTTCTAATCAAACATCTTCATCCCTTGGCTTAAAAACTTATGATTGATTGTAATACATTACTAAGATATATGGCCTAATCACTACATTACAACAAGCCGGATAACTCTGATACAATAAAGATTCTTTATTTATGAATGATTAAAAATATTTTAGATCTGCCTATCACTGTAATTGCCTATGCAGGAATGCAGTAAAATCAATGGAAATAAAAAGATCCTAGGAGAAGGGACGCATTAAAAAAAATCATTCTGCAGAATTGCTTTTTGTTCTATTTTTTCTTTTCTCTGGTTTGGTTTTGCTGAGGTAGAGTTCCTTGTTTTACTTGTGATTTAAAGGCAAACTGAAGTGTAGCAAACACTGACAGGCTTTAATAAAGAGATGTACAACGTCTCTGATGTATTTGAGGGAACCTTTGCTGCTTGTGGTTTTGTATATGGTTATGGTAAATAACTATCAAGCTGATTTTTGTGGTCTGGCCTTTGCTGTGAGCACTTGACCACTGGAGACTCATTTAACCTAAATAACCCAACCTATCAGTAGCCCTGCACAAAAACAAAGCAAACAAAAGCAGTAACAAATCTGAGGCAGACCTGCCACCATGACTTGTCTATCCTCTGCACTGAAGCATTTTGTTTCTTACAGTATTAAAGAGTGTGGCTCTGACAGCCTTAGGCCTCAGAGAACCTTGTTATATGTTAGGTTTGTCACTATGAGTTTCCCCTTTCCCCATGGCTGATTCCTGCAGATTCTCATAATAAATGAGCCCAAATGGGAGACAGCATGACAGGGTTGAGGCCCTGAATACAGTGAGCTGTATCTCACAGGGGGATAGCAAACTTTACATCTTGACAGAAGGCATTCAACCTGAACTGAAGCTGCAGGCAAGATTGAGTGTCCCTGTCTCAGTATGTAGCTGAGATGCATAAGGCTTTGTTCCTAAGGGGCTTTTTACTGGGGAAGAAAAAAAGTATTTTATTCTTTTGGGTAGTAGTTATAAGGAGTTAGGCACAAATTAATGTTATGTTCACGATCCACATAAAACCAAACTAAAATGAAACATACCAGCTAAGTAAGGCCCATTCAAAAATACCACTTGGAGCATACATAAATTAATCCAGCATATACTTTTAGTTTATGTACACCACAGGATGTGGGATTGATCATTGTAAAAATTACCTTGATCATTGTAAAAAATTTCCCTGTGGGGGAAAAGTGCATCATTCTATATATCGTTGTGTTTGGATCAATAATAAATTTCATCCTAGATGAAAGTTAAAAGCGATGTTTAACAAAGAAGTATGTGACCCACCTGAATATAGCAGCAGGATTTTTTTTTCTGAGCTCTCATTGAACTAATCTAGCAGGATACCAGAGAGGGATCATTTGCAATCAATGAACCACGAGTATCAGAAGTAGTATCAGGGAAAAAAATCCTCTGGGTTCAGTTTCTCCAGGACACAATATTTTTTATTTTGATTTTTAGCAGCTTCTGAAAACTGATTATAAGTTAGAATTCATCAAAGAAGGGGAGGCTTTTTCCCCGTGGAAAATTCCCTTTTTTGGTAAAAAACAAATTTGTTTTCTTATTCAGCAACTGAATACCAAAACAGTCTCCTTCATAACAAAAAACAAACAAACAAAACCAAAACCCCTTAAAACTGCAAAAAACAAAAATACTTAGTAGTAATTCTCTTACGAAATATCTATATTTTTAGGAAAGTGGATGCTACGTGTGAATATTTTCGTTCAGTCAAAAATCTGTTTTTCGGGTGGGAAAAAAAGACAAAGTGAAAGAATCTTTGTTTTACTATCCCTACTATACGTACTGTCTGATTTACGGTCTCAGACGCACCACATTTCTCAGTGCTTTAGAACCTCTAAACTATGGAAGAGTGAATGAATGAATCTGATTATTTCTTCTTCTGCTGCTTCTTTGGCTTACTGTTTTTCCTCCTCCTATCTAGATGCCACCTAGCATTCTGGCATGCAATTGGTAGGGGAAGATTTTGAAGAGCGGTGAAGAAAACAATGCAGCTTCTTAATTCCCAACCTTCAGCCAGTCATATCCTATCTTCTTTTACTAGCTTACTTCTCTTCCCTTCCGTATTCCAGAATGAAAATTCAGAACACATTATGTTCAGTAACTCCTCCATTCTTTTCAGACTGTCTCACACAAACAGCCTTCTCAATTTATCCCTTACACCGCTTCATCCCTTCCCTCATCACCCTGTCCCTCCACAGTCTTCATTAAATCCATTTTCTGTCCCTGCTGTTGTTGATGGGGAATGACTGAGGAGTGTGTTGCTTCTATTGTTATTCAGCACTTCAAATGCCTGGAGTCTAGCAGATTACCCAACTCTCTGAGTGTGACTGTCTCTTTTTATACTATACATGGATTAGAGAGTAGCAGCTGAAAGGAAGCATGGAGCTAAACTGTCTGGGTTACTCTAAGAAAATGAGATCCACTGGTTCTTGGTGAAGAGCTTGCATTACAAGATGTGCTATAAAAGACTTATGGATTGTTTGGTGCAGTATCTCCCTTGCATGGAGAATTTAGCTCCAAAAATGTAGCAGTGTAGCCTGCTCCTTTGAGAGCCAGGCTGCCTGGACCAGCTAGCCCTGTTTGGAGATAGAGCCCTTTTCAGAACAGGTGTGTGAGCCTAGTAGACTCAGACACACATGGACGAGTCCTAGTATCATCAGACAAACTCAGCTGAATGGGATTTGAGTGGGCTCCTGTAGCAATAGCATGCCCTGGGACAGTGGGTAGAACTGGGAGGGAGAGAGGCCCCTGCAGTGGTTGGGGAATAGCTTTGCTTGTGTTTTTAGAATAAACTCTGCCTTGAGGGAACAGCCTAATCAGACTTTGGACATGGCATGCGCCCATCCTTGGCTGAGGAGTGGCCAGCAGCTTACAAGGAAGAGACTCTCTAGAATGCTCCTGTTCCCCGAGACAAGAAAGGCGTATTGTGGGTTTTGCCATCCCACAATACAACCTACTTAAGCATATGCACCAGTGATGTTTATAAACAGCTTGCGTAAAATTAAGCACGTGAGTTAAGCAGGCTGGAGACTAATATATTTGGCTCAGGCCTGTCTCTTGGAAGTGCTATAGGTCCAGCAGTATTAGTATCATTTATACAGCTATGCCTTCCCTCCATGGATCATCACCTCCTTCTCTTTCATTTTGAGATCCTCCTTTGGGTTCAAAAGTAAAAATACACCCCAAATAGTGAAAAAAATTAGAAGGAAGAGAGCTTTCAAAAGCAGGGCCTCCATTCAAAAGGAACCCCATCTACATGGCCGTTTTGCATTTCGAAAACTGCTCTTCCAAAATGGCGAGCGGCTGCCAATATGCAAATGAGACACTAGATATGCAAATTGTTGGAATAAAGTCTGGATACTGTATGTGAAGCATCAAAGGTTTATTACAACCAGCTGGCGGAGTGATTCTGAACTTGGTTGAGTTTCAGAATGCACTGACAGGCATCAAGTTGTGACTGGTGATATAGAGATCTGATAGACAGGAAAGGATAGGAGCAGACAGTAAGGAAATGAGCATAATCAATGAACAATCAATGAGCAATCCATGTGAATTAACAAACAATCTGGGAGTTACAAAGAGTTTCTGTGCACAGTTTACAGAACATTGTATCTACAAACAACAAGTCCTTTGAAGAGTGCAGTCCCCAACAACGGTGTATAAAGTGATATCTCGTCTGTAATACACTGATGTGTAGAGCAGTGATGTCTCGTCTGGCCTCCTGATGTAATCTTCATAGGGACATGATCATTCGTGTTATCTCTACAGAATCAAAGCAAGTGGGCAATACAGGATCAAAGCAGAAGTTAGTGAAAGAATCGTGTCAGTTGCCCTTTAACTATAGTCCAATTACCCTCCCCACAGGGTCCCTTCCTGGAATGTGGCTGCCTAGGGACTTGTACATCAACTGGGATCTCCTCCCCAGATGGCTGGGGTTGGGGGCAGCTTACCAGATTCCATTTTGGAAAAGTGGTTCTTAGCAAATATCATGGCCTACTTCAAATTTTTATCCTATGCAAATTAAGGCCCCATTTGCATTTTTGACTGGCTACATTTACATGCCACTCTGAAAGGGAGGGGTAATGTAGACACAGCCTTAGAGACAAACATTTATTAGGTCATGAGCTGCTGTGGGTGAAATCCATTTCAACTGAGGAAGCGTGTTTTTACCCACAGAATCTTATGATCTAAGGTGCCGCAGGACTGCCCATTATTTGTGAAGCTACAGACAAACTCAGATACCCCTCTGAGACCAGTCCAAAGAGTTGGAGTTCATTTCTTTTCTCTAGATAATACATTCTTACTCCTGCATAAAATATCTGTAGCCACATCTTCGAACACCTTAGTAAATAATAGAATAGTTTGCATGAATCAGAGAATTAACTTAGACTTTAGTCACAAGGCTCTTGCAAAATCAAAGTGGTGAATTGATCCAGCATCATCAACATGTTTAGCGCAGAAGGTATTACAATGAACTTCATGTTATCCGTTAGAAGCGGCAGCATGTTTGGTGTCTCTGTTCAGAGTGTTTTCCTGGGGTGTGCCAATGGTGCCTCAATGTCTGATTTCAGAGTACTGTAATTGAGTGATAATTGCAGGATCCTATTTTGAACCAACACCATTGAGAGTCCTGGTGAATGTTGCAGCCATTTAGTTAGGAATCCGAGAACTCCAAACAATTTATTTACACAGAGAGAAAGAGAGAGAGACAGATATATTTTAACATACCTCATAAATTGTCTACCCTTCACCACAAGGACAACACATACACATGCGCTTGGGTGGAATCAATTAACATGCTACTGTTGTTCCTTTTTTTAAATCCGTCTCCTGTTCAGACGTGCGCTGTACTGGCCACTTTTTTCTTTATTAAGCGGGTGGGCTTTTGCTAGTTGCACTGAAGTAGGATGAGAGGGTTTTGCAGTGGGTTTTTGGTTATCAAATTCAACAGGGCTAGTAAAGATAACATTTAACTTTAATCATGTGAGAGTTCCTGTAGTAACAGATTTGTTTGACGACTATTGCAAAGATGACCTATTATGAAATGATAAATAAAACTCTGTTGGGTTGAAAGTTCAATAAATAAATTTGAGGAAAAATGCAACTTAGGTTATGAAGTGACAAAGATTTTTTCATGGTGATTGCTCATTTATATCATTTTTCTGCTAATTTCTCAGCTTCTTTTGAGGGTGGCTGGCTACAGAATTAAATGTTGCCTTGCATCTTTACCTTTTAGCTTTACAAAGCCCTGTTTTTATTTTCTGTTACAGAGAGGGTGATGTAAAGAGACCTGAGTATCATTGCTAGTCAGGCAAAGTTTAATATGTCAAGAGAATCACTACGGTAATTATCCTATGCTGCGCTGGCATACCGTTTGCAATTAAATGCGCTAGCACTGTACAGAGTTTATACAGCAACTGCAGAAATTAATTGCTGCATTTGCTCGAGATGCAATACAGAAAGCACAGGTAGTTGGTGTGCAAAGATGACTTTAATCCACCTTAGCAACATTCCCTTCCCCCAGTGCTAGACTGTGTGGGTCTGAAATGGCACCTTATGATTTAGCTCCTGGGGCTACCTCCAAGTTCCAAGAGCATCTTGTTACAATGGCTATGGAAGTGTGTGCTATGATCCAGCCTAAGTTCCCTGCTATTAGTATACTCCTACTACTGAGTCTGTGAGGTGGCCAGTGCATAGGGATGGAATAGGAAAGTGGCTTCTAATGACCTGAGCTTAAGAAAACCATATAAAGCCATTTTTGTTTCCTCCAGCTACAATTCCCAGGTTTCAGTGAGAGATAATTTAAAGCAGTTCTAAACCTTTAGCTATAAAGGAAGCAGCAAGCTGTCCGGCATTTCCCAGTGCCCAGTCTGTCAAGGGTCAATAGCACAAAGGAATCATTTTCACTTGTCTATAACAACAAAAAAATTGATTTGCGGGTCTAGCAGGTTAAATGTATCTATTTATCCAGCACCAGTACACAGTGTGCGTGGACAAAAGGTACCACTGAAGCTTTTAAATAGATTTCTGTTTTGTTTAATGCTCCTTCCATGAACTATAGCAATTAAAACCCAAAGGATATTGACCATGCTTTTTATATACTTACAGAATTTAAATACCATAACAAATACAGATGTTAAAGTACAGACTAATTTGTACAAGGCAACTTAAAGCATCTATTTTTTAGTAGACATTATAGCTATTTAAAAAGTGGCGTTCTATTGCTCTGTAATGCTGTCAGATATAAATTTTTAGAAAATAAAGACATCTAAGTGCACTTATTAGACAGTCTAGTTTGTACAAGGCCAACTTCAAAAGGCATTTATCTGATAAAGAGATGTGCTTTGATATATGTTGGCCCCAAACGGCTACTGCAACATATGTCATGAATTAGATAGCTCCAGTTTTCTTTTTCAAAGGCTAATTATTTTGCCGAGAAGAATAAATTCTCATTCTTGCTCTGACTGAGTTTTACCTCAGAGAAACAAGATTTGCGTATAATTATTGGAACACTGCTCCAACAGCACCCTGAAAGCACACTTAATAGTATGCATCTTTGTTTCTTTAAGATTTTATATGTGTGCCTTGAATTTTTGCACCTAGCACATTTTATGGACAGAGGGAGATGAAGAAGAGTCTGCTCTTTGACTTCTAATTCTTCTCCTATCGACAATTTCCACTGACTTCAGTGGTGGAAGATGATCGTTAAAGGCTAAATCTCACTTCACCCATATAAAAACTTGTGCGGAGGGTTGGGGAGGTAAAGTTCACTCTCCAGTCCAAACCCAGCATTTTTTTAGAATTTGATTTTCCTTTTAGAACTGTTACATTTTTAGAAGCCCCAGTCCCTGCCCTCTCTGTTATGCCATCACAGCCTTCTGAATGCTGAATTGATATAAAATTCACGGGTAATTGCTGTCATCTTGCCTTCAAGCCTTCTGCCACATATGCCTTTATTTTGCTTCCCCCACCATTTACTTGGAAGGATTGAGCTACAGGTTGAACCTCTCTAATCTGTCACTGTCTTGTCCAGCGACATTTGTAGTCTGGCACGATTTTAGTTAGCTGGACAATCACTTATCATGTGGGTACCCAAGTTTCCTGTGGTCCCATAAAGTTTTTCTTTAGCCACTGGTCCTGCCTCTCAGTGTTCTGTGCTGTTATTGGGCTGTAATGTACCCCTGAATGTCTTTTAAGAGCCCAGTAAACAGTGGGAGTGTTAGTAATGCTGCTAGACAATATTGACGTCCTGCAGTCTGGCAAAGTCCCTCATTTAGCCCAGATCAGGTGTTGAGGGTGCTGGATTAGAGAGGTTCAGCCTGTATTAAAGGGCTCCACAGACCAGCACTTCAAAAAGAAAAGAAATCTCTTGCACACATGCATATGTACACTCCCTCACTTGCTTTCTCTATTAGACATTAGAAAGACAAAGTAGGTGAGGTAATATATTTTACTGGACCAACCTCTGTTAGTTAGTGAGACAAAATTTCTTAACGCTTCGCTTCTCTTCAGAAAACAGAAGCTACTCCTTCACCTTCCTTGTCGCTCTAATACAGGGGTGACAAATACTGACTGGCCCATGGGTCAGATCTGGTCCCTCAGAGTTGGTCCCTGACAGGTCCCCACCTCTACATTTACCTGTGCCTCCATAGATATTGGGAGATCACAGCTTTCATTAGCCACAGATTGCCGCTTGCAGCCAATGGGAGAGGTGGGAAGTGATTTACTCGTCCGTACTGCTTCTCGCCTCTCCCATTAGCCACAAACAGCAATCTGTGGCAAACAAGAACTGCGATTGCCAGATACCTGCTGAGGCACAGGTAAACATACTGCTAAGGACAAACCTTGGTGAGACACTGCTTTTTTATTGTCCACTACTGCTCTAATACTTTGGGACTAACATGGCTACAACAAACAATTGGTTAACCTGAGAAAATTTTACCAGTTGTATTAATATAATTATGCTGGGATAACTATTTATGTGGAACCTCTTATTCATGAGCAAGAGTGGGATTTTGTTTTGTTTTGGGGGTTTTTTTGTTTGTTTTTTGTATTGTTCTGATTTTTGATTTAGCTTAAATCTCATATTAGCTGCGTCTACACGTGCACGCTACTTCGAAGTAGCGGCACCAACTTCGAAATAGCGCCCGTCACGTCTACACGTGTCGGGCGCTATTTCGAAGTTAACTTCGACGTTAGGCGGCGAGACGTCGAAGTCGCTAACCTCATGAGGAGATAGGAATAGCGCCCTACTTCGACGTTGAACGTCGAAGTAGGGACAGTGTAGACGATCCGCATCCCGCAACATTGAAATTGACGAGTCCTCCATGGCGGTCATCAGCTGGGGGGTTGAGAGACGCTCTCTCCAGCCCCGCAGCTCACTGGTGGCCGCGTGGAGCGGCCCCTTAAAGGTCCCCTCCCCCGCCCTGACTGCAGGAGGCTGAGGCAACGTGCAGGCTCCTGCCTGTACACGCGGCGGCGAGCCTGCACAGCCCTCAGCCCCTGACAGCAGCCATGGCTGCCCAGCAGCCCCCACAGTGCCCCCAGGGGACCCCCCACAAGAGAAGCCACAGCAGCCAGGGCAGCCAGAGGGCCACGCAGTCTGGGAAGTGGCAGCGGGGCCCCTCTTGGACGGAGGCCGAGATGAGGGACCTGCTGGGGCTCTGGAGCGAGGAGGAGGTGCTCCAGGTAATGGGGAGCAAGAGGCGGAACGCGGATGCGTTCGCTCAGCTGGCCGATGGCCTGGCTGCCCGGGGTCACCCTGCCCGCACTCCGGACCATGTCCGGAGTAAGGTCAAGGAGCTGCGGCAGGGTTATGCCCGGGCCCGGGATGCGGCCAGCCGATCTGGGGCCGCCCCCGTCACTTGACCCTTTTACAGGGAGCTCAGGGACATCCTGGGCTCCCGGCACACCTCCTCCCCTCCGGCCACCCTTGACACCTCGGCTGACGAGCCCGAGCAGGCCCTGCAGCCGGGCTCCGCCCCGGAGGTAAGCCCCGCACCCCGGGGGCCCCCCCCGGAGGCCATCCCCGGGACATCGCGGCAGGAGGAGGAGGAGGAGGAGGAGGGGGGCTCCTCCTCCACCGATTCCAGCCTGCAGATCCTCCTCCTGCCATTCCGGAGCAGCAGCAGGGCCTCCGACCCCCGGGGATCTCCGGACCGTGGGAGCGGACCCACAGGTAGGTACCCCTCTCTGGTGGACACCCCGGGGCTTGAGGGGCGGGGGGAACAGAGATGTGTCCAGGGCCCCCCACATGCTCACATGGCCATGGCCCCAAGGACACCAGGGCCATGGCCCTCACAGCACTGCAGCCATCAGCCCCTGACCCCCGCCACCCTGCATGACAGTGCCATGCCCCATCCCTGGGCCAGGGGGGAGCGGAACCTCGAGGGGCCCCCGGGCGGAGGGGGTCGGACACCCCGCAGCAGCAGTATGCGATGGAGTGGGGGGAGTGCCAAAGGGAGACTCAGGCTACATATGAGCCACCCGAGCCGAGGAGCTCCCAGGGCCAAAGGAGGATCCTGGTGCTACAGCTGGCAGGTGACACCTCTGCCCTGAACAAACAGGAGGGAGGAGCCGAGCTGGCTTGGAATTGGGGGGCGAGGGCGGGGGCCACAGGTAGAGGCTAGGGGAAGGGAGAACTGGTAGGCAGCCAGCCAGAGGAGGGGGAAAGCTGCATCCCAGAGGGGCCCCCCTTGGGGTCTTCTCCCCACGACGGGTTGGAAGGACTGTCTCTTCCGACAGCTGGTGCTGTCACTCCTGCCAGAAACTGGCCATCTGTGGCCTAAGAAACCTCTCCTGCTCTCAGACCCTGCAGGGTGAAGTGAGAGTCGCTCCCACCAGGGGACGGGCTGCAGGGCAGGGGGACCCCTGAACCCCATCCATCACAGCAGCATCTCCCGGGGACGGGGATGGGGAACCTGCAGCACAGGGCGGGGGGGACAAAGGCCACGGCTTGGGGCCCACACTAATGCCTGTCTCCATTCTTCTTTCCCCCCTCCTCTCCTGTGTCCTGCACCTGCACCTGCACCATCCGAAGGACCAGAAGAGAGCGCCGGCGAGGCATCGGTCGTCCCGGAGACCCCTCCGGGACCCTCACTCCAGGGCAGCCCCTTGGCCGAGGAACGACCGGCCCCGCGGAGGGCCAGACGGCGGACCCCGCGCCTGCTACCGGCGGCGGCCACAGACCCCCAGCTGCTGGCCATCCACCGCCGGCAGCTGGAGGTGTCGGAGCAGCACCTCCGGCTGCAGGAGCAGGCGCTGGCCTGGCGCAGAGAGGCATGGGGGGCCTTTCTGGATACCATCAATCGGCTGATTGATTCCCTGGCCCCCCATGCCACGCCGGCCTTACCACCGCCCGCCATGCCCGCTCCTGCAGCCCCACCACCGGCTGCTCCAGCCGTCGCCGGGCTGTCCGCCGTCGCCCCACCACCTCCCCGCGAGGGCCACCGCGCCGAGGGACCCCTGGAGCCACCCGCGACTCGCCGGCACTGCTACCTTCCGGTGGAGCCCGCTCCCACCCAGCCGCGCAGCAGACTGCAGGCCCGGCGGAGGTCCCGGCCGGGCACGCCCACTGCTGGGCTGTAGGGGTGAGGGGCCTGGGATGTGGCCCCCCCCTTGTTGGACAGACTTTGGGGACTGGGTGGGTGGTGTGGGTGTTTCCCCTGTTTGCCCCGTCCCCCCTGTACATAGTTCTCCCCGTTCTCCTCCCTGCTTTTTGTTTTTCTTTTGATGGCGCACAGTGCTTTCATTTTTATTGTTGTACATAGTTTTATTTGTGCCCATCTTGGTTTTGTTGAATGTTTGTCCCTCCTTTTTGGTTTCTGTCTCACATATATATATTTTTTTATTTAAAAAAAAAAAACAATTGTGAGGACAAAAAAAACATTTACGTTCACCCACAAGTTCGTGCTGTCATTTCTCCTGGACAAGTGGGGGGGGGGCGGTGGGGTGCTCCATGGTGGTGTGGGCGTTGGGGCAGGAGTGTGGGGGAGGAAGGGGCGGGCAGTAGGGGGCCTGGGCACAGTTCACCCCGCGGCCTGGTCATCGAAGTGGGCCCGCAGGGCCTCCCGGACCCGGGTCCCCTCTGGGTCCACCTGCCGACTGGGGGCAGCAGGTGGCTGGAGGTGTGTCCTGCCGGCCTCGGCGGCCCAGCCCTGAAGAAAGGTCTCCCCCTTGCTCTCCACGAGGTTGTGCAGGGCGCAGCAGGCACCCACTATCTGGGGGATGTTGTTGGGGCTGGCATCCAGGCGGGTGAGGAGACATCGCCATCATCCCTTGAGGCGGCCAAATGAGCGCTCCACCACCTGGCGCGCACGGTTCAGGCGCTGGTTGAAGCGCTTCTGGCTGGCGGAGAGGTGGCCCGTGTAGGGGCGCATGAGCCACGGCCGGAGGGGGTAGGCCGCATCCGCGATGATGCAGAAGGGCATGGTGGTGTCCCCCAGAGGGATCTCCTGCTGGGGGATGTAGGTCCCCGCCTCCAGCCGGCGGCACAGGCCCGAGTTGCGGAACACCCGGGCGTCGTGGGTGCTGCCAGGCCAGCCCACGTAAATGTCCTGGAACCGTCCCCGGCTGTCCACCAAGGCCTGCAGGATGACTGAATGGTAGCCCTTCCGATTGACGTATCGGCCTCCACTGTGGTCCGGGGCGCGGATGGGGATGTGAGTCCCATCCAGAGCCCCGAAGCAGTTGGGGAAGCCCAGGGTGGCAAAGGCGGCGACAGTGGCACGTGGGTCCCCCAGCCTCACGAGCCTGTGCAGGAGCATGGAGTTGATGGCACGCACGACCTGCAGAGAAAGCACATGGGACAGCCCCAATGAGGGGTGAGCAGGGTGTGCGTGGCCCTGCCCTGCCCTGCCCTGGCCCCCCTGCCCTGCTGTGCCCTGGCCCCCCTGGCCTGCTCTGCCCTGCCCTGCCCTGCCCTGGCTCCCCTACCCTCCCCTGCCCTGCCCTGGCCCTCCTGCCCTCCCCTGCCCTGCCCTGGCTCCCCTGCCCTGCCCTGCTCTGCCCTGGCCCCCCTGCCCTGCCCTGCCCTGCCCTGCCCTGGCTCCCCTACCCTGCCCTGCCCTGCCCTGGCCCCCCCTGCCCTGCCCTGCCCTGCCCTGGCCCCCCTGCTCTGCCCTGGCCCCCCTGGCCTGCCCTGCCCTGCCCTGGCCCCCCCTGCTCTGCCCTGGCCCCCCTGGCCTGCCCTGGCCTCCCCCTGTGGGTTCTCTTACCTCCATGAAGACAGCCCCGACGGTGGCCTTGCCGACACCAAACTGCTGCCCCATGGATCGGTAGCTGTCCGGAGTGGCCAGCTTCCAGACAGCGATGCCGACCCGTTTCTCCACAGGGAGGGCACGTCGCATGGCAGTGTCCCGGTGCCTGAGTGCGGGGCTGAGCCACTGGCACAGCTCCAGGAATGTCTGTTGGGTCATCCTGAAGTGGCGGACCCAGTGCTCGTCGTCCCACTCCCCAAGCACCAGCCGCTCCCACCAGTCGGTGCTGGTGGGGTAGCTCCACAGCCGCCGGCGTGTGAGGCGGGGGGTGGAGCGGGGTGCTGCAAGGGTAGGGGCTGAGCCCTGCTGCCCTGGGGGCATGTCCTCCCCTGGGGCAAGAAGGTGCTCAGCTGCCCCCAACATGACAAGAGCCAGGGCAAGCCCTGCTCCTGCCGGGAGGGCTGGGTGGACCTCTAGCTGCTGCTGCTGCTGCTGCTGCTGCTGCTGCTGGGGGTCCATGACTGCGGCGCTCGGGGTCTGTGTGCCTATATGGCTCGTCAGACCGCGTGCTGTGCAGGCTGAGTGTATGTGGGAGGGGCCCTTTAAGGGAGCGGCTAGCTGTTGCCCCGGAAGCGCTAGTCCGCCCGTTGACCCTGTCTGCAGCTGTGCCTGGCATCCCTATTTCGATGTGTGCTACTTTGACGTGTAGACGTTCCCTCGCTGCGCCTATTTCGATGTCGGGCTGCACAACGTCGAAGTTGAACATCGACGTTGCCGGCCCTGGAGGACGTGTAGACGTTATTCATCGAAATAGCCTATTTCGATGTCGCAACATCGAAATAAGCTACTTCGATGTAGGGTGCACGTGTAGACGTAGCCATTAAGTGAGAAATATTTTGGGTTTTGGCTAAAAACTTTTCAGTTGAGTGTTTTGATTTTATACACGCCCCCCCCCCCAAAAAAAAAAAAAGAAAAGAAAAAGAAAAAAGTTACCTGCCTGCCTTCCCTAGAGCAAACCCAGTTTTTTGACCAGTTCTACTGGAGACACATTGAGCCTTGTGTAATCCACATTCAAGTACCTTGGGACGTTTTTTGATTTGTATTGCCATGTGCTATAAAGACACAGAAAAAGGGAATAAGTAGTAATTTGTCTTTGGAAATATCAAACAGGAAAACGTCAGCGTGAAACCTTAGTGGTGCAATTCACCCAAGCACAGGAGAAGGGCCAGCTTGATAATGACCCAAAGTAGTGTGGACTGATGCATTTTCATGCTCATCATTAGAGTCAGCCGGCACCAGCAGAACAGCAGTAGGTTGATTTTCTGTTTTGGTGGTTCGGGTTCTGCAGCTTTCATGTCACACCATTGCTCTTCTAAGACTTCTGAAAGAAGGGGTGACATGAGGGGGTGCACGGGATCACATGAATTCCTCCAGCTCCTGCCCTCTCCCACACCCACTATCAGCACTGCTCTGGTTCTGGTGCTTGTGGTGGCAGGCCCTCACCTCCCCTGGAGTGGCACAGCCCATGAGCAGTGCGAGCTAGGGGCTGGGGAGGACTGTCCCTTCACTCACTGGAAGTGGTGTGGCGCTTCTGCAGAAAGAGGTGGGTGGTGGGGGGAGCAGTGAAAGGGGGGTGAGGTGGGACAGGGTGTGGGGAGGAGAGGTATGGGTGCAGCATGGGTGGGGAGGGAGACAGGGCATGCGTGGGGAGAGGGGAGGGTCGGGGCATGTGGCTGGTGTCCCCCCAGAACCTGCACACCAGTTGCCACTGCCTGAAAGCACGCGCTAAACCTTGCCCCTCTCAGATTTTGGAGAGCTCTTCAGATTCTAACACCTTGGGTGAAGTACTGCAGCTGTCTTTAGAAATCTCTCATTGGTACCTTTACATTTTGTTAAATCTGCAATGAATGCGCTCCTAAATGAACAACATGCACTGGGTCTTCATCCAAGACTAGTAAAACATGAAATATGACAGAATGTGGGTAAAATAGAGGAGGAAACATACAGTTCTCCCCCAAGGAGTTCATTCTCAAATTCGGTTAACCTATTTTTAACAATTGCCATCAGCATGGAACCATGTCCTCTGGGACAGTGCCTGAAGCACAAAAGGGAATAAAAATGTTTAGTATATCTGGCACGTAAATACCTCGCAAGACAGGCCACAAAAGTGCCATGTGAATGGCCGTTCTCACTTTCCAGTGACACCGCAAACATGAAGTGAGCAGTATTATCTCCCATAAATGTCAAAAAAAAACCCACTCCAGCTTGTTTGACTTAGTATACAAAACATTAGAGTATTTTTTCTATTTCAGATTTTGGCTAAATAAAAATGGTAATACAAGCAATCATGGCCTGAAACAGCAGTAGATCATATTTGATTATAATAGGTAACTCCTGATGGATACAAAGGCTCAGTTACAACCTGGGTGGCAGACATCTGCAGCCCTATTCATTTACATATTATCCAGGGATTTTTAGTCATGTTATGCTAACTCAAATGAGCCAACGTGATTGAAAAATACATTCATTCTGTCCATCCAGACAGGGCCCTAATGAGCTAGAAGATTTCCCACTGTAACTTAAGCATTTCTGCATGTTCCAGTAACATTTATGATGAACTGAGAAAGGAAGAACTATGAAAGAACAGTTTTGTTTGAGTCAGGGATCTGCTCTTTAGCGATAGGCATGACACAAATATGAGTTCTGCTTCGTGGAGCTAAATTAGATTAAACACAAGCCACAAAATTCTGATCTGAAAACAAAACAAAATAAAACAAAACAAAAAAATCCCTGTGGAGTAAAAAAGCCCTGTGGCAGGGCTGGCCACAAAACAATTATTCCCTTTCTTGAAAAATTGAGGCTTTGAGATTTGTTTCTGCTCTGATCAGACTTTTAATTTTGTTCTGGAAAAACTTTGAAGAGAGAGACACCCAGAATAGCCAATAGCCCAGTGGTGAGGGCACTTGGGTGGGAAACTTGGCTGCAAGTCCCTGCTTCAGATCAGGCAGACTCTCCAATCTTAGCGGAGTACCTTACCTACCAGGCCACTGGGTATTCCATGATCTCTCTCAATTGAAATTCCGTCCCAGACTTGAGAAACCTTCCTTATGGAAAAAAGTTTCATCACACTTTTTCAATGGTGGCTGTCAAAACGCTTAAATAATCTCACCCTACCCCCTTCAAACTTTTAAATCCTACAAATTAAAGTAATTGGCTAACCTAAAATAAATGAATATAGCTTTACTGAACTTAATGAAGCTTTGCCTCTTTGAGCCTATACTTTAAATGCAACATTCCCTTCTCCCTGCTGACATCTAATGTAACAGTGTTACACCCCAAATCTGATGGTTGATTTATAAGACTGATGAGGATAGTAGTAACCTAAGTCTTGCAAACCATTGTCAGTCTTTATTATATAAAAGTTGAAATGCTTGTACACAACAGGGGTGTAGCTGCTATTGTGAGATCACTGATAAGCATCCGGCGTTTTATTCCCCAGGGTTAGGGTATTTACATGACTGCACCCACTACAGTGGTCTCATTGCAATTCTGAAAAGCTTCACTGTAAGTAACAAATGTACACAGCTTTTGAACTAGGATAATGAACTGCAGTAGTATCCCCACATTGGGGGTGTAACTGACATGCTTTGCTGCTCATGCCAAAGAAAAAGGAGAAAAGGAAACCTGAAGTAGAAAATAATTATAATAGAGCTGGACCTGTATATCAAAACACTGAGGATTCAAACTCCATTACCAAACATCAGACCTTTGGTCTCTCTCTCTCTCTCTCTAAAATTAAGCAGAGTGGAGTACTGCCTTTTGCACAGCCAAATGTAGAGGAAGTTAGGAGTTAGACTGGTGTAACTATTGAAGTCATTGGAGTTGCACTGATATTTCGGGTGTCTACTTTCCCAGGTTTTTAAAAAAGCAATCTGAAAAAAATCCCCCAATGCCATTATGCAGTCTTATCTTGACACACACCGTTCATAAGTAGGGTTGAAAGCTTTAGAAACATGGCACAGGGCCCCTATCACTGGACAATGCAATAACTGGTAGAGACAGTAGGATGTCATCCTCTGTGAGGACCAACCCTACAAGAGGCTCACAGGCACACACTCTCCTTGCCAGGTGGTTTCACATCTTGGGTTCCATGCCAGGTGCTGGAGGGAAGTGTATCCAATGGACACAGACTCTTCCCTCCTTTTCTGCTTCGCATGGCCCTTTCTGCTCTGACCCCTCCAACTTGTCCCTGTCCCATTCTCATCTCTGTCCTGTCTGGCTTCTCATCCCAGTCCTTTTCTCATCTAGGCTGCCCAATTCTCCACTCCGCAGCCTTTTCATCCCAGTTTCAGTCTTCTTAACCAGAATGTCCTAATCTCACCCTCCCCATCGCACATGCATCCCAGACGCTCTGTCCTAAACACAGCCTCCCACACACACGCAGTCTCCTGAGCCAGCCAGTCACAGTTCACCCTTCTTAGTCCTTCATTTGGTCTCCCTCTGTCTCCAGTCAATTCCTATAAGGCTTCCTGTTCCCTCCCCACCACCACCACCACCAGTCTCCCAATTTTAGTGCCTCCTTTTCCCTCAGATTCTTCTCCCAGTACCTTTGCCCAGCCAGGCTCGGTTCTCCTCCAACACACAAAGCCAGATCTTTATGTGCCAGATCTTTCTCACATTCCCCCTTCACCTCCTGCTCCCTGCCCCATTGGCTTTCAAGCCCTATCTCCTTCCCCATTGTAACCCAGTCTCTCTCCAGCTCTGCCTCTAATCTCACTCTTCCTTCTCCCCACCTACTGGCTCTCAGTTCCCACTTGTTTCCAAGTCTTCTTGCCCAGCCAGTCACACTTTCTCTCCCACATGCAGCTTCCCCCTCCATACGGCCTCGATGAAATCAAAGCAGAGACAGTTTTTCAGCTCTTGTTTCAGGTGCCTCCACAGACGTCCAGAGCTGCAATTGCAGGGGAAGTCCTGCTTAGCTTCAGGTTGGAGCAGGCTCACTGATGACAGTCTTTGGAGAATTTACCTCCTAATATCGCTCTTGAGCCTGTTCAAGCTATGATTTTTTTCAAAGCATTGCAAATTGGGCAAGTTTGGAGTCACACAGCCACATCCCTGACACAAAGGCCACCCCTGTGCCAAATTTCAAAACCTTGCTCTGAAGTGCCATGGCACTAGAGTTCTTCAAAGAAAAACCGTCAACAGATTTATTTTAATCTGGCCAAAGGAACATATTTTTCCCTTTGCCGCGTTCTCAGAAACAGTTCATCTGTTGGCTTTGAACTTTCAAATCAAGAAATCAGTCAACCCTGTGGCTGACACCCTGCATGGCAAATTTCAGCCCAAATGAGTAACGTGGCAAAGCGATGAACAATTAAAACCAGGGTCTTATAATTGGAAGTATTAGGTAATATCAATAACAGGCAGTGCCACTGGCCCTACCTATAATAAGAAAAGGCCCAGAGTATCCAATCAGATTTAAAAGCCAGATTCTTCAATGAGCTCGGGGCAGATTTTTGAAGTGTTCAGTGCTGACGCTTGCCACCAAATTCCCCAAAGAGCACCTCTATTAGCCAGGTACCTAAAGAAGAGCCAGCTTTCCCCAGCATGACACTTACGGTCAAATTATCAGAAGGATTCAATGCTGGACATGCTAAAATCTGCTGAAAATCTGGTCTCTGAAATGGGGGCATAACCAGTGCTCCCTGTAAGCTGAGTGCATGGGCAGCTGCCCAAGAGAGAGTCAGGTACCCTCCAGCTCAGTAGCAGAGCACCCACAGTGGGCAGCATGTCTTTCTATTGGTGGTGCGCACCTGCACATGTCTGGGTGTCCATAACAAAATTTATTCTGCCCATGAATGGGAAAAATTAGAACGAATACTGGGCAGAACCTATTTGGAAAGTCTGGCTCTAAAGCAGAGTTTACCTGTTCTGAGTTTCACAGATCCTTTGTTTTTAACGTTATTACTTTATACATTTATACATACCAATGGCCTTTTATCTCACAAGTAGGAAAGTGAGAAGCGATGGTATAATTCAAAAGCTCAGTGTCACAATACAAATGTATGTTACTTAAACGAGCACAAAACACCAGGTAATTTTCTTCATATAGACTTTGTTAAATATTTAATCCAAACAGAGTTTATCTGCAGCAGGCACTATGGATTACAGACAGGTCAAGATGAATGTTAGGTCAGTCAAGTGAGAAAAAGAATAAATGTGCCAGCCAGCAAACTTTTGCTAAAATGAAAAATAGATTGTTGCCTCCACCAGCAGTTAATCAGTTGCTTTTCCCTAAAAGAAAGAAACCTGTGAACACAGACTTTGGAACTGACAAAGAACAGTTGCTCCCTGTGATTAGCTTCCAGCCATGTGCAGAACAATGTTGCAAGCTCAGAAACAATTAATGGAACAATGTTTTAGTTGGGTGTGTGTAGCTGATGACAAACCACAAGGCTCTCATAACAGCAGTTAAAATTGAGAAAGCGCTCCTTTGACTCTCCAGTGCTAGATGATAGAGGCAGTCCAGCATCCTTTGGAGGGAGAAATCTGCCCTGCCAAGCTTGTCTCTCTTTGGAATTCAGACATTTCATCTATCACATTTGTATTGCTGAGATTGTAAGAGCAGCTGTTGAGTTTTATGCTTGATGTTTTTGCTTCTATGGAAACAGAAATTATTCTTGATTTTTGTGGCAAAAACAGTTTCAAGAAATATAAATATCCTCTAACAAACATGTTTTGTTCTGCATGTGTTCTTCCTTAAGGTTTGTTTGTACTCAGATCCCATTAATATGAGTGAACTTTTGTGCCCACTTCAAGAGGAGGAGAAGGAGGAAGAACAATGTTTTGACATTTGTCACCTTTAAGTGCCTTCTCTTCTGCACCACCCATCTGGCCTTGTCTCCAACACAGTTATTTAAAGGTACCCCTTTTCGTTTGTGAAAGAGCTACAAAAGTGGTAGGCACAGAATTTATCTATCAAAGTGCATGCAAATGGTACCAACTGACTACACAGCCTCTACATGCCCAGGGTCTCTCAAAAGATTAATCAGGGCAATACAATACAGTGATGAGCATAATACTGAATTTATTAAACTAAAATGGCGAAGCTATCCAACGACTTTAGTAACATAGTTTAGGTTTACCTTTACCTGGCAATACAGTAGGGTCTCAGGATTCATGAACTTAATGTTCGCGAATTCAATTATTCGTGAGTCACCGAGCGGCCACTTCCCCTGGGGCTCTGGACAGGAGTGCCAGCAGCTGCCTCTTCCCCGGGGCCCCAGGCAGGAGTACTGGCAGCTGCTGCTTTCCCCAGGGCCCCAGGCAGGAGTACCGGCAGCTGGGCTCCAGGTGCGAGCCTTATTTGCGAAAGTCAATATTTGCGAGGGTTCTCAACATGAAACCCTGGCGAATGTTGAGACCTTACTGTACGAGAAAATGAATTCCTTATCTGTGCCCAATATGGAGGTCCAGAATGTGCATATCTCCACATTGAACTACCTCCATCACACCTGACATGAAGGGCTCAGTCAAAATAATGCCAATGGAGTTTTCAGTAGCTGCTTTCCAAATAAAACAGGGCAATTGTACAGTTACCGTGGACTGCAGTACCACTCCTGGCTTAACAGCCACATGAGCAAAGTGCACCAGCTCTCCCAGATCACGACTCTAGCTGATTATGCCAACAGAGCCGCTTCACGCAGTAACTGGGCTTTTATGTTTCACTAAATGAGACTAAATAAAAGCATGAATCAATGATGTATTATTCATGGTTTCATTGTAATGGAATCCAGAATACTCTTGATGATTCTGATGCTTCAATACTTACACCGGACATGAGAAACAGAAGAAAAGAGAGATGAAGGGAAAGCAAAGGAAGTCCACATTCCTATATTTTTGACCAAAGATTATGATCTTGGTCACAAGGACAGTTCTTTTCACTTACTGTCTTAAAAATAGCTTCTTAAGAAAATTCAGATTGATAAGTAAAGACTGATAATGATACTTATGTCAAAATCCACACGGTAAAGGAAAAGTACATCATATCGGCCATAATACTGGTGGGGAAACCTTTTCCTTAGCTCCCAGGAAGGAAGGGATATTTTACATCCATTTTTTGAAAATGACCTGTAGGTAAATTCCTCTGAAAAAAACATAATCTCTGATCTGCCTCTTAATGATGTAATGGTGAGTCTGCCTTGGCTTTATCTGAGGCTACATTTACACTAGGCAAAATAAGTCAACCACAGATCGAAGCAGGTCTTTGCCCATGAAAGCTTATGCTCCAAAATATCTGTTAGTCTATAAGGTGCCACAAGACTTCTTGTTGTTCTCGAAGCTACAGACTAACACAGCTCCCTCTCTGATACTACTCCAATTGTGTAACTAAAATCCATGTATCTGCACTCTGCTAACTTGGCTGTCCATGCTGTCTCCCATTGACCTCCTTTAGTCCTCGCATCTCATAAGAGTAGAGTGGTTGACTTCAACCCCTGAGAGGTCAATTTTGCACATTCTGAGCAGGTTGATCTTCCAGGGTAGTGTAGATGTAGCCTGAAGCCAGTAGCCTGTAGTACAGTAGCCTGTAGCCAGTTACATTAATCTGTTTAGCCTTTCGTGTTCCTACACACATCCTGTGTAGGAAATCTGACTATATGTTGCATGTCAGTTTCTATTTGGACAGTAGTGATACTTCATGCTGTATTTGCCAGGAGGATGCACAACACAAGCTTAGGTTCATCTCACAAAACTCTGAAAAAAAGTCAATTTTTAGAAAGCAGAAATATTCTTTTTTCTAAAAGCACGTGCACTGTACTGATGGGGATTTCACATGGTTTGTCTATAGCATAATTATAAGGTTCAAGAACTTTATTTAGATTTGGTAAAATAAAATGTATCAAATTCATGCTGGTTAAGCTCTTACACGTGCTCAGCTCTTTTCTGCTGTTGACAGAAGTGCTTAGCACCTGATCCAAAGGTATGTTTATATGGACCACATGGGAAGTACTTTACACCTAGCATTTCTGGAGTAAAAGTCTTATAAATTTTGATTGACTGGTAGGAAAAACACCAAATGTAATGGACTTACAGTTATGTGAAAACCCCTTTAATCACTCTGGGAGTGTAAAAATTCCTAAAAGGAAATGTAAAGCTAATTTACAATTCTGAGAAGTAGGTCTATATAAAAATCATGCTGTCAAGGAGTGAAATAAAATAGAAATTGTGGTGTATTAGACACAGTTGTGAAAATCTTTGTTTTTAAAAGATTTTTTTAAAGTTTTTCAAAAAAAACCATTAGTAAAATCGTTTTTGATGTATTAATGTTTGGTTGTAAACCTTAAAGAACAGACAATTTGTCGTACCCTGTGTTTACACAGGACCTAGCAGAATGATGCCTTAATCTTGACCAATATTTCTAGGTCTTATTGTAACAAACTTATGGAGCCATTCCAGAGTTATACTGGTGTAACTGGAAGCAAAATGAGTCCCAATTAAGTTTCACAAGTGGAAGTCAGAACAGAGTTTGGCCCACTATGCCTGAAGGGCAGGATAATTAAGATTGCTCATCTGAACAAGTCCTGAAGTAGTTTGATATATCTGAAAGTCTCTCCCTTCACTCAGACGCCACATACTTGGTTTATGACTTCCCAGCAGAGCTGGCAGACCTTTCAGTTTGTCTCTGAGTGTGAGCCACGTAACATCATGTCTGTGACACAGGGCAGAAAAACAGGAAATGCTCACACTTTCGGCTCTTTCTGAACCATTTATAAAAAAGCCTTACATGTGATATTTACAAGGCTTTCGCTCTCTAAAATTTATGGGTGCTGTAAGTCCTCTGCTCTTAAACTCCTTGATACATCTCTTCCCTAATGAGCTCTGTCATCTATGGGAACTTGAGTGAAAAGAAAAAAGAAGTATGTTTTTCTGTCCAGAAGCAGTGAGAATATAAAATGATTGGGTTAAAGCCCAGTTTTCATACAGTTAGTGGCTGCTTTATTTTTAAAGACAGAATGAAGCAAACAAATATACAGTGTAGCTCATAAATCTCATGAACTGGAAGAACTAGCAGAAAAAATAAAAGTGGGAGGAAACCTGGGCTGTAGTGACCATGAGATCGTAGATTTCAGGATACGGACAAAAGGAAGAAAGGTGAGCAGTAACATACAGACCCTTGATTTCAGGAGACCAGACTTTGACTCACTGAGAAAACTGATGAGCAGGATCCCTTGGGGAACGAAAATGAAGGGGAAAAGAGTTCAAGAGAACTGGCAGTATTTTAAAGAAGCCTTACTGAAGGCACAGGAACAAACCATCCTGCTGCATAGTAAGAAATGCAAACATGATAGGCAGCCAGCTTGGCTTAATGGGGAAATCCTTAAATTCAAAAAGTATGCATACAAGAAATGGAAACATGGACAGTTGACTAAGGAGGAGTATAAACATACCGCTGGAGGATGCTGGGTAGTAATCAGAAAAGTGAAAGCATAATTGGAACTGCAGCTGGCAAGGGATGTGAAGAGTAACAAGAAGGGTTTCTACAGGCATGTTAACAATAAACGGGCTATCAGAGAATGTGTGGGGCCGTTACTGGATGAGGGAGGTAACCTAGTGACAGATGATGTAGGAAAAGCTGAAATACTCAATGCTTTTTTTGCCTCAGTCTTCACGGAAAAAGTCAACTTTCACATGATGGTCCTAGACAATGCAGTATGGGAAAGTGGAGGGCAGTTATTTGTGGGGAAGGAACAAGTTCTGAGCTATCTAGAAAAACTAGATGTGCACACGTCCATGGGTCTGGATTTAATGCACCCCAAGGTACTGAGGGAATTGGCAGAGGTCATTGCTGAACCTTTGGCCATTATCTCTGGAGACTCTTGGAGATCGGGGGAGATACTGGATGACTGGGAGAAGGCAAACATAGTGCCCATCTTTAAAAAAGGAAAGAAGGACAATCCAGAGAACTATACACTGGTCATCCTTACCTCAATCCTTGGAAAAATAATGGAGGGGATCCTCAAGGAATCCATTTTGGAGCACTTGGAAGAGGGGAAAGTTATCAAAAGTAGCCAACATGGATTCACCAAGGGCAAGTTCTGCCTGACCAATGTGATTAGCTTCTATGATGAGGTAACAAGCTCTGTGGACATAGGGAAGTCAGTGGATGTGATATACCTTGACTTCAGCCAGGCTTTTGATACAGTTTCCCACAACACCCTTGTCCATAAATTAAGGAAATATGGATTGGATCCTTGGACTATAAGATGGATAGAAAGCTGGCTTGATGGTTGGGCCCAACGGGTAGTGGTCAATGGCTCAATATCTGGATGGCAGTCGGTTTTAAGCAGAGTGCCGCAAGGCTCGGTTCTGGGGCCGATATTATTCAACATCTTTATTAATGACTTGGAGGAGGGACTGGATTGCACCCTCAGCAAGTTTGCAGATGACACAAAACTAGGGGGAGAGGTAGATATGTTGGAGGGTAGAGAGAGAATCCAGAGTGACCCAGAAAATTGGAGGATTGGGCCAAAAGAAATCTGATGTGGTTCAACAAAGAGAAGTGTAGAGTCCTGCACCTGGGGTGGAAGAATCCCAACCATTGTTACAGGTTGTTGATCGACTGGCTCAGCAGCAGTGTGATGGAAAGGGACCTAGGGGTTATGGTGGATAAAAGGCTGGATATGAGTAAATAGTGTGCTCTTGTAGTCAAGAAGGCTAATGGCATACTAGCGTGCATTAGGATGAGCATTTTGAGCAGATCTAGAGAAGTAGTTATTCCCCCATGAGGCACTGGTGAGGCCACATCTTGAATATTGTATCCAGTTTTGGGCCCCCCAGTGAAAAAAGGATGTGGATTTGCTGGAGCTGGTTCAGTGGAGAGCAACAAAAATGATTAGGGGTCTGGAGCACAAGACCTATGAGGATAGGCTGAGGGATTTGGGCTTGTTTAGTTTACAGAACAGAAGGCTTAGGGGTGATTTAATAGCAGCCTTCAACTTACTGAAGGGGAGCTCTAAAGAGGAGGGTGAGAAACTGTTCCCAGTGGTGTCGGATGGCAGAACAAGGAGTAATGGTCTGAAGTTAAAGAGGGAGAGGTGTAGGTTAGATATGAGGAAAACTCCTTCACCAGGAGGGTGGTGAAGCACTGGAATGTGTTGCTTAGAGAGGTGGTGGATTCTCCATCCCTCGAGGTTTTTAAGTCCCGGCTGGACAAGGTCCTGGCTGGGAAGACTTAGTGGGGGCTGATCATCCTTTAGGCAGGGGGCTGGACTAGATGACCTCCTGAGGTCCCTTCCAGCCCTATGATTCTGTGATGCTGTGATTCCGTAATATATGCCGTCATGTGCCACCAATGCCCCACTGCAATTTACATTGGCCAAACTGGACAGTCTCTGCATAAAAGAATAAATGGACATAAATCAGACAGTAGGAATGGTAATGTACAGAAACGTGTGGGAGAGCACTTCAGTCTCCCTGGACACAGATTTAAAAGAAGCAGTCCTAAATCAAAGAAATTTCAAAAATCAAATGGAGAGAGAAATCTCTGAGCTGCAATTCATTTGCAAATTTGACTCCATTAACCAAGGATTAAACAGAGACTGGGAGTGGCTGGCCCCTTACAAAAGCAGTTTCTCTGCTATGGAAGTTCACACCTCCACATTAGATTCTAACAATGGGCCACATCCCCCCTGACTGATCTGACTTGTTTTTTCTTCTCTCTTGCTATTTGCTACTGATACTGGGCCATTTCCACCCTGACTGAATAGACCTTGTCAGCTCTGGCCCTCCCTTTTACTGGGACCCCACTCTTTAAATACCCCTCTGAACCCCCTCCTCCCACCACAACTCGTGCATCTGATGAAGCGGGTCTTTGCCCACGAAAGCTTATGGTCCGCATAAGGTGCCACAGGGCTTGTTCTCAAATTGTGACAGTGTATTCTTTATGAACATATGCTTATAAGTATGCCTAACTCAAATATGCTTTATGCAAAATGTTGCATGTAACCTATCATTGGAAAGCTTCTAGTCCCCTGAATGTGTTTATTCTATTTGTGTGCATATACCAATCCTCTATGTGAAGTTAGAAATATGAATCATAAACCTCTTGCTGATCTAGAAATACTAACGGAGGTCCATTAGTGGTACTTAAGGAACTTAACTCCAAGGCATTTGGGACATGATCTGTGAATACTCTTGCTTTTCCTATAAATCTGGACAATGGTTGTTTTACAAAGGCATGAGACTATGTCACCTGGTGTTGGAGTCCGGCTTGAATGTTGTATTTTTACATAGTAGTATGGGGAATTGAATAAAGACTTCCTGCTGTCGGAAACGGGAAGTAAATAATGATTGTCTTCCGCTGACTTTACAGAATATCTTGCTATACCAAAGGGATACATGAAAACACCTGGGGAAATAGAAAGAACTGTAACAATCTGGGTAGAGAAGAGCTGCTGGACCCATGTTAGAAAGAACAGCTCTGGTCTGAGAAGGACCAGAAAGAGGAACTAGGGTGAGAAATTATGATTTCTAATGATTTCTCTTAGCCTATGTCTACATTTACCATGGAAAATCGACTGCTCAGGTTCGATCTTCTGGGGTACCCTTTCATGCATGCATTAAATGACACATTGCGGGGTCAACATTAACCCTGGAACTCCTTGCCAGACATGAGGATTAAGGAAGGTTGATGGGAGGAAAGCTCCTGTCAACCTTCTGCCATGAAGACAGACATCAAAGTCGATGGCTAAAATGTCTATTTTAGTTACGCAAGTGGCATACCTAAAATTATGTGTCAGCCGTTGACTTCCCACGTGAGTATAGATGCAGCCTAAGTCTATTAGGTTTATTTGGTGTGTTTTGTTTTATTTTGCTTAGTGACTTACTTTGATTTGTCTGTAATCACTTGCAACCACTTAAATCCTACTTTTTTCACTTAATAAAACCACTTTTGTTTATTAATAAGCCCAGTATAAATAATTGTTACATGGGAAGGACAACAGCCATGCAGATCTCTCATTGATAAAGGGGGCAAAAAACTTATGAGTTTACCCTGTATAAACTTTATGCTTAGTGAGATGGATTTATTTGGGGTTTTGGTCGCACTGGAGCTGTGCATGGTGAGGTGCCGCGGAATGCAGAGAGGTGGGTTCCAGGGTATTTTCAGCATAACACCTGACAGTCTCAAGGAGATCTTTGTGACCCAAACCCATCGCACAGGTACCTCAGACAATGTACATCTAACAACAATTCACTAACGGAACCCACAATGGAATTATGACCATTTATGTCAATTGAGAATTTGCTACTCCTACTACTACTTCCTTGTTTGCAAGCTTCTCTATTATAAAGACATAAAGAACCAAAGCCCCTGTCTGTGAAAAGGTACTGGAACAAGATGGAATACAGGGTCACATGAGCATATCATACATCCTTGTATGGCTTGCTGACTTACCAGGGCAGGTAGCTACTAACCCTTTGAGGATGAGGCATCTGCCAGAAAAATTACAGGATGGAGTGAGTTTCTTTTATGGTCCACCAGAAATGTCTTCAATGTATATTTTACCTGGAACCTGTGACCTAGGAATTCAGCACAACCTTACATTGTATAAATCCATGAATTAGTTTGTGATAAAAGAAAATTAAATTGAGTGAATATGATGTAGGTAGTGAATCTGACAGTTGTTTTCCCATTTTATAAACTATGCCTCAGGCTATTCTAGGCTAGCAAGGAAAATGTTTAAAATTCTCTAACCTTGACTATCTGTTATTTCTTGAGATATTCCACAAACCACCAGGTTTTTAGACTCTCTGCTTTGAGTTAAGCTTAGCTAATCAGGGAACAGAAGCAGTACCATGTGACATATATAATCAATCACAACTAAGCAAAGTGCTTAGATATCAAATATTGTATATAGAGTATTCGCACCAAACTATTTCATATCAATGCATAGCACAAAAACGAGAGGTGTCTGGAAATAGTATTTTCCATGAATATTTTGTTTTTCTTCACTTTTTTTTTTTAAATACAGCTACTGTAAGTATTGCACAATTTTTCGTTTGGCTGTTTTAGCTTTTAAAAAGCAGAAAGGCTTTTGTTTTTAGTTTAAAAATCTGGAAAATATCAAGTTTTGGTAAACGTGTTCATTTTCCTGTGATGGGGAGAAGCCAGATGACTACCAGAAAGTAATCAACAACAGATATATCAGCCCTAAAGCAGTGTTTCTCAAAGTGGGCTGAGGACCAGTTTTGGGAAATGGCGAACTGTAGCCAATGGGAGCCAGGAAGCGCCGTGGCTAGGGACTCTTTCCTAAATGAAACAGGGCAGGAACAGTAACAGTTTTGCTGAAGTGGGTCTGTGGCCCACTTTAAGAAACACTGCCCTAAAATGAACAAATACTTGTTGCTATGGCAGCAAAACACCAATTACTCCAGTCTAAGACACCTGGTGTCAGTTAAGAACCTCCTGGAACTTTGTTGAGGCAGTTAGTTTAATTAAGACATTTGGAGGCAATACAGAACCCTCTAGAAGTAGTTGAGACAGTTCAGCTTGACCAGGAGCCAATCAAGGGTCATCTGGAGATGGTTAAAAGCCTCTCTTCTAGTCAGTTTAGTGGTGTGCCGGGGTGGTGGGAGGAAGACATACTGCTGGAGGACAGGAACTGTATAGACCCTGTCAGGTACTAGGCAGGAAGCCTGCACTTACAAAGGGGAGGAGGAAAGAGAGCCCTACCTGGAGAATAGACCCTTTGGGCCCAGAAGTCTGAAAGACGAAAACCCCTGCGAAACAAGCAGGGACTGAGACAAGAAATCTCATCCATTGTGTCCACATCTGGAGAGGTCATTACTGACTAGGAGGCTTTTCCATTCCCCTTTTTCCCTCTTACATAGTTAAGTCAGCATAAACCCTGGTATAAGCCAAAGGTGAATGGAAGAATTCCTTTGTAAACTTAGCTACCATCTCTCAGGGCATGGGATTAGCTGTAGGAAGAACCTCTCCCAGTGCTGTAATGTCTGTGCTGAAGAGCTACAGAGGGAAAGCTGCAGTGCTGTCATTGTACCTCTCCGGAAGCTTAAGTGTGGACATAGCCTTAAATTCAAACCTTAGCTTATCACGGTATAATTTCCTGTATGGACAGGAAATGGGCTTTCTCTATGCTGTAAGGGTGTCTGTGAGGCAGACATGTCATTAAAAGTTGAGCAGTATAAATGCTGTTTATAAGCAAACTACGTCCACACCACATGAGCAGGGTTTGGAGTGAAGGGGGGCTCAAAGCCAGGAAATCAACCTTCTGGGGCACTATGCTGTGATGAACAACCCTACTTGGCTCTCAACTTGGCATACAAGTGCTGTCTTCTGATCCTGGCAGCTGGACTGTTCCTCCCTGGATCTGTAGGGATCACTGATCCCTGTGAGAGTGGAAACTTCAGAGTCCACACTGTTATGACCCTCGAACAACAGGACGTGGTGTGTTACAGGGTGCAGATGCTTGTCCGAATCCTCTCACATGAAGGTTGCAGGAAGATCCTGGGCCAAGAGGGGGATGCAAGCTACTTAGCCTCGAAAATGTCCACTTGGGATGGGGTGATAGTCACCCCTTCAGAGAAGGCTTATGAGAAGCCTCTGGAGAAGAAAGAAGGGGAGGAGGAAGAGGAGAATCAAGAAGAAACTGCTGCAGGAGAGGAGGAAGAGAACATGGAGACTCAAGAGTGACCTGCCCAGTCTGACCCCACAGCGGCCAGCAGGACATGTCCTAAGCACATGAAGAATCTTGCCTGGGACTGAGCCCGTCCTCAATCATCTCTCCACTTGAACTAAGCAAATGGTCCTTTGTCGTTTGTCTTGGTTTTTATAGGTTACATTAAAATGGTTCCCCCTTTTTTCGAAAAAAAATGAGCAGGGTTTGCATTGTCCGCAGAAGAGCGCTCCTGCTGACAGCAAACCATTTACACTGCTACTTACTGCAGCAGAGTTTTGTCTGTCGGGGAGGGGGTTAAGCACCTGTGAATAACAGAAGTTTTGTTGCTCAGTTGGTAGGGAGGACAATCCTTTAGAACAGTAAAGCTGAAAAGAGTGGCATGGGACAGAATGAATAGGAGCATTTGCTCTCCATTATGGAAAATTATTGTTGTGAGATACCATGCTAGTCGACAATGTTCTCTCCTTGTTTCAATAGGGGAATTTTTCCCTGCTCTCACTCAAACGCTCTTGCTTGTGGCTAGCAAGCAAGCAGACACACCAGTGTTTCTTAACCTAGCGGTCACGACCCATATGGGTTGGAGATTTTTTGCAGGCGTTAGGAGAGTCAGGGCTGGGGATTTCAGTCCTTGTTGGCAGGCTTGGGTAGTGGCTTCAGGTCTGATCCTGAGCCATGGAGCTCAGGCAGTGGCTTCTGTTCCCTGACTTTTCAAGCCTTGTTGTCGGGGACTGGGGGTGGGGTGGGGGAGAGGGTCACTTTTTTTTATTTTTTTAAGTCCAAAGGAGATTGCGAAAAGGTTGAGCAATACTAAATACACAATGAAACACCTGCTTGCTGTGCATGATATACGTAGCTCTGAGTGGTTCCCTTGTGATTCATCTGCAGTATTTGCCAGTGTCTTTACTTAGGGTAGCTTGGGAGGGGAACCCATTAAAAGAAAGAAAACAAATCAATACCATAATTAGGAAGCATTACATTGGCTAATGATGCCCACTAAAGATCAACCGTACTAACTGTAGACATGTCTAAAGTGCCATGCTTTGCATACTATTTACACATCCTCATCCATGGCTTCCTGCTGAGCACCAGGAGACAGACAAATGTTGTTATGCTGGGAACTGGGAGAAAGCTCATTGAACTGGTGCGTGTAATCTATTTTTCCTGATTAAACGGTTTCCAAGAAGCACCACCACGCAGGTAAGCTCCTTTTGGAGGGAGACAATAGGAGCCACCTTCTAAAACACAGGACGTGTGAAAGGCTGGCCAGAACCTGACCTGTGGTGGTGGAAGGGTTTCATGGGGCTCAGAATGCACAAGCAAGGCACATGCAGGGCAATCTTGAGGCACAGGAGTGTGTCTGTAAGAAACAGAGAGAGCAGATGCAGCCAGAAACACCACAGCTGCAGAGCAGACAGAGGAGGCCAGGACTCAAAAGCTTTTGTCTCTCACCAGCAAAAGTCTGTCCAGTAAAAGATATTACCTCCTGCAACTTGCCTCTCTAGAAGGCCACAGACAGCATAGTCCTGAGAATACTAAGAGAGCTTTTGGGCCCAGTGTTGGCTAGGAAAAGGAGCTTGAAATATTAAGCAAGGAAGCCATCTCCTGTTTGATTCCTACTGTGCTCAGGGAAACAGGCCATTGTGGACTTTGTGAAAAACAGGATGGCACCCGATCTTACACACCTGTTGCTGAAGAGCAACAACACACAAAAGTCATCTTTTGGGATTCAGATCCTACTTGCGCTGTCTCTCCTCCCTTCACTTTGGTTTCTCAGCAGCATTTGGAAAACAGCACTATACGTACTGTGGCTTTGAAGCTAAACCTACTCTCCCGTTTGCTTCCTTCTTTCCATCTCTGATGCTCAAAGGGAAAAAATGCACTTAAATTGGCTCTTGTGGGGCTCTATTCATATTCCCCTCCCTTCCTCTCAACACACTATCCTGCTAACTAGTAGCTAGGGGCACTTATTGTACTATGGTTTTAGCTTTTATTATACAGTCCTCCATCTCCTTTTCTCTCTGAAGATCTCTGACAGATAGGCCAGGTGGCTTGCGTGCTCACCAAAGAGCAACATGAATTCAGATTCCGCTTGAGAGCTGAGAAAGCTGTGATTTCAGCTGGAGTGCTGGCTTTGTGCAATTCCCACTTTGGATGATGGAAAGATTTTCCCCTACCTTTATATTTAGCTTGGTCTGCAACATGACCTCTGCAAGTGAGTAGCCCAAACTGGAGACGTTCATTACCGGGGGTCATAGCGTGCTATCCATTTTTGTCAAACCAAAGCAGAATTCAGTGGGAATTTCTGCTTCATAATCCATGGTTGTTTGTTAAGACCCCAGAGTTGAATCCATGGCAATCAGCATACTTTTTGCCTTGCTTCTTATTTCATAGGCATTACCAGAACCATTCCTAGTGAGCACTACTAGCGAGAGGCATATCTAAGGCAGTATGAAAATAATTACTAGGTGTGGCTACTTTTGAGGTATTTTGGTAGTTTTGCAAACTCAAAATAGTGTTAGTAGGCAAGAATGAAGCCTTACAAAGCCCTCCCTACACACGTTACTGTGATGCAAAGATGTTAGTAACTGTGTTTGGGGTGTGAAAGACAAGATTTATGTTAACTTGCCCTGAAGTTTGGGGATGTGGGAGTAAAAAGAGAGCACAGAAGCTGCTGTTTTTCTATTGGGGTGTGTCTTTTGCTTTCAGTAATTTTTCATTTAACCACAAACATCCTTTCTGTACAAAGCTCCTTTTTATCAGCTTTACCTATGCAATTGCTGATAGGAGTTAAAGAAACAAACCCCCTAAAGCAAATCCCACCCATCTCATGCTGTTGGTGGCTGTGTATTTGCTGAACCAAGGCTTTGGACATATTTGTCAACAAATGCACTGAAGTCAACTGCTGTTTTGCAAAACAGTGTTTTACAATAGGTCTCAACGTGTTGCAAACATAACAACTGCCAGAAAGAAAATAGTCTGGGAGCTACGTTTTCCTCAGCAAAGCAGTAATATCTGGCCTGGGCATATGCTCTCTTCCAAATCTGACTGTGGCAAAAGTTTAGTAGGGCTGCTATGTATGTCAGTAATAGATTTACTTTTGCAGCCTGAAATCACTTTCAATTTTTCCTTTTTGTTCAATGTGGATGTGCAACAGCTTCTTATGCTTCTGGCTGTAGCATCCTAGCTGGATTCTCTAGCAGAGATTTCAGTAGTGAACTCCCAGTAAACAACTGGATTCAGAAGAGCATGTTAAAATTTACTTACTCTGAAGATTCAAAATTTATATCGCAAGAAACCTTCCGATGGCCAAAGCATGTCAAGTTCCCTTCATGTCCTACATCAGGCAGTAGCATAGGGTCCTCTGAATTGTGTGGGGCAAATTCTCTCCAGAGGACAAACTGCACCCAGCACAAGCAAGTACGGAGCCATCAGAGAGATGTGTCTGGCTCCGTGGTTCTGAGGGTTGGTTTGTGCTGGCTCCAGTGGGAGACCGAGCAGTTTAGAAGTTCCTGTAACTCACATCTGAGCTGCGTCTACACGTGCACGCTACTTCGAAGTAGCGGCAGTAACTTCGAAATAGCGCCCGTCGCGGCTACACGTGTTGGGCGCTATTTCGAAGTTGAAATCGACGTTAGGCGGCGAGACGTCGAAGTCGCTAACCCCATGAGGGGATGGGAATAGCGCCCTACTTCGACGTTCAACATCGAAGTAGGGACGTGTAGACGATCCGCGTCCCGCAACATCGAAATAGCGGGGTCCTCCATGGCGGCCATCAGCTGGGGGGTTGAGAGATACTCTCTCTCCAGCCCTTGCGGGGCTCTGTGGTCACCGTGTGCAGCAGCCCTTAGGCCAGGGCTTCTGGCTGCTGCTGCTGCAGCTGGGGGTCCGTGCTGCATATACAGGGTCTGCAACTAGTTGTTAGCTCTGTGTATCTTGCACTGTTTAATGAAAGTGTGTCTGGGAGGGGCCCTTTAAGGGAGCGACTTGCTGTTGAGTCCACCCCGTGACCCTGTCTGAAGCTGTGCCTGGCTCCCTTATTTCGATGTGTGCTACTTTGGCGTGTAGACGTTCCCTCGCAGCGCCTATTTCGATGTTGGGCTGAGCAACGTCGAAGTTGAACATCGACGTTGCCAGCCCTGGAGGACGTGTAGACGTTATTCATCGAAATAGGCTATTTCGATGTCTCTACTTCGAAATTAGCTATTTCGATGTATCGTGCACGTGTAGACGTAGCCCTGGTGAGCAACGTGCATTAGCATAGCTCTGGCCCTTCCCCCAGCCACCCCTGAAGTGGTCCCTAACCTGAGAGGGCTGCACATGCAGGCTCTGCCAGCTTTTCACCAGAGGAGATTTTCACCGCAGCTCGACAAATTCTCAGCTGGCAAATGAAAGCCAGAAACTGACTCCTTTGTAGCACTGGAGCATCCCAAAGGGGTCAGATTTTACTGGCGAATTAGGTCCTGTGTTTTTCTGTGTTTTATTTAATATATTGTGCTTCCAAATGAGCTCTCTCTAGCAGTACAGTATTTATTAGGCATCAGTGAGCTCCAACATATCCAGAGGTTCATTTTGGAGATACAGTTGGAACTTTGAATTCTTCTTCAAACTTTATTAACTGGTACGTATGGCTGCTTTGTACACTTTGGCAATGCAAAATGGCCAATAACCTGGTTTAACGGGCTGGCTAAACAGAGGTTGTGATTTTATCTGTTACAGAGCACTCTACCAATTCACAACAATGGAAAATACATGTTTTTAAAAAAGGTTAATTGAAAATATTTAAACTGTGAAAATATCCAGCTGAAGTTCACTCTGAATATGGGATTTACATTTTTGTTCATTCTGCTTTTATCCAAAACGGTTCTTGCTCTAATACTTTTATCGAGAATCTTGAAGTAATGTAGTGAGTGAAGCAAAAATCTGGAAGCTACACGGATCAGATTAATCCCTATTATAACTACATTGAAGTAACTGGGATTACAGTAGGGATGAAAATGGACCAGTGAGACAACAGGGAACTGATACTGGAAAGGGGATATGTATATTTTCAAAAATCACTAGTAGTTTGGGGTGCTTCAGCTTTTTGGTGCTCAATTAGGGTTGTCTTGAAAGGGTCTGATTTTCAGAGCAGACATTATCAGTCATTTCTGAAAAAATCAAGACCTTTTTAGGTGTTTCAAATTGGGCACCCAAAATCTGGGACAATCAAAATCACTAGTGCCTGTTAAAAACCTATGTCCCAGTTTGCATGACTGTTCTGGTCCCATGCACAAACATAAACACATAGACTGGAGTTTTGAGCAAATACTCACAAGTATGATAGAGGCCTAGAAAGGGTTAAACAACTTGCAGGCTAAAATGACCCATATTCAACTTTCAGAGATATATTACAGAAGCATATGCATGCTAATTAGGGCTATTCCTTATAAATAACTAACATCGCCAAATTAAATTGACTAGAGCAGGGATTTCCAACCTATGGATTGGGATGCAAACATCGGTCATGATTAGATTTGTTAAGGGTTGATAGCAGCTCAGAGCTGCATGTGGCTCTTAAAGAAGCCATTTGCAGCTCCTTAACCCTGACACATCCAGCAGCTATCTCTATCAATAGAGAAGCAATTACATATTACAAAGACCTTTGATATTCATAGCCATCCCAGGCAAGCCACTTAATAGACTCTTGCAGTAAGTAATTTTCACCCCCCACCCCTTTTGCACCCCCTTCTGTTTGATGTAGGTGATTTCTCAGCCTGGCCCTCCCCGGTGCCTACACACATACCTGAAGCTCTCTGTACTATCCACAGGAGGGGTGCTGCCTCATGCCTGTGGGTATACCTGCATGCCAGATGCCACACTCCTCAGTGTGTCTGGGGTAAGGCTGGCACCCTTGTGGCCAAGCCACTTCCAGCCATGGTGGGTACTGGCAGGCTCCCCCCGGTGGGGGGTGGGGCTCATCCGGCCTCCTGTACGGCGGGCAGCAGGCTGGCACCTGTGCCTGGGGGCTATCTGCTGGGTCCAGGTGGCACACCCGACCTTGCACATGGTTGCATGTGGCAGGACTGCAGCATGAGGTCCCACCTGAGCCAGTCATGTGATGCTTGCCTCCCATGCCCTGGGTCGTGTGATGTGTGGAGTAGTCACTGATGGGACCCTTACCCAGCTCTGAAGACACCCAGGATGATTATGAGGCTGCTGCTGGCCTCCAACCCTGAGTCTGACTCCAGCTCTGGCAGGGGTTGGTGCTCAGAAGACTTCTCTTCCGGGGGCTCTGTCTGGGGTGTTTGGGCCATGACTGCCTTGTCCACACTGTGGCAGGGCAAGGATGTGGGTCCACCAAATGGTATGGAGCTCATGGAAATAGGGGCAGGTGGTGGGTCCTGCCCCACAGCATTGGGCAGTGTCCTGAGCCTGGACATAGCCCTTGTGAAGCTCCTTCACCTTGGCCCACCTGTTCCATGGTTCGAGGGGGATGGCCCCATTCGGCCAGGGCAATGACCATCCAGGTGTAGATGGGGGCATTGCCATGCTTTGCCTTGTGGTCTTGGAGGGTCTCCTCCTCCAGCCACAGATCCAACAGGGCCTTGGCCGTGGCCCTGGTTCAGGGGGGGGCCCACCTCTTGCTGCCCTGGTGGGGCTTCTGAGACCCCTCAGGCTGGTCCCTTAAGGATGCAGAGCCATCATGTTTGCTTGCTCCTCAGCCATAGGGCACACTGGCTGGTTAGGGCTGGCTGAGAGGGTGTGGGACACAGCTGTGTGTTGCTGTGCTGTGTGCACAGTCTCAGCTACCTGCAACAGGGTTTCCCAGGCTCCCTGCAGCTTTAAGAGGGGCTGGAGGCAGGGACCATGGATAGCCAGCTGCCGTGGACAGGATGTCCCTTGGGGCACCTGCGCAGCTCCCTGGAGGCCTTTTCTGTCAGCAGAAGCCTCCCCTGGAATGTCCAGACCTGTGTTTTGTCAAAAGATCTGTGCTGACAGAGCCATTCTTCCTTGTGGGGAGTGGGGTGCAGCTGTTGACAAAAGCACCTGTATTCTGTCGACACTTACTGTCAACAAAATGGGATAGGCAATCTGGATGCTCCCAGGGTTTGTTGACAAATCATCTGTTTTGTGGACAAAACCTTCTAGTCTAGACGTAGCCTTAGTGTATTACGATTAGCTGGTGTGTTTTGCTTATTTTAGCTTAGTAACTTACTTTAATGTCTGTTTTTACTTGCAATCACTTAAATCCAATTTGTTATCATTAATAAAACACTTCTAGTTATTATCAAGCACAGTAAATAATTGTTACCTGTGGGGAAGCCACAGCAGTGCATATCTCTCTTCCACAGATGAAGAGAGTGAACATTTTATGAGATTTCTCTGTGTAAAACTTTTATACAGAAGAAGAGACTTATCTGGAGTTTGGTCCCTTTTGAGGGTTGTTTTCCTGGATGCTGTCAAGATCCTATATCTGGACCCTCCCAGAGCTGAGCTGTTTTGGTGTCTGCGTTGCTCCGCTGGGTGATGGGCTCTTACCCAGCTCTGTGTCTTGTCTGGGGAAGACCAGAGCTTCTGGCCCAGCAGGACAGGTTAGTGGGGGACTCCAGAGGGCAGGTAAGTGGGCTTAGTGGCATGATCAGCACACCAGGTGACAGCCCCAAAGGAGGACCATTGTAATTGAACCCATCACATGCTTTCTTTTCTTTTTTTAAATAAATCTTAGTTTAGTTTATAAAAATATTGCCTGTAAATATTTAGTTGTGCAAGATCTGAAATATTAATTGACCGACTGGATAATGTATCTGATCCTTCAGGATTGGTTGTAGAACTTTTTATATGATGAACAAGATTTTCAGCAGTCCTCATCATGTGCGACTTGCCTGTCTGGGTGGAGGCCTAAGGCTTTAAGGGAAATGTGTTTTGGCTTCTGGGTTACCAGAAAGGTACTGTGAAGCTGTTTGGTGCTGGCTTGGTAAATCTAAGTGTTAGAAATAACCTCCAGTCTCAGAGATTTTCTACCCCATTCATTGCAGTTTGCCATCATTGAGTAATCTCAGTGTGTCCCCTGTGGAATCCTGGCCACAACTAATGATAATAAAAATTACCAATAATAATTGACACTCCCATAGAATGTAACATGTATCTTCAAATTGCATTCCATTATTTAATCAGTCTCTACAGCCCTCTTGTGAGGAGGAAATGATCACCCTTTTACAGAAAGGGACCTGGAACACCAATGAGCTAAGTGATCTACTTCCAGACGCACTGGGACTCAGATGCATGGTTAGGAAAACTTCCCTCAAAATGTAATTTTAACAGAAAAAATTCTTGCCCCTCCCCCTACCCACTCCCATTTTCAGACAGGACTCCTATGCATTCACTTGCTTACCCTACTAGATTCAAGACCATACTGTGTGCCTACAGTACAGCAACATACCAGTGTTTCCTCTAATTTTTAACATGCATGGGCAGAATAAATTTTGTTATTGGCACTGAGGTATGTGCAGCCATGCACCACCGGTAGAAACACATGCCGCTGCATGTGGGCACTCTGCTGATCAGCTGGGCAGCACCTGAATTTCTCCTGGGTGGCTGCCCAAGCGCTCAGTTTACAGGGAATAGTATAAAACACATTTTTAAAGTAGGAAACAGAACACAATTTTATTCCAAATAGTACAATCTCAAACATATTTTGGCAGCCTATTCTAAAGTCTTTTGGTTGACAAGTAAAAGGTAACCTTTGATGTGTGGCACCATGAACCTAAACGTAGCAGTTCACCATTATAGGTAAAAGTGAGCACGCTCACTCTTTTTCTTTTATACTGTGGCAGTAATCTGTTCTGGGATTTACAACTGAAAGCTAAGTGGAACTACCCCTCATCTTAATTCATTTTGACTAGCTGCAGTTAAATTAGTCCTTTCAAAGTATTGACTTCATGGCTTTGTTAAATCCCATAAAATTACTTCCCCAAGAAATAACTTTAAACCTACTGGCTATTGTAACTACCCACTGTGTTCCATGACCCCCTTATAATAGAAAGATATGGCTGATATGAATTTGCTCAGGAGTCAATCTGTCACAGGGGCAATTGTAAAATATCAGTTAAGGTTTCACTAATTTCTCTTCTCATTTCCTTTAGCACTCCTGGTAGCTGGATTGGATACTCAGTCTTCCTTAAAAGCAGCCTATTTTGGAGCAACCTTTTGCATTTGTATCTGATCAGAATCTATTTCTTCCTGTCAAATCTGGAAACCAAATCTTTTTGTTAAACAGTTAATTTGCTTCTCTTTGCGGAGGAGAGAGAGGCTAGAGTATCAATGACAAAAAGCCTGCCAGTTCTTCATTCCTTTTTATTTGGTTCACTGATTTTCACTCCTACTGTTCCTCTTCATTGAAAAAAATACTTGAAGAACCCTTCTGAAATATATTACAATATAAATGTAACAAATATGCTCACCTGTGATAAGTAATATGAGCCAAATCACCAGCTGCAGTCACTCCTCATAGATACATTGTAAATTTTAGAACCACATGAATTTACTCTACCTGCACATACATAGATATTTAATAATTGGTCTCTATGTATTTGACTTCTATTAAAATGCCTTCAACATGATTAAGTTGTCATAAAGCCGTTTGTCCATTCCTTACATTACTCCAAATGGGAGAATTTCTGATCACAGTTACTTGCGTACCACTTCACCCAAGTCAATGGGACTCTGCAATTAAAACTAGCAGTAAAATTAGGCTTTATTTCTTTTCTTATGCACTACAAAACCCCCCATAGCTCCTAATTTCTGGAGTAGTGTTAATCCCTGTGATGTTGCTGCAGTGGAGTAAGGAACATGGAGGAAGCAAACATAGATATGATAAGCAAATAGAAGTGGAGCTGAAATAGCTGTTCAGAAATCCACTGAGGACAAAGCACTGAAATACTGATGCTTTGTTTGAAAAGCCAATGTCTTGCAATTAGCAACCAACTTCCTTATAGTTTCTGAATGTTTTGAATATAAGTGAAGACAAAATATCCTCTCTCTCTCTCTCTGAAAAATGTGCAAAGAAGGCTACCATGGAAGTAGAGCTGGGCCCGCTCATAACAGTTGCAATTGCATCTGCACCAATGCTTATCCATGACACAGGAGCAATAATTAAGGTTATGACCTCCCTTGCTAATCACAGGCAAGTTCTATCCGTAGACAGCAGAGTTCCCTTAAAATCTGAGTTAATGCCTTTCAATACAGAAGTAAAAATCTACTAAAACTCCACATTCTTGGCAAACAAAAAGTAAACAAATTTTACGCTCCCCTTTCCCCCAAACTGTCAGTTCTGTTTTTCAAGAGTGTTTTAGAGTTTGATGGTTAGATTTATTTTCAGGGCATGAAGGTGCCCATGAAAAGTAGCTAATCAACTGGAGAACAACAAAAGTGGAAGTAGGGGTAGCTTTATACTTACCAGGTGTTCGACTCACCGCGTTTGAGCTTCTGGAGTTTGATTTTGTCACATCTTCACACACACACAACAAAATCAATCTGTCTGGCTCAGCTGTTTGAGCCTGGTACTCCATGCTGTTGTATGGAATAACGGACGTTGGAGCAAGCCCGAAGAATCACAATCTACACCAGGCCAGACAGTTGATTCTGATACGTCAATTCCAGCTACACTAATGGCATAGCTAGAACTGCATATCTGGGATCGACTTTGTATCCCAGTGTAGACCAGGGCTACGAGAGTGTAACGGAAGTAAGGTCTTTCTGAGTTTGTCTACAGTTTGTTTCTGTTCATTTTATCCCAGCACTGCTCCATTTATTGTGATATTACGTAAAAATTTACACACAAGACATGTTGTTGTAACAAAGATCTGAAACTTATTTACGTCTTTTCAATACAAGGAGTTGCCTGCTGTAGTTGGAAAGCTTAGTGGTTACTAGGCACTAGAGGATTGAGGTGATATACTAAAAATATGAACAATTATGAATGCTTTCTGATGGGTTTGGCTTTCTTTACAGAAGAGAGGTTTTGGTTTTTGCTGTTTTTTAAAGAAACATTATTAATTAGGGTTAGCATATTCAAAAGCACCTAAGTCACTTAGGAGACTAAATCCTATTTTCAAAAGTAATTTAAGCACTTCAACTTCTAAATCTCTTAGACTTTGAATGAAAGGCCTAAGAACCTACGTCGCTTCTGAGAACAGGATTTAGTCATTCAGTTGCTGTTGAAAATTTTACCCATAATCATGCATTACTTTTAAGCATAGGACTATTAGACATTAGCCGAACAAGAGGTTAAATATTAAGCACATGCTTAACCACCTGGGACTGGGACATATTTCTTTAAAACCCAGTATTTCCTCTTCTTTCCCAGATAGCAGAACCTATTTTCATTTCAAATTCAGGAATCTTGTCAGGGGTTATATCAATTGACTCTATTCATTCCCCTTTCCTTAAATTCTAACAGAATGTTTGATTTATATTGGTATATTGCCACACAGGTTAATGTATGAGTAACAAACTGTACTTACTAGTAACAATTCATAGATACCAGGCATTATTCACATACATCAATTTTTTCCATTTTGTTTATGAAAAAAAGGAAACCAGTTTTCATTGGCTCTGCATGTCCAAATGTTTTTGTGAGACGCAAAGAGGGGAAAACTATTTGCATTGCTAACAGATGGTTTATATAATTTATCTCTGTGTAATGCAAACAAGTGGCAACATGAATCCGCCTAGTATTCTTATCAAACAAAATGCAAATTTGCAAAAGACCAGGAAGTCCACTGTATAATTTAAAAAAAAAAGTATTGTTAACAAACGAGACATGAAAACATGTAACCTATAGTATGTCCTTCGAAAGCAGCCTGCAAACTTTAACAATTTCAGATACAGTTTTTGGATTTTTTTAAAACAGCTGCTATTTCCTTTTCCCTGAGTAACACAGAATTTACCTAATTCTACACTTATGCCTAGGTGTAAATGAATAAATAAACAAATCCCTTATCATTACCATATTTTAAGCTTCCAAATTCATTCACAGCATTTCTTTTTGTGATACATTTCTAATTCATATGATCTTTATAATGTGTTAACTACATGTGCATTGTTATATAGGACAAGTTTCTGAGGGGTAGCCACGTTAGTCTATTTCAGCAAAAACACCAGAATCGTGTGGCACCTTAAAAACTAACACATTGATTTGGGCATAAGCTTTGATGGGCTGAAGCCCCCTTCATCACATGCCCCCTTCAGTTTGGCAGGGATATAAACACAGGCAAAGATAGGTGTGTTACCACAGCCTATGAAGGACCAGTATTAATGAATTCAATTCAGTAAGAGTGGATATGGCTCATTCCCAACAAAAAGGTGAGAATATCAAGAGGCTGAGGGAATGACTTTCTGTAGTGAGCTAGCCACTCCTGGTCTGTATTCAGACCCAGTTTGATAGTGTCAAGTTTGAATATGAATTCCAGCTCTGCACTTACCATGCTGCAGTCTGTTTTTGATGATTTTTGCTCAAGTATTGCACAGACTGGAAAGTTGCCATATTTGAGGGGGAAAAAAACCCCCAAAACCCTTCAAAATCAGACTTGATACTCCTTATCTCTGCTTCCCCAGGAACACTTAAACCCCAGCTCCATTCCTCCCATCATGCGGGGCCTCCGGAGCTCCTTTGCATTGCTGCTTGCTGGTGGAGCCTGTGCTCATGGGCACTGCAAAGAGGACAAAGGAGGCATCCATAGGTTTGCGAGAACATCCGCAATATGGCCTGGCCTCCTCTCTGTCCTAAAGGGATGGCTGGGCCAACTTCCTACCTCTTGTCAGAGCCAAGAGGGGGCCTGTGTTCCCTGGGCCCTAGAAGGGGACACCAGAATGCACGGGATCTCACAGCCAGCGCTCAGTGACTTTCTTTAACTCATAGTCCTGTCCACTTAGTGATGTGTGACACCTTACTTCTAAGTGAGCATAATGGAGCCTCAGGTAATGTAAATTAGTATACAACACAAACACCAAGTGGCCAGAGGAGAAAGGGCTAAGCAAATTACATCTTTCTTCTACTTCCTTGACATGTACTTTATACCACTGTTCACTCCCATAGGCTCATACATCAGTGAGTGGGTGCATGTAGGCAAGTTATGTCTCCCAGATGTGGGGATGCAGGCATCTCGGGAATGATCCTGCTGGTCCAGGGACTTCAGCTGGTGGAAAGCTGACTTAATTGGGAACAGAAAGCAGCCCCTTGTATGTGAGCACAGCTGAGGGGAAGCGTGGGTTTTACACTGTCTTAAATGTTTTATGCGAATTTGGCAGTTAAAGCATTAGCCTTGTAAACTCAGGGTTGTGAGTTCAATCCTTGAGGGGCCTTTCAAGGGTTTGGAGCAGGTTAGATTAAAAAATAATAATAATCTCTCAGGGATGGTGCTAGATCCTGGTGTGCATGCAGGGGACTGGACCCAATGACCTCTCAAGGTCCTTTCCAGTTCTATGGTATAAGGCATATTGGGTTTAAGGACCCACATGGAGAAGCCAAGGCTCAACCCAGGATTTGTCTGATGCTGTTTTTGTGTCAGCTCTGCTCCCTGCTGTTTAGATTTCTAAGTTTTCTTGGCTAAAATCTTCAAAAAGACACTTTTCAAACGATGTTTATTTAGAGTTAATTTCACTGTAAGTATCTAATTATGGCTAACAAAAGTGATAGGATCTCAGTGAGACTTGATGCTGTGTAAAGTTAAATACACTGAAGCTTTTGGGTCCAGTCTGGTGAGGGACTATGAACAGGAATCTCTATTATAATATCACTTATAAAACAAATCAAATCCTTGAGCCTGCTGATCGCTAATGAATATGTCATCAGTGAGTGCTCAGAGATGTGAACGTTATGTACAGAATGGTCCAGGTGAAATCCAAAAAGGAAAAAAAAAAATAGAGCATGGGCTAAAGAATGTTTTCATTATACAAATGAAATGGAAAAATGCAGTGAAATTCCATCCATCCCGAAGGACTGGCTCCATTTAGAGGTTAGCAGAATAGCTCTGAGTGATCTCACACTCTTATGGGTTCTATAACTGTCACTCCTAAGCAATTGCTGTGATGTTATGACTAAGGTTAAGAGAATGGGAATATTAAAAGCCTGGCCCCAATGAAGTCAATGGCACAGCTCCCATTGGCTTCAGTGGGGCCAGGCTTTCACCCCTGAAGTTTACTACCTTTCCAGATAGGGTGTGTAATAACAGACAGGTTACGGATCGAGAGGGCCTGCAGCCACACTCCTCAGACTGTTCTAAATGCACAAGGGACCAGAAGAGAATTGTGTGTGATGGAATATGTTGGCGCCAAGGAGAGAGACAATGCAATGAAAGTATTCAGAGGTGGAGCCAGCCTTCCAAGTAAATGAAATAAATTTGCTGTCCTGCAGCAAGTTTCTGTAATGAGTCAGTAGGACGGTCCTGGCTGGGCCTGCAGTCTAAGGTGACCTAAAGGACATCATGCCCTAAAAGTGAAATCGTGTTAGGCCGATAATGAGCTCAAAGTTAAATAAATGCAACCTAATCCTATTGTGGTGATTTTGTCTGCCCAACCATGTTTAAAAACTCAGTGTTTATGTAAACATGGTGGCTGTTCATAGTTAACCTTAGTTTAAATTATGCCCATGTAGCATGTTTTAAATGATTTTTTCCACACTGTATGTTGTCATGTGAACTGAAATGTGTTTGTATATTTTTGAACTCTGCTAATTTTCCCCAGGGAGACTCAGCCAAGGTAATGGCAGGGGCTCCTGTATATGCCACCATCACAATCACATCAATCACCATCATAATTTGGAAGGGTTTCTTCCATTGCTCTATCGCATTGGCAGAAGTTGGAGCCTTGCTGGGAAATGCTGTCTTATTGTGGCACCTGTGACTTACTTTCTCCACCTTGGATAAAAGGCAGGTAGGAGTGGCTCTTGGAGCAAGGGGAATTGGTGTATTTACAGGAAACCCTAGGAACCAACAGATGTTGGAAGAAAACAGGGTGAGACTGGTTTCTGTTTGTGTTACTATTACTACCAGACCCTAGCAAGGGAGTTAATTTAAATAGTGTGTTTGCTCTGTTCAGTACATGTTTTGTGTGCTCTGTATTCACCTGCCACTTGTTTATAGGCACATGGCAGGTTACTAGTATTTCAGTGTGGATGTTAGGGAAATAGGACCATCAAGCTTTTGTGCCGATCAAATGTGTTTTCATGAACATAAAAATGACTCACTCCTTTCCCCACCTATGTCTGTCCTTAAAAGTTATTTCTCATGGTGCTTTCTGTAACTGATAACCTGTCACCTCATTTCATGCACCAGATCTTAATGAAAGCACAGGAAACAAAGCGTAATCAGAAAAAAGCATGTACATGCAAGAAAGCAAAACGCTACACACATTCTGAATTCCCTGCAAAGTGCAGATTTCTCTTTCCTTGTTTTATTTTTCTGCTTCACTCACATGTACCTGATGACAATGAATCGTAAGAATCATATATTCATTTCCCTCTAGTTCTGAACATGGATTTTAATCAGAATAAAGAAGATCATATTATCCTTAAAACTACTCTGAACCCTCTCTTCTTCACTTTAGGAGCATCTCATTAGAAATTTGCCTAACCCTTTCCTACCACAGTTCTGAAAGAACAATAGTAGATCTATCCTCAGGTTCACTTTTCAGCTGGTGTGCTGAGATAATTCCTTATATGAAACCACAATCTAGCCCTACATTAGATCTATTTAAGCTATAGGCCTTAAAAAAGGAACATTCTCTCCTGTAGCTTCACTATGCACATGCCATCTACTCTACTGAGCAAATTGCTACTGGTGATATGCCCAGCCTTATTTTGTGGACTGGTGGGGACCAAAGCCCAGCACATGACCATAGCTACTTTTTGTACCTTTTCTGCACCCCTTCCTCTAAAACTGTCTCCTCTAACTTCTCCATTGCCAGGGAATGTCATTCTTTTCTCCTAGACAAGAACCTGGCCTCCGTAATCCATTCTTTTGAGCTTGAAGAACATATGCAAGTGACAGCAGATATAGAAAGCAGCTACCTGGCTTTTCTATGTCTCTGGAAGCAGTAAGCACACTAGACCTGGGCTCAAGCCTCTCTACTGGGCTCCAATGCCACCCTCAAAGTATCGGTGTTAATTTGTAAAGCAGTTAATAAAATAAACCCAATTACATCAAAGATCTAATTTCAATCTATGAGCCACCATGACTGCAGTGCTTTCTGGGACAAGGCAGATCACAGGACAAAGTATGTGAGAGGTGGGGGACAAAGCAGTCTGTCTTGAGGGGATCTGACTATGAAAAAAATCTTTCAGTGGAGATCAAATCCTCTGACCATCTTTAGAAAAGTTGCAAAGCTGCCCCCAAAACAACAAAAAACAGATGAACAACACTACACCAAGGAGAGGTTTTTGCTCAGAGGGAGAAGAGCCAGCGCTCCAGGGCTAAAAACTTGGGAAGGTGTTCGGCTACTATGGTGAGGGGTGTCAGTATAAAACTCTGTGTACCCAGACAGGAGCAGAATGGTCTCCTCTGGACACTGGTCGTGCAGGAACTGCTGTTGTGAAAGGCCCTTGTTTAACTATTTGCAAAGAGGAGACGCTTCTGATGTGCCCTTGAGATTTCTCAGAAGGTCTGCTCATAATCTAGCCATTAGAGGGTGAAGTCCAAAAGGACAGGGACTTTCTGTGAAACCCTCATTCAACCCAATGACCATACTCTTATTTACTTCACTAGGGCCAGGAGCTTACCCCTGGTCTTTTTTTCTGGCCTCTTAGCATTCTTACTGAGCCAAAGATGTAATAATATCTGCTATTTATAAATAGATCTCTGTGAAACAGGCATGTAAGGGAGTATGGGTGCTATGTGTCTCAGTTCTGGTAAGACTTCAGTAGCAGAAGCAAGTTTGGTGTAGTCTGTCTTTGCCCCTCTCCTGGGGTGGGAGACCTATTTGGTGGTTCCCGCAAAATATCTGCTAAGAGTGAAACGGCCACCTTAACAACCCCCGAGATAGTTGCGAATGGGCTCCGGAGCCCCACCAGTAGACATGTAAAGGAAGTAGTTGAGAGACAAGACAGAAGATATGAAAAACTCATGATTCTTGCAGTAACACATCATATTATTAACAAGTGCAGGACATGCTGCTTCAAGAAGAGTGGATCCAGGTGTTGAAACATACAGAACTGTAGAAAAAGTGCTAATTCAGTGCAGACTGAGGGAAAAGTGAAAATAAAGACAGGGATGGAATTGGTTGTGAGAAGTAATTTAAAGAAGAAAAATGTAACCAAGATCCTTGCTTCCGCTAAATTAATCAAGCCTTGGATTTCAAGCTTCAAGCCATCTCATTTCCTTCCTTGGCATCCCTTTTTCCTATCTGTTCCCTCAATGGTCATATTGCAAATGCAACACCCTCTATTTTAAAATGTCTATTACCATGGCAGATTCTGTCTCAGAATATTGCTTTGTGAACAGTGTCTGTCTCATAAAAGAAATGGAGTGGGAATTCCACATGTTTTGTTTGGGAGTGAACGTGTCTCCTTGAGCTTAAGAGAAGACATTGTGCAACAGATTTTTGATTCTAAAGTCATATATTTCTTATATAAATATGTAAAATCGACATATGCATTGCTGTGAGGTACAGTTAAAAATGGCTAACGTGGGCAGGAATATAAACTGCTGTTAAATTCACAATTTAGTAACTTGGGTTGAAAACTATAACAATTGCAATTATCAGTTAGTTTCCAAGCCAGACAATTGAATCACTTGGCTGAACAGTTGCCCTTGGGGAACCGTTAAGAGAGCTGCATGGATTGAGCTAGAAGTACATGTATACGGACATAAAATCCTTGCCGAGGTGGATATTTCATCTTCTGCATATTTGTCAACTTTCTATTTAGCACGCAAATAAATTAGAGAGGTGACTCTCTGACATTTAATTGAATTCTGAAGAGTGAAGCTGCAATGCAGGACCCATTCAAGTCAGTGGCAAAAGTCACATGATTTCAGTAGGGCCAGGATTTCACTCTGCGTGTTCTACTGAGAAACATGCGTTATGGAAAATTTCTCCTCAGCAACTTTGCTTTGCTTATACATAGATTATTGTGCCAATCTCTGCAACATACCAGACACTAAAATGTGGTCCCCAAAATTACACTTCTCTGGCTGGCCAAAGTGGAGAGCTGGGAAATCTGCATTAGGCTGATGCTTTGGCCAGGAAATTCTGAGTTATCTGGCCTTGAAAGCATATCCCATTGTGTTTTTTTTAATGGTTATATTACAGACATGTAAAGGAACCACCCAGTGGTACAACACAACAAGATTCTCTTAATCCAATTCTCTTAGCAAAAAACCAACTTCATTGTGTTTCTTTGTGGTGTGCCTGGACAGGCTTCATCTAAGGACTGCAGTTTACTGAATTTTATGGATGAAGCTTGCTGGGCACTTTTCTGCTCAGTTAGAGAAAATTAGCTTCACACAGTGGATATGCGTGTACCCTAGGGAAAAACCATCCCTTTTTTATTCGGTTTGTTGCAAAACTGCCTGGTTTACACAAGTCTGTTCAAGCTTAAAAACAAAAATGCTCTCCAGTGTTTAAATACTAGAGGACTGTCTGTAACTGCTTCTCCTTTAGAAAAGCTCGAGTGTATTCCAAATGTGGGTGATTTCCCCTGCATTTTGAGCCATTTTCTATATTCTTAGACATAGGGAGAAGGGAATGTAGCCCTGTTAAACATCTCACTACTGTGTGACTAAGATCATGTCCCACTGTGGATATTTCAGTTTTAAAAGTGAGATGAGACCTGATAGTGATACCACATTAAACACATCTCCTATTGATCCTTTCTAACCTTGCAAAAGCGCTGCCCTGCATTAAGTACCTTTTACTTCAGCACTACTGATGGGACCGCAGATGTTAACTACTAGGCTAAATATCCTCAGAGGTCAGCAGACAGGGCAATTGTGAGGTCACAAATAACAATTTCCTGGCTAGGAAACAATCACTCCTCTGGCCTCTCATACAGCTTGGAGACAACCTTGTAGATCACCCTGCAATGTATTTATAGATAAAAGACTACAGAACTAATACATTATTCCCTGCCCCACACTCCACCCCACAATTTCCTCCACCCAAGATTTCATACTCAAATATGGGTCAAATCCAGTAGCTCTTACTGGCTATGTCTACACTAGCCAAAAACTTTGAAATGGCCATGCAAATAGCCATTTTGAAGTTTACTAATGAAGCGCTGAAATACATATTCAGTGCCTCATTAGCATGCGGGCAGCCGCAGCACTTCAAAATTGATGCCGCTCGCCGCCGCGTGGCTCATCCAGATGGGGCTCCTTTTCAAAAGGACCCTGCCTACTTTGAAGTCCCCTTATTCCTATGAGCAGATGGGAATAAGGGGACGTCGAAGTAGGCGGGGTCCTTTCGAAAAGGAGCCCCGTCGGGACGAGCCGCGCGGTGGTGAGCCGCGTCAATTTCGAAGTGCTGTGGCCACCCGCATGCTAATGAGGAGCTGAATATGTATTTCAGTGCTTCATTAGTAAACTTCGAAACGGCCATGCAAATGGCCATTTCGAAGTTTTTGGCTCGTGTAGACACGGCCACTCAGGCAAAAATCCCCAGTAAGAGTTCTATGTGAGAAAGAAGCTGGGCTATAGGTTATTGGATTATAGTTTTGTTTTATGATCTTTCTCTGCCTTTGGATTTTTTCTGTTTCCTAGTGTCCACTTCAAATGGCCAAAATGCAAAGGCCCTCAGGGAGCTGGAACTTGAGCATCATATGGCCAGTCTGTTTCTTCAGAAAGAAACTAGGCCATTTTTGTAGACGATTCGCTTCTTACCAGCTGGTGTAAATGAGAATAGCTCAACTGGCTTCAGCTGAGGGACCTCCACTGACATTAGCTGGAGAACTGGTCCCATAGATACAACCATGAATAGGGAAGAAAAGAACTTGAATGTCAGAAATGCAGACAATTGGGCACTCTTGGTTGCTTGCCATCTGAGAAGCATGTAATACTAATGCTTTAGAAGAATTAGTAGTGAGTTTGAATCTTTGGAGGCCCATTTCTTGAGTATCAATTAATATGTTTACAAAGTAATTGTGGGTCACCACAGATGGGTATTTTCCCCCTCTGTTTATGTCATTTGTGATGGGTTGGACAGAAATCCCTTTTGGATTGCCACTCAATGTGGTGATGAAGCCACTAATGCCCACCTTCCTGCCCTCTGGGGTTCCTCACCACAGGAGAGGCACAGAGTTGGGGTTACCACCTCACCATAGAGCAGCACAGACACTAAACCAGCTCAGTTCTAGGAAGACTCAGCTATAAGACTACTGATTCCACCCAGGAAACCAACCTCCAAGAGGGACGAAACCCCCGACTAGCTCTATCTTATCCTAACAAAACAAAACAACAGAAATGTAACACTTTAAAGACAAAGAAAATGAATCATAGTCATTTTGTTAGTCTTTAAAGTGCTACATTTCTGCCACTTTGCTTCTTTAAAATACAGACTAACACGGCTATTTCTCTGTTACTATTCTATCTTATCCTGTATACATGTTTTACACAGAGAAAACTTATGAAGATGTTCACCCTTAGTCAATGAAAGAGAGATAGGAGCAGTGGTTGCTCCCCATCCAGGTAACAATTATTTACACTGGGTTTGATAATAAACAAAAGTGTTTTTATTAAGTATCAAAAGTAGGATTTAAGTGGTTGCAAGTGAAAGCAGATCAAAGTAAGTTAAGTTAAAATAAACAAAGGATGCCAGGTAATTCTAATATGCTAAGAAACTTGTTACAAGTTCTTACCCTAAACGCTTGTTCTTATCTCAAGTAAAATGCTTCAAGTCAGAGTTGATCTTTATTGTGGCTTGGGTCTACAGCTTTTCAGAGCTCTTTAGAGCTCCTTGTGTTCAGGTTTCTTAAAGTGTATTCTCTTAGGGTGGGTGAAGCAGTTTTGAATTAGCCTGGACCAATCCACACAAGAAATTCACTTCCTGGACACTACTGTGAAGATAAGCGATGGTCACATAAATACCACTCTGTACCGAAAACCCATGGATTGCTATGCTTATCTACACACCTCCAGCTTCCATCCAGGCCATACTACATGATCCATTGTTTATAGCCAGGCACTAAGGTACAACTGTATTTGCTCTGATCCATCAGACACAGACAAACATCTACAAGACCTTTACCAAGCTTTCCTCAAACTACAATACGCACCTAAGGAAGTGAGGAAACAGACTGACAGAGCCAGACGGGGACCCAGAAGCCACCTGCTACAAGACAGGCCTCGCAAGGAAAACAAGAGAACACCACTGACCATCACATGCAGCACCCACCTAAGGCCTCTCCAGTGCATCATCAGTGATCTGAAACCCATCCTGAACAATGATCTTTCACTCTCGGGGACCTTGGGAGGCAGGCCTGTCCTCGCCTATAGACAGCCTGCCAACCTTAAACAAATCCTCATCAGCCACTACAAATCACAAACCAGTGACTCTAGGCCCAGAACCAGCACCTGCAATAGTCCTTGCTGCCAACTCTGCTCACATATCTACACCAGTGACATCATCACAGGACCTAACACCAACTATACTGTCAGGGGCTCCTTTACCTGCACATCTACTAATATAATATATGCCATCATGTGCCAGCAATGCCCCACTGCAATTTACATTGGCCAGACTGGACAGTCTCTCCGTAAAAGAATAAATGGACGTACATCAGACATCAGGAACAGCAATGTACAGACACTTGTGGGGGAACACTTCAATCTCCCTGGACACTCAGTGGCAGATGTAACGGTGACAGTCATGAAACAAAGAAATTTCAAAAATCAAATGGAGAGAGAAATCTCTGAGCTGCAATTTATTTGCAAATTTGACTCCATTAACCAAGGATTAAACAGAGACTGGGAGTGGCTCACAGCTTACAAAAGCAGCTTCTCTGCCTTGGGTGTTAATAGCTCCCCATTAGACTCTGACAAAGGCTCACATCCCCCTGTCTGATCTGACTTGTTTTTTCCTCTTTTGATAAGTGCTATTGATACTGGGCCACTTCCACCTTGCTGAATAGACCTTGTCAGCTCTGGCCCTCCCTTTTACTGGGACCTCACTCTTTAAATACCCCTCTGAAACCATCCCCCCACTCATGCATCTGATGAAGGGGGTCTTTGCCTACAAAAGCTTCTGCACCAAAATATCTGTTAGTTTATAAGGTGCTACAGACTAACACGGCTACCTCTCTGATAGCTGAAGATAAAGACCTTATTGCTTTACATTTCTTAAATAGACTTTATCCCAGGATCAGAATCCTTTTTTCAGTTTCCACTCCAGGGAAAAGTATTAGATTTAAGATGGATTGCAGTACTTGGTGGCATAGTCACATGACTTCCTAGGACCAGCCACAGTTTGGGTGAAGAGGAAAAATAAAATAATTCACTGGTTGTTAGTTTGAGTACTGAGCCATTATGTTCTGAAAGTATCACTAACAGGCCTTGTTAGCACATTTGGAATTAAACCCAGATTCATACTTCATATTTCTAACTTCACACACAAGAATAAATCCACAAAAAAGATTCAGCAGTTTTCAACTTTAAATAAAACAGAGTTCCAGATGATAGAAGGCCAGTGTGAAAGCATTTACTGTTCTAATTTTAACTTGCAAACTATTTTGGATTAATTGGGCCCATCATGTGTAGTATGCATTCTTCATTTTTTTCAGGAGCTGAGATTATATATATATTTCTTAGCTTGTAATGATCACTTTTGACTGTATTTATTTCTTTTCCTACTTTAGTAACATTTTGTAAACAGAAGGGAAAAAGAGAGGAGGAGCAATAATCTTGAATTTGATGCGTGCAACAGCTGGGGAATGAGGTGAGTGCAATAGATAGTTTATTACGGTGACAGCTGTGCTCCCTACCAAAATATTGGTGCTGCTACTGTGTAGGGAGCAAGCTAGTAGCTTCAGGTCAACCATCCCAGAGGTTCTGTGTGGGAACCAAGAGGTGAAAATTCTCTGTCAGAATTTTGAGATGAACATGAATATTATACAAAAATATTTCAAAGTAACATCATCTACACTAGCAACTGACTTGTCGGTGGTTAACAGTGGGTCCTGTTCAGGGTCCAGCGCTTAATTCTTGCCACACTAAGGAGAATTCATCTGGGGTTATTTAGTTTACAGAAGAGAATAGTGAAGGGAGATTTGATACAGCCTTCAGCTACCTGAACTGGGGCAGGGTCCTACAGAGGATGGAGGGAGGCTGTTCTCAGTGGTGACAGATGACAGAATGAGGAGCAATGGTCTCAAGTTGCAGTGTAGGAGGTCTAAGTTGGATATTAGAAGCCAAAAAAACTATTTCACTAAGAGGGTGGTGAAGCACTGGAATGGGCTACCTTGGGAGGTGGTGAAAACTCCATTCCTACATGTTTTTAAGCCCCAGATTGACAAAGCTCTAGGTGGGATGATATTAGCATGGGTTTGGACTTGACAACTCCCTCAGGTCTCCTCCAACCCTATAGGTGCACCTACACTAGCAAGTTCTTCTGAAAAAAATGGGCCTTTTCTGAAAGAACCCACAGAGCGTCCACACACAAAATGCTCCCTTTCGATCTGTTACCGAAAGAACGGAGTACTTTTTCTGAAGGCTCTCTTCATCTCCCAGATGAGGAAGAACAACTTTTTCTTGAAGATTCTTTCAGAAAAAAAGTCCCTGTGTCTACATGAGCCCCTTCCTTTTGAAAGGGGCATGTTAATGAGCAGGTTCAAAAGATGCTAATGAGGCACTGCAATGAATATGCAGTGCCTCATTAGCATAATGGTGGCCACGGCAAGTTGAAAGTGCAGCTTTTCAAATTGTGTGCCGCCTGTGGAGATGGGACCTTCCAAAAGGACCTCTCCCCCAGTTTTTGAAAGCCCTTCTTCCTTACATCAGATAGGAAGAAGGGCTTTCGAAAACTGGGGGGGGGCCCTTTCGGAAGGTCCCGTCTTCATGGGCGGTGCACAATTCGAAAAGCTGCACTTTTGAATCGCCACAGCCACCATTATGCTAATGAGGCACTGCATATTCATTGCAGCACCTCATTAGCATCTTTCGAACCTGCTCATTAAGATGCCCTTTCAAAAGGAAGGGGCACGTGTAGACCCAGCCAGTCTGTAGATACCCCGGGGGCCCTTTTTTCGAAACAGCAGTCCTCATGGCACCAGATTTTTTGGCTTTGAAAGAACAGAAGCTGTGTGGACTCTCTCTGTTGAAAGAGCAGATTGATTTTTGATCCACTTTTTTGTGTGTGGGCATGCTGTTTTGAAAGAAGTTTTTTTTTGGAAGAGCTCTTTTGGAAGAATTTATTTCGAAGGATCAATGTAATGTAGATGCGAGTCTATGATTCTTGAGCAGTTATTGGGCTCAATGCCACAAACCATCTCTCTGACTGGGGTTGGGCATAAAACAGTTTTCTTGTCCCATGAATATGTCTGAGATTTCCAAATTTTCCCTTCCTCAACTAGGGATGAAAAATTTGAAATCTTAAAAAATGTTCTTGAATCAGAAAAAATGATATTGATCAATCAAAACACTTTGTTTCAGTTTTAACCTATTCTATTTTTTAATGTTGTTTACTTTAAGCTGACTTTGTTTTGAAATTTATTTCAAACTGAAAAACAAAACTTTATTTTAAATTGAGGTGTTCAGATAATTTTGAGACTTTTCCAAAAGAGAGTCTGAAAAAAGAAAATGTTCTGTAAATTTGCATTTTCTGGCAAAAAATTTAACCAGTTCTCCTTCTGCCTTCACTGGGAGTTTTTGCACAGAAAACTTCCAGGATTGGATTGTCTCTACAATATTATTTGAACAAAAAAATTGCCCTTTACTCTGTGACTATTTGTTTATTTTCCTTATGGTTTCCCATAATGAACCTCATAAAAAGCCCTTAGAAAATTGAAGCAGATGATGTCCATCAGTCACCTTTATCTTCTATTTTATTAGCTTTTCCAAGAACTCTAATGGATAGAGAGACAAGAGTTTTTACAGAAGCTGTGCTGGTTTGACACCGTGGGGTTTTTCTTGTCCAATTGCTACACTATTCTGTCCTTAATTAGAGTCTCATCTGATCCTCTGAGGTGAGGCTTGCTAGTGTGTAATTCCTCTATTCAGGCTTAGTTCCTTTATTAAAGCATGGGTATATTAGTCACTTTCCATTCTTGAAGAACTGCCTCTGTTTTCAAGGCTGTATTGCCTCTCTTTAGCAGTAGCTTAACTGTTTCACGCACTATATGCACTTCCTATCAGCAACTTCATAGCGTATGCCTCTTAAAATTCACTTAGGGTCTGAACTGAGGCCTGTTGAAGTCAATCGAAGACTTCTTAGGTTTCTATCATAGACTGTCTCCAGCTGCATCCTCCCACACTCAGCTGATCCCTTACTTGCTGGCTTAGTTTGTCTAACTGAGTCTGATGGCTTCTGAAGGGAGGGACCTTGTCTTCCTATGTGTTTGCAGAGAAATAAGTAGTAGTAATAATAATAATATTAACAAACACAACTAGCATCAGGTCTTTTCTTTATATTTAAGCTCAGAATTGAACAAACTAGAATGTTTTAAAATGATTGAGAGCATATTGTTATCCCTGCCATAGTTACAAATACTTCAACTCTTCTTATGAGGCAAAGGTGATGATATAATTTCCAGTTCCAATTATACCTTAATGCTCTATCATACATGCTTTCTCTTCTCTCTCCCTACCTCTTTCTTTTCACTAATATATCCCAGACCCAGGGTCATATTAAAAATGCTCAGGAGAAAAACAAACAAACAAACAAAAGAACAAAACACTGCTGTTCTTTCCAAATGGGAAGTGAGAAGAATAAAATAAAAGGGAAATCTGCTTCAGGGTAAATGCAATAGTGGTGGTAGTAACAGCTTTTAAATAGCAACATCACCATCTGATGTACAAAAGGTTTCCCACTTCCTCAGAACAGGTCCACCCAAAGCTGTTTGGCTCATGTGTAGTAAAAGCCAGTTTGACAAGACCACATCTTATGCTGAGCTACCTACTCTCAGGTGCTAGCCACAGCAAAGGGTAGACCCAATGAGTGCTGTGACATCAGGAACTTATTGGCTATGTCTACACTAGTACACTACGTCGAAGTAGCCTATTTCGAAGTAAGGACATCAAAAGAGGCTACTTCGACGTGTATCGTCTACACGTCCTCCAGGGCTGCTGCCGTTGACATTCCACATCGAAGTAGTGACGGGGAACATCGAAAAGAGCTGCCCCGGAAGGAAATGTGGAGCACCCATACACACAAGTGCTCCCCTTCAAAATAAGGGGCCAGCAAAGCCCCAAGCTGCTCCCTTAAAGGGCCCCCCCCAGACACACTTGCCCTGCACAGCATGAGATCCACAGAGCTGACAACCAGTTGCACACCCTGTGCATGCAGCATGGACCCCCAGCTGCAGCAGCAGCAGCCAGAAGCCCTGGGCTAAGGGCTGCTGCACGCAGTGACCACAGAGCCCCGCAGGGGCTGGACAAAGCATCTCTCAGCCCCTCAGCTGATGGCCGCCATGGAGGACCCCGCTATTTCAAAGTACTGGGATGCGGATCGTCTACACATACCCTACTTTGATGTTGAATGTCGAAGTAGGGCGCTATTCCCATCTTTGGATGGGAATCGCGATTTCGACGTCTCACCGCCTAACGTCTATTTCAACGTCGAAATAGCACACGGCACGTGTAGACGTGATGAGTGCTATTTCGATGTTGTGCCAGCTACTTCAAAGTAACTGGCTACTGTAGACGCACCCAGTCACTTGTCCTCTACTAGTGGTTGAACTGTTCAGATTAAAACTCAAGAGCCGTTGCAGAATTTACAATAATTGAAGAACTTGGAGCAGGTGGCATCATCCGTGCCTATCTAATTCCCATTAATACAATCTTCTGCAGCTGTAGAGAAGGAGTATTAGATAATAACTCCAAATCCAGGAATGGAAAAAGTGAAATTAATGGCTTTGGCATTAGCACTAACTATCTTGAAGAAGATTATCAATATCAGGAGCAGCGGACAACTATCTCTCCACCTGTGAAATGCAGTGGAGATTTCCCCTGGGCTAGGTAATGGACTGCCTTACCATCCTGGGCTTGGACTATTTTCTGGGGGCTTCTTGCTTAAAGTGACTAGTTAGATGACCAGGGAAGAAGAAAATTCTAATCCTAAAGGCACGTCTATACTACCCACCTGATTTACAGGCAGCAGTTGATCTAGCAGAGGATAGATGTATCACATACAGTAAGATGTGATACTTTGACTGTCAAGCAGTCTACAGCCAACTCTGGTACTCCACCTAAATGAGAAGGGTTGGCAGAATTAACAGAGGAGTGCCTACCATCAACTCACCACAGTGAAGACACTACAGTAAGTATAGCTTAACTTTAGCTTCCTTATTCAGATAGCTGAAGTTGCATAACTTAGATGTATGGCCTGACATAGTGTGTACCAGGCCTATGAGGGGTAGGGAATAGCTCAGTGCCTGGAGTGGTAGCCTTATAAAGCAGGGATTATGAGTTCAGCCCTTGGTAGGGCCTCAAATGAATTTCCTGATAACAGCTTTCAAGTATTTGGGGTGAATTAGATAAACATCTGTCAGGGATGGTGATAGGCCTTGCTGTGAGTGCAGGAAACTAGACTTGATGACCTTTTGAGGTTCCTTCAAGTTCTATGATTCTGTGAGTCAGTGATGAGGAGACAGGCTGGTTAACACTACCCATTGATGGCAGTATAATTACATTGTTTCAGGGCATTACTGCACTTTCCATGCCTTGGAGCAATGTAGTTATACTGACCTAACCTCCAGGGTAGGCAGTTCAATGTTGTTGGGAGGGCTTCTCCCATCAGACGTAGATACTGCCGCTCAGGGAGATGGCGTATCTATGCTGAAAGAAGAAAGAAGCTCTCCCATCCACTTGTAGGTAGTGGCTTTGCTGCATTGCTGTAAGTGTAGATAAGCCCTCCGGGGAGAGCTGAGAGAAGATTTTCCACAAGGATTCATTTTAAAATTCAGGCTTAGGCTTCTGTTTTCTTCAGCATCCCCATGTGTACAATGGAACGGTTAATAATAATGCTTGCTTACCACATGATGGGCAGAGCTACGAGGGTTATTTCATGTTTGTAGGGTACTTTGAAGCACTCAGGTGGAAGAAGTAAAATGTAATGATCAGTATATTGTGGTTACATAGTTGGCAATTCTGTGCATGACTTCATTCAATCTAGTATTTCCCATTTCATGTCACACTTCCTCATGTGCTATCAGTTCAATTTCCTTGGATGTATGGTACCTCCAACCGAACTATCTCATAGCTGTGGAATTATGAAGAGCCAATTATTCAAGAGCAGTAAAACCAAAGGTTTTCTGGCCTGTTACCAGTAGAGCTATCATTGCTTAAGTCCCTTTCTTGTGTTACACTGATTGGCCCTGAGCTGCTATAATGACCTCTCTCCTATCATGACTAGAGTTCCACCAGTTGTGCCTAATATCTTCAGAAAATTAATAGGCCTTCAGCTTTTTTTTTTTTTTTTTTTTTTAAAGCTTACATGAGGCTGTCTAAATGTTTCCACTCTTCTCCCTTGCAGGACTGAATTCATGCTGAGTTTTTTACACGTAAGCCCTTGGTTGCTATATCATGTATCCTATTTAAGAAAGGAGTGGCAAACTTCAATATCCTATGGAAAGTCTAAGAGAACAGGAAATCAAAGATCTATTACTCAGATCATTTGAGGCCAAATGTTCAATGTTTCAAGCTTGTGCACAAAGCTAAAGAAAAAAAGGAGCTCCTGGTTAGCCATTACAAACAGAATCCTCTAATCACTCAAGAGCAACCACGTTCTTTCACTCATTCAGCTGAATCAGGATGGTGTAACATTTATCTTTCCTGCTGCAACTGTTCATAGCGGCGGCTGCTCACATACAGCACAGCTGTGAGTGTACTGAGGGATAGAGGCTCAATGCCTGTTTATCTTTCTGTGTATCTGCTGTTGCCTCCGTGTCAGAGGCAAATCAGTCCGGGAAGGGGAAGCAACAGCTGCGAAGAGAAAGGAGGAAGAGTGACAAAACAAATGGGCTGACAAGCATTAACTGTAGAATTTCTCATTTTTTCAGGAGAGAGCCTCAGGAAATGAAGTATGCAAGTTAGATTTTCCTTGAGATTACCAAATGCCTGGCCCACCATGGGGGAGCCCAAAGGCAGGAGGGGAATTGCACCAGCCCCTGGAGATTGAAATGAGCCTGAGGCTGTGGCAGGGAGCTCCGGACCCTTTGAATTGCTGCAGGCTCCTCTGGGTGGAGAGGATGCCATGGTGTGGGTAGCACTGAGAGATGAGTGCCTGAGGCCCCACCTCTTCTGGGGGCACAAAGTCACTGCCCCACCTTGCTCTGGGGCCTGCAGTGGCCATCAGTCCTGCTGCCAAGTGGTTCTGAATGAGCTGTTCTTCCGATGTTAACATCACAAGTCCCAAATATTCCAAAACTGTTCAAGCATCACAAAAATCATAATACTTAAAATATTAATAACATTTTTTTTGTTTCATTTGCCTTCTTGGAGCCTTGGCAGTACCCATAGGCTTGAAAACATGACCCTTCTTGGTGGTCATGAATAGTTGGAATGTTTGGAGGGGGGAAAAAAATGCTGAGATTTTTACACTGTGACTTGAATCCAGAAGCTGGGACTTTAAGAAAAGCGCTAAACAGTATTAGACTCATGATAAAGTCATGAGAATTGGGAACACTTAATTTTCTGCACAGGGGTTTTAGGGTTTTCTCTTATAAGACAGCCTAGACATATTTAACATTGTCTCCGCAACATACACGCCTTGAAAAGAGAGTCAGAAGTTCCCAGTGGAAGATAATACAAAATTCCGTGGGCCAGAATCCACAGCTGATATAAAAATTCCATGCACTTTAATGTCACAAGTACTAATCTGTAACAGCTGAGGAGATCTGTACAATTGCCCTCTAATCCCCAATTTTTAAAAGGCCCGGGGCTTCCTTTTGTGCTGACAGGAGTTAGGTGTTTAGGTCTCCTATGTATTTTTCAAGCATTAACACCTGCCAGAGTGGTGTTGGTGTATGTCATTGTGATCAACTCTTTGTGCAGGTGTCAAATCTAACAAGTGCACACCCACAGTTAGTGCTGGAAGGGTGCACGAAAGCAGGCTGCTTTCTGAAAACAGGCTTTCAACCACATGATCCCAGATACTTTGGAACCATTTTTTCAGAGGCTTTGCATGACCTGAAATTTTATTTGAAATTTGAATACGTTCTTCAGACTTTTTAGACCCTGGGGCCCAATCTTTTGTTGAAATCAATGGCAAAACTCATCGACTTCAACGGAAGCAGGATTGAGTCCATTATAAGTTTGATCCTGTGAATGACTGGGCTGCTGCAAATTGCGAAGCACCCTCAGTAAATTTCAGTGCCAGGCAATGAGAGTTGAGGTTGAGGTAACTAAGCAGCACATGTAAGTAAACTAAAAGCTTCCATAAGATTCCTCAAAATTGTTGACCAATGACTGGCTGGAATAGGAGGGGAAAAGAGACTGGGGCCTCAAAAGAGAACATATGTTTGGTGTCATTCACAATGATTGTTTAACTAAAATGGTCCCAGAGGGGTAACACAATATAAGAAGATAACCCTTAGTGCTATCACCAGTGTTCCCTGGAAGCTGAGCACTTGGGTAACTGTTCAGGAGAGATTCAGGTGCCGCCCATCTGATTAGTGGAGCCAGCAGTGTGTGTTTCTACTGACGGTGCACATCACACGTGCCACGGTGAACATAACAAAATGTATTCTGCCTCTGGGTGGAAAAAATAGAAGGAATACTGGCTCTTACCCCCATGTTTGAAACTGACACATCCCTCCTGCGAAGCACAGCTTTTAGGGCATGGCCAGCTTTGTGAATTTGCCAGGTGCAGTAATAATTTGCCGGTGTATAGCCAGGTGAATTTGAAAATGACTTCAGCTGTGCTCTTGCTGCTCTTGTTTACTAGATGGCTTATCGGGAAGCAAGCCAGTTTCTGGCAGGATACTTGCCGAAACAGTGAATGTTAACTGGATATTAGTAAAAATGAATTTTAAATTTGTAATCGTGGATATTCATACTGGATACCTGAGTCAAACCAGCCATTTCAGGAATTAAGAGTATTGCTGTGTGACCCCAGACTTCCAATCAACACTAACCAAAGCAGATTAAATGTTTCATGTACATGTCCTCCAGCTGGATTGTTTCCTTCTCCTTCCCCATCTCGATCCCTCCATTCATATTTAGAGTGAAAGCTCTTTTGGGTGAAGAACCATGTTTTTTGTTCTGTTTGTACAATTCCTAGTGCAACAGGGCCCTGATCCCTGGCTGCAGTTCTTGGGGTAGCACCTAAAGCAGGTCATAAATAATAATAAAGAATAAAGGCTGAGGTTCTCAGAGTCGCCTTTGTGTTTTGGATACTCATTTCCCTGTGGCAGTTTTAGAAGTCTCAGCCCAAGTGATTTTCCCAAGGTTAGCAGACAACCTGTGACAGGGTAAGGGATAGAATCCTGACAACCTGTGTTCCAGGCTACAAGCCAGTCTCCTCCAAACAGTCTGTGGCTAAGGGCTGGAGTCTAACTTCACTCTGGTGTCAGTATCAAATAACTTTGCTGAAACCATTGATGTAAAATTGGTGTCAGATCAGACTGGCTCTAGGATTTGGTGTCGGTACTTATTTTGTAAATAACATTGAATGGCAAATGTATTTGAGAATAATCATCCTGTGTTCACAGAGAATTCACGAGCAGAGAGGTAAAATTAGTCTGATTGGTCATTCGTTAGCAAATTTACTTCTTGGATCTGTGAGTTAGAGCAGTCTCTGGTAGTGACTAAAACGAATTTCTGAATCTTCACAGCAAACAAGACGGTTCTTTTAGTGGGAGGCCCTGGAGTGAGGCGGGGGGAGAAAGAGAGGGAAAAATGCGAGGATGTTGCTGCATTATACACCACTTTCTGTGGAAACAATTAGTGATGTAAGTGTACTCTTGAAAATGAACTGCTTTAGAATGAGATTACTTACAAGCATCATCTCTGCTAAAATACCCATAAAGAATTCCTCAGTTCTGAGAAGTCATCTTCAGAAACAATGCTTATTGGAATTCAGAGACCATATTTCATGCTGTACATGAAATTAGCTAATGTTTGGGTCATATAGAGCCCTTCCAATTGCCAAAATCTCCAAGGCTTTGCTGTAAGGAAAGCTGATGTAGTGCTCATACCACAGATATGTTCCTAGCCGCAAGCTGCTATCTGAAGCGGGTACTATCAAAATATAGGGACTATCAAAATATGCAAGGCTGTGCTAGTTCAGGTTCAGGTTCCATTTTATTGGAAGCAAGGGAGTTTTGGTGGTTGTGGGTTATACAGAATATTACATTTCCTTCTCTCTGTCTATAAAGGTGTCTGGGCTTTGTAAAAGCTTAATTTTTGGCATTGAAAAGCAAAACAAGTTGTTTTGAATTTGGATTCCTTTTTTTGTGACCCATAAGCCTTCATACTTCAGGGGGATAGGCCATTTTCTAAATAATGGGGACTGGGAAGAAACTGTCCTTGTGGGCAGACTGTTTCACCAACCTTTCCAAAGCAGAGAGCTGAAATTTGACCTTTTGCCCTCTATGTACAGTTCGAGTACCGGTGATACTTTTATAAAGTGACTAATAGTCCTATTTACAACAGCTTCATTAACATATAAATTAAGATGCAGAGCTTTACTGTTGAGGTGCTGGTTGGTAGCATTTGCTGGTCTTTTGTTGATCCACAGAAAGCTTAGCTTTGAGCAAGCTCCCGGCTGCATTTGGGAGGAGGCGCAGTGCTGAGCTCCCACTTCAAGTGCCAATGAAAATGAGCTGATGTACCTCTCTTGGCACCTCTCTTAGAGAGACAATAGTTTCTTTTAAATGTTTAAGGTTTTGGGAATACAGTTAAAAAAACATAGTATTAGGACCCAATCCTGCAACCTTAATTCCCATTGTTAGTTTTTACATGTACAGGATTCCCCATGACTTCTAGGAGGCTACTCACGTGACCATGAGAGCTGTCCTTTAATAGTTTAAAACCTAATATGTATGGAGTTTCACCCTTCTCTGGTCAGAGAATAAAATGACCAAACCAAGTCACTTTGTTGGAATAACTAAACTTCCCGGATGAAATGATGAGCATTCAGGAGCCTCCATCTTGATCACATTATTGTTAACTGCAATGTTAGCACAGAGGGTGGCAGGATCTTAAGGCAGTCACTGTCACTTCAGTATTGTTGGGGAAAGATCAGCAATTTATTGATAAATTGAACTTGATGGGCACTGGCTCAGTTTAACTTGCCCTGTGCTCCACACTGTGCCCAGGCACACTTATACTCTACTAACATGTTAGCGGGATAGCCAGTTCCCATCTGCAGGCAGTCAGCTCCATGATCCTGTCTTGCCTTTTTGGTGTGTTTGGGTCCCTGGAGGGCACACAGAGAAAGGAATCCTAGTGCTCCCCCAAGAAAAGAGCCGATAATTATCCTTAACTCTGGAGCTGTGAGCACAGGCAGGATGCAAGAGTCCATGTGCATGCCCATGTGCTTGTGGAAGGCTGAAGAATAGCCTTGCCCTTAAGCAGAGTATTGGCTCAGTTCTGTGTATTCCATTAACAAACCAATGGAGCCAAACTGGTGTTCTTTTTTTTAGTGGGCAAAACCGTGTGTGGATTTGATTATTACAATTATTTGCAAAAGCGCATTGATTGTCTTGCTTTTGTAAAAACCCAATCCTCGTCCGGGGATGGATCCTAGTTTTCACCTTTCCTGAAAGACAGGATTTGGGGCAGGAGGCTGCTTCATACATTGTTCTTCTCTGGATCCATCTTCATTTGAAATAAATCTGCACAAAGCCAAAGGTGCTGCTGTAAAACATTTGGGCTGCTTCTGTACTCATCCCCTCCTGTCAGAGGGGGCATGGTAACGAGGCAATTCAAGCAGGCTAATGAGGTGCAAAAGTGCATATTCATTGCCTCATTAGCATAATGACAGCTGTGCAAATTTCGAAGTGCAGACTTTGAATTGCAGATTGACAGTGAAGATAAGGACAGCTTTGAAAAAAGCGCCCCACTTCGATATTCCTTTACTCCGATCTAGTTCTGCGGAAGTAAGGGAATGTTGAAATGGAGCACTTATTTTGAAGCTGCCCCCATCTTCACTGTCAATCTGCAATTCGAAGTCTGCACTTTGAAATTCGTGCGGCAGCCATAATGCTAATGAATTGCTGAATATACATGTTAGCGCCTCGTTAGCCTGCTAGAACTACCTCATTACCATGCCCCCTCCGATGGGAGATGGCAGGTGTAGAAGCAGCCTTGGTCACTAGGTGATTTTTGACAAACCAAAGCTGGTGGTTGTTCAGACCTAGGCCTCATTTTATCTGAAGTCCCAAACTCTTGCAGCTGGGAGGATGGATAAGTAGCCAAAGTTCATCTCTGCGCTAGTGGAAAATACAGCTTACCAAAACAAAAAATACCCAGTACGTACACTTTGACCCTTCATTTTACTAAGCAAGTAAAATGATGCAGTGGCTCATGCCTGAGCATTTCTAAAGAACAACAATCCCTTTAGATATAATTTGCTTTGATAAGCATCATGCTGTTCTTGTTTTTAAAACTTTGTAAGCCGCCTGGAATATTTTAAATAGAGAGGCAGGGTAAAATATTTTAAACGCATTTAAATGGGCATAGACAGCACAGCTCAGATGGAAATAACTGAACATCAGGAAACCACTTCTGCTTTGGAACCATTCTATAAAGTCAGGCCTTGCCGTAGTACCTCTTTCCCAGTGCCTATGCCCGGCAATGCAATTAAAAGTACCAGTCAGATGAAAATCCCTGTGGAAGTTCTCTAGAAATAAAGTACACACAAATGCAGGTGAAGCAGGGGAATAACATTACAGATATTCAATATCCATTAGGCAGCACAAGGATTGTATTCTGAGTATTGGAAAGCATTAAAAGAGGATAGAAAATATTAACAAATGCCATTCGGCGGGATTTTAAGTACTATACCCCAAAGAACAATGTACAGTGAATGAAGTGAGCCAGGCTCATCCTTCAGATGTTGCATTGAAGTCACTATGTGGCTTTTGGGGGCCTGATCCTGCGAGGACTACGTCTTTCTTTTTGCAGAAGAGCCATTACCTCAGATAAAAAAAAGAAGTCTAAGGTCAAAGTTATTGGCTGTAACCTTCTGAGATTTAGGCTAAAATCTTCAGACTTGCTAATAAGGTATTTCAGTTTTATGGAAGCCAGCAGTGCCCTACTGTTTCCAGTTTCTCAAGAATAAACCTTCACAGTTAATATGCTAATCAAGGTCCATTAGTTTGCAACAACTCTTTACTTTGATATAGATCTAAAAAACTGTGGCATTTCTCCTTTACATTTGTGCAGACATGTGGAGGAAAATAGATTTAAATTGGATCTAGTGGATAAGGCATCAGACTGGTATGTAAGACGCATGGCATCAATTCCTTGCTTATAGGTCTTCTACTGAGACCCTGAGCAAGCTACAAAGGAAACCTTTAGTCAGTTGTCTTTCTGTAAAATAGAGTGGTGCTTCTCAACTTCATCAGGGTGCTGTGGGGATAAAATGCACTGATAACGGGAAGGGTTGTGTAGCAGGGGCTCCACGAGGTCTTCCCCTTGCGTGGCCCCTAAAGACCTGGCAGCCAAGAGCATCCGCCTGGTGCGGAGGATGTCCTGGTAGAAGACCGGCAGCTCCGAGAGGTCTCGCGGATGGCCTCTCAAGGGCAAATAAAGGAGCTGCCAGTCATATCAGAGCCCTCGGAAATGGTGGAAGAAAGTGTGCATCAAAGTTCTCCATGCCGGATGACGGTGGGAGGGGTTTAATACCCATCACAGGTCATGGAAGGGAATGACCCTAATTAGCTATGCTCTTCATCTGGGAGGTGATTAACTGATTGCCCCCTTATCTCCATGTGCAGGTGGTGGAGTCCTCCACAGAGGTTGGTCTTGGCTGGAACCACCAGGATTGGGGACCTCCTGGACTATGACCGGGGAGACTGGATGGCGGCCCCAGTGCTTGCCCAGGTCATGGGGCTTTCCACCCTACGTGCTCCCCAGCACGTACTCGAGGAGGTGAAGGCCACTCTGCCACCTGCTGCTCATGTTTACCTTAGCCGGGTCCTGCCAGAGGGTGCACCCCACCCCCTTCTGACCCCTAGACTTCTGGATCTCTCTGTGGGCCCGCAAGCCTCCCTGACCACCTCCCCTCTCATCACCCCAGCCGGCTGCATGCCTTGCAGTCAGTCCCCTTCCAAACCGTGCCAAGACATCAGCTATACATGCTCGTGGTTCACACACTCCATTTCCCCACCCTCACGCCCTGCCTTGACCACAAGTGGCAGGACCTTCAACCACCAACGAAGGGTGGGGAGCCCCGGTGGGACAGCCTCTATTCCACCCTCAGCTCACAGCCCACCATGGACATCAGTTGGAGGATCCTCCAAGGATCGGTGAGCATGGGTGTGTACCTGGCATGGTTCACCCCCCTCCTGGACACCCGTTCCTTTTGTGACACAAGGGAGACCCCGGCACACATCTATCTTGAGTGTGCCAGGCTGCAGCCCCTCTTCCGGCTCCTCCAGAACCTCCTACTGAGGTTCTGGCTGCTCTTCTCCCCATGCCTTCTCATTCTTGCACACCCCAACCATGGCCCCACTAAGTTGAGGGACCTCCTGGTCAACCTCCTCCTACCCATGTCCAAGGTGGCCATTTACAACACCAGGCAGAGGAGGCTGGCTGAGGGAGGGACCTGCAACTGTGCAACGTATTTCTGTACTGCAATCCATTCACGAATCCGGGCAGAGTTCCTCTGGGTGGTGTCCACTGGCTTCCTCCACACCTTCGTGGAGCAGTGGGCACTGTCCGAGGTTCTCTGCTCGGTATCCCCCTCTGGTTCCCTCATTTTGACCCTTTAACTTCCACACCCATCCCTCTTTTCCTTTTAGTTGTCCCCCAAAATCACTTGGGGCCATGTGTTTTTAGGGGATCCACCTCTTGAGGGAGAACTTTTAGTTGTGGGTGGGCTGCACCTGCCCACTCCTTGGCGTCCAACAGGCACAAGCAAACCAGTAAGATGACTTGGTAGAGGGATGGGCTGGGACTAGAGCAGCCATTGTTTTTGAGGAAGTGGTGACTACAATACAAGACGCTAAGTGCCCTGTAATGCATCTGGCAGGGGGAGTTGTCCCACAGGATGTGTGTTTACAGAGCCATAGAAATACCAAACTAAGAACTTCAGTTAGCTACTATTCTTACTTCACCAGACTGGACTGCATGGAGATCTCCTCATTTCTCTTAAGGAGTTAGTTACCCTGGGCAGGTCTCTCTGCACTGTTCAGGATGTGTGAGCAAGGTGGGAAGAGGCAGGACTGCATATCTTTCCCTATCAACCCCGTAAGGAACCTGAGACAGCATTAACTTTCTTGTGGAGTCTCCTTTTGTGCTACTTGGTCTTCCTCCTTTGCATGGTTTTGGGGGCTTGAACACTTTCCAGTTTGGGGGAGGGGTAGCTCAATGGTTTGAGCATTGGCCTGCTTAAACCCAGGGTTGTGAGTTTAATTCATGAGGAGGCCATTTAGGGACCAGGAGAAATAGATGTCAGGGATGGTGCTTGGTCCTGCCAAGAGGGCAGAGGACTGGACTAGATGACCTCCCAAGGTCCCTTCCAGTTCTAGGATATGTGTGTCTCCAATTATGTTTATATATATATATATATATATATATATATATATATATATACACACACACAGGGATAAATACTGCACACTTCAATGAATAATCAGTGGAACACCTGCTGCCAGAGTCTTTTTTTTTCCCTACCTTCCCATGGGAATCTATGTGACAGAGCTGCAAAGCTGGCAAGAATTCATTACTTAAGGAATCAGATGTATCTTGTGCAGTGTGCTTTGGGCTAGATTTGCAGGCATGGTAGGCTGACTGACACCATCTGAGGATGGGGACCTCGATGAGGCTCAATCTATCTGCAGGAAGCAGGATTGCACACAAAGCAAATACGCACTTTCTTGCTAAAACCTACATTGTTGAGAGGTGTGTTTGCTGCCACTATTTTGTTTTCCCTCCACCAGTTGTTAAACTTTCTCAGTCCCTGGAGAGGCCTGGGACAAGCAGAATAAGGGCCATTTGCTAAAATAAGACCCAAGTTCATACCCTCTTTAGACAGATACAAAGATATCTTGATTGAGAAGCACAAACAGGAAAGAAGACAGGACACACTGAGAATCAGAGACAGGAATAGCTGTGGCACCATGCACCTGGCAGCCCTGTCTTATCAGCCTGTGTGCGTATGTTAGACTGATTAAGGAGAGAGGGAGTGTGACGACCTGATTCAAGGGGCAATGAACCCTGCCAAGACAAGTTACCGTATGTGGAAAGCAATGTCAAAATCAACTATTTTTCCAAACCCATCCCTGTGCAATTGCCATTAATATTCCCAATAGTAATGACGCAAGCATTTAGGCAGAATACTAGTATCCCTGAGTGCTGAATGGAGAGAGATGTCTCATGCAGGAAGAAATCTGAATTCTGTACTACTCTTTTATTGTATCTGCCTTCTGGAGTTATGTTTTAAAACCAATTTTTATTTCAAGGTAATCCAAACACTTAAATGTGCATATGATCTCTCTTTCTTGGACTGACTGGTTTTGCAAGTGTGTGAGGTATGTTCTAGCATGTCAAGGCTTTTAGTATATTCTCCAAGGTATTTTCTAGACAATCATCAACCTTCCCTTGCTTGCCCATTAACTGCGATTCCATCTTCATCCTCTGCATTCCTGCCCCAGCATCCATATGTACAGGTGGAATTTTGAGTCCACTTCTGGGTGCCGCACTTGAAGAAAGACCTGGACAAATGGGAGAGAATCCAGTGATACTCAAACTTATGTATTGGTGGCTCCTTTCATGCAGCAAGCCTCTGAGTGTGACTCCTTCCCCTGCCCCCCGTAAGTTAAAAACACATTTTTATATGTAATCCTATTATAAATGTTGGAGGTGAAATAGGGTTTCATGTGGAGGCTGACCGCTTGTGGTTCTCCACATAAATACCTAGTGACCCCTAAGGCCTCAGGGCCCTCAGTTTGTGAACCACTGATCTAGGTACACCTGGTTGTGCCTCAGTGCATTCCAGCCCTGTATTTCTGATTCTCTATTTTGTACCTTTTAACCCCTTTCTCTCACCTGCTGCTTTTAAACTTGCAAGCCTCTTGGGGACTTTTTCATCCATTGATTAGCCCAGGTTTGAGCTAGCTCTAACACGGCCGTACAGGGGAGTAGGGCCTCTTTGTCCTCCTGTGCAGCAGCATCAGGACACCCTAGAATGAGCACACAGAACAGAACCTAATCTGCACATTGCTCCCCCATCTGTGCGCAAGTGGGTGAGGATTTGGAATGCCGCCAAGCAGAGCTAGGCCAGGAGGAGTATGTGCTATGCCCAGTGAAGGCTTATTGTGGGGCTAGTGCAACAAGAAGGAAGAGGATGAATAGCGACTCTAAATCTCCACTAGAGCTGAATGCACACTCATGCTGTCTGCCTGGTGGTTAGGGTGTGTGATGCAGAACTCCACTCTAAATCAAGCAGAACTAGGACTAAACCATGGGTTTCCCCACATCTGATCCCAGTCTCCCAACCATTAAGCGATCCACAGTGACACAAGTGTCGCTGAATTAAAAAGTTGAGGTTTCAAATGGGAAATGGATATTTTGACACACTGCTGCAGCCTAATTGAAAGGTTTCATTTCCGTTCTGCTTTAGAGTACAATGCAGAATGAGAAGAAGTTTTGAAACCTCAGTGGTTGGAAGGCATGGGATTGTTATGTTCTGGAGAGCTGTAGCTGTAAGAAGCCCCCATGCTCCATCAAGCACTATCCATATCCTGGGGAGCAATGCAGGGGGAGATTAGGTGAGCGTCTCTCCAGAGCTGCTGTATCTTCACCTCAGCATATTGGAGAAAATATGTGAAACAGGACATGGGCAAAGTCTCGGTTTGACCCCTTCAGTAGCTGCACTAGTGTCTCAAGTGTTTGCATTTCCCTCCCACTCTCTGCGGAGCAAGGGGGAACCTGGGATGCAGGTCTAATCTGCTCTGCCCTGGGGGCAAGCGCAAGAACAAGCTACCCATTGCTTGGGGTGGGACAAAGCCCTCATAAGAAGATGCCTGTAGTTTATTTTGAAGATAGCCCTAAGTGTTCTACAAACATGATATGGTGTGGGATTTCATGTCATTCATGACATGCCCATTTCCAGTTACAACTTCTGAATGCCAGTCAAAAGGGGAGATGAGTTTTGGCATTGCATCATTTAAGCATCAGATTTAATATAAGGACCAGTGAAAAGCATCTTACACTTTCGACTTCTGTGTATAGGTTAACGTGCCTCATTTTATCCTCTCATGAGTTAGTGCAGCATTTGATTTCAAGGTGGTTGTTGTTGTCAAAACCAGCAGCTTATGGAGTTCAAATTCTTCTGAAAGAGAAGAACAAGCAGATCACTTTTCACTCTAGTAATCCTTCAGTGACTGGCAGGGTAACTTGCCCTGAAATTCTGACAAATGGCTCTAAAAAAGCCCACTAATCCAAATATTAACCTAAAGAAATAAGCTTTGTTAATATCCCTAACTGCTTTGCAAACCCTGGCTTTTGAAATCCAGAAACCTCTTCTGCAGGACAGTAAGTGTGATGCTCTTGTTGTGGCTAGGTCTGATGTACACTGAGGACTCGGTCTTATCTGTACCACGTTAGTTTCTCTTTCTCTCACACACGCGTGATTTCTGTGGGAAGCTAAAATATTTAAGCTATGTCTACATTTGCAGAGTTTTTGTGCTGTCTGTTTCACTGTTGATTGTGAACTGATGAAAGAAGAGCACTGATTTGTGTGCTCACTTTCCTACACAAGAGTCAGTGTTTACAATTGTAGCACTTTCATCCCCAGAGAGGGCGGCACCCTGAGGGCAGTTTCTTTCAAATCTTCCCCAAGAAAATGTTCTGGAAAGTCTCCCACCACACACTTCTGCCTGAACAGATCAGCCTAGTCTGACAAAATGTCACATTCTGGCCAGCTCTAACCACCCCCCAATGAAATGATCATGATCTTTGCTTGCACCACATCTTAATTTGCCAGAGTGAGCTCATGGCACCCTAATACTAGTACCTAAGTCTGTCTCAGTACGAAACTGTAGCCAACTTGGGGTCACTTAGGTCTCGATTGTGAGGTTGAACCTAAATTGATTTTTAAACTGATTTAATTAAGCTTATGCCGACATTTGCAGACCACCTTATTATGGTTTTAAGCATGGCATATGTTGATGTAGCTTAAATCAGTTTCTGAACTTAAACAGAAATATGCACAGCTCTTGACAACAGTTCAGCAGTGTTGGCTTACAATTATTACAGCTTAAGTTGTTAGCTTGCACAGGGAAGTCCTCAGAGGCACTTTGTCAGACTAGTTGCCACTGATCTACCTACTGAGGTAACAACAAGAAGTCTTGTGGCATCTAACAGATATTTTGGAGCATAAGCTTTCGTGGGTAAAGAACCACTGAGGTAGTGTATCTTACCCTCAGAGGTACAGCAGAACTTGGCTGCCTGAGAAGCTTCATTAACCTCATACGCCTATTCCACGATGGCATGACTGGCTTTGTTCTTTCAAATGGCGAGTCCTCAGATCCATTTAAGGTATCCAATGGTATGAAGCAAGGATGCGTGCTGGCCCCAGTATTATTATTCAAACTCTTTTTCATGTGCATCCTCAGCCATGCAGTTTGGGACCTGGACCATGCAGTCTACATAAAATACAGACTTGACGGGTCACTTTTTGACCTTCGTCGTCTGAATGCTAAAACCAAGATGCTTGAGAGGCTCATCCTTGAAGCCCTTTTTGCTGATGACTGTGCACTTATGGCACACAAGGAATCTGATTTCCAGCTCATCGTCAACAAGTTTGCTGATGCCACTCACCTCTTTGGTTTGACCATCAGCCTTGGAAAGACCGAGGTACTGTTTCAACCTGTTCTAGGATCTGCTGTTCTCCCCGCTTCAATCTTTATTGAAGGAACAGAGTCAAAAACAGTAGAGGAGTTCAAGTACCTTGGCAGTGTGATAGCCAATGATGGCTCCCTTGACAAAGAAATCAATGCCAGAATCTGCCAGGCCAGCCGGGCACTAGGATGTCTGAGAGCGCGAGTGTTGAATCAGCACAATATCCGGCAGTTCACTAAACTGAAAGTCTACAGGGCTGTAGTCCTGACCAGTCTCCTGTATGGCTGTGAAACCTGGACTTGTACAGAAAACATATAAAGCTGCTGGAGCACTTCCACACATGCAGCCTGAGGTCAATACTGCACATTTGGTGGCAGGACAGAGTTACAAACCTGGAAGTCCTGGACAAAGCAGGAACCATGAGCATCGAAGCCATGATTCTGAAAGCCCAGCTTCGCTGGACAGGGCACGTCATATGAATGGAGGAGTCGAGAATCACTAAGCAACTCCTTTACGGTGAACTCTCCCGGGGCAAAAGGAATCAAGATAGGCCTGGCAAGAGATATGAAGACTGCTTGAAGGCCAACATTGCTTATGCTGGTTTAAAACCAGATCAGCTAGAGCAGCACGCAAAAGACCAAACAGGCTGGTGTGCTCTTATACGACACTCATATGACAACTTTGAAGAGCAGCGATGTGTGCGCCTCATTGATGCTCGTGAGAGGAAGAAAGCAACAGCAGCAGCTGCACCAACAGAGCCAGGACATTTCTCTTGCCCCCACTGTGAACACCCATGCCGTTCAAAGCTTGGACTCCTCAGCCACATGCGAGTCCACAACTGATGAACCTGTGCAAGCTCAAGATGTCATCATCAGACACAATGGACTACTTACTACTACTACGGCAGATTCCACTCTGTTAATATTGAAATCTGTCAGAGCTGAGACACCAGACACAACTGCCCTCACCTAAATGATGACCCAGTCTCCAAACCTATTACAAAGACTAAGTGATTCTACGTTGCCTCTTTTTGTCTCCTTAGTGTGTTCTAAACTGGGGCATGCAACAGCCAAACAGTTATTAGGTTGTTTTGAGGACAACTTTTATAGATAGAGATTTATGGAAAAAAGCTTCCTACTTCTTTGTAACTTTCTATCTAAAAGTTCATCCAAATGATTGCTTATTTCCTCTTTAACTTTTTGGGTTTTGCACAGTGCTTTGATATTTTAGCTAAGAACTATGCCATTGTTAATGTCAAGCAGCAGTGTCCTTATCTGTTTGTCTACCCACAAGAATGTCTGTGAATCTTAACTTACCCTGTCTGCTCATGTAAAGACAATACAAACCTGTATTCTGCTAGCGTATATTGTACAGTCAATTCAAGCATATACTTATGCCTCGTCGTCAAAGTACTTAACATTTCAAAAGGAAGCTTGTAGCAATTAGTGCTTGTTGTGTGATGGAGACTGCTGTGTTGACTGAGCCAATTAAGAGATCAATTAGTGCAGTACAGAGTGCTTAGAGAGGTAGTCTTGGGTGACATCGGTCAGGTATTCAACCCGTATACTGTACAGTACAGTGATTGCTAAAGTGCATTTAATGACTTCATATTTATGTGGATTTTAAAAACACTTATCTCTGGTCTGATTACTGTGAACAGAACACAGTAAAGGCAAGAGCTGATCCTTTTGGAAACTCACTTTGTGTTTTCTTTGTCTGAATTTTTGTACAGTATCAAAAGTTACATGCACTAAAGGTCTGATCCAAAGCTAATTAATAGCAGCTCCCATCAGAAAATACACAGGTAACACTTTAAGGTATAAATCAGAAATCACTTTCTATGATAGCATAATTTTATTAGAGTACAAAGTTGAAAAGAGGCTATAAGATCTCATAGTAAAGAATAGGTCACTTTATGCCATTCTCTGTACATATGCTTCCAAAAAGGAAGAAGGCTAAAGACTTTTTTCTGATTATAGCAAGGTCCTGATCTCAAAATTGATAATACCAAATAGAATAAATCAAGATTTAGAAATTTAAGCCTTATATATGGAGCTTAAAAAACATATAAGAAGAAAATGAAAGACTTTTCCATGTTTTTAAACCCGTGATTCCATCATTAAAATATTAGATTTGCCCAGTCTAAAAAACAGCAAGAAAATGGCTGCTTTTGCGAAGAATGTTCTGGAGTATGAAACTGTGATGGAGTGTTTATACCCTAGATCTGTACTAAGGGCTTAAGGAGAGCTCAATAAGTACATCCGGTTTTAACTGGAGGAGGGACCAGGACCAGTTTGGGATAATATCCAGCTGCATGGCTACTATAAGAGTACTACTACTACTCTACTACTTCCTCCTATTAGGACACAAGTAGTGGGTGGGCACAAGTCTGCCAACAGCTAAAATATCCCCCTTACAGGGAGGGCTCCCCTGGGCTTGGGAACCCAAGTAATTACAGGGAAGAACTGAAAAGAAAACATGGACAATTATGGCGGTCAGAGGGTTAAATGAAGGAGCAGGAAGGAGACACCAAGCACAGAGCTCCAGACAGCACCCCAAGGTGGTGAAGGAGCCCCAGGCCTCTTTGAAATGCCACAAGAGTGTAGCTCCTCCACTCTACCTGAATTCTGAGGGCTGAGTGGTGGCTGCACCATGCGCTGTGTGACTGCCCTTGGTCCCACCCTTCTGCCTGAGGCTCCTCCCACACTCCTTGCCCCTGGGCCTGCAGTAGCTGTTGGTGCCGTGGCAGTCATTAATGCATACACACGTGCAATAACATGTTCTGATGTCAAAACAAAATTCTACAAAGATTTTGACAGTGTTCCAATGCAACAAATAAATCATCCTCGGCAACTTTTAATAACAGAGCTGCCAATCATGGAGGTTGGTAAATGTTGTTTGGGAACTAAATGGAATGATACACAAAGTTCCTGGAGACCCAGCTAGTTATCACAACCACAATATTCCAAACATCAAGAAAGAACAAAACACAGGTGCATCCCTGCACAGGTCATGGCCAGTTAATTGACTGGCATTGCATGCCAACACAATGGTCAAGAAAGCAGTTACTTGTGTAATGTGGGGATCTTGCATGCAGTTGTTTCTCGGGCCCTTGAAACATAAAATGACACTGAGCTGAGAGGTTGGAGATAGACAACGTCTGTGGTGCTTTAATTACAGGTTCAGCGTGCACATTAGACCTGAACTCTCATGTGCAAGGCTTGTTTTAATAACTTGAAGTTCTTGACACATTTGCTTAGTCAAGCATGTATTAGTGAGTCTGCCTGGTCATTTTTAAGGATACAGTGTCCAGTGTGTTTTTAGGTCTCTGCTTTATAAGGAGGAAAACTCCAGATTAATCTGTTGAAATGACAGAGATAAAGCAAATCCTGGAATCCACACATGCTCTTCATGCACTATGGATAAATGATAAACTCCTCTATCTTTTCTAAAAAAACCCTTCATTCATGTGTAAAGTGTAACATGCAAACTAAGCTTCACACCATGAAAGATAGCTGGTGGAAAATGAAATTGGAACTATTTCAATCTGTGGGAGATCAATAAGACTCAATTTTTTTGGTGAGCTGAAGGCCAAGGACAGCCTACAATTTAATGGTACCATCCCTGTATGGAATACAGATGGGTCAGCTGTGACTCCTGGACACATTCTGAACACTTCAGTGAGGTTCTGAACCACTTGTCCACTATGTCAGCATCATCACTTGCTCTTGAGCAACTTCTAATTCAAGAGCAACTCTCACCTTTGCTTAACATATCTCAAGCATGGAAAGTTGTCAAGCAAACATCAAACAAGGCAGCAGGTCCAGGTGGTATTCTTGCAGCGACCTTCAAATGTGAGGAGGCCTTGTTATAGGAAATTCAAGATGTTATTGTTATTCACACTAAATAAAGGAAAGGTAATTGTGCACCTCGAGGTAACCATTATGGCATCTTGCTCCTTGCTACTCTATGAAAGATATTGATCTAAGTCATGCTAATTTAAGCTTGCAGCGAATTACAGCCTGAAAACCCAAGAAGCTTCTATCTTGAGCATGGTCCTTCTGGTGTGATCTCTGCACTCAAGTAAATTCATGAAAAATGTGATGAGTGGACTCAAGACGTGTACGTAGCTTTTGTCAATATTACTAAGGCTTTGACTCTAAACTGAGATCACCCTTTGACAGTCCTCTGCAAGTTTGCTGCCTTGATAAGTTCATCAACATTATTAAAACTTTACATGCAGGAATATGGATTTGGGTCCTCGACCAAAGCATTTTCTCAGTTCTTTGTTGTCATCAAAGGATGAAAAACAAGGCTTTGCTCTTACTTCAATATTACTTAGCATCACTTTTGCATCTGTTCTAATAGATGCTTTTGAAGGCATGATTGTGGTATTTATATGCGTATGGATGAAGGTATCTTGAATGTGAAGATAAAGCAGGAAGACAGTTATTCATGAATTCCTGCTCACTATGCTTTATTGACCCATAACTGCAGATATTCAATTGCTCACTGACTGCTTTGTATGTGCAGCAAAACATTCTGGCATAACAGTAAGGCTGAAGAAAATGGAAGTCCATAGTACAGCCTCATCCAGGAAGTACTATAACTGCTCCAGTTGCGTCCATCAGAAATGTACCACTTAAGCTCAGTGATACATTTTTCTACTTATGCGGTGCCATTTCATGAGATGGGGTGGTTTGACAGCATTATGAAGTTTATCAGTGCATCCAGCAATGCATTTGGAAAACTTCAGCATCCTCTCTCGACTAAATGCAAATGAAAATTGATGTTTACTGCACCATCATCATCACCACACTTCTGTATGGCTGCAATATGTGGACTCCTTATCAACACAGCATAAAACATTTGGCTCAATTCCACCTACCTGTGTCTATAACCGATAATGGGAATTAAAAGGCAAGCTTTGGTTCCAAACACTGAAGTCCTTGATTGCAGCAGCATCTCAGGCATTGAAGCTTTTATGGTGAACACAGTCATGTGGCTGGTATGTCTGACATTAGATTCCTGAAGCCATCTTTCATGAAGAATTGCTGATTAACTCATTTTCAGGATAGACCAAGAAAATGTTATAAAGACATTCTCAAAGCCAGCGCCCAATCTTGCATTGCTGACCTCAGCATCTGGGAGCTCTGAGCCCAAAGGTAGTTGTATTTTTAGGGTCTAGATTTCTTGATCCAGGTAAAGCCAAGGTCCAGACTCTAAAGTAAATAAGTAATAATGAGAATAAGTAAATGATTTCAGTCTCTGTTTAAAAGCATGCAGTGGTCTGGATTTGGCCTGTGGTCCAACCATTGATTACCCTGTTTTAGCCTACAGTGGGATCTGATGGTGGCAACTCTGGCAGCACCCAATCGAAAGATTTTGAGAGCTTATGGATTGCTGCAATCAAGGAGAAAAGCATGAGGCATAAAACTAAAAGCAGCACATGTACAAAAAAAAAAATCTGTCTGGGATGGTGCGCAGTCCTGCCAAGTGGACAGGGGACTGGACTCGACCTCCTGAGGTCCCTTCCAATTCTATGAGAGGGGGGTGTGTGTGTGTGTGTCTACAATTGGCTTCCCATGCAGATGAGATGACAGGTCCAAAACTGGTCTTTTCTGTGATCTCATGACCTGCAATAAGTGACTGTAGTTTATTTGTCAGACTAGCTAGGATACTCCATCAATCATAGTGCCTCAAGTGCCAGTTAACAGTGGTCATTTTTGTGAAAGAAGTGCATCAGGAGGATGGAATGGTGGTAGAAATGTGAGGGGTACGGAGGAGTAGGAATGGAGCTCCAGAAGCCACAAGAGCACCTTGGGAATAATAGCATCTAATAGTCTGCCTCTCATGTGTTTAGTCACCCCTTTGTAGCAATAGAATGATTGCAGCTGACACATGTTGACTGAAACAAAGTGTCCTCAGTTTTCCATGCCAAGAGGCTTTTAAGATTGCAAATCCTGGCTCTGCAAACTGTCAGTCTGTTCGGCAAAAGTCTTGACCTACTGTGATAGTGTATTTAAAATATCCACTCTTTCATGACAGATGGTCACTAATTACTCCTTAAGAATCAAGGTGAGGCTATAGGCCAGGAATTTCTTAGTGAATCTGGACAATAGATGTTGTTGTAATACCCAAACTGCAGTGCTCATCCACAAAACAATTAAGGAGAGCACTAGAAGGCAAATATAGATAGAAGCACATTGATGCATGGCCTAATAGATGGAGCACTGGACCTGGGCTCCGAAATCCTGGATTCTTTTTCTAGCTTTAACATTGGATGGTTGTGTACCTTTGGGCAAGTTATCTCACTTGTGTATATGAGAATAATGAAACATCCTCCAGTAAAGCCCTTCTGAGATCTATGGATGAAAAGGCTATGTAAGGGCGAGGTTTTAATTAGAAAAATGTAGTTGTTTTAAGCTTGGATTTACTCTGCATTAAAAAGCATTGTTGCAGTGCAGTATATATGCATTATATCACTAGGTATAATGTAATATCTGCCTTATTCTTTCCTGCTGGCACTGAAATAGGATTTGCTTTCACAAGACACCCCATGCTGTCTGAGGAAGAAGAGGACAAACGAGTAGAAATCACTATTTAGAAATTTAGATTGTCGAAGGTGTTGATAAAAAAGACTTTGAGGCTCATGACCAATAGGTGGCAGAGCAACCTTTGTTACGTTACAGGACTCAGGATATGCTAGCAGTTCATGGAAGTGGTGCCTATATATTACAGGGCAGATTAAGCACATACTGTAATTATTAGGTAACCTCAGAACTTCAAGTAAGAAACTTTTTGTTTAAATGTTTGTGTAAAATCCCATATACTGAGAAATAGCTCAGACAGATTGGAAGTCAATATGTATTTAAGCCAACTAAACATGCTATTAAAACATTCTAAGATATGATGATCTTCTGTTTGTGAACAAAGAAGAAAAAAATAAGTTCTGGAGTTGTTCCCAGAGGTTTCCATATTTTCTGTGTTATGAAAGGGTAGCTCTGTGCCAATTTGTTTTTAAGAAAACAGAACCATGCTCCCTTTCCCATTTAGCAATCTGAAGACCGGGTGGTCACAACTTCCTGATCTTTGATTGTGATTCTCATAATTTGAATCCATGCAGTGTTGCAAATTTGTGAGAGAGAGAGAGAGAGAGATGAGAAAGATAGAAGATGTCACAAGACTTAACTCCCCAGCAGCTATCATGTGTTTACAAGCTGCTTTCTTTCTTTAAAACAGAAAATATGAACCTTAAAGGCTCAAACTTTTTTTTTTAAGTCAGTAAATCTTGGGGGGAAGGAGGACTAACTCCTAATATTTTGGGTAGGTGGAGTTTTTCATTTCTACCAGCACACTTTACTGTACATTGCTATGACACCTGTTTTGCTGATCACTGTGCACAGATCTATACACCTGAAATGAGGAAAGGCTGTGTAGGGGTGCTGATCATAGTATTAGCAACACTTTCAACTTAGTAAATCAAATCAAAAATTGAAGTGAAAACCAAGAGGAGATCCACAGATTTTCCAGATACAAAAGCAATGAAAGGAAGGTCACAAGGGATGGTTTGTTTTCTGAACCTTTCCCATACTTGTTTTATTTTATTTTTCTTTTAACATTGCTGCTTTCCCACCCTCCCCAAGTGTGCCTGGCTATTTCTGATCAAAAAGCCTTTTCTGTTTGTAAAAATGCAATTCCTCAAGGTATTTTCCTTGAATGTATATTATGAGAAAATTTTATTTCAAGCCAGGCCCACTTAATGGTTCTGATAAGGCTCATTTGAACTCAGCCTTTCTCCCCATACCATTGATGCTATCTCAAGGTGTGTGTATGTGTGTGTGTGTGTGTGTGTGCATTCAGGGGAGATGGAAGAAAGGAGAGGCAAGGAGCATTCTCGTAAGATCAGGTTTCTGAAGATTTTGTGAGTAATCAGCTAACCATGATATTTTTAACATTATTGTAATACAGCTTTTTCAATTGTACCTCAAACTGCTTTACCAAGAATGTAAGGAGGATTACCCCCTCTGGCCCCCACCCCCGTATTACAGATAGGGAAACTGAGACACTTGTCATTGGTTATCCAGCAGGACTGCAGAGCTGAGTAGACTCCAAATCTTTTAAATCCCAGACCAGCGCTCAGGCCACCAGGCCACTCTTACTCCTTATAGGTCTGAACTCACACCAGAAAAGGACAGAGGTACTCAGACAGAGTAGTTAAGGAATTCTGTTTCCCAGAGCTCTTTGCAAGGCAGAGGACAAGCAGATCTGGAGAACCAGGTGGTTTTCTTTCTCACCCTGCATCCTTCCAAAGCTGTGAGCATGCTTGTAGTCCCATGCCTGTGGTTTTACTTACACAATCTAGTGAGTATGTTCGTAGTAGCCATCCAGACACCATTTATATAGATCCTGGAGGTGTGAACCATGCTAGTCTATTTGGCACAGACATGGTTCTGTACAGACCCAGTACAAGGAGTTATGGGACTGTCACTCACTTTCAAACCACATTTCTAGTTTGGATTGTGAGACTTGGATGTTATCGCAGCAGCTGATTTTCAGTTCCTCCCAGTGCTGCAGTGTGGTTATGGGCCATAGAAGAAACTTTCACAAACCTGCTCAGTGAGAGGTAAGCTCTGAACCTGCCCCAGTAGCTGCCCAGGGAGAAGAATGCTCGAGGCTTCATCCTACAAGAGGAAGGCAGAACTGGGGACATTTCACAGGGGCTACATCTACACTAACCCTGCCCTTTCAAAAGGGGCATGCAAACATGGAAGATTGAAAATGCAAATGAGACAGTAATATGCCTATTCAACACCTCATTTGCATAATAGCAGCCATTGGCCATTCTGGAAGAGCTGGTTTTGAAATGCAAAACAGCTGTGTCGATGGGGTTCCTTTGAGAGGAAGTCATGCTTTTGAAAGCACCCGTCTTCCTAATTTTGTTCAGGAAGAGGGTGCTTTTGAAAGTTGGGCTTTCTTTTGAAAGAACGCGTCTACACAGCTGTTTTTTGTTTCCAAAGCAGCTTTTCCAGAATGGTGAGTGGCTGTCATTATGCAAATGAATATGTAGCAAATACGCAGATTAATCAAATTATGCACTGAATGTGCAAATTGCCATCTCATTTGCATTTTGAGCTGCCATGTTTGCATGCCCCTTTCGAAAGGGAGGGGCCAGTGTAGGTGTAGCCAGGGTGTGCAACGCTTTTATGTTGCCTGGATACCTGTACAGCAGCCTCCAGGAGCAGTGGGAGGACCTGAGGCAAGGAAAAGCTGGCCACAGAATCTGCGGCTGTTATTGGATTGTTTGCTCTTCAGTCTTGGGTAGACTCAGGAGTCTCACTGAAACCATGAATTGAATTTCTCTTCTTGCCTTGACTCCTCCTCAGTTGTCTCTCCACAGCCCAACATGGGTACCTGGGTTGATCACTGAGGAAAAGATTTTCCCCTAATTTTTCAATACCCTTCCCTTGTGTGCTCCTTTGTAACTGATGGACTCAGGGGTATTGGGGCTTTGTTCTCTTACATAATAATTGTAAGAGGAAAAACTGACTGCCATCTAGGTTACTTGGTTGTCCTGTTCTCTATTGTGTGGGGTGGCTCAGAAGTCAACTCTCATAGGGGTCTGTGTGATCCTGTATGTCCTTGCAAGTGTATTACTGATCCTTTGCCATCTAACATTCTTCTTTGCAGACCTGTGGAGCATTGCACGGTGCACTGTGGAACCATATAAATAGGCCTGCTGATGTAGGGGTGGGGCAGGCAAAGGGCCTCTTTGAACGGCTACAGCAGTGCTGTTGCGGCTGCACGTGGCTGCCGGGGCATGGAAGGAGCCAATGCTGAGCGCTGACTGCCCTTGATTCTGCCCCTTCTGTTCTTGGCCTCGCCTCTTCCAGTCTGCGGAGTCGGGCTCCCTCCCCACTTGGCCCAGGGCCTACAGCAGCTGTCAGAGCTACTGCATACGAACACGCTGCCAGTAACCACCACAAAAGTTCAGAAATGCCCCTTCGTGGCTGAGACTACAGGGGTGATGTGTAAGAGGTGGTAGAGTCTGAGAAGGGAAACGGCTGAGTGGTGCAGAACTGAGGATCTGATGACTTAACTGCTCACTTCCATATTTTGTCTTGTTTGAGTTGTCAGGATGTGCCACTTAGCAACCTCTGCTCAATGTTAACAAAAGCTTGTGTGTGTGAGAAATACTTTATGTGCAGTCCTGTAAGCAATCTCTGGGCTGAGTGTCTATACACATCACTAGAAGTTTTCTTGTTGGGGCTCAGAGGTAACTAGTGAATGGGGCACCACTCAGATAGGATCACGTGATGCCTTACCATGTGGCTGCACCCCACACCACCCCCAGTTTGGGGCCCAGCCACTCCCACCATCCTGGCCCTTCACCATTCCATGTTACCTGGGGCATGTGGGATGCTCGTCTGTCCCACAGCACCATCCCACCCACTCCCATCCCTGCACCTTGCTGGCAGCATCCCATCTCCCAGGCGGAATGACCAGAGGCTGGGAGAGTGCAGCAGCTGGGTGGCATGGCTGGAAGAGGAGAGGTTGGACGCAGTATCTGCTGCCCCCTTTCCCCCTTCATCCACCAACACCATTTGGGAGGGGTGTCTGACTCTTTATGCCCTCTTCCCCACATATCACCCCTGTTGGGATTGGTGCCTTCCAACCCATGCTCTCATCTAACTAAAGGGTGAGCAAACTTTGTCAGGCCCCACTTTTCATCCCGGCAATTAGCAGGGTCCCCTCAACCTGCTTAGTGTACTCAAACTGATAGAAATTTTGATTGTGTTCATATGAAAACAATCCCTTTCAGTGTGTGTGAGAAAATAAATCTGTAGAATGTCAAAACTTTATTAATCAGTGTATAAATGTGAATGGGCGGACATGAAAACAGTAACATATTTCAACATTGTTAATGAGATGGCTGTGCCTGAGACCCAGCAGCTGATCGTGCTGCACCACGCTTATTGGGGGCCCATCCCCCACTTTGCGTGCCTCTGATCTAACTAGTAAAGGCGATGTCTACACTAGAAGCATTAGTCGACAGAACCTCTGTCAACAGACTACATCTACACACAACTTGCTCTGTCAACAGAGAATTTCCACACTGCGCAGCCCTCTGGTGCCAGAAAGCAGAATGGCAGCTCTGCAAAGAGGGCTGCCTGGCAACCAGAAGTCCTCTCTGTCGACAGACGTGTCTACACTGCGATTTTGTCGACAGTTCTACGTCCAGAGATTATGCCTCAAATTTTTGAGTGATAATACTGTTGGGGAAAATGCAGAGCTCTGTCGAGACTTTGTTGATGGAATGCGTTAAGTGTGTAGGTCCCTTCTGTCAACAAAACTCTCTAGTATAAACCCAGCCAAAGTGTATAGGGAGACTCTTTTTTTAGAACTTTACTGTCAATGCTTATTAAGAAAAAATAGTTTTAAATAATGTTTTGTTAAGTGATGGGTGCGTTTCTACAACCCAGCCAAGGACCTGAATCAATCCTCCTGTGTCCATCACTCTCTGCCATACTGGGGCGAGTTCAAGGTCTAAACCCAAGTCTGGATGGTCACTGTGCAAACAACTGCTGTCTTCATGCCTAGACCTAAACCCCAGATGCCAATTTTGAGTTCTTTAAACATACTACTACATTGCAGCTTGATCTTTAAAGATCATCTGCTGTCAGGCGAAAATTTCTCACTACAAATATAACTTAGTCTTATGTCACTCAAAATATGTTTAGACAAACAGGTGAGGATTCAACAGGTGGGAGGGAGTGGGGTGGAAGAAAGGAAGGAGACGAGTTTCATTGTACTTGACTGTCCCACCCATAGGACCTGCTGAAAGAGGTATTCAAGTAATGTCTAAGCACTAGTCCTGGGCAAACCAAAATGTGGTTAACCAAAGGTGTGGTTAAGATGCCCAGGATCTGTCTTATTATGATGAGGCTAGTCATCATCCATCCCACTGGTGATGAATATACATGTGTAGTATGAAAAACATATAATGTGAGCTATGTATAAGGTCACTGACTGCCAGCAAGTAATGCCAGACAATTCTCACCGCCTTGGCTCTACCTTGCCTTTTCTGTATCCATGGGCACAGAGCCAAGACAGAACCAGGTTCTCAGCTGAAGCCAGACTTAATGCTTCATTAGTTTGCCTACCTCTATACAGGATGTAACATTTTTAACATTGGTAGCTGGCATTATAAATGCTCATAAATTATCCTCTGCCTGTACTGCTGAAAATATGTTTTAATGTGGGTCAATTCCCTAGTCTGTGAGATGTGGAGGATACCAGCTTTATGAGCTTTGGCTGCTTTCTTACTACGTGGTCTGTTCTGTCACCATTCAAACCCTTTGAACTCTAGACCATAAATAGTTGCCGGATATTAACACAGATTTCCCATATGTTGTACAGGTTGTACCTCTCTGGTCTGGCACCCTTGGGGTCTGACCAGTCCTGAACCAGGGAATCTGTTGTACCAGAGAGGTCAATGCCCTGGCCCCTTTACTGCAGCAACAGAGGGGCTGGAATTGACCCAAGTGGGAACTGATGGGGAAGAGAGGGCGCTCCACAGCCACCCGGAGTGTCCCCTGTCCCTGCTCCCTCCCTGAGTTTGAGTGCCACGTCAGCTATTTGAAGTGCTTTGGAAGCTCTGGGAGTGTGTGGTGGGGAGTTCCTGAGTATGGAGCCAGCTTTCTCCCTGAGTGCTGCAGCACAGGAGCACTCACGGGAATGCTGGGCCACAGATGGCTCCAAACTATAGAAGTCCAGGCCATAGAAGCTAAACCTCTATTGTGCAAATGTGAAACCTGCTACACACCAGGAAGTTCTGTGCTCCTAATGGAAAACTCCAAGACACCAGGGTTATGCTACTGAAAGAGGATCCAACCCGGCTGCAGGGAAGCCACCATTTGGAGTGCGCAGCCTTCCTTTCCAAGTTGGGAAAAGGAAAGCACAAGAGAAGGGCTAAGCTACGCAAGGAGCTGTACATTCCTACTCATGTGCATGGTGGCTAGGTCAGGCTAATGACCACCCTTCAGTTTGACGAGGAAACACAAGAGTGAGTTAAAGAGTGTAACTAATCACTTAGGGCTAGATTGTGACTTCAGTCACTGTAATGAGCAAAGGGTGGCATGGGAGTTGTTCTTGGACAGTGGTTAATGTAGGCAACGGAAGGCATTGCCTCCCAAAACTGGCTACCTGGGAAGGCTGACGTTGCAGCAGAGCAACCTGGCTCCCCAGCCACTGGGAAAGACTGAGGTCGGCATCTCTTGTAACCATGGGGGGGAGGGAGGGAAGATTGCAGAAGGGGTGAGGCCTCTTCCCAGCAGTAGGCCCTGGAGACATTATGCTTAGAATCATAGGACAGGAAGGGAATTTGAGAGGTCATCTGGTCAGTCCCCTGCACTCATTACAGGACCAAGTATTATCTACATTGTCCCGGATGGGTGTTCATCTAGCTTGGTCTTAAAAATCTCCGGTGATGGAGATTTCACAGCCTCCCTAGGCAATTTATTCCAGTACTTAACCATCTCCTGGCTCTTTGAGAGTAGTCCAGGCAGTCAACAGACACTGTTAGATCCTAGGCAAGGAAGTTGAGACCAGCTCCGACACCCACTCCTGGAAGGAGCAGGGCCTCAGGTAGAAAGGGCAGTTTGGGGGTAACCCTTCTCCAGCCAGCCATTCAGTGCCTCTTGGTGTGTACCACCCAGGGCTCCAGCACTGAAAGGCCTGGGGCTCCATCTGCTGATGCTACAACAGAAGTGACAGTGACTGGTCGTTTTAAATCACAGGGCCCCACGGCAGCGTCTCCCTTTGCCCCCATCCCTTCACCTTTTCCCTGGCTGTCAATGCCACTGTCCATGGGCCGAGGGTTTTATCAGGTACAGCATGACTACTTCTCTTCCTGCCAATCAGTACTGAAAGGGCAAAGGTATTATTAACTGTAGTTGAATCTGAGGGTCTAGATAGTTAGGGTAAAGCTGTCCTCCATTCACAGTACAGTTTTTGATAGAGTCATATACAACTGAAGGTTTATTGCACTGCCAGGAAGAACAAAACATATGGGGATTTATTATCCACAGAAGGCTGTAAAAAGAGCAAGAAGGTTTTAAGGGATATGTCAGAAATTTCAAGCTGATGTTAGTCTATTTAAGAAATGTGCTGCTTAGAACCGCTGTGAAGCTATGTGAATCCCTGCTGAGAGATTTTGTGCTAACTGTGAAAACGCCACACAAAATTTGTCATTTGAAAGGACAGGAAAAAAAGTGTAGATGCACAGTGTGGGTAGAGAAGATAATCAAGAAGCCATGGCTGAAGTTGTTGCACAGCAGGATGTACACCAAAGTAAACCGCATGCTGAAAAGGAGCATTGGGAGAACGGGTACCAAAATCCTCAACAGATAACCAGGTTAGAGGGATGTGTGGGATATACAGAATTAGCTTGCCTGTTGATGCTGCCTGGCATTTGGAAAAAAAAATGAAGGCATACTGTGTTCCCAATATGAGTCCCAGGAATAAAGATTTGACACTTATTGCAGTCAGCCATAGGGGGGGAAAAGTTCTATCAATATTTTTTTCTGTTTTTGGGGGGTGGGACATCAAACATTTTTTGGCCTTTTTCATCAGTGTGTTTGTCCAAACACTACCTAAATGGTTATATTTCCTTTATCTCAAATATCTGGTTTTGATAACCAAATAAAAAACCTTCATTGAAATGTTCCCATTTCTGGAAAAATTAGTCCATTTCACTCCTATGGAAAAATAATTCAAATATCAGGTTTTTTGAGCAGCTGTGTTCAATAACTAGTGGCCCAGAAATTACATCTGTGCTCCAAAGATGCAGACTACAAGAATTACAGTAAATCATACCCGTAGATTGAATCTACAAAATAAGCACAGTGCCTGGTGACGACACCGATGAAAAGACATCTTTACACTGATGCCTGGCCAAAGGTGTTACAGGCAAGGATTTGAAGAGAATCAGGGAGTCATCAAATCTTGAGAAGATATCAAGCCCCATGCATTTTACCATTCAAGAGTGACCGTGTAGGAGTCCTGGGATGCTCAGCCCTTGGTCTAGGGCGGGCGGCAACCAAAAGGGGGTTATAACACCGGCCCAGCCCTCAGTTCAGGGTGGGGCAGCAGCACAAGGGTTTGAGCACAGGCCCAGCGCAGACTTGCCCCGTCAAGGAGGGGGTAGGGGGTCGCAGGCCCTCCCACTCCACTGCGACCCGGCCCGGGGCCCTGGGGTTCGCTCACACACGACCACGGCAGTGGGGATCCAGGCTGCAACACACTGCCATGGGTTTGGGAGCGTCATTCCCTGGGCCACTTCCTACCTCTACCTCCACCAGGGGAAGGTCCCAGTCCATCTGGTCAGGGGGTCCCGCGGGGTCGGTCTCCTTCAAATCGTCCACCTTCGGGGGCTCCGGCCAGTCGTTCATGTCTACGTCATTGGGGTAGTCTGGCGGCGGTAGCACGGTGGGCCTGAGGCGATCCTGGGCCTGGGGGGCTGCAGCGGTCCGCCGGGACTCTGGGGCAGGCCGCTCCTGGGGCCTCGTGGTTGCTCACCCTCGTCGGTCTGGCCGTGTCCGGGGCTTCCTCCAAGGCGGGGGGTCTCCGCCGGCGTGAGGGTCCTGGCAGCTCTGGGAAGTCCGGGTCGTCCCCCTGGGGCATCTGGATCCGTGGTTGTTCGGGGCCGTTGGGGGCTTGCTCCTCCGGCCCGGCCGGGCGGCGACAGCCCCTCTGCCCTTGGCGCTGGGGAGCTTGTGCAGGCGCCTCCTCCCCGCCCAGAGGCCCCAGCTTTAATGGGTCCCGAGCCCTGCCCTTGGCCCTTCTAGCCCTGCCACTGGTGTTCTGGCTCTGGGCCCGTCCACCAGGGCCTCTGAGCAGCCTCCTCTGCCTCTGAGTCAGCAGGAGGCCGTACTGACTCACTACAGACCAGTAATAGTTCTTGGTACTATTCTTTCAGGATTCCCCATTTTGCACACTTCACATTTAATCTGGCAGTTGGAGCTTCAAATGACCATCACTGGGAGTGTCTTGAATATCAGGCTCCCTTGTTACTTGGCAAAAACAACTTACAGGGTTGTAATTGACCATCTTTTTCAGACTTTTAACTATCTCAGGAATGGAGTAAAAAAAGAAAAAAACTTTCTCCACATACAATATGTTCCCTTCAAGCGTAACAGAGAGCTAGCGGTGTTAGTCTGTATCTAACAAAACAAACAAGCAGTCATGCAGCACTTTAAAGACTATTCAACATGCAAGGTACTACATTTAGCCGTTTGAAAATTATTTTGTTGGTCTTTAAAGTGCTACACGACTGCTTGTTTGTTCCCCTAAAGAGACAACTGTTCATTTAAACTAATACTAACTGGTACTAACCCTGGAACCTTTTCTTGCAACAAACCCTGTTGCCAGCTCTGTCCACAGATTTACACTGGAGACACCATCACTGGACCGAATCACATCAGTTGCGTGATCAGGGGCTCACATTCCTGCATTTCCACTAATGTGATGTATATGCCATCCTGTGCCAGCAATGCCCCTCTGCTATGTATATCGGACAGACTGGACAATCACTTTGCCAAAGAATGAATGAACACAAATCAGACATTAGGAATCTGAATACACATAAACTGGTAAGTGAGCATTTCAATCTAGCAGGACGCAGTATCCAACGCTTAATGGTGTGCATTTTAAAACAAAGAGACTTTGAAACAAAATTACAAAGGGAGACATCTGAATTGGAATTTATTTTCAATTTTGATACCTATCATCTCGACTCAACAAAGATATCACTTGCCTTACACATTACAAGGACAATTTCCCCACCTTTGATATTCACAGTGACATCAGGCATCCCACTTAATATACATTTGCAGAGGCTTTTATCTTCCTCCTTACCCGTGCTACCCAGCTTTCCTTCTGCCCTGTCCATCTTATTCATCAGATTTTATTTCATTTTTTCTATATTTCTTTTAAATTCTCTTCATCTCAGTTATCAGTATTTTTCAGATCTGAAGAAGTGGGTCTGACCCACAAAAACTCATTACCTAATAAATTATTTTGTTAGTCTTTAAGGTGCTAGAGGACTGCTTTTTTAGTATTGTGAAGATACAGATTAACACAGCTCCCTCTCTGAGACTCATTTAAACCAGATGCACAAATGCTGTCTTTGAAAGTTTTTGTACAGTTTAAATGGAAAACATATTGAACAATGACTATTTCACAACATTATAAAATTATGTTATACTGTGTTTATAAAATAGCCTTTCCCACACTCTTTTTATTTTTTTCCAAATAAACCTATATTTAATAAGAGATTTCAGCAGAGATACAGTGGTACGTCTAGCTGGGGTTTATTTTGTTTGCCTAAAGACTTAACAGTAGAGTTGGGCAAACACCAACATTTTTGGTTAGCATTGATCTGAATTTTTTAATGAGCTAGCTAGCTAGTTCATTCAGCTGTTTAGCTGTTACCACTTTCTGTGAATACCCTAGAGCCATGCTAGTGTGAGGACCATGATGTAAAACAAACATTAAAATGGAACTCTCCAGTATTCACCAAACCCAGATTGCAAAATGCTGTTAGTTGGCTGTGCCATGGGAATTTTTTTCCACTGTGCAGTCTGAATTCCCTGCTGCTGTTGGATTTCTACAAAGTCTTCCAATCAGGAAAGAGAAACCATGTTACACAATTCTGATAGCTAAGCCAATAGAAAGGTCTAACCTCTTCAGCAGACCAAAACTGAACTGAACAAATGTGTGACTATTTCCAAGCAATGCACAAAGAAAAGGATTTCACAATCTGTTTATGCCCTCGTAGGGCTCTATCCTCAACCCCCAATTGATTAGTCTAGAGGTAGCTTGTCTTCTCTATCTGCCCTCTTTATCCCTGTGAGCAGCCAGGGGCCAGTTCTGTTTCTGGCACAACAGAGAGCAGCTTTAGTGCTATTCTAAGTAGTGTCCCCTAGGTCATTTCAGGAAATCAAGGTGCTTTAGCCACTTTTCCTTCATCAGGGCCAGAAAAGGAGGCCTGGAGCTATGTTCACAGAGTCTGCCCAAAGCAAGAATCTGGCCTTATAAACTGAAGAGGCAAAATGTCTTGATTAAAATGTTTGGAATGAATTTCTCACACAGACCCAATTAAATCAGTTTTTGAAGTACAACTGTTTTGTCTGAATTTCTATCCAGCTCCTGGACTTCATGCATCACTCCATGAGCAGGCAGTCTGAGAAGAGACAAAAAGCCAGCTACCAGTAGAACTAGTGTCAGGGTAATAATGCTTTCAAGAGTGATGCATTTCAAAAGATGCAGTTTGGGAAAGGGAAGAAGTAGTTGAACCTTATGAAGGATCAAAGGGTGTCTGAATAGCATAGGTGTGCCAGCAGGAGGATGACACAAAGATCCTGTAGCAAGAGTCATGCACAAAAGAAGACCTGGTATTCCCCACTGCTCCATTTTCTCCTTCATAGAACAGCTGCACGCAGTGGGCCATGGGTAAAGGGCTCAGGAAAACAGCCTGCATGGTGGGGTTGCATCGTGTTGGGTGTCTAGAATGATGAACTGTGGCTGCAAAACTTTCAGAGTGCAAATCCAATACCTGGAACTATGTGGGGTGCTTGCTCCAATGCAGCCATGCAGGAGCATCTGGTACTGGTAGAAAAACAAGTGGTCGTTGTGTGGAAACTGGCAACTCCAGGCTGCTACCAGCCAGTTGCAAAGCAGCCTGAGGTTGGAAAGTGCACTTGTGCAGAAAAGTAGTGGAGGGGTAGCCGTATTAGTCTGGATCTGTAACAGCAACGAAGGGTCCTGTGGCACCTTATAGACTAACAGAAAAGTTTTGAGCATGAGCTTTTGTGAGCACAGACTCACTTCATCAGATGCTGGTCTTGGAAATCTGCAGGGCCAGGTATAAATAAGCCAGAGCAAGGGTGGGGATAACAAGGTGAGCTCAGTCAGCAAGGGTGAGGCTTACTACCAGCAGTTGATCTGGAGGTGTGAACACCAAGGAAGGGGAAGCTGCTTCTGTATTTAGCCAGACATTCATAGTCTTTGTTTAAGCTTGAGCTGAGGGCGTCAAATTTGCAGATGAATTGTAGCTCAGAAATTTCTCTTTGGAGTCTGGTCTTGAAATTTCTTTGCTGTAGGATAGCTATGATATGATAGCTTAAGATATGTAAGGAAAGTAGCTATCCTACAGCAAAGAAATTTCAGGACCAGACTCCAAAGAGAAATTTCTGTTAGTCTATAAGGTGCCACAGGACCCTTAATTGCTTGTGCAGAAAAGTTTTTTTTTTCTTTTTTTTTTTTTTAGGTTTAATTTTGTTCTCCTCTGTGTTCTGCAGCAGGAGGAGACAGCCTGACAATATAGCAGTGGAAGAAGTTAGGGGACTGTGCAGCTCCAAAAGAGGAGTCAAGCCATTGCTTGGGAAGTGTCGCTGAGCATAACATAGCACATTTACACATACTTGCTGAGTCTCTGACTTGTACCCTGAATGAAGTGTATCCAGTGCACACCCGTCACTGTTATGCCGCAACATGGGATAAGGCAGCAACTCTTCAATGTTGTTGTTCTCATTTACAGGTTAAACATCTTTCATCCAGCACCCTCAGGACTTGACTGGTGCCAAATGGGAAAATTTGGTGTATAATAGAAAGTCAACATTGTCTAGCATGTTACCAACACTTCCACTGCTTCCTAGACTCTTAGAAGACATTTAGGGGTAAATTACAGCTAAATAACAGCACAGAACACTGACAGCCAGGTCTGCTGGCTGTAAACAAACTTTATGGGACCATGGGAAACTCTGCTGCACCCAAAAGTGGTCATCTAGCTAACTAAAATCATGCTGCATTACGGATGTTGCCAGATGAGAGAGTTCTGGATTAGAGAGGTTCAACCTGTAGTTATGGCTACCAGACACTTCTAGTTTTGAGATCCTCATAACCTTTTGTCAAAATTTAACTGCACTGAAATTTTCTAAAATGGATATCCTTTTCCCTGTCCTCCAGGGTTATGGATCCCTCCAGTGGCCGCATGTTCAAGGAGTGATGGTGTGAGGGGTTGAGGTGTGGGAAGCAAAATGCCCCAGAATAAGCTGCTGGCTCACTACAGTCTGGAGACCTGCATTGCATCTGGTTCCCTGGGCTTGGGGGATACATCCAGTTTCCCCATCTGACCTGCCATTTGATGCCTTGAGACCAGATACACAGCCTTCAGTGCATCACGACACTAAAAACTGCTCTGCAGGCCACTTGTAAATATGGTGTTATGTTTAATAGTGTAAGAGGACGGGCAGAGCATTTAGTCGCACCTAGAGCTTAAATAGGATCCTTTTTTGCATATCTCACTAACAAAGGCTACGTCTACACGGGAACGCTACATCAAAGTAGCTTATTTCGATGTAGCGACATCGAAATAGGCTATTTCGATGAATAACGTCTACACGTCCTCCAGGGCTGGTGCTGTCGATGTTCAGCGTCGACGTTGGGCAGCACCACATCGAAGTAGGTGCTGCGGGGGAACATCTACATGCCAAAGTAGCACACATCGAAATAAGGGTGCCAGGAACAGCTGCAGACAGGGTCACAGGGCGGACTAGCTCTTCCGGGGCAACAGCTAGCCACTCCCTTAAAGGGCCCCTCCCAGACACACTCAGCCTGCACAGCACGTGGTCTGCAGAGCCATAGGCACGCACACCTCGGGCGACGCAGGCATGGACCCCCAGCAGCAGCAGCAGTAGCCAGAGGTCCACCCAGCCGCCCCTGCAGGAGCAGTGCTCGCCCTGCTCCATGCCATGCAGGAGGCAGCTGAGCACCTCCTTGCCACAGAGGAGGAGCTGCCCGCAGGGCAGGAGGACGCAACCCCCAACCCTGCAGCACCCCGCCCCCCCACCTCATACGCCGCCGGCTGTGGAGCTACCCCACTAGCACTGACTGGTGGGAGCGACTGGTGCTTGGAGAGTGGGACGACGACCGCTGGCTCCAGAACTTTCGGATGAGCCGGCAGACATTTCTGGAGCTATGCCAGTGGCTCACCCCCGCACTGAGGCACCAGGACACCTTCATGCGGCGTGCCCTCAGAGTGGAGAAACGGGTCGGCATCGCTGTCTGGAAGCTGGCCACTCCAGACAGCTACCAATCCGTGGGCCAGCAGTTTGGCGTCGGCAAGGCCACTGTCGGGGCTGTCCTCATGGAGGTAAGAGGACCCACGGGGGGAGGGGGAGGCAGCCCTGGCAGGGGAGGGGGGCCCTGGCAGGGGAGGGCCACACACACCCCGCACACCCCTCATTGGTGCTCTCCCATGTGCTTCCCCTGCAGGTCGTCCACGCCATCAACGCCTTGCTCCTCTACAGGCTCGTGAGGCTTCGGGACCCGGATGCCACCATCGCGGGGTTTGCCACCCTGGGCTTCCCCAATTGCTTCGGGGCTCTGGATGGGACCCACCTCCCCATCCGCGCCCCGGAGCACAGCGGAGGACGCTACTTAAACAGGAAGGGCTACCACTCAGTGGTCCTCCAGGCCTTGGTGGACAGCTGGGGCTGTTTCCTGGACATTTATGTGGGCTGGCCTGGCAGCACCCACGACGCCCGGGTATTCCAGAACTCGGGCCTGTGCCGCTGGCTGGAGGCGGGGACCTACATCCCCCAGCGGGAGATCCCTGTGGGGGACACCACCATGCCCCTCTGCGTCATCGCAGATGCGGCATACCCCCTCCGGCCCTGGCTCATGCACCCTTACACGGGCCACCTGTCAGCCAGCCAGGAGCACTTCAACCTGCGCCTGAACCACGCGCGCCAGGTGGTGGAGCGCACATTTGGGCGCCTCAAAGGGTGCTGGAGGTGCCTCCTCACCCGCTTGGATGCGGGCCTCACCAACATCCCCCAGGTTGTGGGCATGTGCAGCGCCCTCCACAACCTCACCGAGAGCAAGGGGGAGGCCTTCTTTCAGGGCTGGGCTGTGGAGGCTGGCAGGGCCAATGAGCAGCCCCCCACTGCCCCCAGTCACCAGGTGGACCCGGGGGGACCCGGGTCCGGGAGGCCCTGTGGGCCCATTTCAGTGAGGCCACGGGGTGAACGCTGGCAGGCCCCCCACTGCACCCCCACATCCTCCACAACACTTCCTGCCCCTAAGCCCACAACACAGAGCACCCAAGAGCACCCCCCCCAACCTTTCTTGAAAATAAATAAAAACAGACATTTGTTTGGAAAACCAGATCTCTGTTGAACTCTCCTTATTACTAATCTCTTAACTAACTATTTACAGGCTGAATAAATATTACATATATATATATTATAACTCCAATAAGATGAAAGAAAAAAAGGGGAAGACAAGGAAGGGGAGAACTATGTACATGGGGGGGCAGGTATCAGCATCCATAATAACAACAATATAACAACAGGGGTCTAATAGAAACTATTTACAAACAAACATAAAACTGAGGGGAATATATACAAAGGGGGGGGCACGTCCTGGGCCCCACACCCCTAATGTCCAGCACTGGCGGTGGGTGGCCACGATCCGTGCCTCGGCCTCAGCCCTGGCCGGGGCTGGCTGGGGGCTGGGCGGACCGGGAGATAAGACTGGCGGGTGTCAGCTCGCCCCAGGTCCCCCTCGGTGGAAGGGCCCTCGGTGGCGGGTGGCGGTGCGACGGTGGGTGGAGCAGCGGGTGGAGCGGGCAGGGTGGGCAGAGCGGCGGCCAGCGCGGCATGGGGGGCCAGGTAGTCCACAAGGCACTCGAACGTACTCATGAAGGCCCCCCATGCCTCCTGGCGCCAGGCCAGCTCCCACTCCTGCAGCTGAAGGCGCCGCTCCTCCACCCGCAGATGCTGCTTGGCGACCTCCAGCTGCCGACGATGGATGGCCAGCAGCTGGGGGTCCGTCGCCGTCCAGGAGTGCGGCTGGCTCCGCCATCGTCCCCGCCGTGGGGCTGGTTGGTGCTCCGCCGAGGGGCTGGCCTGGAGTGATGGCCCCGGTGGGCTCTCCAGGACCACTGACACCTTGCCGGCACTCTCCAGTCCTTCCAATGGTGCAGCTGCGGAACACGGGGGGAAGAAGAGTGGAGACAGCCATTAGTGTGGGCCCCAAGCCGTGGCCCTTGTCCCCCCACCCCTCTGCTGCAGGTTCCCCATCCACGTCCCTGGGAGATGCTGCTGCTGATGATGATGGGTGTCCCACTCCCTCCCCCTGGGGGACCCTAGAGGTTCCGCTGCCCCCAGCCCCGGGGATGGGGCATGGCACTGTCGTGCTGGGGGGCAGGGGCTGATGCACTCTTCTGAGGGACATGCCATTGCTGTCCTTGGGGCCATGGTCATCTGGGCATGTGGAGGGCCCTGGTCATATCTGTTCCCCCCGCCCCTCAACCCCGGGGGTGTGCACCAGGGGGGTACATACCTGATGGTCCACTCCCACGGTTGGGGGACACCTGTGGGCGGACGCCTGGCTGGATCTCCTCGACGGCACGACAATGTGCAGCCCCCCGTAACTCGAGGAGGACTCCCCCTCCCCCTCCTCCAGTGCCCCGGGGGTGGGCTCCTGGGGGGGGGCCCCCGGGGTGCGGGGCTTACCTCCGGGGCAGACTCCACCTCCGGGGCCTGCTGGGGCTCGTCGGCCAATGTATCAAGTGTGGCCGGAGGGGAGGAGGTGTGCCGGGGGCCCAGGATGTCCCTGAGCTCCCTGTAAAAGGGGCAAGTGATGGGGGCGGCCCCAGATCGGCCGGCCACATCCCGGGCCCAGGCGTAACCCTGCCGCAGCTCCTTCACTTTACTGTTTACATGATCCGGAGTGCGGGCAGGGTGACCCCGGGCGTCCAGGCCCTCGGCCAGCCGAGCGAACACATCCGTGTTCCGCCTCTTGCTCCCCATTACCTGGAGCACCTCCTCCTCACTCCAGAGCCCCAGCAGGTCCTGAAGCTTGGCCTCCATCCAGGAGGGGCCCCGCTGCAGCTTCCTAGCCTGGCTGCTGGTCTGGGAGCCCTGGCTTCCCTTTGGGGGGGTGCCCTGGGGGTGCTTAGGGGGCTGGGGGGCGGCCATTGCAGCGGTGGGCAGCTGTTCTGGCTGCAGAGGAGCGTGCAGGCTGGCCGCATGGCTGGGCTGCCGCCTGCATGCTCTCTCAGTTTCCTGCACAGGAAGGCAGGGGGCGGAGAGCTTCAAGCAGCCGCTACACGCGGAGACCATCGAGCTCAGGGGCTGGAGAGAGCGTCTCTCAACCCCTCAGCTGATGGCCGCCATGGCAGACCCCGCTATTTCGATGTTGCGGGACGCGCAAAAACTACACGTTCCCTACTTCGACATTGAACGTCGAAGTAGGGCGCTATTCTCATCTCCTGATGGGGATAGCAACTTCGACGTCTCGCTGCCTTACGTCGATGTCAACTTCGAAATAGCGCCCAATACGTGTAGCCGTGACGGGCGCTATTTCGAACTTGGCGCGGCTACTTTGAAGTAGCTGGCATGTGTAGACGCGGCCAAAGTGGCCTCATTTTAGTTGTCTATTTAAAGAAATGCTAAAGTTCAATATTTCTGTTTTGCCCTCATTTGCTCTTCTTATATTATTCTGAGATAAATGCTCTGTGGGCTGTGGTCCTTTTTTTGTAAAAAGCTGTAATCACATACAGGCAATCTTAAATACATTATTTTACCAACCCTCTATAAAGCTATGTCTTGAAATTGTCTTGTCATTCGAGATTACCCAGATTTCTGTGCCTGTCCCAACTAGAAATGTCATTGTAAGAGGGGAATTTTGAAGGAAAGGAGGCTGGGGTGTGAGTGGATATATTGGGTTGAGTATATGGGGGTGGATATATGTATACTGCCCTTAATTCTCTGGTTTTTAGCCTTTTTTTTTTTAATTCTTCTTATAAACAGCAACGCTATCTTTAAAATTACCCTGCTCCCATGACCACCTAATCTTCTTATTACTGATCTCATGGTCTGGTTTGTAATATCATTTTTTTTCGACACAGATTTTTATAATGCCATAAACAGTGACTTGCACAATAATCTGTGGAGGCAGAAGGTGCTTGTTATATTAACCAACTGCACGTATATGTTTGAATGTAGAGATGTAATTTCTCATGCGAAATAAGTCTCCTAATAACTGCCAACTAGGAGCTTTATAAAACTTAAATATTTTTAAAAGTCAGATATTGTTTAATGAAGATATTTTTCATAGTTAAAATATTGTTATTTCTACCTATTTAAATAGTTATTTGCCAGTCTTCCGCCCACACCACCCTGGCATCCAATTGACTAAATTGGAGAGGCATACAAGGCCAGACAGCTTGAGAAATAAGAGCAGGGTTTTCCAGTGTTACCCTTTATTTTGGTTCTTTTCATGAACATGTCATTTAAGTTTTGGGAAATTTGGGAAAAGAACAATAAATTATTACAAGAGCTGCTGTTTTGCAACTTTAAAGACAAGGAGAATAGTGGAGTGATTCCAGACTGTAAACAAGCCATCCCATATGAAGCAATGACTAATATGAAAGGCATTCTTTAGGAGTTCAGCCTTGAGTGGTACTCTGGGATCAGGTTACTGGCATATTACATTCTTGATGGTACAAGAAAATCAAGTTAAGAAATGTTGCATTAAAAGCCTGCCTCAGTGTCAATGTCTTTATAATCTACTCCCTGAGCTAGTCTGCGTTATTGCCATACATGGATTTTTAAAATCTTTGTTTTGTATTTTTTTAATGCTGAGGGACAATTTCTGCCCATACTTAAAACCTCACTGGATTCTCCCTAAGGCCCCCCTGAATTTGCCCACATGCTTTAAAGTTAGGCAGTGGCGTAAGTACCTTTCTGAATCAGGGTTTACGTGTCCTTCTGTGTTACATACTGTATATGAAGAAGAGACCATGAAACTATTGTAGTGGACAGTAGGTGCCCTTTATCGTTGAAACACCTGCATTTTTTGTCCCTTCATTCTAATTAGTTAACATCATGAAAATAAGAGTGTTCTCATGAAGACTTTTTTGGTATCTGGATGACCAGGAGATGACCAAAGTGTTGCCGTAAAGATTCACAATGGTTCAAATAAATGCTTTATGCTAAGGGAAAAAATAATTTGGGGCACTTTTTGTGAGACAAGAGCAAGAGAATTATTCTGTGAAACAGCACATATATTTTGTATGAATCACCCTGACGATGCTGAGACAAAGCAGAGATGTATTTTCTAGACTGGTATTTTTAAAACTGTCCACAGTTTAGGATATTGATTCTGATCTCATGAAAACCTTCTCTCTTGCTTTTATCTTCTTAGCGCTCAGATAAGTATTTTGAGATGGCTTGAATTATACTCTGTTTCAATAGGGATTAATTATGTTTGTACTGGTTTAATTACTAATGAAAGGAACTATTCATCAGCAAATTCACTGGCACAGCCAAGTCAAAGACTATGTACGAAATAAAATGTACTTTCAGACATAATCCTTAAATTAATTCCATTAGGGTGGTAGCATTCATTCCGGTTTATATCATTCTGAACCTTCACAGCCATCAGAAAACAGAGGGCCTGAGATTTTTTCTAAAATACTTAAGAGTTTGGAGCAACCAGATTCCATTAATTTTTATGGGACCTGGGCCCCTAAATCCCTTAGATGTTTTCGAAAATCCAGTCTAGAGTGTGTTCACCCACTCCTGCCTGCTGTCCCTTTCTGTATTCTCTCAACATCTCTATTTTTACTATAAGGAGGTCAGCTATGACCCTGATATTCAGATACAGAATTTCACTAGCTTGGTTTTTATTTTAAGCAACTGTAACTGCCACTTCACATCCATTTTTCATCAGCAGCGATGGAATCAGCTGTTCCATGCTTAGGGAGATTCTTTGTCCAGTCAGAAGCTCTGTCTCCCCTGGGTTTGACTCCTGATTTTTACATAAGCCACAAGGGCCCTGGCCTAACTCATGCTGCTCACAGCTGTGACACCAACAGGCATTGCAGTTCCACAGAGAGTGACAGGTTTTGGTTGCCAAACCTCAAATGCTAGACGTGTGCCAGGAGAGCAGATGTCATGTAAAGTGTTTAAGCAGCATGGGTTAGATTTTCGGTACAGTCATTTAGGCCAGGCAACATGTGTAATACAAGAACCTCTGTGTGCACCTCAGAAAAAGTATTTAAAAAAAAAAAAAAAAAGCAAAACAAAACCTGTAATAACATTTCAATGAGTCTATGGGCCTGTCTGGGGAAAAGCCTTTTTTGTTTGTGCTTTGATACTTGTCCTTAAACCGATGCAGCATGTGTTTTCTTGAGAGTTGCAAAAATGGTGATAGGGCTTTAGGATTTTTCCTAACATGGAGATTTTTAAGGCCCCTCCTCAGCATTTTCCACTGTATAATGAGTCACCAAGGGAGAGTCTACTTGGCCCACATGCAGGTTCACAGTTTGTGAGGAGGGGAAGAGGAATGTGGTGACCATATTTCCCTGTGCTGAATATATGACACCTGGCAAAATTACTCTCAGTCAAGTGAGTTCAAGGGGAATCAATTGGAACTGTGTAATATACATGTTCAAATTAATGTGAGCCCTGTAAATGAAATATTGCTTCATTAGAGACTTTTATTTACCTTCTTATGTTTGTTTGCAGGGGGAGAGATGACACCCAAGCAGTCCTGTTCACCTCTCTTAAATGGGCATGGGGTGACAGGAGCTGCGTCTACACGTGCACGCTACTTCGAAGTAGTGGCACTAACTTCGAAATAGCGCCCGTCACGTCTACACGCGTCGGGCGCTATTTCGAAGTTGAAATCGACGTTAGGCGGCGAGACGTCAAAGTCGCTAACCCCATGAGGGGATGGGAATAGCGCCCTACTTCGACGTTCAACATCGAAGTAGGGACGTGTAGACGATCCGCGTCCCGCAACATCGAAATAGCGGGGTCCTCCATGGCGGCCATCAGCTGGGGGGTTGAGAGATACTCTCTCTCCAGCCCTTGCGGGGCTCTGTGGTCACCGTGTGCAGCAGCCCTTAGCCCAGGGCTTCTGGCTGCTGCTGCTGCAGCTGGGGGTCCGTGCTGCATATACAGGGTCTGCAACTAGTTGTTGGCTCTGTGTATCTTGCACTGTTTAATGAAAGTGTGTCTGGGAGGGGCCCTTTAAGGGAGCGACTTGCTGTTGAGTCCGCCCTGTGACCCTGTCTGCAGCTGTGCCTGGCTCCCTTATTTCGATGTGTGCTACTTTGGCGTGTAGACGTTCCCTCGCTGTGCCTATTTCGATGTTGGGCTGAGCAACGTCGAAGTTGAACATCGACGTTGCCAGCCCTGGAGGACGTGTAGACGTTATTCATCGAAATAGCCTATTTCGATGTCGCAACATCGAAATAAGCTATTTCGAAGTTGGGTGCACGTGTAGACGTAGCCAGGCTGACCTAACCCAACCCTCCCTATCCAGTGCTCTTCTCTCTCCATGCCTAGCTGGGACTGGGCAATGAACCTGCCTCTCCCATTACCTGGTGCTGCATATTGTCTAGACAAAGTGTGGTGGGTCATGCTGGATCATGGGCAATGTTCCCTTTATTTTTTTCTAGCCATGGGTGGAATCCAATTTTGATATATAATAATAGAACTCGACTTATAAGAGGATAGTCACAATATTTGTATTACTGTTGTGCCTGCTAAAGCTGCCAACCACCATCTTGGTCCAATAGAGCTAGGGTCTAGTTTGTGTGTGTGTGTATGTGTGTGTGAGAGAGAGAGAGTGAGAGAGAGAGAATATAAGATAGGAAAGTATTATTCTAGTTTTCAACAGGTGGGGAGCTGAGGCACAGAGTGTTTAGTTCATAGTCACAAAAGGCATCAGTAACAGTGGTGACAACAGAACTCTGCCACAGTCCTAAGCCACTAGTTTAACCACAAGCCCATCCTTCCTCACGATGCGTGAAAGTCATCATTCTGACCTGTACAAGTACACAACAACCTTAGAATGGCTGTACTGGCTCAGATCACTGACCCTCCTAGCCCAGTGTCAAGTCTACTGATGGTAGCCAGTGCCTGATGGTTCAGTGGGAATGAGCAGGCAGTGGCATGGGAACATTTTAAAGAGGGGGGTGCTGAAATCCAGCCGCTTTATCTATGCAGCTGATGCCAGGAGCAAAGATCAAGCATGGGGGGCCCGCAGCAGAGCCAGCCAGCCCCCAGGGGTGGCAGCTGGACCCTGGCATGTTGGGCTTGGCAGCAGAGCCCCCAGAATGCACAGTGATGGCTGGAACTGTGGCACATGGGCCTGTCAATAAATCCTCTGATTGTCAGGCAGTAGCCAGGACCTTGGGGGTACTGCAGCACTCCCAGAACCCTTTGTTCCACACCTATTTGAATAGAACAGGGCAATTATTGGTGGTCCATCTCCTGTTTTCCCAGCTTCTATCAGCAGGGTCATCCAAAACATGGGGTTGTATTACCGGCCATCTTGGCTCACAGCCATGGATGAACCTGTCCTCCATGAATGTACCTTATTCTTTTGGCCACTGCAACATTCCTTGGCAACAAGATCCACCAGGTTGATTGTACATTGCGTGAAGAAGTACTGCTTTGTGCTTGTTTTAAACAGGCTGCTTGTTATTTTCATTGGGCAGCCATAGTTCTTGTTATGTAAAAGGATGAATAAAAATGTATTTATTTTCTCTACCCCATTCAGGATTTTATAGACCTCTATCCCTTTAGTTGTCTCTTTTCTGAGTTAAACAGCCTCAACATTTTTAATTTCCCCTCATCTAGAAGCTTTTCCATGTCCCTAATTTTTCTGTTGTTGTCCTTTCCTTTACCTTTTCTAATTCTAATTTTGAGATGGGGGTGACCAGAACTACACATGTTATTCAAGGGATGGGTGTGCCATGGAGTTATATACTGGTATTATGATATTCTCTGTATTATCATCGTGCCTTTCCTAATGGGTTTTAACGTTCTGTTAACTTTTTTGCCTGTTGCTGCACATGGAGTAGATGTTTTCAGATAACTATCCATGAGGATTCCAAGATTGCTTTCTTGAGTGATAACAACTAATCTAGACATGCCCCCCCATCACCTTTGTGTTGCCCAGTCAGCCAATTTTGTGAATTTAATTGTAATTCTCAGCTGTCAATTTTGTACTTTCATATCCTGAATAATTTCGTATCATCTGCAAACTTTACCAGTCACTGTATACCCTCTTCCCAGATCATTTATAAATAAGTAGCATTGCAACCTTATGAAAATTATGGCTATGTACCCAGAGACTATTTTCAGAAGTAACTTTCATATTTCAACTGCACTAACACCTTGCTAATGGAAAAGGAAAGGAAATAATTCATATACATTAAGGCTGATTTGCTACAAATGTTGTAATATCTTTCACTCCAACAAATGCAAGCAATGGGTGACAAAAGTACTTCATTAAAATGCGCAACTTTTAACCAGTAGGTAGCTAAAGTTTCACTTGGGAAACCACAAACCAATAGAGTATAACAACACTGGCGGTGTGGGAAGACAAAAACCTAGATACTGTAATTACAGTCCACAAGACCATCACTGACAGACACAATGCCACAGTTTGTGGTGGCAGTGGGAAGCCGCACTATGGAATGAAAACGTGCTGTTTGCGACATAAGTATCTCTACTGCAAAGGGAAGGTTGATATTTGCATCCATTTTGCAAGCTAAACTAAACAACAGCTGACTGTGCATGAAACACCCATGCATCTTCCTTGGTTTTGTTATTTTTTTCTCAAGTAAAAGGTTCCAGCTCACAGAGTGTACAGTGGATTCATTTGCATGTTTTCCTCCACAAGAGGCACTCCTTTGTTCCCGAAGTGGTAGAAATAAAGCATGATAGCCCATTTGCAATGGTAGGTTATTGCTCCTCTAGAATACCAGAGTGAATATAGCTTGATACTTAATAGCATTGACTATTTTGACCAGAGAAAGTAGAAGAGTGAAACAGCTGTGTAGATATTTGCATCCTCAGAGTCCTATCAACTTGTCAATGTGTATGGTGTTGCTTATATCATTAATGTACTTTACATGTAGCATACACTTTTTTTCTTGAAAAGGTTCTTTAATGACCTGGGCATTCCTTTTCAGGGTGCACTGTCAAGATAGCTTTTTAGGCTCAAGTGAAAAGGAATATAGTCAGTGGTAGTAAGTGCTTTAATTACAAAAAAATAAATATTCATCATTATTTCTAAACAAAGGATGATAAAAATGTCATATGTAAAAACAGCACCAGTTTCATTTAAAGGTGACTTTGAAAGATATTGGATAAGAAAATGTAAGCACTAAGTTACTAAAGTGAACGGGCATAAGTACCAGATAATAGAGGTGGTTGAAAAAATTAGACTGTTTTTTTAAAAGAAATATTTTTTTAAAATATAGGATTTTTTTCAAAGTTTCTCAAGAAAAAAATAATTGTTAAAGAAAAAGACAACCCGGTATTTCCAAAACCTTTACCAATTTTTTAAAATCAAAATACACTTTTTTTTTTATAGAGACTTTCATTTTGTCCAGGATTATTCCCCAGGTTTCTGCCAGGCTAGTTAAAGGTTGTTAGAAAGATTCCATTATAATTCATTGCATTCATAGACATATAACCTCCATTGTATGGACTTAGATCTTTGATCCTTTGGTTTAGTCTGAAGGAAAATATTTGTGAAGACTTTGAGCATAACGCCTTCACATTCTGTGTTCAGAGGACATTAAAACTCACATATGTCCAGTTTTTAAAGTGTCAAACTACACTTCTTTAAATATGACTTAAAATAATATAACTCAATTACATATAAAGAAAACAATTCCTAACAGTTATACAATTTTAATATGAGATTAAGAAGAATAAATTCAAGAAAATACAAAATTTCAGTTCTGCTCCAGTTACATTACTTTGGGCATATTCCTTCTATGAAGACTTTTCTATTTCTCCTTACAGGTTAAAGGTAAATATTTATGTATTCTGTGTTTCATATTAATGAATGCCATGAAACAGATATAGTATGCAACATAAATTATTTTAATATTTTCAGGAGTATAACATCTGGAATTTCCTCATTCTTTGGAGTGCTTTATCTTGTAACCATAATATTTGTGCTAATTTTGTTCTACTTTTAATCTATAAATATTTTACCTATATATCATGCAGGTTCCGAGCTCCTGCTTCATTCTGCTGTCTTTTTCCAGGGTGTTAGTTAGAGAGGCGAAAGAAGGGTCAACTGCACAAAAAGTCTTCTTCACTCTTTGAAGCTGAATAAGTTCAACCACAAAATAAACCACTGTAAAAAATGAATTATGGTATAAAAATACCTCTGCATACATGCCTATCTGAAAGGAACAGACTAGTCACACAACGGCCAATTGATTTCAACCACAAGCGTTTAAAGTTGAGCCTGGGGGAGCTGTTGATATAATTATTCTTAACACATTTGGAAAATATTTTTAGAATTCAAGCCATCTCCTTCTCTGACCCTACTCAAATTTCCCAACCCCAGAATAATTATTGAAAAGTCCCCTGATCCTAACTTCACTAAATTCAAATGCAAAACTCTCATTGACTTCAGTGGGAGCTAGAGTGGTGTCAAGATGTCAGTGTCATATGGCCACTAAAGTTTTGCTTACAGATGATTTTTCATCAGTAAAAAATAGGACTATCCATATTATATTCTTCAGAAAGCAGTTCTTATATATTATACTGTATTTATATTGACTATTTGCTCAGTCTCTGATATTTGTGATAGACAATTGCCCATTTTCAAAAAAACAAAATGCAGTTAATCATGGAGCAAATTTCCTGATTTGGGAGATTAGAAAACTGTATTTAACTTTATTTTTTTAAAAAATATTGTTACTAGATTTTGTCAGATGAATGCATACCTTATTAAAAGGTTAGGCTCTTAAAATGTTTTTTCCCTTTATTTCTATATTTTAAAAATTTCCTTTTATTCTGACTGTAATCACAGTAGCTATAGCAGTAAACTCATCAGGTTACTTTTAAGCACACTTGTGAGCCATTTTTTGTATTTGGCTAGGGCTGATTATTTTGGCTACATGTTATGAACTTAATGGAATGGTACAAATGAGGTCTTGTTTTCCTGTTGCTTTCTTTAACCACATGGTCAAAGCCCTGGTTCTGCTAGGTGAACCATACAGCTGGACACTCTTTTTCGAACACAGAAGAGTGGGGCCCAAAACAGACACTCTTCATGGGTCCAGTTCACCTTGCCCTGCTCCTAGTGCAATAATTTACATCAGGACAAGGTGAGTGTAAAAAAGCGCATTGGATCAGAAGGGTGATATCCTACCCCTGCTGTGCACTGGCGTAAGGATGGCAGTGTGTGCAGGATAATGGTGAATTGGGAAGTGAGTGAGTAATGTTTCTAATTCTCCTTTCACGTGAGAGAAGAGTACCTCCATTGACTTCAGTGGAACCATGCCAGTGTCAGACTGTCATCAGTAAGAGGATATTTTGAACCCATAGCTGAAGCAATAGGCAGTTCAGCATATATAAACTCCTTTTCCTGGGCTATGTCTAGACAACAGGGATTTGTCATCAGAAGTTTGTGTCAGAAGATACCTTGCGACAAAACTTCTGTCGACAGATCGTGTCCAGACTGCAGGGTGGATCGAAAAGAGTGATCCAATCTGTCGACAGAGAGTGGCCAGACTGCCTGGCAGCTCTATCAGCAAAACTGCCATCAAGAACCACAGCAGACAGGGTGGCACAGAGTCATGGAGGCCTTTGCTGTTACCAGGAAAGATCTGTGATGTTTTGCTGGTAGCAGATAAAAGGGTTTCGGGAGGCTTATGTTTGCTCCACTAAGTGATATAGTAGCAAAAAGGTGTCTGGATTTTTTTAAAATAATGTGCCTCTCTAATAGTCTGTGAGCATGTACGTCCAAAACAATAAATTTTACCAAGAAACGTGACAAATTATCTGCACTTCTCACCTCAGCCTGTGCAGAGTAACAAATACAGTAAACCCTCCATTTAACAGACCCCGATTTAAAAGATTTTGGAGATAATGGATGCTATCCGCCAGTCCCCCACCCCCAAATAAATACTGGTGATTTGCCAGAGCCAGCGGGGCTGGCACAGCTTGGGCTGCTGGAGCAGCTGGGGCTGCCAGGGCTGAAGGAGCCATAGTGCTGAGCATGCCGAGTGCCACAGGAGGTAGAAGAAGCCAGGCCAACATGCAGCTCCTCTCCTGGTAATTGGGAGAGGGAGATGGAGTTGTGAGGGGAAGAAGGCAGCAGGGAGGGAGGAAGAGAAAGCAGGGGCAGAAGACTGGAGTTAATGATGTGCTGGGAATGTTAATACACTGTCATACGGTGTAACCATTCGGATATAACAGACTTTCAGCATTAATGCACCCCTTCCCCACTATTAGTCCACTAAATCAAGGGTTTACTGTGCTGCCTATTCCAAACCCACCTATAACCTGCCTTAACCGCCCTTTTAACAAAAGCCCCAGTACTGGAGGGAGAGGTAGAGAGGAGTTAGTCATAGCCAGCAGCACCATGTTCCACGCAGAAGATAGGAAACTAGCAACCCAGGATGCAAAGAAGAGAAGATGCAGGACCAGTAAGATGTATTAGGGTTTCCCAAGAGTATCTACCTCATGCTAGTCATGTGGGAAGGAGCATGGTCTCCTGGATAGTCAATGGACAATGTTGCAGGATTCCAGGGTTTTATTTCTGAGTCTGGCAGTAAACATAGCGTATTTTACAGTGAATCAAGCTCAGATCCAGCGCTCAGCCTAAAGCCCAACTATTCAGATATATACCAGAGGTGCCAGTTCAGAAGATTCACACCTCAGGCTGCCGATTCTCTTTGCAGAGCCCACTGTGGTCCAATGGTCAGAATATGTTGTGCAGACCCTTCCATAGACCCTTTCACTATTGGAATAATATGAGGACCTACATGGCAGGGGCTTTTTCACTTCCACCCCTCCTTTCTTGAGCTCTCCTGTCCCTCGCGGACAGCACAGGATGGTTCAGGGAAGCTGAACTTCCACTGGACAGTTGAGAGACATCCCCAGTGAGCTCCCTGCCTCCTGCAGCGCATACCTCTGCCTGGGAGTCTCCATGTCCATGGAAAAGTGAGTCAGATTAGTGCCTTAATCCCTCAGTGCCTCACTTACCCTACATATGGTCCTGCTGAAAAAATTGCAGTCTAAATAGGAAGGTCAGACAAAGGGTAGGAGGAGAAACAGAAGCACAGATTGGTGAAGTGATATGAAGTCAAAGGCAGAGCTAGAAAGCTAGTCTATGTCCCTGGCCACTAGGCCTGAGAATCTTTCAATGATTTATTGTCATCGATCTTACTTTGGTGATGATGCAATTTGTAACTCATCCAGTGTGGCCAATTTTAATGACTGAGTGACTCTATCTCTGACGGACCTACAACTCATGCTAGTCATACCATCAGCTTTATTCAGTTTCCAGGATGGCTTTGACAAGAAGGCATTGCCTCTCCCTTTTGCTTCCCTCGAGGACATGCCACATTCTAGCCTGCAGAGAACAGCACCAGAAATAGCATAACCATATGGCTCTTCTCTTCCAACATCAAGTACCAACCTTTGCGTGCTTGGCTTAGGGAAGGAAATAACAAGGGAAAAGGGGAAATGAAAATGAGAAAAAAAACCATACAGAAATAAGGAGAATCTTAGTAAAGTGGATCTCATGGTTCTGTTTTTAACTGCAGCCCCAGGCTCTGAACAGCATGTGACTTAATGCCCTGATGCCAGCTAATTCACAGAAAAAAGTAGCAATTTCTGCTTTTTTAAAAAAAGAGAGGCAGATGGTCATTTTCTATGGTTTTAGAACAACAAAGCAATCACTTCAGTAATTAAAGCTTGGCTGTAGTTGTCACTTACTATCTTTTAGAAGCCATGTTTTTCTGAGTCCTTAAAGTGGAAATCTATTAAAAAACAACAAAACCCCCCCCACAAATAAAAAAAAACAACCAAACAAAAAAATACCCACTACCCTGTAACTCAACAAATCTGCTCCTTTTATACAGCTATAGCTAAATACTAGTAACAAAAATATGTGTACTGATTTCCTTATTTAACTTCTGTTAGCCAGCATAGCTCAGAGAGCATGAGCTGGATTCTGTTCCTTCCTGTGTGTCATCAACAGAATTATTTACAAAGTTCCAATCAGCCATATCTCCAACTCATTCCAGGCACTTAGGATACATTGACATGACTGAGGGCCAGGTTCTTCGTGGCCTGGTCCTTTGTGTAGTAATTTGGACAACTTTAAAATGATTACACCGGCTACATCTACACTAGCACACTGCGTCGAAGTAGCCTATTTTGAAGGACATTGAAATAGGCTATTTTGACGTGTGTTGCCTCCATGTCCTCCAGGGCTGGTGCCGTTGATGTTCCACGTCGAAGTAGTGACGGGGAACATCGAAAGGAGCTGCCCCAGAAGCAAATGTGGAGCGTCCACACACACAAGCGCTCCCCATCGAAATAAGGGGCCAGCAAAGCCCCAAGCCGCTCCCTTAAAGGGTCCCTCCCAGACACATTTGCCCTGCACAGAATGAGATCCACAGAGCCGACAACCAGTTACAGACCCTGTGCACACAGCATGAACCCCCAGCTGCAGCAGCAGCAGCAACCAGAAGGCCTGGGCTAAGGGCTGCTGCACTCGGTGACCATAGAGCCCCGCAGGGGCTGGACAGAGCGTCTCTCAACCCCTCAGCTGATGGCTGCCATGGAGGACCCCACTATTTTGAAGTAGTGGGACACGGATCATCTACACACGCCCCACTTCGACGCTGAACATCGAAGTAGGGTGCTATTCCCATCTTCAGATGGGAATAGCGATTTCGACGTCTCACCGCCTAACGTCGATTTCAATGTCAAAATAGCACACGGCGCGTGTAGACGCGATGCGTGCTATTTCGACATTGTGCTGTCTACTTCGAAGTAGCTGGCTAGTGTATATGCACCCACCAGGAGCAAAGCAATGGAGATGGTTCTAACTTAGTGGGATTTGTCCTGAAATGTCCTTCTCAACCTTTTTGTTCATCTTTAAGGTGCTACAGGGATGCTTATTATTTGTGAAGCTACAGACGAACACAGCTACCACTCAGACTGTTTCTCACTGCAGTTGATGATGTTCCAGAATGATAAAATCACTAGCCTAGTGCAAATGTCATATCCCAGCACAGTCAATGATCCTGAAATTTCCCTTGTAGACCTGCAAAACAGGGGAACTAGGTAGATGAAAAGAACTTTCTGAAGTGTTCTATAATCCTCCTTATTTGGGTGTTCAACAATTTAAAGTTTGGAATCACTTTTCAGTAGAACTGGGAGAAATTTTTCAGCTGAGACACCTTTTTGTGGTAAAAAAAAATGCAGATTCAGTCAACCAGAACAATTACCAATTCATATCTAACTTTTATGCTAAATGATTTATATTGAAATTGCTTTTTAGTTTTCAGATAAAATATGAAAATGAAGAGAAAGCTTGAAATAAAATTAAACTTTTTGTTTTGTGTAGTCCTAAATGTTTCTTTCAACATAAAATTATTTTTTTAAAATTTGGATGTTGCTAAAAATGTTCAAAAATTTAATTTGCTGGTCAACATGAAACTATTTTTTACAGTATGTTTGGAACTGTCAGTAGCTCAAAAAATCCACAGTTTGCACAGCTCTGCTTTGAACAGATTAACCTTTAAACTAAGCTGCAAACTTTCTCTGTGTATTTTCTGTAGGAAAGACTTGCTGAGTAATTCAAAACTGGACCCTGGTCCTTCAACACACGTGTGAAACTTCAATAGTTTGTGACAATGCTGAGAAATAAAACTTGAGCCAGCACTCTGCTTGTGCTGAGCACTAACTTGGTTCACCACAGCAGACCTGAGGAAGGTGCCTGATTACCATCCCAGACCAGGGTTAGGAAGTTAATGAGATAATTAGAACATTAATAGGCAAATGCTTTTAAAGGGGCAGAGCATGGTAGGGAGGGTACATGTGTTTGGAGGGGTGTGGCATTCCAATGTATGTCACTAAAACTGGTAATAATATATGTGATCATTCATATCGTACGGATACTTAGGCTATGTCTACACTATAGACTTTTTTCAAAACAAAAGCAGTGGTTTTGAAATAACTTTGAGAGTGCCTACACTACACACACGCTATTTTGAAATAAATTTGAAATAGCAGGTACTTTATTTTGAAATCAGTAACCCTCATTGCAGGAGGAATAACTCCTATTTTGAAATAGCTGTTTCAAAAGAGGGCCTATTAAGACACGGAATAGCATTATTTCGAAATAAGCCATAATGGCGTCCAATGGTACTATTCCAAAATTGCGTATGTGTCTGGAAATGCTCTTTTGAAATAGCTGGGTGCTATTTCAAAATACATTTTGGCCTTTGCTACATAAGCCCCTGCCTTTTGGAAGGGCCATACTGATGAGCCCCTTTGGCAGATGCTAATGAGAAGCTACCATGAATATGGAGCACCTCATTAGCATAATGGCAGCTGCACGTGTTTCAAAAATGCCGCTTTTGAAATCCACGCCACCAGTGCATACAGAGGCCTTTTGAAAAGACCCCACAGACTTTGAAATCCCCTTCTTCCCATTTGGTTTTGGGGAGGCTTGCTTTTCAAAAGCAGCACTTTCGAATTGCGCACAGCTGCCATTATGCTAATGAGGTGCTGCATATTCATGGTAGCTTCTCATTAGCATCTGCCAAAGTGGCTCATTAGCATGCCCCTTCCAAAAGACAGGGGTAGTGCAGCCACAGCCTTTGTGTGTAGCTGTATTATTTTGAAATAATAAGAAATAATTTTTGAAAGATCTTTATAGCTGTAGCCTCACTGAGCTAATACATAGTGTTCAGTTTAAAAAATTCAGATATTTTTCTATGGCTGTTTCATGTTATTACTACAAAGTGGAAGAAGTCTTCATTTATTTTACAGTCCACTAATGTTGCTGTCCTTGAGATTTAAGGCCAACTTCTTTATTTTGGAAAAATGAAGGCACTTCAAGTAGACAGTCATCAAGTAAAAAGGAGAGGAAGGAGAGGTTGTTAGATTATATATCTACTAATAAACAATCCTTTAGAACTAACACTTTGTTGACTGCATAAATAAACATAAAAATGTAGCCAAACAAAGGAACCCTCAGTAACCAAGTGAAACAGGGAAAAAAACAAGACAAAAAAACCCCCAAAACAACAAAAAAAAACCCCAAACTACTGTAAGTCTGGTAGAACTAAACTTAGGGGGAAAAAATCTGTTGAACATAACAGCAGCTTGGACTGAGAGGAGGTGAGACATTAGACATTATTACCCCATCAGCCAGAAAAACTCCCAAGACCCTGTTCTGTTCTCAGTTACACTGGCATAATCCCATCAAAGTCAGAATCACACTCATTGTGCCTTCTACCTCTTTTGTTATTCCCACACTCGAACCCACCCCATATTTCGCACATTAGAAATGGTTCAGTACATAGTGGTTTTATGAAACATGATGTATCTCTGCCTAAATGAGAAAAATAAATATCTAGGGAGCTTTTGCACATGTCAACATTATTCAGTGAAGCAATATGTGTAGGCAGCATTGGAAACAGTGACAAAGAGAGTATCTGTGCATAACTTGGGAATAATATCATCACCGTCTAGACAACTCAACAATTAGAATCCAGACATACCGAAGACTCTTTAAGAAGTCTCCAACAGCAAAAAGGCCTCCACAGGGAAGAAAGCCACAATTCACTCTCTGCTACCTTGCACATGTACTTCTCAGTTTAATTTTGTTTGAAAAGTTACTTTCTAGAACTAGCTTCTTTTTCAAGGCCACTGCTGAGTGCAAGTTTGTAAAACTGAAGTTGATGAAGATCTTCCTGTTATAACATCTGTTTTAATAGTCTCTGTGTACAGCAGTTGCTAGGCAAAAGTCTGATATGGTACTTCCCAGAGACCTCTCCTGCTGCTTCTCCTTTTATTTATTTTTTTACTTTGAAAAATTTTATCTTCAGAACTTCACTGAAGTTAAGGAAAACTGTTGATGAAGAAATATGGCACCATTTTGACTTAGGGACTAAGTCTTCTTTCTCTTATGAGTTTTAATGCTGTTGGGCCTGACTCCCCCCTTCATTTATACTGATGCAAATTAGGAGTAACTTCACTGACGACAGTAGAATTATGCGGGTATACAATCAGTGAGAGAAGAGAATCAGGCCCTCAGTTTTTACTCAGGCAAAACTCCCACTGGCTTAAGAGGCTTCAAAGACAGCTTTGCCTGAGTAATAAGTGCAGGCAAAATCTTTCCCTTTTACAGAGAAAAAGTCACAGGCTGTGTCTACATGGGCACAAATCTTCGAAATAGCCATGCTAATGGCCATTTCGAAGATTACTAATGAGGCACTGAATTGAATATTCAGCGCCTCATTAGCATGAGGACACTTCCGGCCGTGGCTCTTCGAAAGCCCCACTTTCGAAAGTGAGCGGTTCGGCATGGCTACATGGGGGTCCTTTTCGAAAGGACCCTGCACTTTTCAAAATCCCCTTTTCCCGATCACTGATCGGAATAAGGCAATTTCGAAAGGGGCAGGTCCTTTCGAAAAGGACCCCCGTGTAGCCACGCTGAGCCACGTGCTTTCGAAAGCGGGGCTTTCAAAGTGTTGTGGCTGGAAGTGTCCTAATGCTAATGAGGCACTGAATATTCAGTTCAACGCCTCATTAGTAATCTTTGAAATATGGCTATTTCGAAGATTTGTGCCCATGTAGACACAGCCATAGGGTGTGTGTACACTAGCCAGCTACTTCAATGTAGCCAGCACAACGTCAAAATAGCACGCGTCACATCTACATGTGCCCTGTGCTATTTCGATGTTGAAATCAACGTTAGGTGGTGAGACGTCGAAATCACTATTCCCATCCGAAGATGGGAATAGCGCCCTACTTCGACATTCAACGTTGAAGTAGGACATGTGTAGACGATCCGCGTCCTGCTACTTCGAAATAGCGGGGTCTTCCATGGCGGCCATCAGCTGAGGGGTTGAGAGACACTCTGTCCAGCCCCTGCGGGGCTCTATGGTCACCGCGTGCAGCAGCCCTAAGGCCAGGTCTTCTGGCTGTTGCTACTGCAGCTGGGGGTTCATGCTGCATGCACAGGGTCTGCAACTGGTTGTCGGCTCTGTGGATCTCATGCTATGCAGGGAAAGTGTGCCTGGCAGGGACCCTTTAAGGGCTTTGCTGGCCCCTTATTTTAGAGTCCACACACTTGTGTGTGTGGACGCTCCACATTTCCTTCTGGGGCAGCTCCTTTTGATGTTCCCCATCGCTACTTTGACGTGGAACGTTGATGGCACCAGCCCTGGAGGACATGAAGACGATACACATTGAAGTAGCCTATTTTGATGTCCTTACTTCGAAATAGGCTGCTTCGACATAGTGTGCTAGTGTAGACGTAGCCATATTGTTTCCGGTCCCACGTGGGAAGGCATACAATCATTCTGCTGAAGGGTGGTGCTTAAGCTTCCCACCACCTCACTAATCCCTGAACAAGCTGTGGCTTTGCTCACAGAAATCTCAGATCTTCCAACATCCATCCAGATCACATGCACTGAAGACTGGCAAGTGACTCCTTCTGTCTCCTCCACTCTCCAGCCATCAGCAGGGCTCTGCTCTAGGCTGCAGAAGCCCTCGTTAGAGGCTTAATGGGGTGGGAGGAAAGTCAGACTGAAGAGAAACTCTGTGCAACAGTGAATACAGCATGAGATATAAGCTGTATCCATTTCATGTTTAAAAAGAGAGCATGTGACAATGACTTCTGTAGCATCTGCATTTCAGCGAGTGGTGGAGATGAAGTTTAAAATACTCATTTCTTAACTGGGCTAAAGCTATGATAAACTCCAGTGACTAAAGTAATCATGAGCCCAGCATTGCTTTTAGACAATACTCATAGCTTAGCTTTGAGATGCACTTGAACTCTTTGGGTGGTTAGAGACAAGAAGGAAGATAATATGGATTTTGGGGCTGTCTACATTGCTTTGGATGGGCTAAGCTATGCAAATTCGCCTTTCTTTTGATCTGTTGGTTTTACTCTAGTCCATACTCGTGCTGTTCTACATGTTTTCAACTGCCCTCTGGGTGCTAATTTCACATGTACAGCTTCCAAAAGCAATACATTCAGGAAGGTTTGGAAAGGCCATTCCAGGGCACTAGCAGAAGGACTTTTGGAACGTTTTCAGTGCGGCTTGTTCAGTTCATCCCACACTGACATTAGATGGATGCAGGATGAAATGGCTGAAGCTAAATCAGTATTTAACTCTTGCTGAAAGGAAGTCTTATCCAATTTGTACCCGGCACACAGATAACAAGCACATTAGAGGGAGTGCCAAATTCTTAGCACAGTAAATGTCTGTATATGGACTAACACAACAATTATCTTGCTTTTTAAATTATGAATAATTAGATCACCACACCCATGCAAATGCTATACTCATGCAATCAAAAGGTCAATAGTTAAAGTAGGAGTATTTCCAGAAAGGGTATTGTTTATGTGACTATAAGAAAAAACATGCAAGTTAAACTCCCATGCAGTGTTCTGCAGATGACACAAACGTACACAGATGTCTGTCTACACCCAGTGGTAACTAGATAACTCAATCCATCTTTCGAAGGCTCAGGGGTTCAGAGGTGATAGGATGCAACAACACTGACCTGTATTCCAGTTTAACTTCGGTTTAGATGTGGGCAACTAAAGACAGCATGGTAAAAAGGTGAGTTTCTTTCCAATCTGCTTCCAGGCCTCTTAAAAAAAGGCTGAACAATGATCAGCTAGCCAATAAAATAAGATTATAAATTACTTGCAATATTGATAATAATGTGGTGTTTTATTACAGGAGGAAGTGTGGCCCAGTAGATAGGGTACTGATTTAAATATCAGAACTAAGTCTATGTCTACATCTACTGCAGGCCTTTTTCAAAAAAAAAAAGCAGAACTTCTATACACAAAATGGGTTCTTTCAATATTAATCGAAAGAACGCATCACTTTTTCTAGCAGCCCTCTTTCTCTCCCAGGTGAGGAAGAGCGCCTTTTTCGAAAGAATCTTTCAAGCGAAAAAATAAAAAAGTGTAGACACTCCGGTGGCCCTTTTTTCAACAGACAGGGCTTCTGGTTCACCCAGCAGCCCTGGGTGCTGAGCTTCTGGTTGGCTGTTCTGTCGAGAGGGCAGCCAGACTGTTTGGCTGCTCTCTCAACGGAGCCGATTGCTCTTTTGTGCTGCTTATTGGGTGTGGCTGTGGGCTTTTGAAAGAAGATTTTTTTGGAAGAGACCTTCCAGAAAAACTTCATTCAAAGGGCGACTGTAGCGTAGACCTGGAGACCTTGGTCCTGCTCCTGTTTATGTCATTAATCGGCTATGTGATCTGAGCCAAGTCTCTCCACCTTGCTGCAATTCATTTTTCCCACTGGCAGAGTGGGGTTGATGACACTGACCTTCCTTTCTAAAGTGCTGTGAGAACAATAGAAGGGAAGAGTTACTTCATTTCGGACACTGAATCTGATTCTTTCTGCAGTACATTGGTGGAAGCTAAAGCAGGCCCTGATTTAGGGCTTGGGCTGACAGAAAGTCAGTGACAATGGGAATTGAACTGGTGCTGGTGCCCACAGTGTCCTTCCAAGCTGTAGCAGGCCAGCAGCCCAGTGCAGCTTGTTCGCATTACAGGAAATCCCTGTTTAACTAGCACTTCTCAGCTGCTGTTTCTGTGCTATACACCCTGGACACTCATGTCACATCAACTTCAGGGAGAGAACTAATGTGCTCATGCCTGTGCTAAAAGTGAATCTTCCTAAGTCACTAGCACAGCTGCTATGGGAGTTTATCACCTCACATCATCTCAGTTAAAAAGGGTGTGACAGGCGCATGGATAAAATGGGCAGTGCATGTTTTGCAGGTGTTTTGCCTTTAAAACCTGCTGCATAAAAAAGAACTGTTTGGGAAATGGCTAAGGTCTACCATAGAGACTGGGGTGCACAATTCCAGTTACTGTTCTTATAGGTGCTGTGACTGCTTTGCACGGTGACATCACTTCAGCTTTTCAAGCAGTGATGACTCACGTCACCCTCACAATACTACTGCACTGCTTGTAGAACAGTTTCAGCAGTAGTTTTGTTGTCGCAGGAGAATGTACTCAATTCACTGAGGTGCTTTGGCTACTATAGCCCATGACACGTGGCTGGCATCTTCATTTCCCTTTTCTGTATTTCATCTTCCCACCCCCTGTCTGATACCTACAGTACCAGCTATGGCAACAAAGGATATGTTTATGTGCTGGATTTTAGTCTGTTAGAACCTATTCTTTAGTTAGCTAGTGCATATGGTTCCTGCAGGGGAGCCAACAGGGCAGTGGCCAGGAAAATCTTCAAGATTAATTTCACTAAGTTTTCCATAGCTTATCCTGATGGCATGAAGATTTTACTTCTCCTACAGTGCAGGGTGAGTAAGGAGCATAGCCCTACAAACAAAGGGAAACCCTAATGATTTCAAGACATCTGTGGATGGTTGGGAGGAATTTCCACTAACTCCCATTGCCTGCTCCCTTATATCCCAATGTTTTTTTTCATATACTTGGGTCATATCAGATCTCCAAAGGGTAGAGCTCAGATTACAGAGGAGGGAATTGTTTCAGATGATGCTAGTTGGGTCAGCATTTTCTTCACCCTTGGAAATCTCTGCAGGCTTGAAGAGGTTGCTGCCACAGAATGGCATCCACCCTGGCCAATTTCCCCTTCTCTTATCTCCTACAGAGCTCTAAATAGAACAAAAAGGGGATTCTGTAGAGTCAGAGGAAGCTGTGACAGAGCCTTGTAGTATCAGCATTCTAGCCACTTTGTCCTTCACACTTTTTTTGCCATCCACTGAGTTTTTTGAAGCTGTGATTTGGCTCTTTGCAATTTATTTAATTTCAACAGACAAGCCAGTTTCCTTTGTAGAAACACATACAGTATGGGGAATGTTTAGTTTGAGGTTCTCTTTCTTTGGGTTCACCGTGGCTTGACTATGGATGCCAGTTCTCTCAACATATTGTTTTTTTCTGTTCCTCTTTTAAAGTGTGAAAATATATTCCTTTAAAATACCATACAAGTATGTAGATTAGGTCTCTTTACACGGACAAAATTATTCTAATTATTCTCCTTACAGATTTTGGGTAGCAGCGCCCATTTGGCCTGTGCATGCATCCCATGCATGCTCCTGCCATGCACTGAGGTTATATGGGGCTGTATGAGTGATTCCTTCTTAAGTCCTGTGACCTAAGAGGGCATCTGCAGTGAGCTCCAATTTAACATTTAGGGTCTGTCTACACAAGCCCCCTCCTTTCGGAAGGGGCATGTTAATGAGGGAGTTCAGAAGATGCTAATGAGGTGCTACCATGAATATGCAGCACCTAATTAGCAAAATGGTGGCTGTGGCAATTTGAATGCACCACTTTCTAATCGTGCCCCACCTGTGTAGCTGGGGGCCTCTTGAAAGGACCCCCCCAGTCTTCAAAAGCCCCTTCTTCCTAACCCCAGTTAGAAAGAAGGGGCTTTCGAAGACTGGGGGATCCTTTCAAGAGGCTCCCAGCTACACAGGAGCGGCGCGATTCGAAGGTAGCACTTTTGAGTTGTGGCGGCTGCCATTATGCTAATGAGGCACTACATATTCATGGCAGCGCCCCATTAGCATCTTTCCAACTCCCTCATTAACATGACCCTTCTGAAAGGAGGGGGATCTTGTAGACACACCCTTAGATAGATAATATATAGTTACTCACCTTTTAGTGTTTCCTTTGTTTTTCTTCCTACTTTCTTCTTCCTACTTTTCTTCCTACTTCCTACTTCCTACTTTCTTCCTACTCCCTTGCAAAGAAAACTATTTTTAAAAATCCTTTTATTTGTGGAGATAGTCGGGTAGCAGTTTAGAACATCCTTTTCTTGGGAATTGCCTTGTTTTTATTTTCCTTAGGGATTCTGAGATCTCTGGGATTCAAGAGCTGCCTCTTCTGCCGAAAGGCTATTGTGCTCAGTGACAGGCATTCCTGGTGCTTCTGCTATTTGGGTGATTTCCATATTCCTGAATAGTAGCAGAGAGTTAGCCATGTTAGTCTGTACTCCAACAAAACAAAAGAGCAGAAATGTAGCACTTTGCAGACGAAAAAAATGATTTATTCGGTGATGAGCTTTTGTGGTCAGATGAAGTAGGTCTGTCCCACAAAAGCTCACCACTGAATAAATCATTTTGCTCATCTTCAGAGTGCTACATTTCTGCTCTTTTGTTCCATATTCCTGTGAAGTGCAATATCTGCATGTTCTTCAAAGGTCAATCTTGAAAAAAGAGAGAGATCAAGTTTAAATTTCTAATGACAGAACAAACCTTACATTCAGCTTCAGATCCAGGGACAGAAGATCCTCGCACCCCCATACACTAGGGCTACATCTACTCTAGCAAGTTCTTTCTAAAGATTTTTCAAAAGAAGGAGGGTCTTTCAAAAGAGCCCACAGAGTGCTTACACACAAAAAAAATTCTTTCAAAAGTAAATTGAAAGAATGTGGAGCTCCTTTCGAAATCTCTCTTCCTTTCCCGTTTCAGGAAAAGTGCTCCCTTTCGAAAGCTTCTTTCAAAAGAAAATGTGTGTAGATGCTCTGCAGGGCCCTTCTTTCGAAAGAACAGTCTTCATTTTCAATCCCCAGCCCATTCTTTTGAAAGAATGGGGACTGTGTGGACACTCTTTTGAAAGAGCAGCTCACTCTTTTGAGCCTCTTTTTTGTGTGTGGACTCATTCTTTAGAAAGAAGCTTTTTTGGAAGAGATCTTCTGGGAAAGCTGCTTTTGAAAGATCTCTGCAGTGTAGACATAGAACTGTTTGTTCATTGTCCACATCAATACCTCAGTCACCGGTGGCCATTAGAGAGGTAGGAGGTACCACAGCGCCAGCTATTTCTAAGGCACTGAAGTCCTCATCTGCACCTGCCTCTACACAGGAGGCATGGTGTAAATGTCTGAGGGTATCTAGGTTATTGACACACAGGAGGGCTAGCGAGACCTCAGATCTCAAGAAGAGCTCTGTGCAGGCTCCCAGTGATGCTGCTACCACAAAAGAAAAAGAAGAAAACTCAGTCTCAGACTCAGTACTGAGTTTCACCTTGACTGGTGAAAAGCATTATAAGCCTGTCCTCAAACAGCACTCAATGCTGATATCAAAGACATCGACTGTAGAGAAATCATGTGGTACCAAGGGAATTAGAGCTGATGTAGTCCCATAGCCTCTGGCAAAAGACCTCCCAGACGCCCCCAGTTGCGTTACAATGATGTCTGCAAGAGAGACCTCAGAGAGGCAGACATCGAGCTGGACAACTGGGAAGATCTAGCAGACGACCGCAGCAGATGGAGGCAGGAGTTACACAAGGGCCTTCAGAAGGGTGAGATGAGGATCAGACAGCTAGCAGAGGAGAAGCGAGCACACAGAAAACACAGTAAGGACTTGCCAGACACCCACCACATCTGCAAGAGATGCAGCAAGTTCTGTCAGTCTCGTGTGGGTCTTCATAGTCACAACAGACGCTGTAAATGAAGTCCTCAATTGAAACTTTAAAGGGCGCGATCCATAGTCTATGCAGACTGAAGGATGCCTACTAGTCCCAGGCCAAGCACTGGCTACCTCCGTGCAAGAACTATCCTTTCCAGGCTGCCTCCTGGGCTCGTCTGTGTTTAGGCCAGTACCACAAAAGTTCGGGTGCCTTAAGGAGGTGATAATCTTTTCAGAGATGGTTTCCCTTATTTGTGAATTCATCCAACAGAAAGAAAAGATGCCAAATTCTACATATGTCTTACTGGCGGAAAAGATAAGACATATTCCTCTAGAGTCCATATTTGTGTTGCCTCGTGTAGGCCAAGACAGCACTTGAATACTTCCCCAGGTGGCAGAATAAACACAGTCTAAAGTCTTTTAAGGGAAATGCTGTAGTCTGGAAAATTACTATATTGCTTCATATGTGCATTTGTGAACTCAGACCTTCACTGGGTGGGTTGTTATTTAGTTGCTACATACCTTCAGTTTTCCCTCATGGGCCATTAAGGGAACATTTCTGAAAGTTCACAGCACTTAAGGGTTCCTCCAGTGAGGACAGGGACAGAAAACAACCATTTGTAGATGATTCAAAGAAACACCAGGGTCCGTTCCTTTCAAAGAAAGTTGCTGAGCTGATGAAAGTGAGTGGGAGGAATCTTGCTATCAGGACCCTTCCTAAATACCAGAAGGTTTTTAAGCAGCCTGTTGTTTGCCTCCCTTGGAGTGGGCATACAAATCTTCATGTCTTGTGGATCATTGTTTAGCTTGATATAGAATGGAAACAGAGAACTATCAACCTGGCTCCGAAGCTAATGTTTCTTATTAACCTGACTCACTCATACTTCTCTTCAGAAATCTTTCTGAAATATAGCTTTTCACTATATGTGGAAAAGGGAAGGCCTTCGGACGCCTGCTTTAGACTGCACTGCAACCTTCCAGAGAAAAGCAAAATCTAACTCATGCCTCTTTAAGAAGGGGCTTGCTATCAAACCCCTAAGGACTGTGGTTGCTGAAGGCAGCAGATTCCAGCAAAACTTCTTTCACCAGTTGATACAATTCATTCTATTTTTTTTTAAACAAACCACGAGCTGTCCTGGCTGTGTAGGTGGGTGAGAAAATGTTAACAGCTGCATGTATGAATCTGTACTGCAGAGAGTGAGCTGCCAAAAATATTTGTACCATGAATATGTATTCTAAATTTAGTTGCCTGCTTTATATTATATGGTACCCAGGTTCTCTTCTTGCTGTTTTCCTATTATATTTAAAACACAAACAAACACGAGCCCTTTATGCTAAAGACAGATGGTTCAACAAGCTGCTGTCAGTAAACTGGTGGGTTTGGAACATTGCTGACTGACAAATGGAAAGGAAGCAAATCCTTTTGCTTCAAGAGCAGCATTGATTAGACCCATTAATGAGATTCAGTCAAATCCTCTGTAGCCTGAAGGAGACTGGTTTTCTTCCCCTGGGCTTCAAGGATGAAGGGTGTAGAAAGGGAGATAAATTAGGGGAATATTCAATACTCCGACAAAATCAAGAACTGCTTAGAACCAGCCCCTTCACGCTCACTTGAGTGATGGTAAAGGCCTGTACTGTAAACCCATCTGCTGAAAAGGCACCAGTGGTGAATGGAAATGTCACAATGGCAGCAGTCAGGAGGACCCCATGGAGCAGGGAATTTGGCAGGGGGAGGGTAGAGTTTCTGCTTCAGAACAGAAATGGAAATTGGCATGGGCTAAAGTTTGGATATTAAGAACATAAGAACATAAGAATGGCCATACTGGGTCAGACCAAAGGTCCATCCAGCCCAGTAGCCTGTCTGCCGACAGTGGCCAGTGCCAGGTGCCCCAGAGGGGATGGACCCAAGACAATGATCAAGCGATTTGTCTCCTGCCATCCATCTCCAGCCTCTGACAATCAGAGGCCAGGGACACCATTCTTACCCTCGGCTAATAGCCTTTTATGGACCTAACCTGCATAAATTTATCTATCTCTTTCTTAAATTCTGTTGTAGTCCTAGCCTTCACAGTCTCCTCTGGCAAGGAGTTCCACAGGTTAACTATGCACTGAGTGAAGAATTGTTTCACCCAAAGCACATAAGATATATCCAAAAGTGTGAGAGGACTCAAATCCTAAATTCCTGTCCAAGCTTGTGTCTAAACACAGACATTCTTGGAAAGTTGTTTCCCAAAGTAATCCTGATCCGAGTGTGGGGGTCACTCAGAACAGTAACTGCAAAAAAGGGCATACACTTACCCAGTGGTTGGTTTGTCAGGCCTTCATTTATGTTACCTGTGAACATAATCTGTATGCAGAGTTTTATCTACCCTCTTTGGTAATGCACAGTTATATTATGGTAACAAAACAAAAAAGCAGTAAAGTAGCACTTTAAAGACTAACAAAATAATTTATTAGGTGAGCTTTCATGGGACAGACCCACTTCCTCAGACCATAGTCATACCAGAACAGACTCAATATTTAAGGCACAGAGAACCAAAAATAGTAATCAAGGTTAACAAATCAGGAAAAAAAAATATCAAGGTGAGCAAATCAGAGAGTAGAGGAGTGGGGTGGGAGGGGGAGAGTCAAGAATTAGATTAAGCCAAGTATGCAAAAGAGACCCAATAATGACCCAGAAAATTCACATCCCAGTTCAAACCACATGTTAATGTGTTGAATTTGAATATAAAAGAGAGTTCAGCAGCCTCTCTTTCCAAAGTGTTGTGAAAATTCCTCTTCAGTATTTAATTCTTGACTCCCCACCCCCGCCCCTCTACTCTCTGATTTGCTCACCTTGATAATATTTTTTTTCCTGATTTGTCAACCTTGATTACTATTTTGGTTCTCTGTGCCTTAAATATTGAGTCTGTTCTGGTCTGGCTATGATCTGAAGAAGTGGGTCTGTCCCACGAAAGCTCATCACCTAATAAATTATTCTGTTAGTCTTTAAGGTGCTACTTGACTGCTTTTCTGTTTTGATCATATATAGTCTAGCACGACTTTCTCTCATATATTATGGTAGTGCCCTCTCAGCCCCAGCTGCAGGTGGAGTCCCATTGGGCTTGGCTCTGCACTAACAGGCAGGGCCCATATACCTGCCTTCACTGCAGAGTTTACTCAGGTGACCAGCCCCCAGGTTAGCCTAACCTGGGTGTGAACAATTACACTGTAAAGCCATACATGAGTCACGGAATCACTGTTCATGCTCTCACCCGTGTGACGTACTAGGACACACTGCAGTTCTTTGTGCTTCAGTGAGCTGAGATTCTCTCTGATTTTTTGTCAGTGTGGAGGGGATTGGGAGAAGCCACTGGAGGACTATAGCCCTCACGTGCTTTAGTCTGCATCTTTGCTGCAAAGTGTGCAGGTTGTTGTTGAGAGTGAAAATGAAACCCAAGTTCTATCCCATACTCCTAGTTGAGGCATGTAGCTCTGGTTTAAAGGATCATCAAATGTTGGTGCAAGGGGTTTGTGTGCAGACGGAAGGATGTTAGGGGCAGGACCAAAGCCAGAACTTGAATCAACTCTGCAGTGGAGTTGTACCATAAAGGAACAAAATGGCCAGAGAGGTAAGGGGCAGAACCATGACATACAGGCAAGTGAATATGGTGACATGTTTTATTGTAACAGGAAAGAGCTGGATGATGTTCTTTCCTGTGCATCAGGTGAGATACACTGGTGTGTAACCCTGTCAGGCAGTGAAGTTGCCCTGATTTCAGAGAACGCAGATTTTATCCTGTACTGCTGGTGGGTATGAGTGAGAAAGAAGAAACCCAGCTTGCCCTCTCCTAGCCCAAGATGAGTGTGCAGAGCCGAACAGCTGTTTTGTTATGCAAAATGTGTACATTTTTATTGTAGCCTTGCATTCTCACCCGCCCTCCTGTCATTTGGTGTGTTACTTTGATTTGTCACACTCTGTCATTATATATGTTACTGAGCTTTCTAAAGAAGGAATTGTCTGGCTGATGTGTGTTGGGCAGCGTGTGGCACAACTAAGCCCTGATCGTTGTTTGACGTCTTTATGTTCTACTGTAATATAAATAATAATAATGCAAATACTGCTAAGTCTGGCAGTGAAAACACACCTTATTTCCTGTTTAAATGAGATAGGTTTGTCACGGAGACACAATAACCATTTTCATAGTGGTCCATTTTTTTAAAATGGCATTTGATGCAGTGGATCAAATTTTGTGCTCACAATTAATCACAGATGTAACTAAATGAGGCACCAAAGAGTAATATTTAAACATGGCACAATCATATGGTGCCTGTAGTATTAGTAGGAGTCATAGTACTTAGCCCTTCCACATCTCACTAGTTCAGGAACTGTAGATCTGATATTCAGTACTTGTTCATGTTTGTGAAGTTTCAAGTAAGGGTCTGCTCAGTGCTAGGGACACTGTAGTTCTGGTCTGCAGATACATAATGAAACCCACATTCAGATCAGGGGGCACATCGGGTCACAAATTAGAAATTTACTTTCTGCAAATATTCCTCAAGATATTATGTAAAATTCACTTTTTCAGTGAAAATTCTTGCTAATAATTTCATTTTTGAGGATATTCACAACATGTACATCCAAAAGGAATATGAGCAAAACCGGATAGGTTTTAAAATTGGAAAGAATATTCACAACATGCTTTTTGCTCTATTCACTCACGTTTCATAGGGTGTGTCTACACAGCAAAATTATTTAGGAATAACCGCTGCTATTCTGAAATAACTTCATGAGCATCTACAGTAAAATCTCCATTTAATGGACTAATGGGGCGGGGGAGAGGTGTCCGTTAAACCCAGGTGTCCATTAAATCGTAGGGTTTACTAAGACCCACCTCCACCAGGCTCCCCCAGCCTCAGTCCTGTCCCCCTCAAAATGCCTGCTAATCACACATTGCAGGAGGAGCTGGAACCCAGTGCCATGGCTGGATCTATCAGATCCCGCACATGGGGCCCTGTGCTAGCGCTGGAGCTGCTGGGTGCCGTGCGGCTGGAGTGGACGCTAAGTGGCTGGAACTTCCAGGCCGGAGCTGCTGAGCATGGCGCCGCACCGCTGGGGCTGTGGAACACTGATGCATGGCTAGAGGAGCCGCCACTGCCACCAGAGCCATCACATGCTCCTCCTACCAGGGCTGGGGGCATGTGCAAGTGCCATCTGCTTGCATACTTGCCCCACCCCTGGTGGGAGGAGTGCATGGCAGCTCTGGCAGTGGTAATAGCCCAGGCAGTGGTGGCTCCGGCAGCTCAGGTAACTCTCTTAATTTTTTAGTGGGGTGAGGCTGGGATTTAGAATTTTACGGCCCCAATTAAGTGGGCATTGGGAAAATGGGCGTCTGGCAGACATTCGTTGTTCCCGAAGTCCGCTAAATTGGAGTCCATAAAATTGAGGGTTCACTGTACACAGCAAAACTGCTATTTTGAAATACTTTTGAAATAGTAGGTGGCTTATTTCAAGTTCTGTAAACTGCATTCTGTGAGGAATAGCACCTATTCCAAAATAGATATTTCAGAATAGGGGCTGTTATAGGTAGGGAACAGGGGCTACTTTGAAATCGGAGTGGGGCAAGCCTACCTGGAGGGTGGCCTTCAGTGTATTTCAGTGTGGAGGCTTTATTTTGAAATAGCTGAGCTCTAGTGTGATATGCATTTTATTTGTAAATGCACTATTTCAAAACAAGCTATTACAGAAAATCTCTTCTGGAATAGCTCATTCTAAAATAATGCCATGATGTAGACACAGCCACAGTGATAGAGGACTCTGATATTCGGATAGATGCACAATACCAAGGTTCTGATGGCTTGCAGCCATTTAACTACTCCGCCGTAATTTTAGAAGAGGCAAGTTGTTAACACTGAGATCGGAGTTCAGTTTTAACTTAAGTAGTTCAGTTCTTCATACGTAAATTCACTTTGCAATGTTGGGGAATACGGGTAGTTCCAGTAATCGTCACGTGCCTTTATGCAGCTGCCATTTTCCACCCCAGAGCTAGTTTCAGTTCAGTGGCATCTATTGCATGTGCAGGTTCTGCAGCTCCGGTTTCAGCAGGAGGCAGTGAATTTGTCCTTAATATTTACATAATAGGGTATGGCCTTTTAATAAGGCTTATCTTGACAGCATAAATTGTTGTGAGTTATAAATAGGGTTGGCGATGTTTTTCCAGGTGAAAGACTTTTTTCCCCCATCAACTGAGACATTCACCAAATTGATTCAGTTTGAAAACAACATTCTGGAAAAAATTGAAGTATTTTATTTGACATTTTTGGAATGAAATCTTTGTTTTGAGTCATATGAAACATTAATCAATTTAATCGTTTTCCCGCTTAGGCCAGCAAAGTGAAACATCAGATATTATCTCTGTAGTTCAAAAAAGTGTGGTTGAGTGAGAAGTGCACAGTAAACTTGGGGAGAATCCGTCACTACTAGTCATTCTTGGACAGGTATTGCAATCTATACTGTATATATTAGTGCAAAAATCTCAAAATGAGGAAGCTGTATCAGGTATCTGTGTGAAACATCATTGGCCCGATAGCAATCTTGCTTCTGAACTCACAAATGCTATTGTAATCAGGTGTTGCACCTCGTGATGCTGATGTAGGAGAAAGCAGAATCAGACCATCCAATTTCAGTTAAACTAACGTATAGCCAAAGAATTCCACTGAAATCAGTCACGTTAACCTGGATGTAGACTGATGTACATAAGATCAGAATCTGGTTCAGCTATAAGTAATGCCAAACCACACGATATATGAGACTTCATTAAGGATTTATTGCTCTGTAAGCTTGAGCCTGGACTGTGCCTGAAAAGTGCTAGGTACACATTTGGGCAAAGATAATTGTATCTTATCTTTGCCCTCCCCTGATTGCAGCCTCCAGCCTGAGAGCTGTTCTAAGTTATTCTCTTCTGTGTATGTATCTAAAAATCTACTTTAGCACCTGGGAATTTCCAGGGCAAAGAGACACTCTGGGGCCAAGCTCCCTAGCATTGGATATCAACAAGAGTAAAAGCCTAAAGCAAACTATCAAAGGAGCCACTACAAAGCATCTCAACACCTCCTGGTGATTCTTCCAGGTTGGAAGAATTTTCCAAAAGCCATTAAACTAGTACGCTGGACACTGAGAGCACTAGTTGGGCCGAGGCTTTAGAGCTCTGTGGGAACAAATGCAAGCAGCTTAAACTAATGCTGCATTGGTTACCCATACCTAGATGCAGTGCTATTTCTTTGGGGGAAAAAAAAGAAGCCAATACTCAGATGGCTCTTCCCCCCACCACTTACCCCCGCCTTTGGCGTTCCCACGGCTGGGGCTGCCGAGGTGCTGGTACTCAGTACAGGCAAGTATCGACGCAAAAAATATCACTGCATATATGACAGACAGAATGGCAACATGACAGATCAGCAGAAAGAAAAAGCCCTCAAGTGGTGGTGCTGCATTCGTAGGTGCTGAGTTACTGTACTTTGCGCTTTGATTTAGAAGATGGTTGGGAAGATGAAGGCACTGTGTGATGCACTGGTCAGCTGGAGTGTGTTTTTCTTACAATAATGCTAGGCCTGACTGTAGGTTTTTTGAGATCCCAGGAACGTGCCACCTCTGTCATGCTGCAAGGTTTCATTAATAAAAGAATGTAAATGGTACACTTGCTGACAATCACATGTGACATTTTTGTTTCTCTTACCCAGCTTTTTTTCTTCCAGAAGAATCTTATGAAACACAATGACTACTGTGCTCACTGCTCTTTGTCACAATTTTATGAGGCCAAAGCTTTGTAGAGCTTCTGCGGGAAAATAACACTACCATTATGTGTCCTAAAAGAACTAGGTTGCATGGGGTGTGTGTGGTGTGGGGAAGAGGGGGGAAGGGATGGAGGGAAAGGGAGAGGTTTGACATGATAAAACCAGAAATAATGTTTTTTACCCTAAATATATGAGCCAGGCACCTCAGCTGCCTTCTACCATGTTACCAAAGAAAGTAAATCGTTACCCCAGTGGTTTAAGTCACTGTAAATATTTACATTTACAAGACAAGCACTGTACTTTTTGGCCTTTAAGTGATCCTTAACCCCAAGGAAAATAAGATCCAGGCAGACTGGGAAGGACGAAGGAGAAATGTTCATGTTGGGGTTTTATTGTATGGTATGCCTGTCTAGCTTGTCTTGTTAGTGGTACAGAACGTAAAATACTGATGCTTTCTGTAAGGCTATGTCTTTACTACAGAGATTTGTCGACAGAAGTTTGTGTTGAAAGATATCTTCCGAAAAAACTTCTGTTGACAGATTGCAGACAAACCTCCAAGTGGATCACAAAAGCCATCTGCTCTGTCAACAGAGGAAAGACGGAATGCCCGGTCACTCTCTCAGCAATACGGCCACCCAAACGCACAGCAGACATGGCTGTCCTGCATCCTGGAAGCCTTGTCTGTTGACAGAGGGTCCCCTGGAATGTCCAGACTGGCTTTCTGTCAACAGATCTTTGTCAACAGAGTTGCTGCTTCTTGTGGGTAACGGGGTACAACTGTCAACAGAAGTGCTGTTTTCTGTCAACTTCCTGTTGATGGAACGCCTTGCGAATTGGGACATGTTTTGCCAACAAAACACGCTGGTGTAGTCATAGCCTAAGAGAAGGTAATGGAGATGGGAGGGGTGGAGAAGTGGAAATGGAAAATTTTAAACATTAAAGATTGTATTTGTTCAAGCACAAAAATCTTCAGTTGAAACTGTGCTTCTACCCCAGCCACCCTTTTATTGGATGTTGGATGCTTTGGGCTGTTTGTATAATTGCTTCTTGTAAATGATCTTCTACTCTGTAACACTTTACAGTAAACCACTTTCTTTTGCCATCTGTTATCCAGTTGTTTTAACTGGGTTTCCAGCATTAGCATCAGTCATTTACAAGAACCTTTTTAACCTCCATAAATTGAAATAATTGAAGCCTATCTTCTTGACTTTTTAGCATTTACTTGATATGTGCTTTGAAATCAAGGGACTGGAAGCTGAAATGCAGCATGTGATAAGGAGAGAGTTATTTTTTGAAACTGCACTTGGTAATCTAGAATTGTCGAAGCACTTCTTTCTGAAAGCACTGAAATGTATGCCTTGATGGAGAAAGTGGATTTGTAATTGGATATAAAATCTTCCTCCTCTACGTCACTTTGATATGAAAACCCTTATCAACTAGTGGTATGTCAATGGCTTACATAAAATAAATTGGCCCTCTTAGTTCAGTTTGTAGTGGAAAAACATCTACATCACAGGTGGCAATGACTGGCAAAATACCAGAGTCTCGAGAGAGAGGGTGAGGATTAAATGGAAGGTTCTTCCAGAGGGAAATGAGAATCATTGGCAAACCACAACAGGGACAAATCCTGGTGGTTGTGGACTTGTCAGTCCCAAGTAAACAGGCATTCATAGGTGAGTTCCACTCTAGTGAAAGGGAGGAAACTCTTCTCCCAGGTCTAGAGCTGAGCTAAGGCTGAAGATGCTGCCTCGAACGCTATAGCTTCTGTGCCTCCTCCACAGGTAAGGTGACCATCTGTCCCATATTGGGTGGGAGAGTCTCAAATTTGGGATGCCAAAAAGGGGACCCGACTTTTTTTTAAAAAGGGACTCATTGTCCTGTATTTGGCCCCTCCCCCCCCACCTCCCAGCCTCGGGGAAGCAGGGGGAGCGTGGGCAGCTGCCGCTTCCCCAGGGCTCTTAGGGAGTGCCGGTGGCTGCCATTTCCCCTGGGCTCCCGGGGGGTGCCAGTGGCTGCTGCCTCCTTCCTGGCTCCCTGGGGCCAGGAGGAGCCACCTCTCCCCTCCGTATCTCTTTGTCCCATAGGGACATATGGTCATCCTATCCACAGGGTGTGTTTTGACTACACAGTTATCAGATCCACCAACAAAACTCAGCAGCTGGGTAAGTCACTTTCACTGCTATCATGATCTCACAGCAAGTGAGTTGGGATCCCAAAGGGTCACAGTTTTGCATTGTGCCGGGGATATACTAACTCCAGAACAGAGTTGCTGCATCTCTCCAACCTCGGTAAACCAGAACTTCCCCCAGTTCTGCTGCCTGTTGATTGATTGGTATCCCCTCATGGGAAAGAGAGAGACTGGATTTGCCCTACGATTTGCGTAAAACTAGGAAATGGCAAATTCATTCAAACGTTGTGGGTTTGGAAGGTCAGCCTGAACTTGGAATATTACTGGGTTTCCATTCTGAGTAGGGAGCCTATAGGGAAAAGGAAAAGAGAAGGGGGAAAGAGAAAACATAATTTAGTGAAACCTTAGGGTGGCAAGTAGAGCCAGGAAAAAATAAATAGACACTTCACTGTTCCTTTGAAGGAACAGACAGAAAAAGAACCTACTGAGAAATTGAACATAAGGCCTGTGCTGGGTATTGACTATGCTAACCTAGAATCTAGGGGGCTCTTCTGTCCCTAATTGATAGAGCAGGCTTCCTCTAAGCTGGAAAACAGATTCTTGTTTTGTCATTCTTACTTTTTTTTTCCCAAAGAACATGGAGTTAAATTACAGGGAATAAAATTGTTCAAATTCAAGCTAGTTCTTTGAAAAACAAAATTAGGCAACTCCCCTGGGTTCACTCACCCCTATTTTAAAATGTCCTAGAAGAGTTAGTACAGAATGGGCAGACAGTACTAAGTTTGAAAATCTTAGCCATTTATGTACTGTAAAGCAGAGACGAAATACGGTAGATAAGCTCCTGTCTAGAACTAACTGAAACTCTGAATTACCGGTCCATGGGAAATGTCAACCTTTCAAAAAATTTTTGTTCTGATATGTAACAAAACCTTGCACAGGCCCGTACGCAGATGGTGGGAGCGGGGAAGTGAATGAACTCCCTCCATGTCCAGTTTCTATCCCTGCTGCCACTGTGCAGGGGGAGCCTGGAAGTCATGATGGGGAAACCCAATGAACCTTGGGAATTGTAGTTCCTTGGCCAGCTCCCTACGTACATTTCCAGCATGCCCTTGGCCACTAGCAACAGGAAGGGGAAAGGGACAAGGTGGATACTCTCCTTAAAGATGGAAACAAACTATGAATGTGTCTTAGACACTGCTGTGAACCTACTATCATAAAGAAAAGTTTGCTGTTACCTAAAACCTATTTCCTTGCTACTAACCTATATATAATTTTAACTGAAAAACTCAGAAGATGAAGACTGGAATACTTTGGAATATTTTTTTCCACTTACAAATATTACTGAAAGATCCAGAAGGTGATTTCCATAAAGCCTTTATTACTGTATAGATTTTTAGTATAACAAAATCATTTCACCAACCACTGTTTCCACTCAATTTTTCATTAACCTTTCTCACACTCATGGCATGACTCATTTGATTTCCTATATATATAAAGAATATGTGGTCCACATTTACCAAAATGCACACCCTCCCCCAGAAATTCCTCCATACAAGCCTGCTGAAGTCCTACTCTAAGGGCACAGTTCCTTTTTCTTTCACTGCCTTCTGAGAGCTGTGACTCCCCTACAGTCCCAGGTGGCTCCACCAAGCTCCTCAGTACTAGTTTAACACACCCCTTTCCAGGTTTCCATCTTGTGAACTCACTGACTTGGATGAGTCTTCGACTCTTTGTGGACAGGTGGTAGTGGTGACACATACATGCTTTTCAAAGGGTTCCAGAACCAATCATTTTTCCTTTAGATAGAGGAAGAAATATCCAGAGCCACAAAATGATCAAACACCGGTACACCATTTCTCTCATTTTCCTTACCACTTTGGAATGTTCTTCAGGAACTGAAAAGGTGTCTTTTTGGAATTCCAGGCCCCTTCTCTGGAATGCCACTCCTTCAGATGGGATTTCTCTTTCATTTCAGAGTCCATTCCCTCTGTCTCTATCAACCAGCTTCCTTTGACCTTGTCTGGTTGCTCCATTGAAGATGTTCCCTCTCTCTTCAGAACCTTATGCCTTTTATACCTCCACTGAGTCTTTCCACACAAGCTGACTTTGTTCTTTTCCAAGGGGGTGGGGGTGTTCAACCTTCACTTCACCCTAGTCCCTGATTTTATTTTACCATTTCCTGCACTCCCTCCATGTTCCAGCCCACCTCTTCCTGTTCTATTTGGCCCTCTCCTCTGAGTGTTCCCTTCCCTCACTCCTTCCTCTCCCCTCCAGCACCTTCTGCGCATCACTAAAGAACTCACATGGGATAGGCCAGAGGCATGGGGTGCATGGGAGAGGAGCTGATTAGGGAACTGGCAGTGGGCCACCATTTTTTGCCCCTGTAAGGTGGTCTAGCCCCAGAGCACCCAGGAATTAATGCCTTTCTTCTGAATCTTCTCCTGAGTGTCTCTCTCTCTCTCTCTCTCTCTCTCTCTCTTTTTCTCTCTCTCCATGGTTTTTAAGAACGAGCACTAGTACCTCACCTCTTTGGTCTGCATCCGAGGAAATTCTGCTCCTTCACACTCCAGCCCCTGCAGAAAAGCTGTAGGAAACTGATTCTGCTAGCTTCAATGAGCACTTGTCCTGAGGTGCTCCCCTTTGAGTGGGCAACTGCTGAGGTTTAACATCCCTCCAGTGTCTGTGACACAGCCCTAGTAACAGATGGTAGATTCCATACTCATTTAGACATTCAATGATACAGCAAATTTCCTAAAATCAACCAACATTCACATGGTGTATATAGATCCCCCTATATATCCTGTTATATAAATTATGCAGATTATTTTGTTCTGAAATTAGTATCTTGAGAACAGCACATGATCTGATTTTAAATTAGAACCCTATGTTTGATCCAAAAAAGCCAGATGCAAACACGCTATCTCTGGGCTTTCGATCTCCCACCATCCAGCATTCAGGAAATATTTGGGATCCAATCCTGCTCCCAATGGAGTGAATGGGAGCTTTGCCATTGATTTCAATAGTAGCAGTGACAGAATATTATGGAAAACAAGGTATTTGTGTGATATTTCCCAGCATTGCTGAATCAATAGGAAAAACAGAGATGGGAGAAGGAATCCTTCAGCGGAGAAAACACCAGAAAGAGAAATAAGAAAAGACACCCTGGCAGGGAAAACCATGTGCAAGGAAAGAAACTGCGAAGTTGAAAAATGAGCAGAAAACAGAGGGAAATGTAATAGAAAGGGGAAACCAACAAAGAAGGAAAGCAAAATGTCAGAGACAGACGGGATTAGAAAAATAAACAAAAATACTTTTTGTTGAAGATTCACTTATCCTTGCTAGATATATAATTTTATATTTCGTATTTAAATGTTTTAATTATTTTCTTGTGTGTGTGTTATATCCCAATGAAATCTCTTCTCCCAAGAGCTTCCATGTACTTAGTTAGAACTAAACTCAACCTCAGCTCAACACAGGAATCAATCATGTACATTTACACAAGTCAGAAAGTACGTATGAGAATTACCATTTATACCTCTCCATTGGCTATTACCAAATCCTTGTGGTAGGTCAGGTGTCATATGGGTAAGTGAGAGTAGGCAGGCCAGGGCAACAGACAACAGGTGGTGCTTTGAGCCAGTAAAGACGGGGGAAATACACTTCGTCTGGGAAAGGGCTGCTGCAGCTTACTTCTTCCATGGAATACATGTAAGCAGGGACAATATTTTGAATGAATCAGAATTTATTTATTGCCTGCACCTAGGGTAACTCAGCTATGTGCTGTCCCTTACTGGGGCTTGGATGAAAGTTACCAACTCACAATAAAAGGGGATAAAGCTGCAAAAAGAGGTTATTGGCTACATACAATCCCAGCTCACAAGGCATACTGGTTGTTTTAGAATCTCAACCAAATCCATGACCTGCATAACCCTGAGAACCCACACATCACAAAGCTTTACGGAGGAATTCTTTCTTTCCCTTTTTTTCCCCAAGAGGGAGATGTCTTCTGTTGATGAGTGATGCAACTGTGCATTGTCTGCAGTGCTAACAAAAAGAATCAACATATATTACCTTTGTTATTTCTTTGTAAAGGAAAACCAGCCATTTTACATTTGTATACCTCTGTCTACAATCTCATACTTTGTTTGCTGTATTCAGGCAAATCTTTTAAAAGGCACACCTAAACTTGGAACTGGGATTTGATTTTTATAGGTAAGGGTTTATTTCCCTATTCACACACAAGCTGTTGAGCAAAGGTTTCTATCAAAAATAATAAAAAAGGACAGATGTGCAAAGTAAGAATAATACTGCTTGCAAGTTTAATAAAGTTTGATGTAGTGATATTTATTTTGTCTATTTTGATGTGAAGATGACAGTTTGGCTGTGTCTACACTAGCATTGCACTTTTGAAAGAGGCATGCAAATGAGGAAATGGAAAACACAAATGAAGTGCAAATTCACATATATGGTGCCTCATTTGTATATTATTCTTTCGAAAGATGAAAAAGCAGTGTAGATCTGGCTTTTTCAAAAGTAAACCCCATCTTCAAAAGAACCCTTCTTTCTCCTCCAAAAATGGGAAGAAGGGTTCTTGGGAAGAAGGGATTTACTTTCAAAAGAGCCACATCTACACTGCTTTCCTTCTTTCGAAAGTAGCTCTTTTGAAAGAATATGCAAATGAGGCACCAGATATGTAAATCTGCACCTCATTTGCATTTTTATTTCCTCATTTCCATTTCCTATGCCTCTTTTGGAAGAGGAATGCAAGTGTAGACACGGCCTTACTGTTGCTCATTTTTGACCATCCCTATGATTTCAGACAATTTTAAATGGATTGAAAAAAAAAGCTTAAAATTGATTTTTGGTGCAACTGTAAAAAATTATGGTGATAAAAAATTAAAAGTATTTTAAAAATAGGCATTGATATTATCAAAATTATATAAATAGAAGCCAAGCCTAGATATGTGCAAATTTAATGAACAAAATAAATTAGAAAACCATGCTGCGTGCCATCTCAGTGTACGCTTGCACCGAGCAAGATTTCACCTTCTGAGAACAAGCATGCTGTCAGTTCTGAGGTCCATCCTTTGAAAGCCAGTTATTCTATTGAAGAGCACCGTGCTTCTCTTCTGCACCATGAAAATTGATCACAGAGAAAAAACGAAACAAGAAAAGCTGAGTCAAGTGTTACTTATCGGAATAGTAGGCATTCCATGTAAGAGTTTATGCTCCATATCTGAACATTCTCCATGGGGCATCTCCTGACAGAGCCAATCAAGCAGTTCTCTTGAGACTAGAGACAGTCTTGCAAAGAGGCACTTGGAATTCTGCGACTCGCTGATGACTGGATAAGTGGAGAGGTGCAGTTAAAGGTCTTTTATCTGTGGCTGTAGGACATTTTCACCAAAGAGTGGGAGTTACAGAGACTAGTGCCAGTTACTATTCCTTATTTGCATGTATATATTCTGTTGCCGCATTTTCCCAAGAGTCACTGCTCTCCCTTGCCCCAGATAAAGATACCTGTGATTGCACACCAACTCAGAGTGCTAGTAAGTGGGGAAGTTTTGTTTGTGATGGCCACCTTGGAAAAGGCAGTGTTGTTTTCCTGGGTTTCTGGGTGAGAGCTCAAGCTAGTTTACTTATTTGTCAATAGATATGTTGAGCCCCAGCCTGACTTTTGTTGTTTGCCACCTGGGAGAAGTGTTAAACATAACAAGGTTGGAACTATAGAAGTTGGCTTCTGAGGTGTTCATTAGTACATTGGTATCACAGGAGCCTCCAAGCAGCCTTGTGGAAAGTTCATGGGATTGCTGCAACTCTTATTTTTAAAAAGCACACTTTGTTAGAGTAATTTCTGTGCAGATGACGCCTCTCTACATCTCTTTTGGCTCCCTTTGGTCATTCTCATTCCCAAATCTCTCTGATTAAACCGCCTTCTAGCTCCATCATAACTTCCTACATGTTGAACCATTCTTATCCAGAACTCTTTTGTCCTGCAACATCTGTAATCTGGCATGATTTTAGCCCCCCAGACAACCACTTATCATGAGTGTAGCGAAGTTTGCCACAGTCCCATAGAGTTTGTTTACAGCCACCAGCCCTGGCTCTCAGCATTCTGTGCTGTTATTTTGCTGTAATTTACCCCTGCATGTCTTCTAAGAGCCCAGTAAACAGCAGAAGAGTTGGTGATGCTGCTAGAAAACATTGACTTCCCCTAATGTGGCAAATTCTTCCATCCGGCACCAGTCAGGTCCTGAGGGTGCCGGACTAGAGAGGTTCAACCTGTACTAGCGATTGTTTCAGGAGACTGAAGTGCTCCTTATAAATACAAGTTTTATTGATGATAAACCAGAGACTGAGCTGGTGTTCATCAGCATAAGTTAATAGATTTATGTCTGAGGCTTGATCCCCTTGTGTCAGCACATCACCCTTCTAAATCAAAAGTTTGTTCTTCTGTAATTCTGTCATGCATCCTTGAGTCCAAGCCTTTTCTTTTCTTTTTTCTTTTTCCTTCCTGGTTCCTGGGGCCTCATTCACCATTGAGTTACTCCAGTGTTTGCTAGGTAAATTCACTGAAGTCAGAGAAGGTACATTGGTATGAATTTGGTCTCCTGTCTATACAACTGCTTTTCTGCACTTCCAGAATGTTCCCAGTCTAAGTTCTTGATTTCCTTTTCACTCATGTAAATCAGCCGTAACTGCACTTTAGATATCACTGAGTGGAGAAACAGCCTACGTGTCAAATTCTGTTCCAGCTTACACCAGTGTAAATCCAGTGCCACTCCACTGGCATACGTGAAGTTTTTCTGGGTATACATTTGTATGAGAGCATACCTGTGTGTAGACGGGCCAAATATTGGAAAAGCCTCTCCTGACAGAACTGTTGGTAAAAGATATGCAAACGGTGGTGCACAATTTGTGTATCTTTTGCCAACGGATCTCAGGAATCTAGAAACATCCTAACTTAACTAAGTACTTAATGTTTGTACAATGCTTTTAAAATGTAAAGCACTTTATAACTGCCATGTACTGTTGCCTTTATATCCCTCATTACAAGTGTGTAATCTCCCGTTGTGTGCCAGATCCTCAGCTGATGTAAATTGGTATAGTTAGGTACTGTATAAGGATACACGAAGGCTCAGTTCCTGCCCCAAAGGGATAACATTCTAAAGATATGAAGTTTATGGCTCAAATTCCTGTCTTACTTTTATTGTACTAAACAGGCTGCCATGCAGATTATTAAAGTCTAAAGTTTGCAAACTTTTAGCCATTTTATACATGATGTTTGGGTCTGCTTGTTCACATGTAAGTAAGCTAACTGTAAAGACTGGAAAAACAATGAGAAGTCCTGGGGCAAATTATAGACTAACAGATATTTTGGAACATAAGCTTTCCTGGGCAAAGACCCACTTTGTCAAATGCAATGTAGTGGAGATTTGTTTCCTCTGGAATCTCCCCTACATTGCATCTGATGAAGCGGGTCGTTGCCCACAAAAGCTGATACTCCAAAATCACTCTTAGTCTATAAGATGCCACAGGACTTCCCATTCTCTTTGTGGACACAGACTAATATGGCTACCGCTCTGATTCTTGTAAAGACTGTCAAGTATCGGAGGGGTAGCCGTGTTAGTCTGGATCTGTAACACCAACGAAGGGTCCTGTGGCACCTTATAGACTAACAGAAAAGTTTTGAGCATGAGCTTTCGTGAGCACAGACTCACTTCATCAGATGCTGCATCTGATGAAATGAGTCTGTGCTCACGAAAGCTCATGCTCAAAACTTTTCTGTTAGTCTATGAGGTGCCACAAGACCCTTCGTTGTTGTAAAGACTGGTAATTTGATGGAAATTACCCTAGGAAGAGGTAGATGCAGTCAACATGTTGAAAGAGGGAGATGAATGTATAATATTGGAAGAAATACATAGTGGCTGTGTCTCCACTGGGAGAATTAGCTTAATAAAGTGCTGCATATTCACTGTAGCACTTCATTAGCATTCTCCACTCAGGCTGATTACCACGCCCCCTTTGAAGAAAGGGGCTAGTGTAGACACAGCCATTGTGTTGTAGGATAAATAAGCTTAATTGAATTGTTCCTAATGTAATAAACAGTTCACCCTGGGAGTTGCAAAAATAATTCATACCGTGAGCTTAAAATGATTTCAATTGCCAGTTCCAGCATACACCTAGAGGAGGCTCCGTACAACAGCCAAGCTTAAAACTACACTTGCAGCTGAAAGATATAACTGCTGTCGTTCACAGGTGCCTAACACTCCCTCCAATGACAAAAGTTTTGCCACAGAAGTGCAAGTGTAAACTGTACTTTGTTCTCAGGAGCTGGGTCCTGACAACAAAGCAAATGCAGCCTGGAGGGGGTAGAAGTATTCTGTTAGCGAAAGCATCAACAAACTGCATCTACGCATCTATGCTGCCCAATCTTTAACTATGGCTGAGCCCATCGTGAGCCCAGAGCAGGGAGCCCTGTCAGCAGACCCACTGCAGGGACCCTGTCTGGGCCAGAGGCAGGGAGCTCTGCTGGCAGCCCTGCAGCAGAGAGTCAAGTTGGCAGTCTGGGAGAAGAGCCCCTACTGTCCCCCAGCTGCCCCCCAGCGGGGAGTTCCACCGTGAGTGGAGCCTCCCTATGCAGCCTGAGGGCAAGGAGGTGGCAGCAGCCAGGAGATCCTGGAGTTCTGATCTCCCCAGGTCTGGCAAATTCCCTCAAGCGGGACCACTCGGGTCCCGAGGGTGCCAGATCAGGGAGGTGCAACCTGTACTAAAAACTCTTCGGCTCAACCACAAGTACAGATATACAGACTTAGGCCTCATTTTGCAAACAGAGACCCCTGTTCTATGCAAGGTGCTGAGAACTCACAGGCTTAAATCCATTAGCAGGATCAGTCTAAAGAATTCTGCTTAATTTGTGGGTAAAATTAATTTTTACTAATGGGATTTGACAATTTAGTTCACAAGCCGTATTGATGTGTTTATTTCCCTCTTGAGAGATCTTGAATAAAATGTCTTTAGCTCTTCTCTACCACTCTTTGGCGAAGTCTACACTATGGTGATCTGTTGACAGAAGTTGCTGTTGGAAAAGATCTTCCAAGAAAACTTCTGTCGGCAGATTGCAGTGACCCATGAAAGTGGTTCACTCTGTCAATCCACTCTGTCAACAGAGAGCGTCCACACTGTCCATCCACTGTCTCGACAGAACAGCCAACCGGAAGCACAGCAGACAGGGCTGCCCAGACGGTCCAAGTGGCTTTTTTTTTTTTTTTGGCTACAGATTATCAAGAAAGGCGTTCTGCCTCATGGGGGGAGAGGCAGAAGGCTGTTGACAAAAGTGCCACGTTCTGTTGAGTTACTGGCGACAGAACAAATGCATTTGTAGTGTGGACACTCCATGAGTTCTGTTGACAAAACTCTCTAGTGTAGGCACAGCCTTTCTGAATACCAGTGACTTCCAGGAATTTGGGACCTTGTTTAGGATGTTTGTTCATGCCCCAAGTACATAAGCTTTATGGGACCTCAGCTGTCAGTCACAGGCCTCTCTGGGGAGCTCAGAAAAAAGGAAACATTTGCCTGGGTTGGGTTTTGTGGCATTAACAGTAGTGCAAGCCCATCTGGAGGCTCCTCACTTTGTGCTGAGTGATAATCTGCCCCCATCACCTGTAAATGCATTCAGTTCAACTGAGTAGTAACAGAGATGTAGCCGTGTTAGTCTGTATTTTAACAAAACAAACCAGCAGTCATGTAGCACTTTAAAGACTAAAACAGCGATTTATTCGGTGATGAACTCTCATGGGACAGACCCTCTTCATCGGATCAGTAGCATTTCCAGTACAGACTGACATAAGTACAGAGATCCAAAAAAAAAACCAATCAATAAAACCTGATATTTGGATGTTCGCTGAGCTTAACAATTTAACTGCAAACTTTTCATTACAAATTGAGGTAACATCTTCAGTGTGCTGTAGATTTAGTGTGAAGTCCTCCAATAGAAACTGAGTTAAGTTTTCCCATGGAGCATTTTTAATTATCTCTAAGCAACAATAGTAACTTTTTTTTCTCAAATTTGTACATGTCAAGGTAGATTGTTTTTTTTTTTTTTTAGATAAATAAAGGTATCCGTAACAAAACTATACAAAAAAAGTGAGAGTTTGTTCAAGGATTAGCAGGTCTTATGGTGGAAATGACCAAAGTCTGTTCTAATCTCTTGCACAATGTAACTTGTATATTTCCATTCTTCCGATGAGAGCCTTAGATCTGGATTTGTGAAAGTACAGGAAACACAGAACTAATCATTAGGAAAATGATCAAAGGATTTTCTGGTTAGACTAGAAGGTGATGAAGAAATGTTTAGTCAAGTCCAGCTCCAATGTGTTTGTTTTTCTTCCTTCATTGCAAATACAACATTCATAAAATATTCACTAAATGCAAGCTCAGGCCGGACTACTGCTGGCACATTCAGCTGTGTGGAAACCAGGCAGCTAATGGGAAAAACACGGAAGCAGCTTTCTGGGCCTAGCTCCTTGTTGGACGCCACACTTCACCAGCAGACAACATTCTGATCTTATTCCGCCTCATGGGCTGCAAGAGGAGAGAGAAAGAGAGAAAGTGGAGGTGGCTAAGTGTGTGTCAGATGCTTTGCATACTCAAAGAGAGTTCTGCGGAGCTTCAGCCAGAGAACTGGACTAGCTCCTTGCTCAAGCTGAGTTTCTCTTCCTTGAAATTGGTTACTCACCTATGAGCGGCACTCATCCATTTCCATAGGCACAGCACCCCTCCTGGATTTTTCAGGGCTGATCAGTGATTTGTGTTGTTTTATACATTTTTACAATTCTGTAATAAAGATTGATGATGGCAATGATGATTACCTGTTCTGTTCATTCCCTCTGGGGCACCTGGCACTGGCCACTGTTGGAAGACAGGACCTATGATCTGACCCAGTATGGCTGTTCTTATGCTCTTATTGCTATAGCCGATGAGTGATTTCCTTAACTGTTCCAGGTACACCTTCCATTAAACCAAAGTGCATGTGACTCCCCATCCTTGCTGATCTTGGATATACAGTGCACTGAGCAGCATAATTAGATGCAAACGTGTCCAAGGTAAATCTTCATGGAAGATCTGCTGGAAGAGAATGAAAAATCTGGAAGGCAAAAATCTGGATCATACACTTTCCCTTCTAAAAGAGCTATGACTCAGGGTGGCTCCTCCTTGAAATGCACACTCTCTGTGACAGTTCTCAGGCCTTGAAAATTTATCTCCACTGCTTTTGTCTGGAAGAATTGTGTTTTGTCCTCTTACACTTTGAGTTGCATCTGAATTTTAATTTTTTTACCACAATTATCCATCCAGATTCTTTCAGGGACACCAGCGTAAATGTGGAGTAACTTCCTTGTCTTCAGTGGGGTCATTCTGGAATTACAGTAATGTAACTGACAGTGGAATTTGTTTAATCAAATTAATAATTGCTTCAGATATTCCACCAGGTGTTATAAATGTGTATGTTAGTTCATGAATTCCACAAACTCCTGAGGAAGTCCTATGCCCATATTTGGCTAAGTAACTCAGGACCCAATGTTCCCTTTAATCTTCCATCCATGTGTGGATTTTTTCCATCCACATTCAGAATAAATTTTTATGTGCACTGAGGAATGTAGAAATTAATAGAAACAAACAAACAAACAAACAAAGACTTCCTGTGGGCACTCGAATAATCAGCTTTTCAGCATTTTAATCTCTCCTAAGTGGCTGCACAAGCATACACTTTACAGGGAACACTGCACAGGACAAACACAATATTTTGTTTCTTTTTATTTCAACTTGCTAACTTAATACTGGAGGTATTATGTGGAGTCATCTCAAAAATACATCCCATACATCATTTTGAGATAAAGATCTTTGTCTGAGACTTTGTCTGAAAGGATAATGTTTCACTTCTGGCGCCTCTAAGTCTAGTGTTTCTAGTATAGTACATACTTATTTTAGGATTGCTAGACCTGACTAGGTGCAGATTCCAAAAATCAGTTCACAATTTTCCTGCAAATTAATGATGATTCACCAACTCTTACTTACGCATCTACTGAACGCTAAAGAAAATACTGAGGACAGGTATAGAGAACAGGAAGTGAAGAACCATCATCAGATGTTACTCATGTAAAAAGAACCCTTAAAATCACTGATAATGATGCATATTTTCAAATACTTTGCATATGAAATTTCTTCAGTATTCAGGATAGGCTGAAATTTGAGATATTCTGTCACTGTTCAAAAATGGTGCAGCTCTGGAGGCACCTGACTTCCATAAGTGTGTTGAAAGAGGCTTCCAAAGAGATATGAGCTGAGTGGAAGCGATATAGACAAAAAAGTTAAGCTGCGTGATAGTGACAGGAAAAGCAGATCTTGAGGAAAGTTTGGGATTCAGCTCGTGCTGACCTTCAGTTGGAAAATCATATCCTCTCCAACATCTGCAGCTATGCAGCCATGTGGGAGCTCTATGATTACATATGATTTTACCCAACTATTTGTCAAATCAGAGATCCCAATGCAAAACTTGGAACTTGTGAAAATAATATGGATTTGGTACTGTCCATGGCTGATGCCTCTCTGTGTGGAATTCCGGCCAATCAGAGCAGCGGGGGAGCAGTGCCTGGGAGTGTGGGAGGAAAGTCTCTCCAGGTGCTCTTTTTCCTGCTGATGTTGCCCCTGAGGGGGCAGGGGTAGGACCGGCAACATTGCTGCAGGAAAATAAGCATCCCCTCTTCACCCAGCTTCTTCCTGCCCCCTCCTCCTGCCCAGACCACCCCACCTTGCTCCTACATCCCATCTGGCCCAGACCCCCTCTCCCTCACCCTGCTCTTGCCCAGACCCTCACCCACAGCCTGTTCATGCACCCTCCCTCCCACCAGGACCTCTTACCTCAGGCAACTCTGAAATCACTCACTCACTGCTGCATCTTACCACCCACCCAAGTCCTAGCCCATTCCTGCACATCTCCTCCCACCCAGACCCCAAATATCCACCCTCAGCCCACGGTGAGGGAGAGAGGAAACATGCCCACAGCAGGTTCACCAGAGCTCTGCAGCGCCACCCCCAAGCCGCAATCATAACTTCGTGGGGGCAGCTTCATCCCTGTCCTCCAGTCCCATTCTGTGTTGCATGGGGGAGGAGGGGCAGGGCTGAGCTTCCGCTGCATTTAAAATTGGCTCAAGTGCCAACAGCATGCTGGGGGTTGTGGACCCCTGGTTTCGGTGGTGGTTAGACTTCTATTAATGCACAGGCAGGGTGGCTTTGGGGAAACTCCTGGCTGCATGGGGAATAAGGGGCAAGGTTTAATGTGGGGATAGCTTGGTGGTTAGAGCATTGACCTTCTAAAACCCAGGTTGTGAGTTCAAGCCCCTGTTGGGCCCAGATACATAGGTGGGGGGAAAATCTACCAGGGACCCTACTGCCAGAGCAGGGGACTACATTCAGTGATATCTCAAGGTTCCTTCCAGCTCTATGAGATATGTAGAGCTGCTTACAAGGGGGAGGAATAGCTCGGTGGTTTGAGCTTTGGCCTGCTAAACCCAGCACTGTGAGTTCAACCCTCAAGGGGGCCATTTAGGGAATGGGGCAGGTAGATGCCAGGGATGGTGCTTAGTCCTGCCAAGAGGGCAGGGGACTGGACTTGATGACATCACAAGGCCCCTTCCGGTTTTAGGAGGTGAGTGTGATTTTTGTGAATACAAATGAATGGTAACACCAAATTTACTGTAAGGGTTAAACCATCAATCCAAGAAGTCCAGAATTCTGCCTCCGGGGCATTGATCCTAATGCTGAAGAGGATGATGACTTCTGATATCTCTTCAAAGACATGACCTAGACATGTACAGAATGCTGTATCTCAAGGGGAAATTTTCTTCCTGACTCCTGTAGTGATCATTTGCAGGAATCATGAGATCTGACTACCTTTATTTTAGCATTGAAAACTACAACTGTTACTTGGTAATAAAGCAATCCAAGCATTTTAGAAGTCCAGCCATACCATTTGACTTTATCATAGCAGTCAATTCCTAAAAGGTTTGTAACACACTAAGCACAGAACTTCATTAGTAAACTCCCAACGCCCTAATTACCATCCTTCCTTCAAAGGAGGGTGGAAATGTAGACACAGCGTAAGTGAACACAGGTTTCATTATATTTCTTTCTACTTTAATGAGAAAGGATTTTAAGAAAAGACTAATCACTTTTCACTGCATTCTGGTTGCCTTTAGGAGTTCTTTCTTACTCTTCTCATCTTCGGGTTGTAAGGCTTTTTCTTCTGTCTTTCATATATTTAAGTGCTTTGCCACTCTATGTTATATGAGTGTGCTGCCCCTTCATGATCAGTTGCTGCCCTCCCACCTTGTTTTCTTACAGAGCTAACATTTTGGGAAATGTAGTTTCCTGAAAGACCCTGTAAATTATAGGCTGCTGCTAGGCATTCTGGGAAGCAGTGCCCGGGACTATCTAAAAAGCAGTAAGGCCATTAAATTATGTGGAAAAGCTTGATGAAGTGACAGACAGTTCTGGCAGAGGCTAATTATTCAAGGCCTGTGAAGAGATTCTGAAGAGAAGAGTAACTGAGGTACTGATGTGAGGTATACAAGACAATCTATTTTTACCATTATCATCTTTGATGTGTCACCAATTGCTACACCAGGGTCTGCAAATGGGTGGCATGAGGCTCTCTACAGTAGTCCTAAAGAACCCAGAGAATAATCAGTAAATGAGGTAAGCCAGGTGCTTTTACAGACCATTTACATGACCTGTGTGGCAGGAGAGAACCATCCCAGGGTCAAAAATTTGGTCCTGTGTTTTGCAGCTCTCTTGTTTGCATTCGAGCAGGAAGCAAAATATTTTGTACCTTGTTTTCCTGTTGGAAAAATTGTCGGTACTCCCTTTTAATGAAAATTTTATCCAATTTAGGATTCATCAGACATTTCTAGTTGCAGTGACAAGGGCAAATGGCCTTCTTAAAAGTGATCTACCAAGAAGTAGTCTTTGGTTTTGGTCATTTTAAGAAGCTACCCCATTACTGAGGTAAAGAAGTGTGTATTCTGTTAGATATGGGATCCTGCTCTGATGTGACATTTCAGAGAGATTTCATAATAACCACAGATTCTCAATAGATTTTGAAATTGGTCCATAGGGAATTGGATAGATTCTGTGGTATTTCTAATGCCTGGTGGTTTCAAAAAGTCTCTCTATTATTTTTCTGCTCTTTGGGTATAAAACTCTCCCTTCTTCCTATACTCCAGTGCCTTCTTTCTGTAGACTCACCCCTTGCCTTCTTCCACCAGTTCAGGTAGTAAGCAAATACAGAAGTCAATGCTGCTTTTCTGTTGATTTTAATCTAGCCTGGATCATGTCCTCTGTGTGTGTGTTTAAATAAAGACAACTCTTTTAAAGTAAATATTTTTATTAGGTTCAAATAAAAACATTGTGAATAAATGGTCACACTATGGAAATATGCTTAGAGGGGTAGCCATGCTAGGCTTGAGCTTTACTAGACCTTACAGTTGACTGCAGATACACAATTCCAGCTATGGCAACTGCATAGCTAGAATCAACATACCTGCAGTCAACTGTAAGGTCTGTCCTCACAGAGGGAGGTTGACGGGAGCATTTCTTCCCTCAATGTCCCTTAGTCCTCTCAAAAACTGGAGTGTAGGGGATCTACAAAGAGCCCCAGAGAGATTGATTTCATGCACCTTTACTGGATGTTCAAAATTGAACTCTGGGAGAGCGACCCTAAATTGGGTAGATCTTCCATTAAGTATAGACATACCCTTAATCTGCAGCTTCACCAAAAAACAAAAAACAAACAAAAAAAGCAGTCCTATAGGAACGTAAAGACTAATTAATTTTAATATTGAGTTGCCAGTAATGTAAATTTTGAGCATTCTGTAGCCTTAATTATTAAGAAGTAAACTGATACTCTTAAAACCCAGTAAGTTAATAGCACTAGAGTCCATTTTCAATTAATGAATTCTCAGTTTTTACTACTTACTACTGTGTAAAGTAGTACATAAATACTTGTGCCAAGTGTATAATATTTATCAGCACCTTTTTGGTTAAAAAAAAAAATACAGAGGAGCCATTAGTTAGCTGGCTCCCCATCCCCCACCCCCAGCCAATCACATGGCTGGAGCTGCTGAGGTGCTGGTACTCAGTACCAGTAAGTACTAGCACAAAAAAGCACTGATATTTATAGAGGGTTCTGTAATGGGGACCAAATCCTGCCTCCTTCCCACACAGAAGTAGGCAGTAACAAAGAGGAGGCCGTGCTAGTCTATACACTATCAAAACAAAAAGCAGTCAAGTAGCACTTTAAAGACTAGCAAAATGGTTTATTAGGTCCCACGAAAGCTCACCTAATAAACCATTTTGCTAGTCTTTAAAGTGCTACTTGACTGCTTTTTGTTTTGCTAGAAGTAGGCAGGAATAGGTGAAGTAGGGCAGAAAAGGAGTAGGTGAACAGGGGAAAAAATCCCACTTGTTAATGTGCATTTGACTAAAAAAGCATATTCTCATCAACAGTGTCAGTGACCCATTCTACTTTCTGCTAATGTTTGTCTGAACTTAATATATTGCTTTCACATGACAGATGTTTCAGTCACCTAAGTAAATGTGTTTGTGTTCACATGCCCATGGTGAAATATCTAATTTTCTTTCTCTGGTTCACAACAGTCCCAGGCTGTGTCTACACTACAGCAATCTTTCAAAAGATGATCTTCTGAAAGCTTGTCTTTCAAAAGAGCATGTCCACACACAAAAAAGCAGATCAATCTTTTACTCCACTCTTTCAAAAGAGAGTGTCCACACAGCCCGGCCTCTCTTTTGAAAGAATGGGGCAGGAAACACGGTGAATGGGGGTTGCATGGATGCCAAGCCCTCCCAAGAGCCTCAGCCAACAGCTCCCTTAAAGGGCCCCTCTCCAAAACCCACCCCCTGCTACGACGAGGCCTGCCAAGATGTTTGCAGCACAGCAGACCCCATGAAGGTACCAGATGCCCAGCAGTGACCCGCATGGAGTCCCAGTAGCTCCCTGATGGCCTGGAGGTTGGCCTGCACAATGTGCCTGCCATCATGGGGGCCTGCTGTGCTCTCCACAACATGGTAGAGAGAAAGCATAAGCTCTTTGTGCAGGGGTAGGCTGCCGAGACCAGCCCTGTGTATGAGCAGCCAGCCGATACCCTGTGTCTTCAAGCACAGCAGGTTGTGGTGCAGGTCAGGGAGGCCCTCCATGAGGCCTCCACTAAGGGACCCAATGACTCTCCCCCAGGAACCCCTCCCTGCAGGCTTCCCCCACTTATCCACCTCTCACTGCTCCCCGAACACGGCCCCTCCTACACACCCACACCTCACCCCATCCCCCAAGTAATGAGGCACAGAAGGCTGTGGACCAAATAAATAATTTACTGAAAAAAACTAGAACAGTGGAAAACAAGAAATCCAAACTTGCAACTATTTACAGGGGAGAACTGTGTACATTGTGGGGTCCTGGGATGGGGTGGAGGGCCTTAGTCTTCTGCAGGGGTTGGTCGCTGTGAGCCATAGTGGCTGAGGGAGCCCATATCCCCCCAGATCTGGGGTCCCTGACACGGCTGAGTTGGGGCCAGGAACACAAAGAGGTAGGGGTGTGAAAGAGGTGCAGTGGCCTTGGGCTTGGCAGGGGCATGGTGGAGACAGAAGGGGAGAGAGAGGTGACCCATCGGTCCCAAAGCTCAGCCCTGAGAGCTGTGCCCCTCTCCCCCCACCCCCAGTCTGATGGCCTGGCGGCCCTAGGGGCCTAGGGGTTCTGGGGCATTGAGGGTCCCTGCATGGGTGGGGCGCACGCTGGGTGCAGTCTACCCCCCTTAGCCCCTCCTTGGGCAAGTGGCTGACAGTGCTGTCCATAGGAGAGGGTCCTGAGTGTCACACATGTACATCTCTATAAGCCAGGAGACGCGGCCATTCAGGATATGTCCAGACTGGGGCCAATGGCCATGTGGCTGGTGTGCTGCCAGCTGTGGTGCCCCTTCCCATGCCCTGAGGTGTTGAGGGGCTGGGTACCAACCAGAGGGTCCCTCGAGGAACTCAGTTGAGACCCTGGTCAAGGGTGCCATCCATGGATCCCTCCTCATCTGACATCCACTTGGGCTCCCAGGGAGTGGTCCAGCTTGAGGTTCTGGGCAGCTGGCTCAGTGAGGGTCCCTCTGGGGCATGGGGCACCTGGCTGCAGGCCATCGCAGTGATGAGGAGGCTTGGTCCAGTGGGGAGCTGGCATGAAGGCATGCTGCTGCAGGCTTTTGACTTTGCTGCTACCAGCACCCTCTCAGCTTCCTGCCACAGGGTTTCTGGGTCCCTGTGGCTTTAAATGCAGCTGGACACAGGGAGCATAGAGCTCTGCTCGAGCTGGCCAGAGCGTCTTTGTGTGCCAGCTGGCTGATGCCATGGAGGACTGCTCTTTCAAAAGAGCAGCCTGCCGAGTGTCTACTTGTTTTTATTTTCTGAAGAGTCTTTCAAAAGAAGGTGCTCTTCCTGATCCAGGAAGGGATGAGCACTTTCAGAAGGAGCGCCATGTTCTTTCAATTTACTTTTGAATGTGCAGATGCTACGCTAGATATTTTGAAAGAGCCCCTTCTTTCGAAAATATTTTGAAAGAACTTGCTAGTGTAGATTTGGCCCCAGTGTTTAACAAGAAAGCAGATGCACTAGCATGTCACTCCAGCAATCAACCGCACACCCTTAAATAAAAACCAGCAAAAGCTGTTGTGAAGCAAATAGTCTACAAACAATATGTAGGTTGTCTTGGGTTTTATTGAGTGCGCTACAATATATGGATTTTAAGTTTCAAAAATTCCTGGAGCTGAGAATTGATACACAAGATGTTCAAACAACTTTGTAAATATGGAAACATATTCACATGTAACTTCAGAACAAAACAGCAAAATTCATGGAAGTCCTAAATCAAAAATGTATCCCTACTGAGTACATACTTAAAAATGTTTCTGACATCCCACTGAAGTCAAGCACAACCTGCAGTGCTGTTCTGAATAGAAATAACATAAGCAGATACTTAAAATCTTTTCTGAATTGGAGCCTGAATAACCTGTACCTCTGTCCCTAATTTAACATTTTGTTGCGGCTTATAAAACAAATACAAAGAGCCTGCCTTCAGAGATGGTCTCCTGTTTCAGAAATAGCGTGCTGGTCAGAGTTGGTGCTTTTTGTTTTGAATACAATAATGAAAGGCTTGAGAACTATGACAAAAGTTAGTTGTTATGCAATCTAACCTAGACCTGCTTCTTCCACTGATGCAGACATTGGAGCAACTAGAGTTTAAAAATATGAGTGTGTAGTCACTCAGCTTGTTTTTGTTGGCATGACAAGGCAACAGCTGCTGCAGTTCCACAGTTTGTTGCCGTTTGAGAGGCGTCTCAATGTATTTAAACAAGGTTTTTTGTTTTTTTTTTTTTGTTTTCTTTTTTCCAGTAATTCAGCACCTCGGCCCTTCTTAAATTATACAGCATCTTTTAGAAGCAATTACATCCTGAGGATGTGGCACGAAGCACCTGCAGAAACTGCTGGATTAGCTATGATATGTCCCTTGTCAGCTAGCCGAAGTGGCTCGTGCAGTTCCTCACTTACACTGACTGAATAGGAGTTGACAGACTTTGTTGAGATACAAAATTTTTCTAAATATCAGGTCTGTAAGTGAGAGTGATGGGTCAGATTTGCCTGTGCTATGTCTGCTGGAGTCATACTAGGGGTGAATTTGGCCTGATGCCGTAAAATCGCAGGCTTTTTAGACAAAGAACAGTAAGGTTACTTTGACAGCGGGGTTGTGAGAAAGTTACATTTAAGATGGTGAGGTATTGCAGTGATGATGGCCAGATAAGGTTAATAGAAGAAAAATCCACAAGGTTTGGTTTATGAATTTTTGGTTTGAGGCCCATTCTTTATTTTCCTGGGCTAGTTTGTTCATCTGCCTCTTAAAGCCTGATCCAAGAGTGTACTGAAGTTAAAGGTTCTGTCCATCGACTTTCAGAGGGCTCTCTCTCACGCCTGTCTGGATTAATCCTATCGGTATAATAACCTTTTTTTCCAGTCAATTGTTCTGGTCTTGCCAGTTCTGAGGAGGGGGAAATACTTTCTGTTCAGCTGAGTCCAGATGCAGCATAGGACTTAAGCACATACTAAACTTAGCTTCGGAAGTAGTGACACTGAAGACAATGTCATAATCTGTTGAGTTCAGTGAAGCTATCTATGTCTGTGTCCCTACATGCTTTGCTAAGTTGGGACCTCAGTGCAGAGACTTTTGAAACTAGAGTCTGGCAGTCCGACATCAAAAGCCTTTAAAGAGCTCTGACCGTTTTACCACAGCATAATTGGGCCTAGGAAAACTTACTGTTCGCACCTGGCCTTTGAGATAATTATCCTCTCTCTTCAAATAACATAACAGGTACATTGTTGCTGCTACTCGAGTGTCAAACAAAGTGCAGCTGCTGAACTGAGAGGTCCGTATAAGGGTATAAAGATAATATGAGGTGCAGACTTTGATGTGGCAGGAGACACTGGTCCAGGTAAATGAGCATGTCAGACTGTTTTCCCATGTAAACTGCTGATGCCACGTCACATATCACAAATCTGTTTTCTCTGTAAATAGCCAATTAAACTTATTTTGTGATGCTTTCAGGTGAAGCTGAAAATCAGAAGACCAATATGGGTTTAGCTCTGTGAACATTCCTCAGCAACAAAAGAGAGATTGGATAGCCACAGCTTCCAAGAAGTCCCAAAATACCAAATGCTCGTGTGTTTGCTATGTTGTGGCTGCATGCATTCCAGGATGTTAGAGATGCAAGATGGGTGAGGTAACACCTTCTATCAGAGCAACTTCTGTTGGGGAGAAAGACAAGCTTCTGAGCTTACACAAAACTCTTCTTCAGGTTTCGGAGATGTACTCTGTGTTGCAGCCACATACAAGGCGGAACAGACTGTTTAGCACAAGTAGTTAAAACATATTTCAAGGGACTGTTCGAGTTGAAATGGTCCGTTAGTATACTGACAGTCATAGGTTGAAAGGGAAATAAGCAGGGGTAGGGGACAGTTAGTAGGTTACAGATTGTTGTAATATGCCATAAATCCAGTGTCTCTTTTCAATACATGGATTTTTAGTGTCTATCAAATTATAAATTTAAGTTAGACTTTTGAAAGTAATGTGCAGATTTTGTTTTAAGATGAGGACTGAGAGGTCAGATATAGAGTGATCATTGCGGAAAAGGTTCATTCACAGGTGATATAGGATGTTTGTTCTTTATCATTATTCTGCATGAGTTTTATCCACTTATGGGTACTGAATGAGGTATACTACAAGAAATGTGTCCTGGTCTGCAGAGCACTTGCTTCAGAAAAAGTTAGACAATAGTGAGTATATATTATGCCATTACACGTGTAGATAGTACCTACTCTTGGAACATAGAGTTTAATTCCACTCACAGTCAAAAATTGTATGGCAGAAATTCAACTGGGACAGAGACAGGTCATACAAACAATTAACTTCTACTGTCAGTGACCCTGAAAAGATATGAATAAACAAGTAAGGACATAGATATGCAAAGTAACAAATGTAGAACAGGCAGTTAAATAAGTGTTCACATTCCTAGGAGGAAAAATCAGATATTGTGTGAAACTGAAACACAAGCCAATATTTATGAAAGGAATAACAAATACAAAATTATTTCAAGCCCCCCACAATTGCTACAAGTTATCAAAGAGGCCAAGAGCTTAAGAGTCTCACAATGATAATGGTATTTATGAGCTCCAGAGTTAACTAGACTGGACACAAGACATTTAAGAGAGAAACCAATATGCTTCTTCATATAAATTAACCACACTATGATGGAGTTAAATATAATAGTCACTTTCCCTAGGAACAGGTTACTTCATAATTCTTCTCAATACCATTTCTTCACCTTTCTTTGAAGTACCATCCACTGGTGTAAGCAGACTTCTTTCCACTGATGTCAGTGGCGTACACTGATTTACACCAAGTAATAATTTGCCTGTGACATTTGGATTTTATGCATTCCTAATAAAATCTTCCTCCCTTTTTTGTCTTCACATCTAATCTGATATTGCCCACAGATTCAGGACACATTTGGAATTGCTTGGAATTTCCACATAACCAGTGGCTTCATCCATGACAGGTTTTCACTGGCCAAGCCTTGACTCCTGTGAGGTTTTTCTCCAAACAAACAAAGAATCAAAGAAACAAACAAACGCTATATTAAAAAGGGAGAGCTGTCGGTCCATCCCTCTCTCCCTCCCTCCCTCCCACTGCAGTCATGAGGTCGTGCGAGACCCATGCAGAGCACGCCTATGTAAGTGCCGCACTCCTGCTGCTCCACCTGTGTTGCGAATGACTGAGCCCTGCTCCTGACCAGTTGGGCCAGTAGACCCCCACTGGGACACGTGATTGCCACCTCCCGGCCTGCTTCCTCCCATGGGCAGTGGCCGTGCAGTAAGACACACATGCCCGCCAGAAAGAACACACAGACATGGCATGTCCCGTGCAGCTTTACATGAGGCTTCACTGCCGTCATTCTGCACATGCTCCAGGCTCAGCCTGGCCCCACTCGCTGCAACATTCTGGCTTCAGGAGATCCCTTGGCATCAGTCACAGGGGCCTCAAGGTGGGAGCACCCGAGCTGGCTCTGGAGCTTGGCCACTGCCCTGGGCCTTCTCTGCACTCCAAGGCCACCTTCGCTGCCTCCACCTGGCAAAGGACTTGGCTGCCACAGGCTGGGGCTATCTCCCATGGAGTGGAAGAGGTGGTGCACTCCTGCCACCCAGGCCCCTTGTGGCTGCCAAACATGGCAGGGCCTCACCCCCAAGAGTAGATGCCCAAGCTAAATGCCTGCCCAGCAGGGGGTGCAAGCAGCTGCTAGCCCCAGCCATGGGACAGGGGTGGGGCGTGGATTGTTGTGGAGCTGGAGGGTCACTGGTTGCCACAGCAGGGAAGATGAGGAATACAGAGGGCAGGAGGCTGGCCTTCAAGATGGCAGCGTCCGATCGCCTGGTGGTACCCGTGGACCCTGCTAGTGAAAATAAAAACAGCTTTGGCGATCTCTTGGTAAACGATGGTGCGGTAGTCTATTTTGGAGCTGCTACAACAGGGACTTTGGAATTTAATGGCCACTGAAGAGTACCACCTTTACTTTGATTAAATCCTGCTTTCCCAAACACAGGTACAACACCACAGAATTACTTGACTTTGTACAAATGCAAATGATGGCAGATCCTTGTCTGTTAGGTCATGCATGACAGTCATGGAACAGTTTAGTATCTTTGTATAACACAGTGGGCCCTGGTGTGGTTGACCTGTAAACTAGAGAATGGCAAAAAAAATAGTTATTCACCAAAAAACTCCGTTTCATTCAGCCCAAAGCTATTCCCATATTTATATTCAGTTCACCAACTAGTTTTAATGAAACTAAACCAGGAATGGAATATTTTGGTAATACTAAAAGGAAAGGTTTAGTTTTGATCCAACTTGAAAATTTCCATTTGGGTTTCACATTATGGGGTACAGGGAATTAAACGTGCATCCTCAGTTCTACATTTGCAGTGAAAGAAGCATAAAGGTCAAGCAGTTGGGGTGTGACATTCCCCAATGTACAGGCTGACCTACTGAAAAGCAACAGCCCCTGAACTCTGTAGCCTGAGATGCTTTTTACATTGCTTCTGGCAAACAACTACTTCTCCAGGTTCTGCTCACACACATCATTCAGTGTGTAAATTCACTCCCACCCAAATACATACGTGCACTGACCAATCACTCATGAATTGCCTACAGGGTGACTTCTCCAAGTTCTTAGTCCATCCTTGTAGCCCGGAAATGTGTGTCTTGCACTGCTCAGTATTCTTCTGGACAGTGGAAGGTAATAGTATTCCCTTCATTCCAACATTAGGTAAGGATTATGTATCAGCCTTTGTCATCTTAAGTAGATAAAACAATAAAACAAGTTTATTCATTGTAAAAAATAAAAGTCAGAAATGGTTACAAAAGAAACAAAACTGCAAGTTAACATGCAAATGAAATTGAAAGTAAAATGTCGTTCTCACCATAAGGTGTAACAATTCACTGGCTGGAACTGGTGTCGGTGCGTGTTTACCTCTAAGAAATTGGTCAGTGGACATTATGCAGAATTAAAATGTATTTCAGTAATAATCATAATAGCAAAACCCCAGAATTTAAAACGCATTAACTGCCTTTCAACAGGGTTATAATATTCAGAACATTATGACAAAACAAAGCAAGCCGTCTTGCAGCTCCTTAAAGATTGACAATGTTAGTTATTAGGTAATGAGCTTTCATGGCTAAGACCCACTTCTTCAGATGATGGTGCAGAACCACAAAAATCAGGGAAATATAGAGTCAGGACAGGGGAGAAGAAGCAGAGAGAAAAAAAATGAAAAAAAAACCAGGGAGGAGGAATGGAAGTGGGAGGGGGAGTCACTTATCATTAAAAGAGGACCTCTGGGAAGAGTAAATGTTCAATGTGAAATCCTGTGGATGGAGCAATTTGACAATGACTTTCTCAGTGGAGTCCTGGGGGTATTGAGGGCGTCATGTTCTGACACCTGCTTTGGTTCAGAAAAAGGGAAGACGTTATCCCCCCAATGAAAAAGAAAGCAGTATTTTGTATCCCTGGTGTTTGATGGGCAATTGGATTATTTGCTACAAGTTCAGTAGGAAAGAAGTTTATATTTTAAATGAGATTAGCCCAGGCCTTTTTAACAAGAGCCCCAAATTACAAATTACAAATCATGATAAGTAAGTGTATCTTTAGTGAGATACTGTGAATTAAAATAGGTTGAAGCTGTGTCCTTCTACTGCTAGTGACACCCTTGTATCCTGACTCACAGTGTCCTCATGTTCTAATGTAAACCAGATGAAATCAGCAGCTTGAAGTTTTAGAAGTCGCCACTTTGAAGATTATGAAAAGCTTCCTGTTACTGTTCATACTATTCACAATGGTCTTTTTGGTGAACTACACAGTCTGCCTCTAAAAAGAAAACAATTTATTCACTATTAAGATCTTTGAGATGCACATCCTGTGTGAGAGTTGAATAGCATTTTATGTAACATACATAAAATAGGCAGAAGTGGTCTAGAAAATTGGAGTGCCAGAGGCGTAGCCGTGTTAGTCTGTATCTGCAAAAACAACAAGAAGTCCTGTGGCACCTTATAGACTAACAGGTTTTTTTTTGGAACAGAAGCTTTCATGGGCAAAGACCCACTTTGTCAGATGCATGTAATGGAAATATACCAGAGGCAGGTCTAAACATCAGGCTCATGAAAAGGAAGGAGTGCCAATCAAGAGGAAGGCCAGAGCTGACGAGGTCAATTCAGTCAGGGAGGATGTGGCACAAGTTTGAATATAGGAACCAGACCAACCAGTCTCATTGAACTACGCCAATGCCAAAGCAAGTAAGGGGCAACAACACTGACCTTTATGTTTCTCATCCTGAAAGTGGTGGGGGAAAAGACCAGTCCCCAATATGCACTTGACACACCTAAACAAATTTTCTACAGCTAAACCTCAGGTCAGATCCTGTGTTATTGAGGCTGCTTTGAATCATGGGAATGATCTGAAGAAGGAGGAATTGGTAGTAGTGGTACCTGGTCCTTTACTGGAACTATTATTCCTCTTCCTGAAAGTCCCCAAGCGAGGGTGGTTCTGACAGGCTTCAGGATTTGCAGTGGCCTCTAGTCGGGGAAAATGAGTTCTACATGTGCTCAGCTCCTCAATCTCCAGGCACCATGGACTGGATCTAGGACCCACTGGGATGAGTGGCCAGTGTTCCCTCTAATTTTTCCCATCCATGGGTGGAATGAATTTTGTTTTGTGCACCAAGGAATTCAGAATTCACAACTGATATTCCAGAATGTTTGCTTCAGTTAGCTCCTTCGGTGGACATTCGCACTGATGAACTGAATTGCTAGAGTCTGTGTTGAAAGCAAACAAAAAAGGAGAACACTCTTGAAAAGGATGTCTTTAGAAACCCATATGAATATTTGTCGCAATGTTTTGTAGTTTTGTAATCTAATTGCTGTGGTTAAATGGTGCTGTCGTCTGTGGTTATAATTGATGTAGGCTTGGTTGCTATATACAGTGGAGTCTGTGGTTTAACTATGCTATCTTTGTTGCTAGCAATTTTTTTATTATTTTTTTTTACTTTATTGGCACTTGCTTCTCCCACTCCCTGACACACATTGACGTGTCTTTGGGGCACATTATCATGTCATTTTAGCATTACTTGTCTTCCACTCTTCAGTTTGCATTGCATTTGTGAGTTGTAGTAGGTATAGTTCGCTCCTGTGACTCAGGTTGCTGCTATGAGTTAACAAGAATCTCACCTGTTGAAGGGGTGGCTATTCACAGAGGTGAAGATTCAGCATAGCCCTCAAAGAAGGCTTCAATCCTATGGACACCAAGATTGCTTGTCTCTCTAAAATATATTGTTTAACCCTACAAGCTGTGCTGAACTAGAGGCAGAAATCATTCAGGGAAATGTGCTGGCCGGTATTATGCAGGAGGTCAGACTACAGGGGCAGAATGGTCCTTCTGGTTTTCAGATCTGTCGCAGAAGCTGATCTTTGTGGGTAGGGGACAATATCAGATTAGATGTGCAGGCACAAAAAAGGATGAAAGTTTATAACTAGCACATAAAATCCGAATGTCACAGGCGAAATTCTCAGTTGGTGTAAATAAGTGTACTCCACTGTCATCAGTGGAATGAAGTCTGCTTACATCAGTGGATGATACTTGAGTGAAAGGTGAAGAAATTGTACTGAGAATTACGAAATAACCTGATCAGACTGAACTTAACTCTGTCTTACAGAGGTTGATTTATGCCCTCAGGCAAATTGGTTTTATCTCTTAAATGTTTTGCATCCAGACCAGTAACTCATAAATATCATTACCAGTGATAGGTACTTCTTGGACTCCTAAGCTCTTGGCCTCCAGGATAGCTTTTGTAATTGTGGTTTTTAGAAAAATCTTGTCATTAATATTCCTTTTATCAGTATTGGCTTGCCTTCCAACTTCACACAATAAGTGTTTGTCCTCTTAGGAATATGGACACATTTAACTGCCTGTTCTAGAACATTAGTTACTTTCCATATCTATGCCCTAAGTTGTTCAGTCACATTTTTTCAGTCTCACTTAGGATGGAAGGTAATTGTTTGCATGACCTGTCTCTGTCCCACTTGAATTTCTGCTATACAATTTTGAGTGTAAATGGAATTGAGCTCTATGTTCCCAGTGGGGGTCCTATAATGACACAATACACATGCTTTCTCTCTCTCTCATCTGTCCATTTCTTTATGCATGCTACCATTTTGATAACAATGCTTATTGAGTTGTCCATATTATCTCTGCATCTTAGCATGCCTGGCTGTCTTCAAAATATCCTGATTTTATGCCTCATAATTTCCTTCAGACTTGTTTAATCAAAAGTCTTCCTTTGTGCTTAAATTGGAATCTGCACCACAGATCAGAAAAAGTTACAACTTCACATTTATTAGCAAGACGGCTGCCTTACCTAAGAGGTGACCTAAGGGCTACAGTGATTTCTGTGCAGGGTTATTTCAACTTGGTTTTAGTCCACAGAAATATCATTTGTCTTAGGCTAAACCCTAAGCCATCTCCATACAACGTGGGTTATAATTAACAGCAAAATGTCTTAAATTGTTATTACAATGAACAGATTGCAACTGCTGTCAGCAAACCAAACTTTTTAATAAAAAATTTTAATGAAGTACTCTCTTCTTACACTTAACTCCATCCCTCACGATCAACATAAAATTAAAGTCATAAGGCCTTTGCAGGAATTTATTTTTGATTTCTTTTCATGGAATAATGCTTGACTCACTAGCAAAGCTGCTGTGCTGAAGGTAAGTAGAGATTAGTTTCAAATGTGGGCGGGGGGAGAATTTTCTGGCTTAACAGTGAGAGCCATGCAGACTTGCAGCTGCAAGTAGTGTGTAGGTTAGACATGGAGGACTTATCTAGATCTCTCTTGTTTTCTAAGAACTTTCCACTGTTGCTACCACCAGTCTGACTCCATCAGTGGAAAAATAAGCATAGTTCTAGAGTGAAATGCTGGCCCCTTTAAGGCACAAATCTGAAGGCAATCTTCAGCAATATCTCTGCAGCTCTGTACTTTTCTGTGAACTACAGTTTTAAACCCCATTTGGATCCCTCCCAGGCAGAAGAAACTTAGCATTTGCCCAGTATCACCTCATGCACTTCATGTTTCCCTGTGTTACCTGTAATAGGACATATTCTGATACCCTTATACACGTGGAATAGTGCAATATTAATTTGTGCCATAGTGTTTTCCTTTTCCCTTTCTAATTACTGTATGCAGACGGCATAACGGTTTGCTTGTGAAAGGTAATAATTTATTTTGTTAGTCTTTGAAGCACTACTTGACTGGGTTCTTTTTGTTTTGATAGACTACAGACTAACACAACTATCTCTCTGTCTCTACTTCTGAAAGGTCACCTGCCCACCCGGCAACAAATACTTCTTATTTCAAGAAGGAATATAATACCAAAGCATACATTGTCACTGCTTTACTTCCTGCCTCTCAGAGACCCCACTCACACATCAAAGTGGGCTCTGCTTCAGGTTGCATATGGAACTTTCAGAGATTTGGGCCTAGATCTACAAAAGTATTTAGCCCCCCAACTTTCATTTGAACTTGTTAACCCATTCCTACGCAAACCAAAAGCTCAGAGTGAAATTAGCCATAAATTGAAAAGTGCATCCAATGATTGTAAGGGACTAAAAGCAAAATTATCTCCCCATCCACTCCCACGTGACACTATTATAAAAGGCAATGAGTCAAAATGAGAAACGGCTGAATTGTTTTTGTCACTTTAATGGATTCTATACTTCATCCATCTGTGAATCACACTGGAAAACTACACCGCTTGATTTTCTTGGTACCTCTCATTCCGTAACTCACCCTCTCATTCTGAAACAAAGACAAAAGTAGCCATATTTCCAGTCAGGAGTTGGCATTAGACACAGGCAGCTGTTCAGAAATTTCCAAGAACACAACAAATGGAGCTGATGGAGTTAATGTGTTTGGCCTTTTGGCTGTGACTCATACTGAACAGCAGTAGCTTAGAGGAAGCTATCCAATACCCTGCTAGAATGTAGCCTCGGCAGGCTGGGCTCCTGAGGGTGCCAGTTAAGTTGATAAGAATTCACAGTATAATATGCATTAGTTGCTACTCATAGGGTTACCGATCTCAGTTTGCAGGGATTCTTTAAGGAGAGTTTTCTATCCATGATGGGAAGCTGGGGCAGAGGCAGCTGCTGACTATTTGCAATAATAGCAGAGGCAATGGTTATCTTGTGATAGTTAAGACAACACAAATTGCCTGGAAAGGTTTGAGCACCAGGTCAAAACTATAGCTGAGGAGCAGGAAGCTGATCATTTTATGCCAGTAAGTCAAGTTCAGAGAAAATGAAGTGACTCATTTGGTAACACCACATTTTAAGTCTCACTAACTCCTGGAAAGGTTTAAAAAAATGGTCATTTTTTCCCCAAACTTATAAGTTACCACCCAGTAGTATCTGAGATGATGAAATAGCCTCAGCAACCCTGTAGCTAGGGAAACAAAATTAGGGAGGCCATGATGTGCTGTGGAGAAGCAGGGTAAATGTAAATTTAGGGATGAGTATGGAGGTCTTGTGGTAAATACTGAAACACTAATTGCAATTTCCTGCATTTTAGAAGAATTTAGAGTAAAAAGGCAGATTTCCAGCTGGCGCATCTAGCACAGCTCCACTGACTCCAAAGAAACTGCGCTGGGCGTTGGCAGCACAACAGTGGTGGTTACCCAGGGTTAGCCCCAATGGGCTGCTGCTGCTATTCTTACCTGTGCTTCTGCAGGTGTGGTTGTTTGCAGCTCCCGTTGGCTGCTGATCGCCATTCTTGGCCAATGGGAGCTGCAGGAAGCAGTGCAGACCGGGACACGACTTCCCACACTTCCCATTGGCCAGGCACAGCGATCTGCAGCTAACAGGAGTAAATATAGTGGAGGCGCAGGTAAATATAGCTGGGGTGGCCTGTGGACTGGTATTTGCCCACCCCATCCTATACTGGTTCACCTGCTGAGGAGCTAATGTGGAGATTTTATGGTTGAAAAAATCCATGACCTGGGGCACCTCCCTGCCCTGTCCCTTCCCCACTCCATCCCTTCCCTGACTACTCTGGCCAGAGATTACCTGGAAAAGGGGGTGGGCAGCAGTGGCTTTCCTTCCCCCCCGCATCATGAAACACTCCACCATGTCCTTCCAGCCCATTGAGCCCTGCTTCTCTCTGTGGTGGAGCGCCGTGTGGTGAGTGCTGGGAGTGGGAGGAAGATGATCCCCTGCTGCTGCTGGCGCCACCGCCTGCCCGCTGCACCAGGTAATCCTCACCCTTCCATCCATAGGGTGGGTGAGATGGCTGCTGTGGGGCCCTGAAAGCGCAGGGTCAGGGGGTGGTTTCCTCACCTCCTCCTATGGATGGGATGTCTCTGCTGGGAGCCTCCCCAGTACTTATATGGAATTCTAAAATAAACCTGTGGTGATGAGTCACGCTCCGTTATCAGGAGCACCAGGTTGTTGAGGTTTGTTTGTCTTTTTTATTATTATTATTTGTTTAAAAATCGCACTTCTGTCTAACCACTTTTTAACTAGCTGCATTGACAAATAACACGTAGGGTGATTATAACTGAAGGAGATTAGAAGGAAATTTTTTTTTCACTTTTGTATATTTGACAACACTGTAGTCAGGCACTTCTACAGTTCATTCTGAGTAATTCACGCAGGTGGTTTCCCCTATTTTCATGTGGGTCTTTCACATGTCAAAAAGGGAGAGCAGAACAACTTTTATAAATGAGAAAACATCAGTGTGAAATCATAAAGATTGGCAGGAGGACTCTGGGGCTGGTGTCAATCATGCCTGAAACTACTTTTTGTCTTTTCTGAGATAATTACAGGGCTGGAAGCAAGTTTAACAGATCATCTAGTTCTCCTTTCCCCGCAACCTACACTGAGGTAGGACTATGTATGCCTACATCAGTGATTCCCAAACTTTTCGGCATCAGACCCTGCCTTTTTGAGAAACCCTCATGCCCCCCACCACTTATTTATCATCATCCAACCCCGCTTTAACAAAAAATTCAATTGGCAATTTAAAATAAACCCAAATGCTTGTCATAAAAATGTTATTTAAAATTAAAAATAAGCACAAATATTTTTTCTTGGCCCCCTGTGGTTGCCTCGTGCAGCCCCGGTTGGCCGGGTACCTTAGCCCCATGCCAGCCTCCAGAGCTGCCTGCACCAGCTGCCCACCCGCCTGAGACCTGCGCTGCCAGAGCTGCCCACCTGAGCCCCACGCCACCAAGGCCAGCCACCCACTTGCCTGCCAGACGCTGGGGCCAACCATCCACCTGCCCACTGACTGCCCAAACTCTGTGTTGCTGCAACCAGCCACCTGCCCAGCATCTACCCACCCCAGCCGCAGGCCAGCTGCCCGAACTGCACACCCAAGCCCTGGCTGCCCAGGCCAGCCACCCGCCCGCCATTCTGAGCCACCTGAGCCCCATACTTTCAGGACCAGCCACCTGCCCACCAGCCCAAGCCCCACACTACTGGGGCTAGCCACCTGAGCCCCACAAATGCCACAAGCTGGCCAGCCACCTGAGCCCTACAAGCCCTGTGAGCTCCCCACCCGAGCCCCTCCCCTGCCCTCCTACAAAGCCAGGCACCCCCAACCCCCTATCTAATTCCATCCTCCCCTTCCTCTCCCCCCAACCCACACTCACTCTCATTTGCAGAAGGCAGCTAGCTCCACATGGGTCTTTGCTGTCTGCCTGCTTTTTATAGCGGCCGTGCCGGGTCACCCACATAAAATGGCAGAGGCTGAGAGCTGGAAGCAAAGGCTGTCTCTTTCTTCAGGTGGGGGGAATGATGGAGGGACTGGGTCACCTCACCCCCCTCCCCCGGAATTTCTTCATTCCCCTGGGGGGGGCACGCCCCTCCAGTTTGGGAAACCATGTCCTAGATCATGCCTGATATGCGTGTGTCTAACCTCTTCTTAAAAACCTGAGTGATGGCAACCTTCAGAAGCCCACTCCAGTGCATAAGCATTCTTCTCCTCAGAAAGTATTTCCCCCTAGTAGCTAACTAAATTTCCCTGAATGCAGAGTAAGCCTATAGCTGCTTGTGGACATAGAGAACAATTGATCACAGTCCTCTTTGTAATAGCCCTTCACGTATGTGAAGTCTGTTATCCGGTCCCCACTTAGTCTTCTTTTCCCAAGACAAAACACGCCCAATTTTTAACTTTTCCTCATAGATCAGGTTTTTCTAAACTTGTCATTAATTTTGTTGCTCTCATCTGGTCTCACTAATTTGTCCACATCTTTCCTACACAGTGTTGCCCAGAACCGGACACAGTAGTCCAGCTGAGGCCTCATGCAGACCAAGTACAGCAGGATAATCGTCTCCCATTTTTTCATTACAACCCTCCTGTTGGTGCATCCCACAATTATATCAGCCTCTTTTGCAGCTGTCTCATATCATTGGCTCATATTTGTTTGTGATCCATTGTAATTACCAGATACTTTTCAACCTGACTACTGCCTACCCAATTACACCCCCATTTGTAGTTGTGCATTTGATCTTTTTGCTTCTGAAGTACACTTTTTTGCCCTTGTCTTCACTGAATTTCATCTTGATGATTTCAGACCGGTTATCTCATTTGTTAAGGTCATTTTGAATTTTAATTCTGTCCTCCAAAGTGTTTGCAACCCTTCCAAGCTTGGTGCCATCTACAGATTTTACACACATGATGTGCACTTCCATTATCCAATTCATTAGTGAAACTATTGAATTGGACTGGACCCCAGTAGAGGATGACTAAATTCCAAGTTGACTGTACCCCTTTAAAACACCAACAAAAATTCAGTGTCGCTTGAAAACAGCAAACCCTGAAATAGTCAGAGCTCATGAAATTCACATCCTATGTGTTTGAGCTTGGGCACTCAAAATCTGAGGCCTCTATGGTAACAGATCCATTTTGAAAGATCTGTCTGAAATTACTTGCCCAAATCTATTTATGGAAGCAGTTTAGGATGAAAGGCAGAATTAGAACTCAGGAGGTCTTGCTTGCACTACCCACTTGCATCCCACCACAGAATGACTGGTATCCCTTACTCTCCAGCTGACACCAGATGACCAGGCCTGCTGATGAGGGGAGTGGGGGCCAAATAGACCAACTGCCTTGGGGATTCAGCTGTCACTGGAGCTTCTGCAGCAGCAGTAGTGGCCAGAGCCCTGAGCCCTTGAAATTGCTGCTGGAGCACCAGTCAGTGCACTCCATGCAGGTCTCAGGACTGCATGCAGAGGCAGAGACATCACAAAGTTCACTCCAGGCAATGCTGGAGGAGGGGGAGGAATGCCAGCTGCCTTTGGCCCTTCCACCTCAGGCTCCATCCCTTTTGGGGGCATGGAACCACCCCACTTGCCTAGAGACCCCGTGTGGCTGTGAGCTCCCATGCAAATGACATATTGTTGACTGACAATTTTTTAAACAATCCTATCCAGAAATTACAGCTGTCTGAACAGTTTTGAAAATAGCATGTCACTGCTGACATCAGCTTTGCTTAATTTTTCTCATCTTCACCCAGTCATCCTGGGTTTTACTGAGGAGAGACAGCACCCTGTATTTTGGAGCACTTTGCCAGTACATAGGTTGAATGAAGCACACTTCTGCAAATCTCCAGCCCTCTCCAGGTGGTGAGGCTCCATTCTCAGAGCATGGTCTCTGTTTTGGCTCTCTGACATCACATGAAACGGCAATGGAGAATCTGTAGTGCCAGAAGCATGGCTCTTCACTGAAATGGGTAGAATGTCTGCCTGTAAACATCCGGGGCTATTGTTTCCTTACAAGACAACTAAATACATTTGCTGTACAGCAGGTTTTGACAGTAAGGGTGAGTGTTTGTTCTTTTGAGTTCTGACTTTTGGGTGATGAGATTCTTAACTATTCCATAGTCATCTTCAAGATTTCCCACTTTATTTAAATATTCTTGATCTAAAATCCCATAGAGTCAGTAGAAGTCTTTCAGTTAGCTTCTGCGACCTGTGGATCAAGGGCTTTGGCCTAGAACCATGCAGCATTGTGATACCTGATTTTTAAGCACATAGGATATCGCAGGAACAATACCTCAATCCATAAAACCTGACAGTGGTGCCTAGGGTCTTTATGCAATAAAAGCAGAGTAAGAGAGAGACGCTTTATAATGAGGTCCCCAAAATCCAGCTTATTGGGTGACAGGAGTAACCTAGCCAATGAAAAATGCTGATTAGAGGGGCATGACTTAAGCTCTGCTCCTCTCCCAAAAGTACCCAACTCTGCTAGTGAGCCACAAACTGGTGGAAGATAGGCGGAGGGGCAACTAACTTGCTCACAGAGCTTGATCCTGGAGACATTCTCATAAGCTACACATCTTGGGGAGGGGAGAACCAGGATCTTCTTTTTAATGTTTAAGACACTGGTTAGAGTACAGACCTGGGATTTGTGGGATATCTCCCGTTCAAGTCTTCTCTTTGCGAAGTAATCACTGAACTGTCGAATACACTGGTATAGGGATCCCTCAGTTCCCCCCGCCCCCCCGTTGAAATTATTCCACTTTCACTGACTTATGTTAACTGGGCCTGAGACAATGAGAATCACTTGATAGCCCTGTGCCTAGAACACTCAGCTAGCAGTAAAGTCCCTTCTCCTCAGCAGGCAGAGGGAGAACATGAAATGAGGATCTCCCAGGGCTAACAATTATAAGTATAATTCTCCTCCTCCCTTCTCCCTGGCTGTGTTGTATGGAATCAGATGACTGCTGCACTATATTCACCAGTTCATGGCTTTCTTTGGGGGCTTAGGCAGGGGATAGGTATCTGGGCACTTCAAGTGAGGCAGTCACACACAAGCCCAGAGGCAGAAACATAGGTGCCTTGGGAACTTCACTGAAAAAACTTCAGCACTGTGTGAGTCTCTATATGTATGGGGTCACTCAGCAGCCATCAAGGAGTGTTGTGGGTGGCAATGGCACAGAAAAACAGGACTTAATCACCCAAATGTAGGGGTTAGGCTCCTAAATACTTTTATGGGTCTTGGCCTTTGTCTCGTAGTTCTATGTTAAATTGAATACTCCTCCTGGGATTGTAAGATTGCAAGTTTATATGGAAGGAGGGTTCTTTCACAGCTCAGGCAGTTGACAAAATGTCTCCTATCCTTTCAGAGTTTGCATGTTCGGTTTCACAGAGGGATTTGTTTTTATTCAGACAAGAAGTTCTTTGTATTCAAACTGAGAAATATTATTTAGCCATTGCTTTGGTAGGTTTGTAAACCTCTTCTGTCTATAACTATGTGCACCTGCTTGTGGGGAAATTATATTTTTAAACAAGTACTCAAAGAGAGCAAAGATCTCATAATTAATTCTTCAGTTACAAGGTAATTCTCTGTTCAATCATTTTAGCTGTCCTGATTCCTGCCTTGTTTTCAAGATCTCCAGGTCTGTCTTTGGCTGTGTGGAGGCTGACAGGTTAGTTTAAATCAAAATTCAAACTAAAACAGCACATGTTAACTTCAAACCACTTCGCAATGAGTCTGATAGAAAATATCTAGCTCCTGCTTCACTTTAGTCATGCATCCTTGTCAGGCGTGAAAACTATGCGAGACATTTGTGGAGTTTCTTTAAATCCTGGACTTAACAGAACCTTCACTGTCTTCTCATTCGTCTATCCTCTCTGTAAAATATTGAATGTTTTGGGCTGATCAAAAGCTTGTTCTGGTTTCTTCAGCCTGCCAAAGCAAAGCAGCTGTGAAAATCTTGTTTTAACTTCCAGCTGGATAGCCCTCCCTGTGCTGTTATACAGCCATGTGCTGTGGAGTTGCTTTGAAGTAAGAGCTAAACATCCTATTTGTTATCCGCTTAAGTGCCTTGTTTTAATGTGTTTATTCCATTTTCTGCCTTGCAAGAACCCTCTCTTTCTGATTATTAAAAAAAAAAAAAAGCCCTCTTCCCACCACAAAAATAAATTAGTACATATCAATAAGCTACTGGAGCTCTTCCTGTACTATTGCAAGTCCTTGACCATATGCCTTCAACCACGCTAAGAGTACACCAGTAGACACATCCAGGGCAAGATTTTAAAAAATGTGCAGGCAGAGGACATAGCAGCCCAAATGTTACCGACTTCCATGGGACTTGTACTCCTAAGTCATTTTTGAAAATCCCATTGGCATACCCTACTGCCATATATTGCCTAATCAACACCTCTTCTTCATACCATGGCTTAAATGGAGCAGAAGAGTGCTATCAATTGTGAAAAAACGAGGTGGGAAAAATGGTAAATGAATCTCAAAGTTGGCCTACTAAAGATATTTTTAAAAATTGGGGGTTAGTTACTTTTGCTTCTGACATATAAAGAGAGGGGGGTTTTTTTTAAATTTTTTTGGGGGGTGTTGTTTTTTAATGCTAGTAACATTAGGGACATCAAGATGGGCATCCGCTGTTTGTTTGTTTTTCCAGAACACTCTCTCTGGCATGTCATGTTTTTGAGCAGCCCAATGGGAGATTTGTTTGGAGAGGGCATGAGCTACTGATTTCCAAAATAGGATGTATTTCTGAAGAGGTAGTAAGGTGACTAGTGAGTAGTACTGAACCAAGAAGGGAAGATGTGATTCTCCAAAATCATTTGTAAAATGAGACTCAAGTTGAAAACAGAGCAACTTGTTCTCCAGACCATGTGCCATCACAAAATAACCAGTGCAAGGCCCACTTACTCTACCATAGTACAGAAAAAGGTTTTGCTATCAATGAGAATCAGATCCATAGGCTTTTGAATCATGAGCACTACGGGGAAAAAAGCAGCCCTATGAAATTTTCAGTCTGTGTGTATTCATTGCATTATCTTCTTTCATGTAGCTCAGTTTTTTAAAAACCTGCCTATGTCTCTGACAGCAATGGTTTGATTCCAGACCACTTGTGCTTTGTTATGGCCAAAGCACCATGCTCAGCCAAATTACAGCAGTTTAACTCTTATAATCTTGCCTGGTTGGATATCTGTATGCACACAGCACTTCAAATCAATTGCGCCATTAAACAGCTTAGCCACACAGCTCATTCAATCAGAACTGTCAGTTTCATGCTGCCATAAACTGTCGGACTGCTAAGAGGACAGCTGTAACACTCACCCCATTATCTAATCCCTCACACGAGCCGTTGTGTATACAAGACACAAGTTAACACACAGCAGCGAAGTCATGGCAGCTTGGTTTTTTATTCACAAGGAAAAACAATCTCTCCTGGCAGCTGAATAGACAGCCCCTCGGGGGACCAATTATTCCATTTTGTGCTGTACAAACTGCAGCAGTCTGCTGCCAGCTCCCATGGGAGCAACTCCGCTGGGCTTCACTAACAGAGCCCAGCCTGATACTCACGACACAAGTTGTGTCTCGTGTCAAAACTGCTGCTAATGACACAATTAACTAACTGCAAGCTATTGAGAAGCTCTTAATTAGGTAAACACTGTTCTGTGAAAAAAAATGATTGCCCAGTTTTAAGCATCCTGGTTCATGTCAGACTGCTAGAAGGTGAAGCCTCTGCATAAAAATTAAGCATCTTCTTTAAGGTCTAATTTACATGCTAAAACTCTGTGTGTTTTAGTGTAAAATCAAAAGGTAATATTAGAAACCTCTGAACATATTAGTGGGATACTCCATCAGCATTTAAAATGTTGATTTATTATGAAGAATAAAATATGGTAGCAGATAGTCCAGTTAGGATTTTTACAAACAAAAATCACAGGAATGATTACTAGTGATTATTTTACATTTGATAATCATTGCAGTATGCTGCTCAAAAAACAAATACAATCCTTGCCCAAGGGGTTTGCAATGAAAGTCATTATGCTTTACCATCTTTCTCCCTCATGCAATTTCCACAGTAGACCTTTGGTTAAAAAGAAATCCCACATAGTTACTGACTGATGGCTAACTGAGAAATCTAGGCTGAGATTCTTATAGGACCCCACAGGAGTTAGGTGCCCAGAGACCACAGAAATTCACACAAATTATTGTCGGCCCCTCTGAAAATAGAGTCATACACCTTAAGGCTGGAAGGAACCTTCATTTGTTTGGGCTGACCTCTTCTATGTCACAGGTAACTGACACCACACAATATCTACACACTAGACACAACGGCTGTGTCTACACTACAAAGAAACTTCGAAAGGGGGAACCTCGAAAATCAAAATTGAAATAAGGTATTTCAAAATAGCGCAGCTCAACACACAAAATGGATCGCTGTACCAATCTGTTATTTCAAAAGAACCCCTCTCCCCCCATGCTTCAAAAGGGGGCGTCCATACAGGAACGCGGGCTCTTTCGAAATAATCAGCCAGGAAACACCACACACAGGGTCACGTGGCTGACAAGCCCTTCTGGGTCCCACAGCCAGCAGCCACCTGAAACGGCCCCTCCCAAACACACCCACCTGCACACACAGAGCACTGCAGAGCAGCACACAGGACTGCATGGACCGTGCTCTGAGAACGAGAGGAAAATGGAGCAACAGCAGGTGTCCGAGGCCAATGCCTCCACCCACACTGGGACCCAAGTGACGATTGCCATCCTGGGCGTGGTGGATGCCCTGGGGCCCACTTACCCCCCTGCTGGGGTCCCGCAGGCCCTGGCAACAGGGCAACCGCCGCTCCCCATTCCCCGACCCCCACGGCGCCTCTGGAGATGCCCCAGCAGTGGGGAGTGGTGGGAGAGGCTGTTACTGGGCCAGTGGGACGATGAAAGGTGGCTTGTGAACTTTAGGATGACAAAGCAGACATTCCTGGAGCTGTGTCAATGGCTCACACCCGCCCTGCAGCATGTGGACACCCGCACGTGGCCCACGCTCCCAGTCGAAAAGCATGTGGGGATCGCCCTCTGGAAGCTCGCCACCCTGGACAGCCACCGTTCATTGGGCACCAATTCGAGGTGGGCAAGGCCACCATCGGAGCTGTCCTCCTGGAGGTAAGCCAGACCGGGGCCCCACACCCACCCTGGAAGGAGGGACAGGAGGATCCCAGGGTGGGGGGCCTGCAGGGGAAGGGGAAGGTGGGTAGTGGGGTTGGGGTGCTGTCCACGGGTGTGGGTGCTGGATGGAGACATGCCTGGGTCTGGGACAGGGTGGGGGAACGTGGCATAGCACCCCCCCAGGCTGCCCAATCCACCTGTTACCTATCTGGGGCTCCGGAGAACAGGACCGGGGACTCCGGCCTCAAGGGGGCCTGGGTAAGGCACCAAATTGCTCCCCAGATCCACGGGTGTGATCTGGCTTGATGGTTCCAGCTGATCGTGCGGGTCCATCTCCCTGTCAGGGTTGGGCCCGCCTGTGTTGACCACCGCTGGCATCTCGGGTACATCCTTTGGGCCAAGGAGCTGTTCCAGTGCCCGGTAATGCAGGCACCTCAGGGAGACCCCTGCCCCCAGTTGCCTGCAGGCGTCCCTGGCCCAGCTATGTGCCTGCCTCAGCTCCTTCACCTTGGATCTGACCTGATTGGCTGTGTGCTGGGGGTGTCCCCACCTCCTCAGCCCCAGTGACAGCTGTTTGAAGGCTGCTGCATTGCAGGGCTGCCCACTGCACCTCCTCTTCCACCCAGAGGTCGAGGAGGTCTTTCACCTCGGTCTCTGTCTAGGAGGGGCTCTTCCTCTTCTAGGCCTGGCTTTCATCCAATGACCCCTTGGGCTGGGAGTTGGGGGACTCCTGGGGGTCCCTAGGGCATAGGGGTCTCACCATCCAGCTGGTGGTCTGTGTGGCACATCTGTATGGGCTGCTAGAACATTTGCCAGGCAGAGCTTGTGCTCCTGGGGTCCTGGGCACGTTCTCAGCTTCCTGCACAGGGTTTCTGGGGCCATGTGGCTTTAAGGGGCTGGCCCGGGGACCATAGAGCCCCTCTGGGGCTTGCTAGGGCACCTCCAAGCTCCCTGAGGGCACCACCATGGTGGACCTGTTATTTCGAAATAGCGAGCCTGGAGCATCTACACATGCCCTATTTCAAAATTTGGTTTAGAAAGGGGCCACTCTTCCCGATACCGGATGGGAAGAGTGGTTTCAAAATTCATGCCCCTTTTCTCTGAAAACAAAGTCGAAAGAGGCCATTGTGCATGTAGACGTTCCGCAGCCTCTTTCGAAATTGGACCCCCCTTTCAAAATTGCTTTCGCCACATGGGGCTAATGTAGACACAACCAGCAACAGAAATAAGACCAAGGTATTATTGCCTTCAGGTGATCAGATGATTGTGTGCCTTATATGTGCCCCAGGCAGAAAATAAGAGGAACCAAGGTGCACCAGTGCTTGAGGCCTCTGCAATGTCAGAGAAATTACTAAATAATTATAACTATATAATTATAATAATAAAATAATCCAGAAAATCCTGACAACTCACCTGCATCCACATACTGCAGAAGAAGGTTTAAGTCCTTCACCCCAAGGTCATTGGCAATCTGATGGTGGGGGAGTAAGGGGAGGAATTCCTTTTCAACCACAAACATGGTTGGTGATCAGTTAGACCCTGAGCAAATGAGCAGGAACCACCCAGCCAAGCACCTGGTTGAGCATGCGTGTGCTTGCTGCCTGCTCAGAGCCCTGGCCCTTCCCATTGTGTCCCATTGTGGACAAAACCAGTGCTTCACAGGAAGGAAATGTAAAGGAAAAACAGGCAGCACATGTTCGGAGTGGGCAGGTGGGATGGGGAAAATCCCTTCCTGACCCCTAGAGGTGGCCAGCTAAAACCCTGAAGTTTGAACTTTGAGACATAATCTGCAACTGAACCCCAGGACTGTAGAGCCCTTCTTCTTACCAGCACAAAAACCTTCTCAGACAACCACACACACATTGACTCATTCAGCTCTCTCTTCCATTAATTAAATTGTTTGCTCCAGAAATCCTGTTGATTTGGTGTTCCAAAACCTCACCCCTCTGATGATAAGCAACCAGCCAGAATTTTCATTCATAGACAGTTTATTCTTATTCATTTGTTCTTGTGCCAACATTTCTGCTAGCTTAAATAGCTCTTCACCACTATTTACCCCCGTTGTGGATTTAGAGGGCACTCATCTCCCCTCCTTCCTGCTATCACATCCAAGCCATGCTCTTCCAGTCTCCTCTCGTTAGATATGCCCTCCATTCCTCTGAATAGCCTAATAGTTCTCTGTCCTTGTTCCAGTGTAAATCCATTGTTCTTGAACATGGGTGACCAGAATTGCACATGATATTCCAAATACAGTCTTACCAGTGCCTGGTTCAATTACATTTATACTTCACTATCGCTAGTGGAAATGTCTCACCAGATACATACATCATGGCTACGTCTACACTTACGAAAAACTTTGAAATGGCCATGTAAATGCCCAAACCAAACAATACTAATGAGGCGCTGAAGTGAAATCCTCTTATTCAGCTGATGGGAATAAGAGGATTTTGATGTTTGCAGGGTCCTTTCGAAAAGGACCCCCAGGTAGATGAGCTGCCTGCAAGTGGAAAGCGGCACTTTCGAAGTACCATGGCCAGAGTCATGCTAATGAGGTGCTGAATATCCATTTCAGCGCCTCATTAGTATTGTTTGATTTGCCCATGGGCATGGCCATTTTGAAGTTTTTTCCTAAGTGTAGACACGGCCCATATGACCACAACTGCCTTTTTCACAGATACATCACACTGGTGGCTAATTGTCATCCTGTGATGGCCCCACGCACCCAGGTCTCTCTCCTCCTCTATTGCTCCCAATTGATGAGCCCCCGGATTGTACAGAAATTCACAGTACTAGACCCTGAGCACATGACATTGCACTTTGTACGACAGATTGAACCTCTCTAATCCAGAACTCTCTCATTCAGCAATATCTGTAAACCAGCATGATTTTGGTAGGATGGATGACCACTTACCATGGGTGGGGCCAAGTTTCCTGTGGCCCCATAAACTTTGTTCCCAGCCACCAGCCTTGGCTCTCAGTGTTCTGTGCTGCTATTTAGCTGCAACTTACCCCTCAATGTTTTCTAAGAGCCCAGTAAGCAGTGGAAGTGTTGGTGATGCGCTAGACCAGGTGGTGGCAACCTGCAGTTATGGTGCCACATGTGGCTCTTTAAGGGGTCATTTGCAGTTCCACATGCTGTTGCCACTGACTCCTCTGTGGCTTCCTACTCTGCCCCCCAGACAAGAGCCCCTCCAAGCAAGACCTGGCCACAGAGCTTAGCTCAGGCGGGCTCCCCACTCTGCTGGCTGGTTGCTGAACCAGGAATGTGAGAGCAGTCTGAGTGGGGTATATGTGCATGAGCCGCACACAGCTCTTTGAGCAGTAAAATGCTCAGGGATGCTGGAGAGCTCTGCGCCACTGTGTGCATGCATCCCACCCCAGCACTTCGAGGGAGAAGCGCCTGGCAGCGGTGATGGTGGTGATGGCGGCTTCAGTGAATCACTTGCATTGGATAACAGTGGGGGGAGGGGGAGAGGGGTGTCTGCCTCTGAAGAAGGGGAGGGGGGATTGGGTTAAAGTGGAGAGAAATGGGGGGTACTTGTAATTTTTTTAAATAGGGGTATTCTATAAAAAACAAAAGGTTGAGAATCACTGGTGTGGGGGGTTGATGAGATCATTGCTCCTTCCTGCTTAAGACCCTGTCCCCAGGCACAGCATTTTCTTTATCCTTATTTGTTCTCCAGCCTAGGAGTCAAAGTAACAAACTTTCTGACCAGTACAAATCGTGGAGCGTGCGCTGTTCTTAAAATAGGGGTTACAAAAAGTACGGCTTGACTTTATTAGTGACTGTCTCATATTCACATGCATTGTGGCTCTTGAAGTACTGATTTTGTAACCCAATTTGAAAAAAAATGGCTCTTCTCACTATTGTGGTTGCAGACCCATGTGCTAGACAATATTGACCTCCTGTGGTTCGGGAAATGCTCTCATTCAACGCAGGGCAGATCCCGAGCGTGTCCTCGGAGAGAACTCAACCTGTATTGAATTTCATTTCTTTTCTGTCACTGCAGTCTTCAAAGTCCTCCAGGTATTCCTACATAATGTGCAACACGCTTCTGTGAGGACAATTCCTCCTAAACTGCTATCATCAGCGAATCTCTCTAGCACACTCTTGCTTTTTGTGGCAAGGTCATTATTATTCTTCATTTTGATTAAGACTGGTTCCAGAACTGGCCCTTGAGGAACTCCATTAGTAAACTCCTTCCAGTCTGATAATTCTTCTTTCAGCACAACTCATAACCTTGTCCCCTTGTCCACCAGTTCCTTATCCACCTTACAGTTCTCGCACTGATTTCTATCTCCCCTAACTTAACCAATAATGTCCTGTGTGGTACTGTGTCACATGCTTTACTGAAACCCAAATATATTAGATCCACTGCACTTCCCTTATCTAAAAAAATCAAGTTATTTTCCTCAAAGAAGGAAATCAGTTTAGTCTGGCTGACCTATGTTTGGTAAGCCCCTGGTGCATTACATCCCCTTTACCATTTCCCTCTTTGAATTTAATTATTCTTTTCTTCAAAATTTGTTCTAAAGCCTTGGATAATGCTGAGGTCAGACTGAAAGGTTTGTAATGGCCCAGATAAAAGCCAATCTCTAATCTTATTTCTCTAGGTACTTACAGGGAAGGTCCAATCACTGTACTATCTGAGTGTGGTTTTTGTCACTTGATGTCTGTGGTGCTCCAAGCTATGAAACCTAAGTGATCTGGGAGGGCAGGGTGATATCACACAGCAACAGGTATAAATGAAATAATTGGATATGAATATCTAAGCTAGAGATAAAGGCACATCCTAGCACAACAAAAAGCTCCCCAACCAAAGACTGTCAAAAGAGTCCTAATAATGATTATTACAATTATTTGTTAGTGTTTGACTTTTCAATATTTTATACTGTGGTTAGATGGGGCAATTTAAAGATCCAAAGGTGCATCTTGCTATCTCTCTTCAATGTGTTTTGCAGCTTCTTGCCTGGTCCCATTTTATCTTCATTAAGCACTTACACAGTAGATAACTCATTTACTGGAATTTGGTTGCTCTTCAAACTAGAGCACTTAGCACTGGTTTAATCTGGAAATTTGTATATAGCCTACATTATTTGTAAATGAGTTCAGAGAAAAAGCTCTAATCAAGCCTCGAACACTGTGATTCTCAAACTTTTTTTGCGGAACATTTTGCGGAACACCTGAAAATTGCTGAGGGTCTCAGAGGACCATTTAATGATCTTTCCAAATGTTACCATTAGCTAACAATTATAAAGTGCTTTGGATAAAAGCGCTATACAAAACCCCTTAATAATTAAAGGTTTTTTTGTTCCACAAATAAAAGCACACCACTCATATTTTCATATGCATAGGGGTCTATCCCCTGCCACAGAGCTATGGTTGGAAAGGAAGACCACATCTCCCTGGCAGTCATGGTCCCTGGGCTGGGGAAAATCATCTCTTTCTTTGGCCATTGCAGTACTGCATGTCCCAATTCCCTTCACCCCCTCAGTTTTGTCTTTTCATTTTTGTGTGAGCTGGTAATTAGGTTGGCAGCTATTCGTTCTCTTGTGCATGGCCACCCGGGTGCATATCTTAGAGGGAACTATCTGCAGACCACCTGATTGGACCTTGCAAACCCTGGGTGGGGTTGAGAACTTCTGCTCTCAAATATTTTGTCACTTGCAATTTTTTAATTTCTATGTTGCAAAATGAACCAAGAACGTGGTTCCATATTAGGCTTAAGTTCAGGCTGAAGGTCAAATCAGCCCTAGTGCTTGGGTTTAAAGGTAACGGTGACAAAATCTCAAATTATTCATAAATTTGAGATACAGAAATTGTGTTTGAGATTCATCCAGTGCCCCATCATATCTCTAACTCTGACCATCAGCAGATCATTCAGAGTTGTACTGAATAGTCTGTTTATCACATGTGTTTTTTCCCAGTCTGTGCCCCTTAGTCACTGGCTGTGCCTTGAAGTGTCATAATTTTGGATGCCTTCTTATAGATATACACATGCCAATAGCCAATCTAAGGTACCCAATGTTCTTTTAATTCCTATAAAAACCTAATCTGTTAGAAGATCTTTTTGGAATCATCCTGGGTTCAAAATTACCACATGACAGTGAGATCCACTGATATATTTACAATTTGTATCTGCATGCTCTTGGATTAGAGATTTTCCCTTTTATCCATTTTTAGCATGTATGTTTCATTGCACATCTCCTGGGTTTTGCGTTAGAGGGTGAACAGGTGCACCTGGTTTGACTTCTTTAAATCTTCTTTGTATTCTTGAAACCTTTAAAGTGCATTGTCTTACACATTGTTTTCTAGTTTATCGGTTTGCCCTACCACATTTTTTTCTGACATCCCCTTCTCTGACCATACTTCATTTTCAACCTGTAAAGGGTAGGTCCAGAGCAGTATTTCACCCTCAAGCTCTGTAGTGAAGACAGATGCAAACAAACCATTTCTACACAACCTTTATTCTCATTAGCGGATCCCTTCATTCACTACTAGGCAAGCAGACCCACTAGTTTTCTCAAAGGCTTTGATACAGTTAAAGAATTTCCTGCTGTTTGTTTGGTCTTTGCCTCTTGGCTCTTGTAATCCCTAGTTGCTCCTCTAATTTGTTTTACATTTCACCTGCCCTCACTTATGCCGGCTTCTTTTCATTTCACTGTGGTTGATTTCCTTTTTCTGAAGCGTGTCTACTTAGTTTGAACAACCTCTTGAACTCTGCTATTTTACCATGCAGAGTTTTTTTCTTCCTTGTCTTACTGCTTCCTTTTTAGTTTAGGAGTATGCATACACCTTCTGTGGCCCTGCTGTGGGACATGTAAGTGGCCTCCATGCTGAGTCTAAGGATTTTAATTTCCTCATTTTTGACTTTAGTTTCCTCTTTTTAGAAAAGCCCCATTTCTTCTAAAGCTCACTGTCACTGCGCTAATTTTTGAGTATGATTCCTCCCCCATATCTGTTGAACTTTATGGTCAGTGTTTAGTGGCTTGGCTACAGTTTCTTCCCATCCCAGCTCTTTTTATCTGACTTGCAAATGAGTTGCAAATAGCCCCTTTTCTTTTGTGGTCTAGAACAAGCTGTTCCAAGAAATACTTCTCAGGATTAGTGCTGAGAAATTTCCTCTCCAAAACTGGGGCTTTGGCGACAAAACTCGTGGAGCGTCTACACATAAAATGTATTTTGTTGGCAGAAACTGGCGACACAAAAGCTATGTAGATGATCTGGACTGGGGCCCCTTTTGGCGACAGAGCAGATCAAAAGATCAATCCACTTTATTTGTAGACATGTTTTGTCGACAGAAATTTTGTCAGAACATCTCTTTTGACAGTCACTTCTATAGACAGATGCTTCTACTGTGGACATAGCCACATTGTTTAACTAAATACAAAATAACTGTGCCCACTGGAGTGTCTGGCCCTTAATTTATTACAGCACTTAACGTTAAATTAATGCCATTAAATAATAAATAGCTGGAATTTAAGTGAATCTCCAACAAAACTATGGTTCCCATATAAAAAAAGAGGACACCTCTGAGAGAGAGTACATCTGTATCAGTATCTTCCAACTCATGTTGTATTAACGTGTTATAGCAGATCTAGTACATTAATACAAGGTGAGTTGGTAGATACTGATACACATACATTCCCTCTCAGGGGTGTCCTTTTATGTGAAAGGTCAGTTGTGGCAATCCTACCAAAACTAGTCACATAGGCCTGGTCTACACTATGGAGTTCTGTAGACAGAAGAGCCTTCTGTCAACAAAACTAGGGAGCGTCCACACTACAAATGCGTTCTATCAAGAATCTGTCAACCGAAGGCAGCAGTTTTCCTGGCAGAGTTCTGTCTTGAACATACAAAGTATAGCCGCTCTGTCAACAGATTCTGTCAACAAAAAATAGTGTCGACATTCCGGGGGGCCCTCTGTTGACAGAGAGGGCTTCTGGTTCACCAGGCTGCCCTGTTTGCAGAGCTTGTGGTTGGCTGTTCTGTTGACAGAGGGCTGGGCAGTCTGACCACTTTCTGTCGACAGAGGGCGTCTAAGGGGGAGCCTATGTTAGGTGTGGATGTGTTCTGTAGACAGAGGTTCTGTCAGGAACTGTTGACAGTGACTTCTGTTGACAAAACTCTGTACTGTAGAAACAGCTTCAGAGAAATAGAGATTTTCTTGAAAAACTTCCCCAAAACCTTTATTTTCCCCTTCCCCTCATAGAAATGCCATTTTGATCAAAATGAAAAAAAAAAACCCATGAACTGAAACTTCAAAATTAAAAATACCCTTTTGTTGAGGAATCAGACACTTTCTATAATAGTTTTATTCTCTGACTTGTCCTCCTTTTTTCTTGTGTACATGTTCAGGCAAGGACTGAATGAGAGTGAGTTCTCTCCCCCTATACTCCCAAACCAAATTGCACTGATGGTTTTTGAAGGGAAATTTGTAATGGAAGTAAAGCATTTAATGTCTTCTGGATTTCTCAGTAACATATGCTTAGCAACTACATTAATATTAATACACAGCAAGACCTAAATAGACCTGTCCCCACATCCTTCACCTTGCAAGCTGACCACTTTTGGGACATCTGAAGCTTGTATTCCTGATTCCAAATGGCTTCCTTCCTCTTCCACAGAGTTTTGAGACCATTCCACAATTCACAAGTGTCCTAAATACTTCCTAGGATGCTTCAGCAGAGAAAATCTCTTGTACAGAAGCTGACTTAATTATAAACCAGCCTTAAGCCCATACGGATATGTCAGTAGCAGTATAACGTCACCAGGCATATACCTGCTGAGAGGCTTAATGCTCTGTAGACAACAGCAGAGTTGGTAGATGGGATCTCATAAGCATAGTCCTGAAACTCTTTTAAATAAGTGGGTGACTGAACCCTAAAGAATCATTACTGGTTGACTGACAAATTGAGAAGAGTCTGTGCAACACAAAACACAGTTTTAAACAAAGCTGTTCACAAAAGCCCTGATTCAGCAAACATGTTTAAGTGATGTTCTGAATCAAGGCTGTAGAAAGCAGTGAATTACTTTTGCTCCTCTTTAATTACCTAAGTCAGCCTTTTGGAAATACTAATCAAAACATTCTCTCTATAGGACTCTCTTCTGGTTTTCAAATGCATGTTATATGTCTTCTGACTTGGTTTTGGATGAGTTTGAGCAACTGCTCCAAAGTCAATGGGCATGTTGTCTGCGCAGGCTATTGTAACTTTAATACACTGTGACTAATTGAAAGTTTCTTTCATGTTTTTTGGAGTGCTTTCCCCTTCCCTCCCTTCTTCTTTACAGGCGTCACAACCATCAACTCCATTATGGGTCTGAAATCAAAACTTACAATCAAAACACTTATTTTTAGAACACTGCCTTGTCACCAATTTAGAGAGAATGTGGTTAAGCCAACCACCACTCATTTATGCTGCGTGCAACTTTGCTTCTCTTTTGTAAATAACTTCTATTGTCAAAACAAAAGAATGTTTCTCTTCTAGAAGCCTAGCTATTTGATACGTTAAGAGACCATCAATATAGGTTCCATGTTGGAACACATTAACTCTTCTACCATTCTGTTGTTGTTGTGCTAAGTATAGGAAGAATCTTTTCTTCTTTCAGGGGTTAAAAAACAGAAAGATCATAAAGGCGCCACTGCAAATGCCACCCTTTTCTCAGCAAAAGCCATATGAGATACCTGTTGCTCTGGGAGGGTCTGTTTGCACAGCAAGTTATTTTGGAATAACAGCTGCTATGCTGAAATAACTTTGTGAGCATCTACACAACACAACCACTCTTTTGAAATAATTTCAAAATAGCCAGCCGCTTATTTCGAATTTGGCAAACCTTGTTGTAAGAGGAATAGCATTGTTTCAAAACAGATGTTTTGGAATAGGGGCTGTGTAGACAAGCAATAGGGGCTATTTTGAAATGAACTATAGTGCAGCAGTGTCCAATGGGAATTGAAAGATCATCACAGTTGTGGTTGTGATGTTCCTATATTTGCCCCAGCCCCCTCTCCCCAAAAAGCCAGGCACCTCCAACCCCCACCCCCATTGTAAATGCTGGTGACTTATCAGAGTTGCCACTGCTGGAGCTGCCAAAGTGGCTGGGGCTGCCACTGAGGCTGACAGAGAGGCTTGCGGCTATGCGAGCTGCTGGGGCTGGCACAGCAGGTTGGGGATGCTGGAGTTTCTGCGGCCGCCCCACGCTTCCCTCACCATTTAAAGGCTCCAAGAGCTGTATGCAACTCCAGAGCCAATCACCACACCACTGTGTCCCATTTGCCACATGTGGTGAGTTGCAAGTGTATTGGACACCATGGCTATAGTGTGTCCAAGGGCTTTACTCCAAAATGGGCTCTGGTGCATCTCTGGGCGCTCTGCTTCAAAATGCATGAGAGCTATTCAGCACGCGTTTTGTGTGTAGCAGTGCTTTTTTTCAAAACAAGCTATTTCGGAAAAGCATTTCTGGAATAGCTTTATTAAAAATATGGCTGCTGCGTAGATGTAGCCAGGCTGATGCTCATATGAACAACACTGTAGATTTCATTGTTGCTTGCCATGCTCTACTTCTTCTGAGAAAAGAGAACCTTAGCCTCCAGCATGCTACTTTTTAAAACTATTTAGGATTTGGAGAGTTCACTCTGGTATATGAAAAGGTGGCTCCAGACCCTTCTTCCAGCAGCTTTACAATTTGCTAATCTGGTGTCTTTTTACTGATTAGATTCAATCACTTTCAAAGTGTCACATGAGGCCTGGCTGGTCACTGTTCTGTCTCTGGTGCAGTCATTGATTCCTGAGCAAAGCGACCCCCAAAGTACATCATTCTGAGCTGGCTGCCTTTTACACACATTTTGCACATGATTAAGGAGTAAGAACATGAATAATCCAGCTTCTTGGGAAAGGATTGCATTTTAATTGAGTTGTACAATTAATTTAGAGACTGATTTTTTTTTTCAAAATGAGCACAGCTGTGTGTACCCGATCTATGTCCAGATAACTATCATTGCATCACAAATGAGCATGAATTTTTGGCCATGTTAGTGGGTAATTACACATGGATCTACCTGGACAATGCTGATATTTGCTCACATCAGTTACCTATGAGCTAATGACTGGGGCTGCCCAACTCTGGAAAATCTGTCCCTTGATTTTACTATGATTTTAGTTTCCTCGTCAAGTCTTTGGATTCATCACTAAGTTAGGGACTTGTAACAGAGAGAAAGCCGTGCTAGTCTATATACTATCAAAACAAAAAAAGCAGACCATGGATATGGTTTGAAGAAGTGGGTCTGTCCCACGAAAGCTCACCTAATAAATTGTTTTGTTAGTCTTTAAAGTGCTACTGGACTGCTTTTTCTCTTTAGGGACTTGTGTGACTGTACCACTTCAGGAGGCACCAAAAGAAGGAATTGTACCAGAGGCATAATTTCTTCCTTACTTCCCTCTTGCTCTGATGAAGCAGGGAATTTACTTCAGCTCTTTCTGATGTGCAGTTAACCCTCTTCCCGGCCTATACTTTGATAGCGAGGGAAGGGTACAAATCATGGCTCCATCCACTTCCTATTCTTTCCCACCCATTTGCCTATGGGGGAGTGTGATGGAGTGGTGGGTGCGTGTGAGACTCAGGCTTGATGTGTGTGTGAGACCGGCAGAGCTGCTCACAGCATCTAAGGATGACCCCCTGGGGCTGGAACCTAGGCTAGCAGGTAACACCTCTGACCTGAAGAAAGAGCAGGGAGGAGCCAAACGGGGTTTGAATTGGAAGCGGCAGGTAGAAGCTTGGGGGAGAGAGAGCTGGAAGGCAGCCAGCCTGGCTGAGGGGGAAGCTACACCCCAGAGGGGCACCCCTCGGGCGCCTATCCCCAGGATGGTTGGAATGACTGTCTCTGCCAGCTGTACTGACACCTCTGTACTGAGCTGTGCTTCTGTCACATAATAAACTTCCTGTTCTACCTGCTGATTGAGGACCCCTGAACCCCATCACAGGGAGAATATCAGGCAAGTATCCCTTGGGCTCCTTTCCCACATTGTATATCCAGGTCACCTTGCCTTAACTTGGCCATGCAAAGACATGTGCTTTGCACCTCACTAATACCATGTGTGCTTCCTTTAAAACTAGTGCTAATCCAGCTCAAAATCATTGTACATTAAGCTCTAGCTTTTTTCTAAACCCCCGCCCCCCAGAGTTACAGCAACCATTTAGTCATTTCATTTCAATAACAGTAAATGTGTATAAAGGATCTGATTCAACTGTTCTTCCACAGAAGACAGCAAACAGGGAGTTCCATGGGATTTATGGAAATAGAAAAAGCAAATATGGGTTAGCGGTAGATGGTGACTGGCTGAAAACATAGTGCTGGTTGACTTTTACAGCATTTGTTCTGGAGTGGTGAGCACTAAGGTTATGTCTACACCAGAGGTTTTTGTCAACAAAACCCATGGAGCATCCAGATTCCCAAGGCATTCTGTTGACAGTAAATCAACGGAATGCAGCACTTTTATCGAAAGTCCTATCCCACTCCCCATGGCCACTTCTACACGGAGCCATGCTGCTGGCAGTGTGATGCGAAGGAGGGGTCTTGAAAATGCAAGTGAATGTTCATTTGCATATTCACGTGACTAATTTGCATAGCCATGGAGGATCACCCTTCTGGCAGAGGCTGCTGCCAGCAGAAATCAAGCCGTGTAGACATGGTTCTGCCAGCGAAAGCCCCTTTTGTCAGCAGCCCCTTATGCCTGGAGACCATCAGGGACAAGGGACTGCAGGCAAAGGGGGTTTTCGCCCGCTGAAGCATGTCTACACAGCTTGATTTCTGCTGACAGCAGCCTCTGCCAACAGGGCAATCTTGAACAACTATGCAAATTAGCCATGCAAATGAGTGTTCATTTGCATTTTCAAGACCCCTCCTTTGCATCATGCTGCCTGCAGCATCGCTCTGTGTAGAGGTAGCCCCTAAAGCATAATGCCTCTGTCGACAGAGATCTGTCAACTGAAAGCCGGTCTGGGTGTTCTGGGGGGCCTTCTGTAAAAGGCCTCCAGGGTGCTGTGCGGGCACTGTATGGGACACCCTGTCCACAGCAATCAGTGCTCTATGGTGCCTGCCTCTGGCCCTTCCTAAAGCTGCAGGGAGCCTGGGACACCCTGTGGCAGGAAGCTGGGAATGTGGAAGCAGCAGAGCTACAGACAGCAGTCCCCATGCCCTCACAGCCACCCCCTGAGACTGAGCCTTCCCAGATGGCATACAGCCAGGCAGCCAAAGACCCCCAGGGCGCTGGAGGGACCAGCCGGAGGGGTCCCAGGAGCTGTCCCCAGGCATGAAGCAGTGGGCCCCTTCATGGAGCATGGACAAGGTCCAGGACCTCCTGAACCTGAGCTAGTGAGGAAGAGACCCTCCTCAAGCCCAAGGGTAAGCATTGCAATGCCCCCGCCTATGGCTGGATGGCTGCCACCCTCACAGAATGGCGCCACCCCACCCTGAGTATGGAGCAGATATGGGCAAAACTTAAGGAGCTGTGGCAGGGCTACACCCAGGCCTGCAACGCAGCCAATGCTCTGGGGCAGCACCAGCCACCTGCCCCTACTGCAGGGAGCTGCACCAGACCCTGGGAGGGATGACACATCACCTCTGATCTCCCCTGTCAACATGGCACAGGAGCCCCACCCCCTGACACACAGCCAGAACCCTCAGAGCAGGAGGAGGAGCATCACTCCAAGACCTACCCCCCACCAGAACCGGAGCCAGAGCCAGAATCAGCGGCCAGCAGCAGCATTCTCATGATCATCCTGGAGTGTTCTCACCAGCCAGGTCACCTCTGGGATGTGCTCAGAGCTGGGCAAGGGTCCATCTGGTAAGCAGCCTGCACACCACAAACCCAGGGCATGGGAGGTGGGTGCAGATGGGGCATGCTGTGAGTAACACCCGGCCAGCATGGGCGGGTCCCCACGCTGCGGTCCCAGAACGTGGAACCACATGCCAGGTAGCGTGTGCCACCTGAACCCAGCAGACAGCCCCTGGGCATGGGCGCCAGCCCACTGACAACCTCACGAGAGGCTGGAGGAGCCCCAGGCCCTGGGGTACAGGAGGCGCCTGCCAGCACCTGCCACAACTGGAAGTGGTCTAGTCACAGAGGCGATGACGCCAGACACACCCAGGAGCGCAGCTCCCGGCACGCATGCATGCCCACATTTGAGAGGCAACCCCCATTCCTGTGGATAGTGCTGTGGGCCACAGGGGTGTGTGAGGGACTCAGTGAGGGCCGGGCTGCTCCTGTCTCACCTACCACCCATGAGGGGAGCCCTCTGTAAGCAGACACCCCCCTTGGCCACTAGCCTGTTCCCCAGGGGTGGGTGCGGTGGTCAGCATGGCCCCCGAGGCACTGTGGAGTCCCCAGGCAACTGGGCCTGTTGTGCAGGCCACACAAGGCTTTGCTGCTGGGACATTCCTGTCCCTTGGCCTGGGAGGTGTTGGTTGCTGGTCATGGTGGGAGGCAGGGCCTTAGAGGCCGTGTTGAGTGAATGACTCACTGTCTCTCCTCCATGCTTTCTTTACAGCTGGACCTGCACCATCTGAGGGCCAGGCCAGCCCCACCTCACCACCAGGGCAAGGCAGTTCCGAAGCACCACCAGGATGAGCTAGCCCCATCTGAGAACCAGGGCAGGCCCACAGCCAGAGCCATGTGCATGAGGACCTCCAGAGGAACCACAATGACACCCTCTGGAGGCTCACAGTCCTCCTGCAGTGGCAGCTGTGGGACAACCTGGAGTGGGGCTGTGGGCCTGGGACGTGCTCCTGTCCCGCTTGGATGCCACCACCAGCATCTTTTCGAACATGTTGACCCAGCTGCCTGTGGCTACCACCCCTGCTGCTGCTGCCTCCTCCCCAGCCCCTGCCACCGTGGCCCTGTCCCTGCTGGCAATCCCACAGGGCTTCACTGACCTCTGGCAATGGTTGAAGGCCATCACCGCCCCCTCTGCTCCCCAGGTTCCCCACTCCTCCTGCAAATCCAGACCCTGCTGCAGCCCCACCACCTCCATACCTCTTCCTGTTCCTGGCACCAACTCATCCCCAATAGGTTCACGGCCCCTGCACACCATCCATGGACTGGGGCCCCCCAGTCCTGTCCCAGGCCCTCCACCAAGTTCTGATGCACTCCACCCCATCCAAAGCCCCTGCCTCTGTACATAGTTCGTTGTTTTTGCACTTGCTTTTGATGTAAATAGTTCTTTACTGTGTCGTTTCTGGTTTGCACTGGTTTTTATTTGTGTAAGTAAAACAGTTCTTTGAGCACCACTCCTGCATTCCTCTTTCTTGAGCAGGGGTCTGGGAGGGGTGAGAGGGTGGCAGAAGGGGTCATGGTGGGGACAGGATATGGCTGTGGACCTGAGGCCCCTGCTTTGGGGGGGCCCTAAGTAGGGTTACTGGGGGCCATGGTAGAAGCTCTCCTTAAGGACTTCATGGATCTGCAGCCCATCCTGATGGGCCTGGCAGATCAGAGCTGCACCTGGCGGATCGTACCTGAGGCTGGCGTCTGTCCCCCACCCCAGGAGGAAGGCCTTCCCCTTCCCCTTCCCCTCCACAATGTTGTGTAGGGCACAGCACATGGCCACAACTTGGGGAAATGTTGTGCTCCCCCACATCCAGGCAGATAAGCAGGCACCAAAAACGTGCCTTAAGGTGGCCGAAGGCAAACTACACCTGGATCCAGGCTTGGCTGAGTTTGGCTTTGAACAGTCCGCGGCTGGTGTCCAGCTGACCTGGTAAAGGGCTTCATCAGCCAGTGCATGAAGGGGTAAGGGGCTCCCCACAATGCACAGTGGCATGTGCCTGTCCCTGAGGGCCAGCTCCTGGCAGGGGATGACGAATGGGCCCACCTCCATCCTCCAACATAAGCTGGAGTTACAGAACACCCGCACGTCATGTGTCCAGCCAACCACCCAACGTAAATGTCTGTGAACATGATGGTTGACCAGGGCCTGCAGCACCATAGAGAAATACCCCTTCCTGTTGATATACTTGGCTGCACTGTGGTCTGGGGAATGGATTGGGATGTGGGTCCTGTCGACAGCCCTGAAGCAGTTTGGGAACTCCAGAGCGGTGGGTCCTGCCACAGCTGCATCCATGTGTACCAGACAGGTGCCCCTCCACAGCAGGATGGGCTCATGGATGTCATGACCTGCGAAGGGAAGGGCCCACATACATGTCAGGGGCTGAGGGAGGGAGTCCATGGGCCCTGGGGAGGTCCCCTGCCTACTCCTGTCCCCTCCCACAAATTCTTCAGATTCCCCCCAACGAGGCTGCCTGCCCCCCGCAGCAGAGCCATGTGAGGTTGGAACAGCATAGTCCTCTGGGGATGGGGCTTCCCTCCCACCACCCTCCCATGCCTCGCACCCGCCATCCCACTTCCCACGGGTACCCCTTGGGTGGGACACCCCCACTTTGTGCAGGGACTACAACCCAAGAGCACCGCACATCCAGGAGGAGGGCCCCAAGAGTGGACTTCCACACAGCAAACTGGTTGCCCACTGAGCACTAGTGGTTGGGGGTGGCAATCTTCCAGAGGGTGACTGTGAGCTACTTCTCCACTCGCATGGCAGACCACAGCCGGGCATCCTGTCTCCAGTGGGTGGGGGCGAGCCAGGCAGAGAGCTCCAGGAAGGTGGCCTTCCACATGCAGATGTTCTGGAGTTACTGCTGGTCATCTCACTGCCCCATGACTGGTCCCACCAATAGGAACTGGTGCAGTGCTTCTAGATCCTCCTGTGCACTTGGGGGGGGCGGGGGGGGAGGTGCAGGTGGGACCATGCAGCAGCAATGGTGAGTTTCTCAAAGCTGGTGTCCGGCTCACCCTCCCGTAGGAAGAGGAAGACAGCCATGAGGCAGTGTAATAGGTGCTGAAGCACGTCTGAATGGGGCAGTGCAAGTCTGGGGGCTGCTTGGGCATCATGTCTAGCTGGACAGTGCTGTGTATCTCAGCATGAGTCAAATCCCTGCTCTAACAGCTGTGCTCTCCTTTGTAGAGGTAAGCACACCTGGGCATGGGCAGGGAGCAGGCATCAGTGAGGATGAGGAGGGGAGGCTTTAAGGGTGCATCTTGCCAGGGTTCCTGGAAGTGATTATCAGCCATGTGACCTTGTCTGATGGTATTCTTGGTGGCTGTTCTGTTCAGAGAATGTCTGGGTAGTCTGGCCGTGATCTGTGTCGGCAGAGTTTTAGTTGTAAGATATCTTCTGGCAAAAACTTCATTTGACAGATCACTTTAATGTAGACATGGCCTGAGAGTGCGAATGAAGGGAGATGAGGAGACCCAGACAAGAATATGTAATACTCAGGACCCAGAAAAATACTTCACTGACTAGAAGACATGAATAAGCAGGGAGTTTGACTGAGGGGAATAATCCAGGAAGGAAAGAGTGTGCTCATTAGGATTAGATAACAGGCAAGAAAAATGTAACAGAATCCAAACAAGAAAGAATGAAAGAGAATTAAATTACCAGGACAGACACTAAAAAGGGGCCATGGAAATTCATCTCCATTTGGACAAAAGAGAGCAAGGATCAAGTAATTCATAGGGCTGGTGAATCATTTGTAGTGAATAATTTATTTTCTGGACATGCCTGTCTTTCTGCTCACTAGTTGTCTGTGAGTATGTTATGATTTGCTTTCTTTGACATAGTATTTGACAATCTTCTGTGAAATGTTTACTAAGAGTGCTTGGTGCAGACTGTTCACATGCACATCATTGTGAGAATTCAATATCTGAGCAGTGTAAGTTTTGATTAGGTAGGTAGCTAATGACAGCTTGTCTTTCCTGATTGGCTGAGCATGAATCTTAGGCTGCATCTACACTAAGAGCTAAATTCTATTTTTAAGGAATTTACTTATTTAACCTTGATATTATGAATTTGAATTAAGTGTCTACAAAGCTTCTTAAAATTCAACCCACCTTTTTTCCATGTCCCCATTGCCCATGCAAGTTCGACAGCGTGAGCAGTGCATTGTGGGTACCTATTCCACAGTGCCTTAGCCCCAGTTGCTTGTGGGTGTTTCATGTTTGAATCCCAGAATTCCAAGCATTGTCCCAAAATTCAGAGCACCAATAACTGCATGAAATAAACTGGAGATTGCGCCATTTCTTGCTGAGGCATTCCAGCACAAGCATGCATCCCCAAATGCTTCAACTCATAGGACAGATCGTTTTGGCAAGCACACAGGCTGTCATGCAGTTTTTCCTTCAATTACAAAGCGGAGGGTAAGCAGGGTCACCTAATATAACAATAGGCATCAAGATACTTTTGTTTCAGTATCATAATGGTGCTGCTGCTGACGATGATGGTTTGAAAGAGCAAATATCCCAACTGTGATCCGAGAACTCAGAGCTGCTGGCTGCCATGACTGCATTGCTGGCAGTGAAGGAACAGTTTTGGACTTGTGAGACCAGCACACACTGGTGGGACCGCATTGTTTTGGAGTCCTGGGAGGACCAGCAGTGGGGGCAGAACCTTTGCACACACAAATCTACTTTCATGGAACTTTGTGCCGTGCTCAGCACCCACCCTGAAGCACAGCAACACAAGAATGAGGCCAGCTTTAACAGTTCAGAAGGAAGCGTCAATCTCACTGTGGAAGTTTGGAATGCTGGACAATTACCGGTCAGTGACAAGTCAGTTCGGGGTGGGCAGATCTACAGTGGGGTCTGTAGTGATGGAGGTGGCCCATGCAATCTGTCACAATCGCCTCAGGAAGACTGTGACACTGGGAGATGTACAGGCCATAGTGGATGGCTTGACTGCCCCAAGGTTTCCTAAATGTTGTGGGGCAACAGATGGCACGCACAGCCCCATCATGGTCCTAGAACACCTGGCCTTGGAGTTTATAAACAGAAAAGGGTACTTCTTGATGGTGTTGCAGGGACTGGTAGATCACAAAGTTGTTTCACTGACATCAACACTGGCTGGTCAGGGAGGGTTCATGATGCACACAAATTCTGAAATTCTGGACTGTACAGAAAGCTCCTGGATGGGACTTTTTTCCCCAGTTGGAAAACCATGATTGGTGACATGGGGATGCCTATTGTTATATAGGGTGACCCTGCTTACCCTTTGCCTTCCCGACTTATGAAGCCCTACACAGGAGCCCTGGACCCCAGCAAGGAAAACTTCAGTCACAGACTCAGCAGGTGCAGAATGGTGGTGGAATGCAGCTTTGGCCATTTAAAAGTGGTGTTCAGAAGTTTATTGACATGTTTGGACCTCTCTGAAACTGATGTCCCCACTGTGATTACAGCATGTGCTATTTTGCACAACATACGTGAATCCAGGTAGGAGACTTTCCCATCCATCTGCAAGACCGAAGCAGAGGCCATAGGCAGGGCGTATTCACAGCCACCTACACAACCATCCACCAGTGGCCACGCCGAGGCAGCAGCAATAAGGGACACTTTGAAAAATAGCTTCCTGAATGATCTGTAATGCACATGCTGCTGATGTATTTATCTGTCATAATGACAATAAATCATACCATGTCTTAATGATTGAATGCTTTTACTTGGTGGGAGGGGGTTAAGTTGCAGTAAGTAGAAAGCATGTGATGGGCAGCTGTGCCTTCAGCCCTCCCCCAACCGCCTGGTTCCTTCAACTGTGCATCTGCTGCAGGCCAGAGAGTATTGGTGGGTGGCTATGCCTTCAGCCCTCCCACAACCAACCAGTTTGATTTGTGTTCCACCTCCCCCACCCCTGACCTGGCATGCCATAAAAATCACACTGAGCTCAAAGGGATTATTTTATTTTGAGGGGAGGAGAGGTTTAAAAGGCAGGGGAAAGAAGCCATCTCAAGGGTGCTTGAGTAGCCTTTTGGGTGGCCCCTGGGGCTGGAGTGGCAGGGGATCCTTGCCCTCCCTCCCTCCATTGGGGGACTGCAATGACACGGCAGGTGGGCGTCCTCTCCCCAAGGGACTCCAGGCAGCAGCTATCGGCTCCTGCACTGCTGTGTTGGGAGTCCCTCTGCAGCTGCAGCAGGGAGTGCAGGACTTCCATTTGCTCTGTAACTGCCATTATGAGCTTTGTTGCAGCCTCATTCAGCTTGACTCTGACACCACTCAGCCGTGCTATGACGCTACTGAGCAGCGTCCTTTGTCAGCTTGGTGTGCTCTGCCTCAGTCTTTTCCATGTGCTGCAGAATAAGATCCTGCTTGCACTTCTTTCGTCTCCTGCTCTTCTCTGCTATGCTGGACATTGGCTTTGGAAAACAAAGGTCAAAATTAAGATATATTTCACAAAGGCCGTGTCTACACTAGCCCCAAACTTCGAAATGGCCATGCAAATAGCCATTTCGAAGTTTGCTAATGAAGCGCTGAAATGCATATTCAGCACTTCATTAGCATGTGGGCGGCCACGGCACTTTGAAATTGACACGGCTCACCGCTGCCCATGAGCTGATGGGAATAAGGGGACTTCGAAGTAGGCGGGGTCCTTTCGACAAGGAGCCCCATCGGGATGAGCCGCGCAGCGGTGAGCCGTGTCAATTTCGAAGTGCCGCGGCCACCCACATGCTAATGAAGCGTAGAATATGCATTTCAGCGCTTCATTAGTAAACTTCGAAATGGCCATTAGCGTGGCCATTTCGAAGTTTAGGGCTAGTGTAGACGTAGCCATAATGTGCTTTGAAATGGAATGAATGGGTCTCTGTATCTACTATCAGGGAAAATTAACTTTTTGAAGGCCATTGAAGGCTTATTAAGAATGGGATAGTAAGTGTGCATTTCAATATACATAATTTGCCACCACTTATCCAGCACATTTCTTTGTGGACATGGTAAGCTATAAGCAATTGTCTGCTTTTCGGGGGAAGGGGAAAGCTGCAAAGCAAAGGTAGCCACCCAGTGTCCTGGCGGTGTCCTGTGACAGGGAAAAAAAAATGTCAGCCATTTCCAGAGCAATTGTCCCCAGTGATCAAGCCGCCTTGAGGGCATGGGGGGGAAGGTTTGATTACACCCGCATGGACATCTGTGTGGGGGGTGGGGAAGGGGGTCTGATGTACAATGAAAGAAATGTAAAGAAAAATGAAATAAATAATCCAAAGAAAGGCTGGATGTAAAAGGACATGGGAGGGGAGGTGGTCAGCAATGCTCAGCAGCTGCATGGTGCTGGGGAGTCCTGAAAAAAAGCAAAAGAAATGCTGGGAAAAGGGACATGTGAGGGGAAATGCCCAGCAGAGCCCAGCAGCTGTGGGGTGTGGGGGATTCCTGAAAAATGAAAAGAAATGTTAGGTGAAAAGGGACATGGACGGGGGAAGAATCCCCAAAGAGCCTGCAAACCATGTTCGGAGGTGGGGAATAGACCACCAGCTGCCTACCACAGGCAAACATAAAGGGTCAGGAAGCATGGTTACAAAAAAAAACCAGATGCGAATTGCCATGCTTCTGCCTGTTGCCAAAGAAGACATCTCTCTCCTAAAGCTAACAAATATGGAGAAACAACAGCTACTCCTGCTGTGTGACCAAAAGTCTGGAAAATTTCCTAAAGTGCTGTGTGGTGCCATGACACCAGATCACTATCTGGTTGTCTGGCGTGGCAAAGTGCGCTATCGTGGAAGCCACCACAAGTCAGGCCTGCCCAAGAACCCTGTGAAAAAAATACAGGAGTACTGAATGAGGCCTTCGAGGAGATATCCGAAAAGGAGAAGTGCTGCATCCCAGGAAACATTAACACGGTGTTCTGAGGGGCATAGAAGCACAGCTAGAAAACTGTATCCAAACACAAACCTATAGCTATACCCACTCCCAACCTGCTTCCAGCATGCAGAATACACACTCACCCAAACCACTTAGTCCAGGAGTCTCAGAGACCAGTGTTGGAGGGGAATGGTTGCAGATCTATGGTGAAGAGCTCCGGGCTGTCTGTGAGAACGTCCTCTGTCCCCTAGTCGTTGCCCCCTTCCACCTCTCTGTTACCTCTTCCTCCAGGCCATCCAGCTCTTCTGGGCTCACCCTGAACTCCACACCAGGGCCTCCAGAAGTGTTGTTATTCAAACTGGGCAGCATGGGGGGATTGCTCTCCAAAAGCATGTGCAGCTGTTGATAATAGTGGCAGGTCTGTGGAGCTGCCCCTGAGTGTTGGTTGGCTTCCCAGACTTTTTGATAGTCCTGATGGAGTTCTTTAGCCTTCATCCAGCACTGCATTGAGTCCCAGGAGTAACCTCAGGTGGTCATCTCATCTGATCATAGACGGCCGTGTTTCTCTTGGCCACCTGAAGTCTTTTTGCTACCAGTTGATCTCCCAAAATTGCAAGAAGACCCAGAATCTCTTGGTGGGTCCATGCTGCAGATCTCTTGCTACCCTGAGAAGTACTAGGCAGATCACTACCCTGAGTGCTCATGATTGCATTAGGTGGCTAATGATACAATTGCTAAGGATGCTGTACGATGCAATGGGCGAAGGAATTTTTTCACAATGGGTGCCTTTTACATTTGCAGGGCTGGGTGCTGCTGAATTCCAATTCCAATTCTAATTCAAATTCAAACAAAACTACGCGAGCTTCTTGTCACCTTCTTCCTGTGCATCTGGATGGAGAGCAGTGTACAACGAAGTGGCCATACATGGAGGGTCATACATCGGATACATACGGGACGCTTCTGGAAGCTAATAAATTCTAATTGAGGACATGGCACTTTCACACTATCCTTGATTCAAGATTTTTAATTCAAATTGGCATCATACCCGTTCCATAATTTCAATATTTTGTAATCAGTATTACAGAACAATAAATCAAGATTATAGCATTAACTGTGAAGACAGTGATGGTTTGATATCGAGCTAACTCCTTGAAATTTGATTTTTATCTCATAGTGTCGACACAGCCTCAGAATCAGGTTCTAGTGTCAATCATTACATTAAGGAGTTTAACATTTTGTTTTCCATATATATTCACCGACATTTGCTTAAAATAGCCTAACTTCACCAAAGTTCTGCTTAGTAAACACTTTCACTGGAATATTTGAGGGCAGAAAATGTGGAAGGGTTGAAAGTGTGAACTACTTAGGGCTCAGACCAATGTTCCCTCTCATTTTTTTTTCCTTGGTGGGCAGAATAAATGTTACATGCACCAAGGCACGTGCAGCTGTGCACCACCAATTGAAATACATGCTGCTGGCTGTGGGCACTATGGGTGCTCTGCTAATCATCCAGGCAGCACCTGGATTTATCCTGGGCAGCTGCCCAAGTGCTCAGCTTACAGGGAACATTGACTGGGATTGTATCTCCCTTTGTCTGACCACTGTCTAGCACTCTGTGGGTGCTGCTGGAATCCGTAAGTGCCAGAAACACGGCCAAAGAAAACTAATGTTTTTATTTAATTGAATAAAGAATTCTGTTGTTCACCCAATAGCTGTGTTTAAGCAATCAGAGGAGAAAAACCCGAAGGAGTAGGGAACAAGAATGAGTAACTAACAGCCTTGTCCTTATCTAAGACATTGATCTCAGGCAGTAGTCTAGACTAGTCAATATTTGGGAGGTGTCCAGAAGAAAACCAGGTGCTACAAGAAGTGATGTTACTGACTGAGATCCAGATTCTGCAAAACCCTTTTGCATCTGCTTACAGTTAAACACATGAGTAGTCCCATTTGAAGTTAAGGGTGCAACTCATTGAATTACATGGGGGTGACTTGTCTTCTTAAATTAAGTATGAGCTAAGTTTTGTTGAATGGAGACCTTAGCAATAATTTGATTTAATGTAAGGGGTATCTGTTAAAGTGGTGGAAATCTTTATACAAAAGAGGGGGAAAAAATACATGGAGCAATTATACTTGCTGCTCATTAAAGGCTTTCTTTTTTTCCTGCTGTTTTTGTAAGGGTATCTCCAGCCAAGGAGAAACTGACAGGTTATCGCCCCATTCTGCCAATCTGATCAAGCTATGTAAAGACTTCTGTGCCTTTGAGGAGCACCATTTACATCAGTGGGACTCTGCATGGGAGCAGTGGTCTGCCTATAAAGTCCTAGTCTTACATATAAGGACCCCACCTAAACTATTCAAGAGGAGTGGTGTCAGTGACTAGGTGAAAGTTCTGTCTCACAACAACAAACCCTTTAATCTCTTTCTTTTAGAGTAATCTTGGGGGTCATGTGTACTTGAATAGACAGAGTTGTAGATACAGAGCCTCTTTCAGTAATCACAATTAGAATTCAAAGCTAAAACATTCTCCAGAAATATTTAATTGCACGCACTACTACTGTTTTTCCTTTTAATATAACAAATATCTGATTAAATTATTTTAGTCTTAAAAATAGCATCATGTACATTCCAATAAATAAAAAGGAAATTGACTTTTATAAATTATTTCAGTATTAACAATGGTATAATAAAAGCCTACTTAATCATTTGCAATAAATGTGATTTTAATAGCTACATATTTTTTAATCTACAATAGCTCTCTTTCAACTAAAATTAAGAGGACATAGTTAAACACACTGTTAGCTATTTTTTTTCAATAGTCTCTTCTTTTCAGTGGACTTTGAGGCACCTACAGTTGGAGCAGTGAGAATTCTTCTGACCAATTTCATAGTCTAGCTGTAGCACATTTAATTACAGGCAGCACAGTCAGTATTTATTTCTCCAGCCAAATGTCTTGTGCATTTAAACAAGGAGAATTGTTTTTCCAATCTACTTACTAATGCTGCAAATATTGTACAATACCGGTTTGTCTTCCTCTAGCTAGACATTGTTTCTTGTGTTTAATGCACATTTCCCTTGTTATCCAGTTAGGATGGGATTAAAGCTGCAAGGGAGCTATATGCATTCAGAGCTCCCTGAATATAAGTTGCAGTGTCTGAGGCATCAGTTCTCCAGTATCAGGCTACCCCTGGCCATAGCCAACAGCATTTTAGTTAATACAACACTGGTATCAACAGCTATGAGAACCGTGCAAGTGCACATGAGCACAGAATTGAGCCCATCCATAGTATTTCTTATGTAGTTCCATAAAGCATTTCTTGACACTTTAAAGACTTGAGACATGGGGTCTGAATTACTAGTGGTCTTCCACTGGCATAAAGCTGTAGTAACACAGCCGTCACCACATGTTCCAAGATAGACTGTCTATTTCAGTTTTGCCTATTGTTTGGAAATATGCCAACAAAGGCAAATGTTTGCTACAGATGCAATGGTTGCTTTTGAAAATGTCGATCTAGTGGCCAGGCTCAACGCTGCAACTCAGGGGACCTGAGTTCTCTTCCCAGCTCTGCCATTAATCTGCTGGTTGATCCTGAGAATCACTTCTTGGTGCTTCCATTTTCTATCTGTAAAAGTGGGGTAATGATACTGGCCTCCTTTTGTAAAGCACTTTGAGCTCCACTGATGAAAAATGCTATACAAGTGTTAGGTGTACATTTAACCAATTTCTCCGTCAGTGAACAAGCAGTTATAACATCTTTGGGCTACACCCTGTCCCCCACCTTCCTCTGTCCTGTCTCTTTAGACTGTAAGATCTTTGGGCAGGGGCTACCTATTTATTTTCACTAGAATGCCTAATACAAAGGGGTCCTGATCCTGTTTGGTCCCTAGCCATGACCACAATAAATAGAACTAACAATAATCCTACCTAACAAGACTGCTGTAAGACTGATTTCAGTAGCTCTTGGAAATCCTCTAAAGAAAGGCACAATAGATAGCTAAGGTATTCTTACAGATGATCAGCTCCTGTTTGTAGTGGTGATTTAAAGTACACAAGATGCTACCTGCTGATTTTGTCTCTGTTCTGCTAAGGACATGCGACAAATGCTGTTCCAAGCATTGTGTACCTCATCCTTTTATTTTAAGCTAGTATCAGCAGAACAGCTACTGTTGGTCCAAAATATTAACAGCTGTGTTAAGTGGCAGCCCAACCCAGTTTCCTGTTACTTGTGGTGAGGTAGCCAGATGCAGACACTGTCTATATAAAGACATTTTTTCATAGGCATGGGGGAGGGGAAATAAACGCCTTTTTATTTGAGCTCAGTTTCTGAAACCAGTCAGAAAATAACATTATGGTAGGAGCAAGTGCTGCCATATTAATGCTCCAGCAGTGATTTGAAAGTTGGTTTCTCCGACAAAAGGGAGAAAGGACAATGGTGAGGCTCATTAGAAGTCCATCTCTAAATACCCTTTTTCCTTTTCAGCTGGCAAAGCACATTTACTTGGGCATTTTAATGTTTCAGCATAAGGAGAGAATATAAGATGTTGCAAAAACAAATTAAAAAAATTCCATATCTGGCATGGGTGGAAGACTCCCAAAACACTCTGCAATCTTTGGTAGAACTGTGCCCTTACCAAAGATATCCTCCATAAAGTGGGCCTCTGAGGCAGGACAAACTAATGCAAAGTATAGGACAGGAGGGCTACATCTTCACTAGAGTGCTACATCGCAGTAGCCTATTTCGAAGTTGCGACATCGAAATACACTGCTTCGACGTGTACTGTCTACACCTCCTCCAGGCCCGGTGCCATCAACGTGAAACTCAAAGTCGTGCAGCGCTACATCAAAATAGGCTGCCCCAGACGCGGAAAGGGAGCGTCCACACATGCAAGTGGCCCCTTTCAAAATAAGAGGCCAGGAAAGCCTGCAGAAGGGGTCACAGAGCAGACTAGCCGTTCTGGAGCAACAGCATGCCGCTCCCTTATAGGGCCTGTTATGGCTCTTTCCCCACTCTAGCAAGATAAATGCAGAAGTGGGGGCCAGCAAAAGTACCTTCAAACCTTATTTACCAGGTTTTGGTATAACCTTCCCACCCAAAATCCTAAAAGCCTTAGATTTTGGGGATAAAATTCGCTGCCATCACCCAAGTAATAATAAGGAAACCAGGGAGAGACTACTTGGGAAATCTCAGCCCCAAAAGTAAAAACCAGGACACAAACATTAACCGATACCAGGTTAATAAAAACAAAAAGAGAGAACTTTTATTATTACAACAATATTTGTGTTGCCAGCCTCATGACTAGATGGAAGAGTTATAAAGTAAAACACATGGGGAGTCTCCACCATGGGCCTAGAACTTAGTTATAAGGAGAGTAAAAGAACATTTTTAAAAAGTGCACGGACATTAGATCCCACTTCCCAAACCATAAAACAATAAAGCCTAATGGATCTATTTAAACCTTACCCTACTTACAGAAGATTGGAGGGCCTGTTTTTGGAGTGAGATATTCTGTATCTCTCTCCCTCATGGCTGGAAAAAAGAAGAGGAAAAGACAGAGAACAGAAAAGGGAGGAGCCAAAATTCAATTTTTACCCACATTCCTATAGACCAACCCCACCTGGCTCAGGAGGTTAACCCTTTTACTCCCAGGCTGCTGGCTAACCCTCATCATCATAACAGGGCCTCTCCCAGACATACTCAGCCTGTACAGCACAAGTCCTGTGTTGGTGACACAAGCTTCACAGACCCACAGATATGGATGTCCAGCAGCAGCTGGAAGCCCTCCAAGCCACCTCCAGCAAGGCAGGAACCCTGCTAGACTCTGCACAGGCAGCAGCTCAGCAGGTCTTGGCAGGGGACCCCTCCCTGGGGACACAAGGGGATGCCCAGGACCATTGGGCCCTCCTGCTCCCACCCCCCGGGTGCCTTGCTGGCTCTGGAGCTACCCCACCAGCTCCATGTGGTGGGAACACATGGTCATGGGGGAGTGGGATGAGAACCAGTGGCTGTGGAACTTCCACATGAGCCGGCAGACCTTCATGGAGCTCTGCCAGTGGCTCAACCCTGCCTTGAGGCACCAGGACAGATGGATGTGGCGCTCCCTCCCTGTCGAGAACAGGGTCGCAATAGCTGTCTGGAAGCTGGCCACTCCAGACAGCTACCGCTCTGTGGGCCATCAGTTTGGTGTAGGCAAAGCCACAGTTAGGACCATTGTGATGGAGGTAAGGACGCCCGGGCATGCACCCACTGGGTGGTGGGGAGTCAAGGAGGGGGGCCTGGGGAGGGGATCCCGGGTGGGGGGGAATAGGACACACTCTGCACACCCTTATGTGTGCCCATGTCCCCTTCTTGCAGGGGGTGTGTGTGCTCAACGGCCTGCTGCCGCAGAAGGTCATCCAAGTTGGGGACCTGGATGCAGCCGTCATGGGATTTGCAACCATGGGGTTCCTGAACTGCTTTGGGGCCCTTGATGGGACCCACATTCCCATCTGCGCCCTGGACCATAGTGGCGGGTGCTATATCAACAGGAAGGGCTACCACTCTGTGGTCCTACAAGCCATGGTGGACAGGTGTGGCCACTTCTAGGACACATATGTGGGCTGAACTGGTTGCACCCATGATTCTCACGTGTTCCACAATTCGGGCCTATGCCACCAGCTGGAGTCAGGGACCTACATCCCTCCGGGGAAGATCCCTCTGGGGGACACCACTGGACCCCTCTGCCTTGTGGCAGATGTGGCCGTACACAGGCCACCTCAACGCCAGGCAGAAGGGCTACAAAGCTCGACTGAACCACACCCAGCAGGTGGTCAAGTGGGCCTTCAGGTGCCTGAAGGGCTGGTGGCAGTGCCTCCTGGCCTGTCTGGATGTGGGCCACCCAAATATCTCCCAGGTTGGGTGTGAGCAGGAAGCAGTATGAACTCCACCCAACACTAACACATCACATTACTTGAAGGATTAGCAGCACCAAGGTCTGTAGCATAGCTAGTCCCTGGGCAGCTTACTAGATGCAGGTGGCTTTGTACTAGGCTGCCTGATTGTCTGCAGTGCCTGACTGATTAGACGAGACAGCAGAGTGGTTCTTAAACTCAGCCTTAGCAGCGGTAGTAGTTCAGTAGCTGCTCAAATGCTTACCTAAGGCTATGATAGCATCTGTCTCTGCCTCACGTCAGGTAACCCAGTTCTGATCCTCCGCTGTAGCATCTGAATCAGGTTCTGCCCTCGGGTCTGACTGTGGGCTCCTGATTCCTGCTCTGACCACAAGTGGTGATTACTCCCCTCTTAGCCACTGAGAATCAGGGCTATAACTACTCTGCTTATCCCGGTTTTGATAAAGGCACAAAGGGATGACCCTCAGCTAGGTCCCAGCAAGGTGGATTGGAGATCACGGGACCACTTGGCATGGAAAAAAGCGTTACAAACTGGGAAAGATTGAGAAACCTCCATCCTAACCAATCTATCAGGGAAATTAGCTAGTGGGGCTCAGTTCTGGAAGGTGTTCAATGCCCAAAGTACTTTAAACAACACCCACTGATGTTGATTGGGACTGGTTAAATGCTTAAAAATATTTTTTTACTGTGATCAAACCAGAGTGATCATCACCTTCTGTGTTGATTAGGCCTCAGATGGAGTATTGCATCCACAAGCCCACCACTAGGGAGGGACAGGGGGGGCAGTTGCCCCAGGGCTCAGTGCTTGAAAGGGACCCAGAGCCCCAGCCACCACTGTCAAAGTAATGCCAGCAGTGACCTGAGCTCCTGGCCCCTTTGAATTGCCTTGTCTGTGTCACTGCTTGTGGCTGGGGAGGAAAGCCCCATCCCTTCCAGGGCACATATCCAGGCCCCCCTCCCACTATGCCGCAGGACCTGTGGTGGCTGTTGGCCCTGCTGTGTGTCCAGTTCTGAGCACCATGTTTCAGTAAAGTTGTGGAAAAATTGAAGGAGGTTCAGAGACCACCAACAAAAATTATTAAAGATCTAGAAAACATGATCTATGGGGGATGACTGAAAGAACTGGGATATTTTATTCTGGAAAAGAGAAGACTGAGAGAACATGATAACATCTTTCAAGTATCTAAAAGGGTGTTACAAGGAGGAGGAAGAAAATTATTCTCCTTAGCCTCTTACGATAGGACAAGAAGCAATTGGTTAAAATTGCAGCAAGGGAGGTTTAATTAGGACATTAGGAAAAGCTTCCTGGTAAGATGATTAAGCACTGGAATAACTTGCCTAGGGCGTTGTGGAATCTCCATCACTGGAGATATTTAAGAGCAAGTTACATAAACGTTTGTCAGGGATGGTTTAGATGGTGCTTGGTGAGGACCCTTCCAGCTTTAGTATTCTGTGGTACTATGAGTATCAAGCTCTAGGTCCTCAGCTTTGCAAAGCACTTGAGTGCTTTGAATAGGTTTGGAGCTTAACGGGGCTACCAGACTGAGTGGCTATCCTGCCTGCTGAGGTACAAGTCTGCTACAGAGTCACCATGTACCCTCTTCTATGAATGCACCCGTGCCACATAAGGCAGGCTTTGTGTGTGTGTGTGTGTGTGCGCACGCACGTGTGTGGGAATCAAATTGTCCACTTCTAAACTGTAACTGCCATTAAAGCGGAACACTACAGATGTTGAACAGTGCACAGCAATCCTGCATACCAGTTTTCCAAAGACCGGAGAAGAATAGCAATACTAATAAAACCAAGGAGATGTCTACGGGCAGATGATAATAATTTGATGCAGTGGAACATTGTTGTGGATTAACTCTCCCTACCAGTGTGAGAAATACCATGGAATATTTAATGGTTACACATGATCAGGACCTCTATTTTATGTCTCTTCTGAACAACTTGCAACACAGTGCCAATTAACACCATACAGGGGGGGCTTTGATTTAGTAATAATTCCAAGGGAAGACTGTGCTGTCTAATACTAACAACCGTATCTATAGCACCTGGGTTTTCCTTGGCAATCATCCATCGAAGAACTGACCAAACTGGAGGCTGTTAAACAATTTCCCACCATCTGGGGAGGAAAACAGTCAAATGTGCACAGTCATTCAAAATCACAGACTTAAGAATAATTCCTTAAAGAAAAAACTCACTGCTTCTAGACTGCGGAGTAAGAGAAACTCAGACACTCTCCTTAGAGAGAAAAATATACTTTTATTTACACAAAAGTAAACACTTTTACATCCCCCTTTCTTCTAAACTCAAATATCATTGTTGACAATTTTCCCAGAGCATCAGAAAATGTAAGTCAGTCAGCATGCTATTGCAAACATATGATACAAACAGACCACACATCAAAAGGACATTTTAACCTTCTGCTGCTGTCCTTCAAAAATCCAACAATCTAATGCAGAACAATCTAGTACACAGAAATTGTGTTTTGGTGTGCTTGTGACACCACAATGCCCTGAAGGAACCAAACAGATGGGATTATGTGGTTTCTTATTTGTTGTTTTATTAAGGGTTTTAAACACCACTCTTTACCTTGAAGTTTTGGTTTTGCTGTACGTAAAATAGTTTTTTGAAGAACCTGGGTGTTAAGAATTGCCGAGGGTAGCAAAAGGCGCCACAGCAAGAGGAATGCATATCAGTCCATCCCAGTTGCAATTTGGCACTGTTTCTGGTCACTGTGGAACAGTCAAAAGTTTGATACAGCCAATTTATTAAAGAGTAGAAACAAGACAGGGACCTGATCTCCAAAATAAGAATTCTGTTTTGCTTTCTTAATTAAACTTGGTTTGAACGTGGGCCTATCTTATGTGGGCTTTGGATAGCTCTAAATATTATTTTTGGTCTTCTTGTAACACATTGACATGCTATAAAGCGTAGTACAACAAGTACATGTGTGTGTGTCCTCAATTTGTGCAACGTCTCCACTAGAATTTACTGTCCTGTTTAACCAAAACAAACAAACAAACAAAAGAAAACCCAGCCAAACAAAAATATATAAATAAAATAAAAATTCCATTGTGGAGAGAGAGCCTTAAAAAGATTCGGCTAATGTGTTTTATTGAGTATAAGGGGCTGAAGAACCTATTTCTAGACAGGTAAATCTGACACCTGTCTCTACAGAAAGTGTGTACTTCCCGTATTCATAATATAGTGAAGCCGTTGGCTGATTCCTACTATTTTTGACATGCAGCTGTTGAGTTGAAACATCTGATAGTTTCTCTTCTCCAGGCCAGCACAGTGCAGTGTCAGTAAACAGGTTTGGGTTTCAGTTCTTCCAAGGAGTGAGCAGGTAAGTGAGGCTAAAATGCCTATAAGAAGCTTGCAGCTTCCACAAATGTTCAAGGGCACAAAGGGCAGTGGCTTAATTCCCACTGTGCCACTCCAAACCTCCCTACTCCCCACATTTATCTCCTCAGAAACAACTTTTGGCTCCATTCAGTTGTATGCTGGTCTTGCTGAGTAACCACATAATCTTACTGATGTGGGCCACATTCTTCTTTTCCATCCCCTGTGTTTTGTCTCCTGTCTGAACATATTTTTAAAGTCCCTTGGCCTAAGGATCTTGCCCTTTGTCTGTCTTGGGAAGCGGTAAAAAATAATTAGTTGTACATATTTAGCTTCAAGTAATAGCTGCACCCTGAGAATAGGACTCAGCCATTCAGTGAACATCACTCAAAGGCACAGTTGCAGATGAGGTTTTGCCTTTCCACTATCAGTTACACTCTCCAATGCTCATGTCAGCATATTCATTTATTCAGGTCATATTGTGCTTTAGGAAATCATGCTCAGATGGTGTTGGTGTAGCAAGAATTGAGAAAATCTGACATACGAGGAAAGCCAGGCTTCTGTGTTTGTATGTGTTGCCTTTCTGCCAGCCTAGCGTATTTGTATTTTGAGCCATGCACTTTTCTTACCATGTGTTTTTCTCACTTCAGTTCCTACAATGTCTCTGGCAGCATCTTCAGTTTCTCTTCCATGGAGTAAATCAAAAGCTGTATCCTGTTCAGTTTTAGTGTCTTGCTGGAAAAGCAACTGGTGAATTACTACCGTTAAACACCTTGTGGTCATCCACTAAGGCCCATTGCGCAGCATCAGGTAAAAGAGCTTAGTGAAACAAGAATCTAATACCGTTGCCAGTTCAGGCACGAGAATACTGTTTTTAGGAATTTCACAGTCTATCTCCACATCATGGAGGGGAGTGGCTTTGACCTCATTCATCTGGGTTGAATCTCTGGGTGCCCGTTTGCATATTATCTGACAGTCACAGGGTAGCAGCAGAACACATCTGTGTCCATACTAAGGTATGTTCAGGTAGAAGATTTGCAAAATGGAAAGAATTTCAGACAACACTCTGTGATCATCCCGAGAGCTGATAGGGTGGGCCTCTTCTCTTTATGAGAGATGAATCGGAAACACTGCACATACTGACCACTGACTCCCAGATTCTGTTTGCAGCTTAGCAAGAGAGCTGTTAAAAAGGTTTCCGCATCCTATGTCAACAAGCACTAAATATCAGAGGGGTAGCCATGTTAGTCTGTAGCCACAAAAACAACAAGAAATCTTGTGGCACCTTATAGACTAAGAGTTTTTTTTTTTTTCTGAGCATACACTTTTGTGGGCAGAGACCCACTTCACGACATGCACTAGGATTTGATCCTGCTACTTTTGAAGTCATTTTCCGGTGAGCATTTCTTAAACTGGCCAAAAAATGAGGTATGTCAAACAGTTAGTCTGTCTGGCATCTTCCTGCTACGTGGTGTCTCCTGCACGTTTTACACTCTCCCTCTGTAATATCACTGCAGGGAAGAATACCAAGTGACTTTAGCTTTCGTTGCCCTGTCAGCAGCATTTTCTGAGTCATGGCATGCTGTCAGCTCCAGCACCTGAATGTGCTGCACTACATTTGATCTGTGTCTACACTAGAGGGTTTTGTTGACAAAACTGGTGTTAACTGTGCATGCTGGTTAATCAAATTCCAAATAACCCGGCTTTTACTGTATTGGAGCAATTTTAAAAAAATATCTCAGTAACACTTAACAGTATCGGAAATTCTCTTCCCCCATGGGGACGCGCTAGTTCAGTCATATTTGTTGCTTTGCTCCACAGACAGAAAAGTGTTCTTAAAAGACACAACTGGCAAAAATTATATAGTATCTCTAGCCTTTCCTCTGCATCTGTTAAACCAACAGGAGCTCTGTACCTCAATCTGTGTAGCATCCGACTTGCAGTTCTATGCCCTGCGTCTCCCCGATTTAAGAAAGGGAACCAGACAAATTTCTTTTGACAGCGTTTCTCCAGCTAAGCCTACAGAGCTTGTCGGCCCAATGCGCCACTGAATTACTCCAGCTGCATGATGGTGTAATGCTGTTGAAATCAGTGTTATGTAACTAAGCCTTTGTGAAATCAGTGGAAGTACAACTGGAGCAGTGAAGTAGTCTGTCAAACCTAGTGTGTTCAATGGTTTGCACAGTTGTGGTCCCAAGCGCACCGGCAGGTAAACCAGCATTGTGGTTAGCCATATGTGCATGAGTATGTGGAGAGGGATCTTCAGCATCAACCTGCTGTAGTTATAGGCTACATCTACGCTAGAAGCATCTGTCTATAGAATTTGCTGTTGGAAGAGATCTTCCCCTGAAACTTCTGTTGACGGATCACATCTACACATAAAAGTGGATCAATCTTTTCATCCACTCTGTCGAGGAAAGGGCCTCCCAGAATGTCTACACAGCTTTTTTGTTGACAGTTTCTGTCTGCAAATCTCATTTTGCATGTAGATGCTCCATGAGTTTTGTCTACAAAACCCCAGTTTTGTCTACAGAACTCTCTAGTGGAGATGTAGCCATAGACTGCTACATATATGTGTGGATTCTGGATCAAGGATCTACCCCTCATCCATTTCCTGCATCCATGCCCCATGAGAAACATCAGCCTTTAGCATAAAAATAGTGACCAGCCAAGCTGCCATTGTTCACCTTCGGTTTTGCCTTCTAATATTTCCCACATTTGTAACCAAAACATTTGCAATGACATTTCTGGAGGTGTCTTCTTGTAGGCTGCCACATATTCCTACAGAGCATTAAGTGCTCCTCTTCCAAGAAAAATATTATTTTTGCTTTGTCATCTTGTCATTTTTTTGTTCCCTTTTTAGAGCACAAATCATATGTAGCTCCTGGGGAAACGCAATTCACCTTGTTCCATTTCCCAGCAGTGGTGCTGTGCCAGAACTGGCCATTGCTGCACAGGGGGATTGGTGGAGTGAAAGATCTAAAGCACCTGCCTCCACTCTTTCGTTCACTGTAGGGGTGCTGTGTGTCCGTGTTGTTATCTCCACACAATGTGTGTCACAAGCTCAGATCTTGGTGCAGTGACTTATTAGCAGACCTGTAGCCTATGTCTACATAGAGAGTTTTGTTGACAAAATTCTACACACAAAAAGCTTTGTCGACAAAACTTGGCACTTCCACCAACAACGTTCTGCCTCTCTGTGATGAGGAATAGCGCCTTTGTCAACCTTTTCTGTTGACTAAACAGCTGTGTAGACGTTCCGGGGGGCCCTCTTTCAACAGACAGGGCTTCCTGTTCACCAGGCAGCCCTGTTTGCCGAGCTTCTGGTTGGCTGTTCTGTCAAGACAGTGGCCTGGCAGTCTGGTGGTTCTCTGTTGATAGAATGGGTTGCTCTTTCAATCTGCTTTTATGTGTGGACGTGATCTGCCAACTGAAATTTTGCTGGAAGATCTCTTCTGACAGTAACTTTTGTCACCAGATCTCTGTACTGTAGGTGTAGCTGTAACATATGGGCCGTGTCTACACTAGCCAAAAACTTCGAAATAGACATGCATATGGCCATTTCGAAGTTTACTAATGAAGCGCTGAAATCCATATTCAGTGCTTCATTAGCATGCGGGTGGCCGTGGCACTTTGAAATTGACACCGCTGATCCAGACGGGGCTCCTTTTCAAAAGGACCCCACCTACTTCGAAGTCCCCTTATTCCCATCTGCTCATAGGGAATGAGTGAGCAGTGAGCAGTGAGCTGTGAGCAGTGAGCTGTGAGCAGTGAGCAGTGAGCTGCATCAATTTCGAAGTGCCACAGCTGCCCGAATGCTAATGAGGCGCTGAATATGTATTTCAGCGCTTCATTAGTAAACTTCGAAATGGCCATTTGCGTGGCCATTTCGAAGTTTTTGGCTAGTGTAGACGTAGCCATGGTGGCATACAGAAGCAAAGAAGAATTGCAGCTTTGGGTGTGTCTACACAGAAAGTTATTTTGGAATAATGGCTACTATTCCAAAATAACCTTGCGAGAGTCTACACAATGCAACTGCTATTTTGAAATAATTTTGAAATAGTGGATGGGCCATTTCAAATTTGGTAAACCTCATTCTACAAGGAATAGCACCATTTCCGAAACAGATATTTCAGAATATGGGCTGTGTAGATAGGGAATAGGGGCTATTTTGAAATAAAGTATTCCGGAATATCTTATTCTGAAATAACGCTGCTGTGTAGACCTAGAACATTGGTTGCAAATACCTGTTTTTTATGTACTTCCAGGGTCTGTAATCTGAAATATTATGCATGGACACACTATTTTGGAATAAGTTTTGCTTATTTTGGGGCTTCCCTGTAGTGTGGATGTGTTATTCCAGAATAATTTATTTTGGAAGAATAACTCTAGAATAAGCTATTCCGGAATACTTTTGTGGTGTAGAAGTGCCCTTAGTCTTTCAGTGGCATAGAATCTGTATGTTGGTCCTTCTGATAAGTTACTAAAACTGGTTTTGTTTGTTTTATCTCTACCTCTTTCTGACTAGGGCTACCCCACAGAGGTCCTTTGGAAGAAGTTCTTTCTGAAAAGCTCTTCCAAAAAAATTTCTTTCAAAAGACCATGGGCTACACACAACAAACAGATCAAAAAAGCGCTCTGCTCTTTTGAAAGAGAGCGGCTATGCAGCCCCAGCCACTCTTTCGAAAGAATGGGCCAGAAAATGCTGTGGACGGGACCATACGGCTGTCAAGCCCTTCTGAGAGCTCCAGCCATGTGCTCCCGTAACGGACACCTCCCAAACACCTTTGCCCTGCACACACTGACGCCTGCCAAGCAGACCAAAGTGAAGAAGAGCCGGTGCAGTGACACAGCTATGGATCCACGGCAGCTCCCAGGCTGGCACCACATCCATGTGCTGGGCAGGCTGCTGGCCACCCTCATAGCGGCCACCTTCCAGCTCCTGAAGTTAGAGAGACACACGCACCCCCCCAACACACACACACACACTGCAGGGACTGAGAAGCCCAACCCTCCAGGACCCCGGCTGTGCCCCCCTCTCCCGGTGATTAGGTGCATCTGGAGCTACCTGAGCAGCTCCGACTGGTGGGGCAAGTGGGACATGCCAGGACACCCGCATGTGGCCCGCCCTGTCCCTTGAGAAGCGCTTAGCCATCGAGCTGTGGAAAGTGGCCACCCTGGACACACCAGGTACCTTTGAAGAGGTCTGGGAATGCCCTGCTGGATTTCACAAGGCTCAATCATCCCAAGGGCACAGCTATGACTAGCATCCCCTCGCTGGACTTGGTGTCTGAAGGGGCCTCTGGCTCCAGTGGGGTGGCCTGCCTGGGTGGGCCCTGCTGGTCCTCCTCAAGCCCTGGCCCTTCCTCAGCCACTGCAGAGGGCTCCTCCTCGGCAGCATTGAGCATGGTCTCGGGGTGGGGGAGCTGTCCTCGCCGCTGAGGAGACTGTGGAGCTCCTGATAGAAATGGCAGGTGGTGGAGCCTGCCCCTGAGTGCCTGGCCACGTCCCTTGCTTGGGTATGCTCCTGGTTCAGCTCCTTAACCTTGGAGTGAACGTGCTCCAGGGTCCAGGTGGGGTGTCCCTGGGCTGCCAGGCCAGCAGCCAGCTGGCCATAGGTGGGGGCATTGCATCTCTTCCCACTGGTCTCCTGTAGGACATCCTCATCCTGCTAGAGGCCCAGGGGGTCCCAGAGTTCAGGCTCTGTCCGTGATGGGGCCCTCCATGTGGTGGCCTAGGCAGGCTTCTGGGACCCCTCAGCCAGCTGTCTGTCTGACATGGTCTCAATGTGCACGGCAGGGGTGGGTGTGAGGGCCTGTGGCTGCCTGGGTTTTCTCATTGCTGCTTCCATGTTCTCTGATTCCCGTCACGGGGTCTTCGGGGCTCCCTGCGCATTTAAGGATGCTGAATGCAGGGAGTACAGAGCTCTGATAGCCCTAGCTGGGGCATCTCCAAACTCCAGCCTGCCGGCACCATGGAGGACTCCCCAGAGCGTCTCCATGCATTTTTTTTTTCAAAAGAATCTTTCAAAAAGTGAAGTGCTCTTTCACATCCTGGAGTGGAAGAGGGCTGCCAGAGAAAATGCCATGCTCTTTCGATTAAATATCAAAAGAATGCATTTTGTTTGTAGATGTGCCACAGGTTTTTCCAAGAAAAGGCCTGGCTTTTGAGAAAAATACCCTCTAGTGTAGACAAAGCCACTGAGTCTCTTTAATAAGAAAAGAAAAAAAAATCCAAGCCTGCTTTTTCTATCTGAAATTGCTACTGCTTTCTTTTACAACAGTGGGAGACTGGTTGCCAGAGGAAGGAAAAAAGATAAAGTGTATTCTCTTTTCTTTGGGCTATCCCATATCTAATAGAGGCAAACAGTCTGTTTTTGCTAACAGATCTCATTCCCTTTGTCTGAATCGTTTAGTAGTTGAAGTTTAAACTCTCTGATGGAACCCTTACTTTATCATGTGTTTGCTTTTATTGGTGATATCACCTCTCCACCTCCACATAATGAGTCATAGAAGACAGCCCAACGTAAGTGTTGGTTGGATATACTTCTTTGCCAGAAATTCCATCCTCTCACACGTGCCTTATTACTTGATGAAATCAGAAGATAACTTATTTTCTATGTGAAGCCCCTTACCCATGAACGATCTCGGCAAGAGTATAAAATAGTCTCCTAATTTTAGAGACGGCATGCATCAGGAACCAACAGTAAAGAGGTACAGGGTATTTTGCAATGAAACTATGACAAGTGAATTATTTGAAAATCATTTTCCTCCTAAACATATCCACATGCCCCACAGCATGAGAACCTTGCCACAAAAATATCAGATGTGCAGGGTCTGTTATAAAGTGAGGAAAATTGCATGAGGCATCTTTATTGCTGATGACATCATTATGAAAAGTCAGCACTTGGCATTTGGGATCCTGAGAAAGAAGGTAGAGGAGGAAATGGAAAAAATGAAGAAGCAAGTCAGGCATATGGAGAGACCGAAGATGCTGAGCAAACCTCAGCAGGATGCATGACTAAGTTCTCTCTTCTAAATAAAACAATTCCATTCTGGGATAGCACCAGGTTTTCACTTAACCTTTTTAAACTTTTCAGCATGCTATAGGTTCCTGTATGGGTTCGGGGCTACATAGATACCCCATTTTTCAACAAGGCCACACTAATTGTATGTCTGAAGACACCCACCTCATGACTTTGGGTTGATGGATTTGCACCTAAGACGTTTAATGATTTGAATAGATACCCTGGCCTGAGTGTATGCTCACAAATCCTGCAAGTTGACATGAACACTAATCTGTAGGGTCTGGACCTCCTAAGTCAGTTGTGACATTTGAAGAGTGAGCCCTACCCATCTATGCAGCAAAAATGTGGGATTTTTAGCATTGGCCTAATTCTGCTGCTGTTGAAGTTCATGATAAAAGTCTCATGGATGACAGTGGGAGGAGAGTTAAGCCAACTCTGAATGCTTTCGAAAATCCTAACCTAAACATGGCGATGCATTTCATAAAAGAACCTCCCTTTAAAATAGGCTTTCAGTGTGTATTTCAGTGTGCTAAGCTAATAGTTCACTTTGTGGAGGTACTAATGGGTTTGCATTTTACCTGCATTAGTGGGTTTGCACCATTACACCACCATTAGTGGGTTTCCAAGTTTTGGAAAAGTGAATGAGGATGCAGCAAAATTGCTCAACAATATTTGCTCATTGCAAATGGTGGTCAGACTGACATTTTAAATAGAGTACTCAAATTTCACAAATGAAAGAAGAAGGAAGACCTACAACTCTCCCCACCATCACCCACCTGCAGAGCTGTGTTCACTGTGATAACTTTGTGCCATTCAAGTAGTGTGAAGCAGCCATCTTCTGGCCAGAGTGGACAATTCGTATTGGATAGGGTAAGTCTCTGCTGGTCTGAGGCTGGTGTAGACAGAAAGGAATGAGTGAGGTGGAGCAAAGCTCCATTATACCTGTCTTCCACTTAACGCCCTTAAGCTCTCACTATATAGCCGTGTCTACACGTGCACGCTACTTCGAAGTAGCGGCACTAACTTCGAAATAGCACCCGTCACGGCTATACGCGCCGGGCGCTATTTCGAAGTTAACTTCAACGTTAGACGGCGAGACATCGAAGTCGCTAACCCCATGAGGGGATAGGAATAGCGCCCTACTTCGACGTTCAACGTCAAAGTAGGGACCGTGTAGTCATTGCACGTCCCGCAACTTCGAAATAGTGGGGTCCGCCATGGCGGCCATCAGCTGAGGGGTTGAGAGATGCTCTCTCTCCAGCCCCTGCTGGGCTCTATGGTCACCGTGGGCAGCAGCCCTTAGCCCAGGGCTTCTGGCTGCTGCTGCGGCAGCTGGGGGTCCATGCTGCAGGCACAGGGTCTGCAACCAGTTGTCGGCTCTGTGGATCTTGTGTTGTTTAGTGCAACTGTTTCTGGGAGGGGCCCTTTAAGGGAGCAGCTTGCTGTTGAGTCCGCCCTGTGACCCTGTCTGCAGCTGTTCCTGGCACCCTTATTTCGATGTGTGCTACTTTGGCGTGTAGACGTACCCTCGCAGCGCCTATTTCGATGTGGTGCCGCACAACGTTCAAGTTGAACATCGACGTTGCCGGCCCTGGAGGACGTGTAGACGTTATTCATCGAAATAGCCTATTTCGATGTTGGCTTCACGCGTAGACGTAGCCTATGTTAGCTCACGTCCTCAGCTATTTTAACTCAAGCTGGGGCTTATCAGCATTGGATCAAGAAGTCACAGCTTATCTCTGTTCACTTCCCCCACTCCACTTTCTCCTGCATTCAGCTGCAGAGGGAAATCTGCCACTAAAATATTTTTGACTCTTCCTCATTCTTTAAACTGGCTCACGTTGTTTTTTGTCCTGGGCATAACTGAAATACGCATTACTTTTATATTTTCTTTCAAACTAGAATTTGGAAGGACAGGCTGAGACTCTTTCAATATTAAGAACCCAAATGCTTTATGAGTGTGAAAGTCTTTGTAGTCTGTAAAGAAGGATAGGCCTGTTGGGTAAAGGCCCAGTCTGCAAGCTCTGTAATCCTAGGTAAAACTCCCATTAACGTCAGTGGAAGCAGAACTCAGCCCTTCAATCAAAGGAGATTTAAAAAAAAACCTTCCTGTTTGGCTACTTTGGACCAACTTTTTAAATACGAAGGATGAGGGGTTTTCATTGGCTGCAGGAAGCCAAGGGGGCTGATTTTTTTTATCCCAGGAAATTTCTTAGTAGAGGAGCCATGTATCAGAGCAGATGAGTTACCACAGTCAACCAGAACCAAGGAATTTGCACACTAACAGAATGGCCATTTCTCTGCAATCCCACAATTGCACTGCAGCTAGTAATTGTTGTCAGCTAATTAAAGTACAAGATACTATACTGGTTACAGAGCGAAATAGCTGTAGAATGATTATGCAAATCAGACACCAAGAATCAAATCCGGAGCAAGAAACTGGAAATGTACAGTTATGCTTCAGTAACTGTGCTGCAGCCCTGAATGGCTGAAATGATTCTGTTTTACGGCGACCTGCACTCATAAGTGTAAGAAAAGAGATAAAATGTAGTGTGGAAGGGCAGCAGTGGGTAAAGTCAGACTGTTGTTCCTCAGCAGGAGGTACTGAGGGGCATGAGTTCCTGTCACTAAAGAACATATTTTTGCACAGCTGGTTAGGTAGGTTCAAAGGGGCAAAAGGACTAAAGAACAGATTTGTCTTCTCAGGAAAGAGGAACTGTGAGATCTTTGCCCTGTGGCCATTGCATATAGGGCCTGATTGAAAGCACACTGAATCTTTTCACTCACTTCAGCCCATAGTGCAGGGGTCAGCAACCCCTGGCACCTGTGCCGAGAGTGGCCTGTGAGCCAATTTTCATCATCACACGAGGCGAGAGCTTGGCCCCCACACTTCCTCCCCCATCCAGCAGGGAGCTTGCTCAAAGCCTTGCACTTGTGGATTAACAGCAGACCAGCTAATGCTACCAACCACCACCTAAATGGTAAAGCTCTGCATCTTAATGTATTTATTAATGAAGCTGTTGTAAGTAGGACTATTACTGATTTTAAAAAGTACCACCAGCCTTCTGACCGGGCATAGAAGTCACAAGGTCAAATTTTGGCACTCTGCTGACCCCCGCCATAATGAATTGGAGGAGATAAGGAGGAGAAATCTATTATATATTTCAGAGCGTATGTGTCTGTCTGTCTGTCTGTGAGTCTGTCTGTTCAAGAACTCCTACTGAACAGTAAAAGCTAAGATGGCTGAATTTCATAGAATCATAGAACGATAGAGCTGGAAGAGACCTAAAAAAGCCATTGAGTCCAGCCCCCTGCCCTAACCAGGACCAAACCCATCATATCAGCCCAGCCAGGGCTTTGTCGAGGCGAGACTTAAACACCTTCAGGGATGGAGACTCTACTACTACTTCCCTGGGGAGACCATTCCAATGCTTCACCACCCTCCTAGTGAAAAAGTTTTTTCTAATGTTCAACCTGGACCTTCCCAACTGCAACTTGAGACCATTGTTCTGTATTCTGCCATCCGTGACCACTACGAACAGCCTCTCTCCAGCCTCTTTGCAACCTCCCTTCAGTAAGTTGAAGGCTGTTATGAAGTCCCCGCTCAGTCTTCTCTTCTGCAGACTAAACAGTCCCAATTCCCTCAGCCTTTCTTCATAAGTCATATGCTCCAGCCCCCTAGTTATTTTGGTCACCTTCCGCTGGACCCTCTCCAGAGTGTCCACATCCTTCCTATAATTGGGGGCCCAGAAATGGACACAGGACTCAGCTGCAGCTTCACAAAAGCCAAATAAAGAGGAACAATCACTTCTCTGGATCTACTGGCAACGCTCCTCTTGATGCAACCTAATATGCCATTAGCATTCTTGGCTACAGTGGCACACTGTTGATGTCCAGCTTCTCGTCCACTACAACTCCCAGGTCCTTTTCTGCAGAGCTACTACTAAGCCAGTCAGACCCCAGCCTGTAACAATGCTTGGGATTCTTCCTGCCCAAGTGCAGGACTCTGCACTTCTCCTTATTGAACCTCATCAGATTTCTTGTGGCCCAGTCTTCCAATTTGTCTAAGTCAGTCTGGACTCTGCCCCTACCCTCCAGCGTATCTACCTCTCCCCCTAGCATAGTGTCATCTGCAAACTTGCTGAGGGTGAAATCCAACCCCTCATCCAGGTCATTGATAAATATATTGAACAGAACAGGACCCAGAACTGAACCTTGGGGCACTCCACTAGAAACCAACTGGCATCCTGACATCGAGCCGTTGATCACTACCTGCTGGGCCCAGCCTTCTAGCCAGCTTTCTTTCCATATCAACGTCCATTTATCCAATCCACATTCTTTTAACTTGCTGACAAGAATATTGTGGGAGACCTTATCAAAAGCTTTGATATGCAGCTTCCTATTATCCTAACCTAAAGCTAGGTCAGGGTTTGTTGTGCCACTACAATGGGATGTGCCTGAAATGGGATTGTTTCTTATAAAACAGAAATGGGGGGTTGGGGGGTCTATTAGCAGGCACAGTTATACTGTAGAATGACTGGAAGGTGGGCACATTGGTAAGGGAATGGCCATCTGGGAGTGGGCTCTGGATGTTGCCAGCCATTGCACATGGGTAAGGTTCTCGTTCTGGTGCTGGCCATGGTTGGCTAACTCCTCCCTTTCTGGATCCCCTTCTCCACAGATGGAGCTCAAACCACGCCCCACTCCTGTGCCCCAGTGCCAGACACAGGAGGGTGGGGAGGCAAGGCCCCAGCTCTGGTGAGCCTATAGCAGCACCCACAGCCCCTGGGCAGCCACCACACACCCAAGCTCCAGCTCCAAAGCTTGGGCTGGCAGACCCTGAAGTCTCTGCCTTAGCACTGAGGAGCTAGTGGCTGGGCAGTGTGGTCCCAGCCACCCTGCCCAGCTTTCAGGATCCAGTGGCCAGGAAGCTTGGTGGATGCACCCCTGTCCCTGAGTTCTTCCCCACCCCAAACCCCTGCCCTGGGCCTAGCACACACTCAACATCCTGCCCTGACCCCTGCACTCCCATTTCTGCCCTGAGCTCCCTGCCTCTTGCCCCAAGCTTCTCCTCTCCACAAACCTGACTCCTGCCCTGAACCCCCCACATGCTCAAGTCCTTGCCCAGACTCCTGCACACCCTCTTCCCCCTGCCCAGAGTCCCTCCTTAAGGACCCAAGCAATGCCAAGTAAATCTGCTAGTGACTTATAACACTCTGAAGTGTTCCACCCCTCAGGAGCAGTGCTACTTGCACATGTTGTCTCCCGGACATTTTGCAGTCGTTTCCCACAATGGCTTAGTCACACCCTCGGCTGCTTCTACTTGTATTCTCCTTTGGTCATTGTTATGGACACCAGATTGGCTGGCAGATTCACTCATACCCGAGCCCCTCCTAATTTCCTTATGCCCTTCTCCTCCTGACTGTCGATGTTAGTTTACTTCAGAAGGGAAGGGAGAATCTCTAAGTAAGCTCTCCAGTAAAGGATATTTATACCTGTGGTTTAGTGGTTTTGCCTATGGTCCCTTAGGCACATGTCTGCTGTTACAAAGGCACAGAGGTGTTGCTACATGTGAGCAGAGCACTGGTCCTTCTAGTTTGGTACCTTGTCCTTGACAGAGTCCAATACAGCTCTTCTTTGGTCCTGTGCTTCTCTGCGGCATGCAGTGCAATTCAGTGCAAGGTTTCAGGGAGAGAGGTGCTCTCCGAAATTGCTACTGCTGTCATAGCTCGACATACTGCTCCTGCTGTCTAGCGCTACATCCTTCTTGCTAATCTTTAGATGCATGAGCATGCCATGGGATGCTACTGAGCCCTCTGACCCACCAGCTTGGGCTCCCTCTTGTACTGTGCTGCTGTGACAAGCTGCAGACCTGTTCCCAATCCTACACTTCCACCAGCACTCGCACAGATGGGGATGCACCTGGCTGCAGTTACACTTAGGTTCTCTGACACCAGCTGCATGAACCAAGAGTAGAAAGGGGAATGCCAAAGTAACTCTCCGCTTCCCATGCATACACCCTCCGCTGAGCACATTCCTGAAATTATATCCTCTTGTGCTGCACAGGGAACTATACATTGTGGCTAGTGCTACTCATCCCTAGTGCCGGAAGCTTGATGCAAATGAGCAGTCTTGAAAATTCAAAATGGCTGCCTATTTGCATATTCGGACTGTTCCTTTGCATATTCACAGCAGAAAACAAGCAGTGAAGACGTGGTTCTGCTGGTAAACCCCTGCTTTGTTGGCATCCTCTTATCCCTGATTTTTTTCCAGGCACAAGGGGCTGCCAACAAAAGGGGGTTTTGCCAGCAGAACCACATCTTCATTGCTTGTTTTCTGTCGTAAATATGCAAATGAGCTGCTTGGATATGCAAATGAGTGGCCATTTTGAATTTTCAGGACTCTTCATTTGCATCAGGCTGCTGGCACTAGGAGTGAGTGTAGCACTACCCATAGACTTTAAGTGATTATAAAAGATAACAAACAGACTAAAGAAGATTATCTACATAAGAAATGAAAAGGCCAACTAGCATACTATTTACAATGACTATGAATTGCCAGTTTCTAACACTGACTGATACCTGCAGTCTGGCAGATTCTCAAGACACAAGCTGATTTGCTTTGTAGCTCGGGTTTTTCAGGTTTCCACGTATAGTCACTTTAGCCTGGGTCCAGCACTTCCTCCAGTTCAGTCTTTGTTCCTCCGATTTTCTAGGAGTCCTTTTATGCGGGGAGGGAAGAGCAACTGCTGATGCCACTTCCTGCTTTGCATAATTTCAGGCAATGATGGGAACCCTTTTTCCAAAACCAGTTCTCAGGTTAGCATGGGGAAAACACGAACACCCCCAAATGGAGTCAAGAATCCAGTGGCACGGTCAGGTGCCCTGGGAGGGTCATAGCAACCATTACTTATAGGCTGTCTGGTATACTTTCAGTAAGGCTCACAAGGTGGGAGTAGGTCTCTCCTAAGGACTATTGGCTCTAATGGATCTTTATCCAAATGGGCCCTTCCGAACCAGCTATTTATTCTAAAAGCTTCCTGCCTAGTGGGTGTCACCCAGGGGTAACTATATTTGAAATACATATACATCATCAATGTTCCTAACTTCAGATACAAACCTGATACATGCATAGGAAAATCATATACATCAAATCATAACCTTTCCAATGATCCATCTTGTTCAAAATGCATCCGAATTCTGCTATAAAATTATATATCATAGTAATATTACTGGGAAGAATGGGAGGTAAGGTAACAGTATTTTTAGGGATGGAGTGGGAAGGGAAACATGCAGGTAAAGAAGATTTAAAACCAAGTTGTGGCCAGACTTGCAAGTTTGCACTAGAGAGTAGAGGAAAAAAGGACTCAGGGAGCCTCCTAACATAGCAATCATGTGTCCCTCATAGTAGCACCTTCTGAATGCAAGGAAATGTCCAGCAATGAGACCAGGAGGGCGACGTGGGGGGTCACAAGCGGGTCACTATGCACTGCAAGGGCCTGGAGCATCTCAGCTGTGTAGCGAGTGCTACTTCTGAGTGCACAACACCCAGTGACATTATGCCTCCCTTTGCCCTACACCAGCACCACCACTGGGATAGTCCATGTGCTCATCCTCAGCCACAACACTGCTAGGGCTAGTACAAGGCACAGTACTTAACTCCATGTGGGGTAGCAACAGTGAGGTAGTTGTGTTAGTCTGTACTCCAACAGAACAAACCAGCAGAAATGTAGCACTTTAAAGACTAACAAAATGATTTGTTTGGTGATGAGCTTTTGTGGGACAGACACACTTCATCAGATCAATCTCATTTCCAGTACAATGGGGAGGGATAGGTTAGTGGTTTGAGCATTGGACTGCTAAACCCAGGATTGGGAATTCAGCCCTTGAGAGGGCCATTTAGGGATCTGGGGCCAAAAAAAAAAAAGAGATATGGTGCTTGGTCCTGCCAAGAGGGTGGGGGATTGGACTTAATGACTTCCAAAGCTTCCTTCCAGGTCTATGACATGTGCATCTCCATTTATTAAATATTATATTAAATACAGAGTGACATTTATACATTACAGAGGCCAAAAAATTGCAATAGAAACTGACACAGGGGGATAAGGAAGAGGAGGGTGTTAATTGTCCTGCCTGGGATAATTACAAGCATCAATGGAAGGGAAGCAGTCCTTGTAATGTGTGAGGTAACTGAAGTCTCTGTTCATACCACGTGTAATGTGTCAACTTTGAATAAGAACTCCAACTCACAAATTTCTGGCTCTAATCTGTTTTTAAATTCTTTTTGCTCCAGGACACAAATTCTCAGGTCTATAACAGAATGGCCCACTCTATTGAAGTGTTCACTGACCAGCTTATGGGTACTGAGTTTCTCGATGTCTGCTCTGTGTCCATTTATTCTTTGGTGAAGGTTTTGCCCAGTCTGTCCAATGTACGTAGTGGTAGGGCATTGTTGGCACATAATGGGATATATAATGTTGCTGGAAATGCACAAGAATGTGCCTTTGATCTTGTAACTAACGTGGTTAGGTCCAGTAATGGTATCCCCAGAATAAATATGTGGACAACGTTGGCAGTGGGGTTTGTTGCAAGGAAAAGTTCCAGGATTAGTATTACAGTGGTGTAGCCTGTGATTACTGGTAAGAATCTTTCTTAGGGTAGAAGGCTGTCTATAAGAAAGGACAGGCCCGTCACCTCCAGCCTTCTGGAGCATCATGATTCAGAATAGGGTGTAGGTTTTTAATGATGCATTGCAGGGGTTGAGTTGGGGTCTGTAGGTGATGACAAGTGGTGTTCTGTTATTGATCTTCTGGGGCCTGCCTTGAAGTAGCTGAGTTCTGGGTATTCATCTGGCCGTGTCAATTTGTTTTTTTTTAACATCTCCTGGTGGGTAATTAAGTTTTACGAATGCTTGGTAGACCTCTTGTAGTTTTCGGTCTCTGTCAGTAGGATCACAGCAGAAGCAATTGTATCTAAGGGCTTAACTATAAAGAATGGATTGTGTGGTGTGTGCTGGATGAAAGCTGGAGGCATGTAGGTAAGTGTAGCAGTCCATGACTTTTCAGTGGGAAAGTAGTATGCTACAGGCTTCTGTTTTTACCCACTGCAATTCCCAAAAGTGAAAAATGTCTTCTCACTAGCCACTATTTACTGTCACTGCCTCTGCTGTGAGCCGTGTGGGCAGTCACAATACTGTTTTCCAGAACATCAGCACTCCTTCAAGTGGAGCACTGGTGTCAGATGGCAAAGGGAGAGAGCCAGTGATAATACAGAGTAAGACAAAGGGCTCACTCACATCTCCATCACCTCATATGTTAAACAGCAAACAGGCTAGACTTGTCTCTGGGTTGCAAGACTTAAAGAGCATGTCCAGAGAGCTGGGTCCCTCTAAAACCTTTCAGAACCTGTGGGTATCTTCTAAAGATAAACAAAGTCTGAGAAAAAAAAAAACTTCTTATAGAGCAAGCCCACTTATTTTTGTTTATTAGTAAAAATGGATTAATTTCATTTACAATGGCAAGAAAATTTCAGAACAGGGTTTTTTAGGGAAATACAAAATTTGTTTTCATAGCCTTTTGAGCTATGACAATGTTCTAAAATTACCATTTTAGGAGTTTTAGATGCCTTCTTGGGCTTGTGCCCCTTTGCATGTAGTGGCAATTTGTCCTACTTTCATATTTTGTATTGTCTTGCTTTTTTATTTTTGGATTCATCATTAACTTTTATGGAATTAATATTGAAACAAACTGTAATTTTCATATGGATAGATTCCTTGTTCCTGAATGCTAGGCTGGAATGGTTTATTTGAATTGTTTACTTCTTTGGATTGTGTTAGGCCTCTTCTTCAGCTGTGCTGTTTGTACCAAATCTCTAAGCAAGGACTTTCTGATATCTGTGCTACATAAGTCTTTTGATTATTTTAATTGTTGACATAGGTAGGTTGATGAAAGTGATATGTAAGGAAAAGGTAGAGTTTTCTAGAAAGATGTTAAAATGTGTGTCTTTCTCAAGTTGGCCAAGACCACCCAGCTTCAAAGAAAATATTAATTTACATTTTGAGTTCCTTTATTTTGGGTTCCACAGTTTTGTTTCATGTCCAGCCAAGTTCTATCTTACCAAAGTTTAAAAGCATTTATATTTTTCCAATATTTTTGATTATGTCCATTTTCCCCTGGCATCTCTATCTGCTATCCAGTGACAAATTTCCCTTTGTTATTGAATATCTGGTTATGTAAGATCATATTTTTGGAAAGCTCTTCAGCGGTCTAATTTTTCTTTTGAGGAACATACTGTTTATATCTGTATGTTACTGAATCTGGAGCTGTAGTTATATTTTGCTTCATCTTGGTATTTGTTCTGACTTTTCTAGGACTAAATGGTAAAAGGATTTAGTTTGCTTTGGGAGGCAGTAGTTTAGGACTAAGGTTTATCACGGACTTTACCAACTGTTAGAGGAATTTGGAAGCCTTGAGATTTTCTAAGGACCCAAAAGACTTCACTGGCAAACACAGTTCCACTGTCCCTAGATTGCTCCTGAGTCTTCTAGAATGGGTGACAGAATGTTAATATTTCAGTTTTTATCGGAATGGAAATTTATTGGGCTATTTTGACTGTCAATCCTCATTTTATGATGGTTTCTTATGGAAATAAATTAAAAAGCAAATGTTACAAGTTTGGACAGTTCAAAGGATTGATAATGGGATGTGAACAGAGTTATGTAAAAATGATTTTTTGTTGTTGTTCACTGTCTATTCATCATCATCATCATCATCATCATCATCATCATCAATAACCGTGGGCTCGGCACCTGTTAGTGTCTGATGCCTCTCTCACTATTTCCTTCCATTTTTCCCTGTCCAGTGCGGAGTGGCTTAGTTTCTGTAGACTAGCTCCGCACCAATCTACTACATCATTTATCCGTTCTCTGTGGGGCCTGCCTTTCCTGTTCGAACCCTCCATTATGCCGAATACCAGGGTCTTGATTTTTTGTTTGTTGTTCATTCTGCAAATGTGCCCAAATAGTTGTAGCTTCCATTTTATAACCTTCTGCAGCAGGTTTTCTTTCAGCTGTATCTTTCTATATAATTCCTCATCGGTGACTTTCTGCATCCATCCTATTCTCGGAATCTTTCCATAACAACTCATTTTGAACACCAATATTCTTCTTTTGAATCTTTTGTTATTACCCATGTCTCACATCCATACAACATGCAGCTGAATTCACACGTTTTCAAGACGCTTAGCTTCATTCTTAAGCTAATTGCTTTGCTTTTCCATATCTTATCCATCGCCTTCAAACTTGCTCTCGCTTTTGCTATTCTAGTTGCTATTTCCTTCTTACAGTCTAGATCATACATTATGTTGCTCCACATATATGTGAACTTCTCTATATTTTCTAGTTCAATACCATCAACACTCATCTTACTTCCTATTTCCTTATCTCCAAATACCATTATTTTGTTTTATTGATGCTCATAATCAGTCCATACTGCTTCCCTTCTGTGTTTAACACCTGCAACATTTTCTCTAGCTTCTTCTCATCTTCCTCAATGATAACTATATCTTCTGCATCCTCAAGTTGTTAATTCTTTTCCTGTGCACAGATATCCCTTCTACCTCTTCCTTGATCTTGTCCATCGCTCTCTCCAGGTGTGTGATGAAGATACTTGGTGATATTGGATCTCCTTGTCTCGTACCTCTACTTGTTTTAAACCAACTTCCTAACTCCCCGCATGTTCTCACCGCTGCCTCCGCATTGTCATTGATATCCTTCAACAACCATATCAGTCTGCTATCCACTCCGTATGACTCCAGCACCGCCTGTCACTTTCTGATCTGTATTGTTGAATGCCTTTTGAAAATCGACGAAGCAAGCGTATACATTCTTGTTTTTCATCAAGCTTTTTCCATTATCAGTCTTAGTGCCAATATCTGCTGTATGGTATTTTTATCTTTTCTGAATCCCGCTTGCTCATCTGCGATATGTTCTTCTATTGGTGATCTTAGTCTCTCCATCAGTATCATCATCAGCACCTTGCCCAGAAGTCTTGGTAGACTTTTGTAGTTCTTGCATTCCAATGTACTTCCTTTCTTGGGTATTGTCACTAGCACAGATCATGTCCATTTCTTAGGCACCTTCCCTCTTTTCCATGCTATACTACATAGTCAGTGTGTTTCCTGAATCACGCTTTCTCCACTGTATTTGATCATCTCTCCCGTGATCTTCATTTCCAGGGATCTTGTTCTTTAGTCATTTCACTGCTTTTTCTACTTCCTCCTTCAAAATATCAGTCTCGCTCTCGATGGAGATATCTCTTTAAGTTCTTCAATCAGTCTCTCTAAGACACTTGTGTCCAACTATCCTTTGTATGGATCGGTGCAATATCTCGTCCATCGCTGCACAGTCTTCTCCCTGTTCATGAGCACTTCTTTGTTCTCATCCTTGATTGCCATCTGCTTTGGTTGCCATTTCCTATTAATACTCCTAATAGTCTTATACACCTCCATGGTCTTACATTCACCGTAATACCTCTCTATATCTTCACACTGCTCCTCTAGCCATTTCTCCTTATCCTTTCTGGCTGCTTTCCTTACCCCATTCCATTTCACCCTATATTGCTGTTCCGTCATCTCAGAGAAATCTCTTCTGATCTTCAATGCTCCCTTCTCTTGAACCAACTTCAGTGTCTCCTAGGTAATCCACTTCTTATTGATCTTTTCTTCTTCTGGAATAGTCTGCTCAATTGCCTTTGCTATAGCGATGGCTATCCTTGTGACTCTCTTATCTAGGTCTTTCTGTGTGGCGATATTCTTTATCTTCTCTTCGAGCGCTGATCTGTATGCATTCCCTGTTTCTTCCTCACATAGCCTTGCCACATCTATTCTTTTCTTAAACTTTGTCTTACATTTTCTTTTGAGTTTTATCTTGATATTTGCGATCACTAGACTGTGGTCTGAGTCTATATCCACTCCTTGGAAAGTTTGGCACTGCTGTACTGATGTTATCCATCCTCTTCTTATCAAAAGCATATCTATCATGTTCTTGGACTTCCCATCATTCAATCGCCATGTCCACTTCTTACAGTCCTTTTGTTGGTATCTTTTGTTGCAGATCACCATGTCATGCTTTGTAGCAAACTCTAGTAGTTTTTCACCTCATTTCTCCATATCCAAACCTTCCCATGATTGTCTCTCAACCTTCATTATCCATTTCAACCTTCACATTCCAATCTTCTCCGATGATCAACACATCTTTCTTTGGTATCTCCTCCTCTGTCTTTGTCAGGTCTTTATAGAATAGCCCAATCTCTTTCTCTGTACTGTCAACGTGGGTGCATAGTGCATACACCTGAATGACTGAGATGTTCAACGGTTTTGCTTTGAATCTCGCTACCATCATTCTTGCACTCACCAGTTTGTATCCTTATAATGCTCTTCTAGCTGTTTTGCTAAGAAGGAATCCAACTCCTGCTTCATGCTTCATTTCATTTCCTGACCAAATGACTTCGCAACTGCATATCTCTGCTGACCCCATCCAACGCATCTCTGCCAGTCCAAGTATATCACATCGGTATCTCTGAATCTCCTTCTGAAGCAGTTCTAATTTTCCAGTTGCTCACAATGTTTGCACGTTCCATGTTCCAATGGATAGCATATGTGTTAGTTGTAATTTTCTTTCTGTACCCAACTTATCGACCCAACCCCGATTGCTCGATTGGTATCACGGACCTTGTTTATCTGGGCGACGTCCAAGCCGGCATCTTTTATCTTTTAGTTGTACTGGCATCAGATTTCATTAGTATTGTTGTCTGAAGATCAGTGCATCAACACACATCTGACCAACCCTCCTCCTTCATCCAGGCTTGGGACTGGCATGGAGCTCATACAGGCTTCATGGCGGAGTTTTCAGTCTATTCCAAAACATAGGAAGAAGGGGCTTTCGAAAACTAGGTGGGGGGGTCCTTTCGGAAGGTCCCATCTCCACAGGTCGTGCGCGATTCGAAAAGCCACACTTTTGAATCCCCGTGGCCACCATTATGCTAATGAGGCACTGCATATTCATTGCAGCTCCTCATTAGTGTCTTTCAAACCTGCTCAATAACATGCCCCTTCCGAAAGGAAGGGGATCATGTAGACACAGGGAAAAAGTTTAATCTCTTCAGACTTTTAAAAAAGATTGTCTTTTTATATTTTACCAACTATAACCATTCAGTGAAATTCACATGAACACACAAAATGTTTTGTTGTCTCTAAATCTGCATTTTTTTCCTGAGAAAACAGTCTTCATTAAAACCTGTTGTCCAGTTCTAGACAAAACTTTATTCTCTAGGTTTGTGGGTATAAACCCACCACTTACAGGTCATAGCCAAAAGTTGTTGCCATCTGCCTGCTTAGTGCACGGGTCTGCAACCTGTAGCTCCAGAGCCACACGTGGCTCTTTAAGGACTTCTTTGTGGCTCCCAACACTATAATTCCAAAGTGGAGGAAAAAAAACACACGCACTCCTGATTATGTTCAATACATGGTGAACATCTAAAAGCAACTGCAACCCCTGGGAAGCTGATTTCACATGTCCCTACCAGACACAGGAATAGAACCCCATACTCAAGGTCAACCGTCCAGGTAGCATGGACACAGGCCAAGTATTCTGTGGTGACTCAAGAGACTGTGAAACAAGGAAAAATGTTCATGAATGGCAGATATATAAAAGAGTGCTTTATCAAATTATAATAGCAGCTGTAGGCTACGTCTACACGTGAATGCTACATCGAAATAGCCTATTTCAATATAGCGACATCGACATAGGCTATTTCGATGAATAACATCTACACGTCCTCCAGGGCTGGTGCCATCAACGTTGAACGTTGATGTTGGGTAGCACCACATCGAAATAGGCGCTGCGAGGGAACGTCTACACGCCAAAGTAGCACACATCGAAATAAGGGTGCCAGGAACAGCTGCAGACAGGGTCATAGGGCGGACTAGCGCTTCCAGGGCAACAGCTAGCCACTCCCTTAAAGGGCCCCTCCCAGACACACTCAGCCTGCACAGCATGTGGTCTGCAGAGCCATAAGCACGCACACCTCGAGCAACGCAGTCATGGACCCCCAGCAGCAGCAGCAGCAGCAGCAGCAGCAGCCGCCAGAGGTCCACCCAGGCACCCCAGCAGGAGCAGTGTTCGCCCTGCTCCATGCCATGCAGGAGGCAGCTGAGCACATCCTTGCCACAGAGGAGGAGCTGCCCGCAGGGGAGGAGGATGCAACCCCCAAGCCTGCAGCACCCCGCCCCTCCCCGCCTCATATGCTGCCGGCTGTGGAGCTACCCCACCAGCACCGACTGGTGGGAGCAGCTGGTGCTCGGAGAGTGGGGTGACGACCGCTGGCTCCAAAACTTTCGGATGAGCTGGCAGACATTTCTGGAGCTATGCCAGTGGCTTACCCCCGCACTGAGGCACCAGGACACCTTCATGCAGCGTGCCCTCAGTGTGGAGAAACGGGTCGGCATTGCTGTCTGGAAGCTGGCCACTCCAGACAGCTACTGATCCATGGGCCAGCAGTTTGGCATCAGCAAGGCCACCATCGGGGCTGTCCTCATGGAGGTAAGAGGACCCACAGGAGGAGGGGGAGGCAGCCCTGGCAGGGGAGGAGGGCCCTGGCAGGGGAGGGCCACACACACCCTGCACACCCCTCATTGGTGCTCTCCCATGTGCTTCACCTGCAGGTCATCCGCGCCATCAATGCCCTGCTCCTCCACAGGCTCGTGAGGCTTGGGGACCCGGATAATGCCATCACGGGCTTTGCCACCCTGGGCTTCCCCAATTGCTTCGGGGCTCTGGATGGGACCCACATCCCCATCCGCGCCCCGGAGCACAGTGGAGGACGCTACCTAAACAGGAAGGGCTACCACTCAGTGGTCCTCCAGGCCTCGGTGGACAGCCGGGGCCGTTTCCTGGACATTTATGTGGGCTGGCCTGGCAGCATCCATGACACCCGGGTATTCAGGAACTCGGGCCTGTGCCGCTGGCTGGAGGTGGGGACCTACATCCCCCAGCAGGAGATCCCTGTGGGGGACACCACCATGCCCCTCTGCATCATTGCCCTGCCATTGCCTGGCCCTGGCTCATGCACCCGTACACGGGCCATCTGTCAGCCAGCCAGGAGCACTTCAACATGTGCCTGAACCACATGTGCCAGGTGGTGGAGTGCACATTTGGGCGCCTCAAAGGGTGCTGGAGGTGTCTCCTCACCCGCCTTGATGCGGGCCCCACCAACATCCCCCAGATTGTGGGCGCATGCAGCACCCTCCACAACCTCGTGGAGAGCAAGGGGAAGGCCTTCTTTCAGGGCTGGGCTGTGGAGGCCAGCAGGGCCGATGTGCAGCCACCCGCTGCCCCCAGTCACCAGGTGGAACTCGAAGGGACCCGGGTCCAGCAGGCCCTGCGGGCCCATTTCGATGAGGCCGTGGGGTGAACGCTGGCGGGCCCCCCACTGCACCTCCCCATCCTCCACAACACTCCCTGCCCCTACGCCCACACCACAGAGCACCCAAGAGCACCCCCCCCACCTTTTCTTGTAAATAAAAGCAGACATTTGTTCGTCAAACCAGATATATGTTGAACTCTCATTATTATTATCCTAACTAACTATTTACAGGCCAAATAAATATTACATATATATATATATATATTATAAGTCAGATAAGATGAAAGAAAAAAGGCGAAGACAAGGAAGGGGAGAACTATGTACATAGGGGGGCAGGTATCAGCATAACAACATCATAACAACAGGGGTCTAATAGAAACTATTTACAAAAGAAGATAAAACTGAAGGGGATATATACAAAGGGGGGGGGGGGCCACGTCCTGGGCCCCACACCCCCTAATGTCCAACGCTGGGGGTGGGTGGCCGCGACCCACGCCTCGGCCTCAGCCCTGGCCGGGGCTGGCTGGAGGCTGGACAGACCGGGAGATAAGGCCGGCGGGTGTCAGCTGGCCCCAGGTCCCCCTCGGCGGAAGGGCCCTCGGTGGCAGGTGGCGGTGCGACGGCGGATGGAGCAGCGGGTGGCACAGCGGGTGGAGCAGGCAGGGCGGGCAGAGCAGCGGCCAGCATGGCTTGGGGGGCCAGGTAGTCCGCGATACGCTCGAATGTCCACATAAAGGCCCCCCATGCCTACTGGCGCCAGGCCAGCGCCTGCTCCTGAAGTTGAAGGCGCCGCTCCTCCACCTGCAGGCGCTGCTCTGAGACCTCCAGCTGCTGATGGTGGATCGCCAGCAGCTTGGGGGTCCGTCGCCATCCAGGAGTGTGCCTGGCTCCGCCGTCGTCCCCACCATGGGCCTGGTCGGTGCTCCTCCGAGGGGCTGGCCTGGAGTGATGGCCCCGGTGGGCTCTCCGGGACCACTGACACCTTGCCAGCGCTCTCCGGTCCTTCCGATGGTGCAGCTGTGGAACACGGGGGGGGAAGAAGAGTGGAGACAGCCGTTAGTGTGGGCCCCAAGCCGTGGCCCTTGTCCCCCCACCCGTCTGCTGCCGGTTCCCCATCCCCGTCCCTGGGAGATGCTGCTGCTGATGATGATGGGTGTCCCACCCCCTCCCCCTGGGGGGCCCTAGGTTCCGCTCCCCCGATCCCCAGGGATGGGGCATGGCACTGTCCTGCTGGGGGGGCAGGGGCTGATGCACTCCTGTGAGGGACATGCCACTGCTGTCCTTGGGGCCATGGTCATCTGGGCATGTGGAGGGCCCTGGTCATGTCTGTTACCCCCGCCCCTCAACCTTGGGGATGCGCACCGGGGGGGTACATACCTGATTGTCCACTCCCATGGTCGGGGGACACCTGGTGGGCGGACGCCCTGCTGGAGCTCCCTGATGGCAGGATGATGTGCAGCCCCCCCATCGCTGGAGGAGGACTCCCCCTCCTCCTCCTCCTCCGGCGTCCCAGGAGTGGGCTCCTGGGGGGGCTCCCAGGGTGCGGGACTTACCTCCAGGGCGCACTCCACCTCTGGGGCCTGCTGGGGCTTGTCGGCCGAGGTATCAAGAGTGGCTGGAGGGGAGGAGGTGTGCCGGGGGCCCGGAATGGCCCTGAGCTCCCTGTAAAAGAGGCAAGTGACGGGGGCGGCTCCAGATCGGCCGGCCGCATCCCGGGCCTGGGCGTATCCCTGCCGCAGCTCCTTCACTTTACTGTGGACGTGATCCGGAGTGCTGGCAGGGTGACCCCGGGCGGCCAGGCCCTCGGCCAGCCGAGCGAACGCATCTGCATTCTGCCTCTTGCTCCCCATTACCTGGAGCACCTCCTCCTCACTCCAGAGCACCAGCAGGTCCCGAAGCTTGGCCTCCGTCCAGGAGGGGCCCCGCTGCCGCTTCCCAGCCTGGCTGCCGGTCTGGGAGCCCTGGCTTCCCTTGGGGGGAGTGTCCTGGGGGCGCTTAGGGGTCTGGCGGGTGGCCATCACAGCGCTGGGGGGTTGATGTGGCTGCTTAGAGACGTGCAGGCTGGCCGTGTGGCTGGGCTGCCCACCTGCACGCTCTCTCAGCTTCCTGAACAGGAAGGCAGGGGGCGGGGAGCTTTAAGGGGTGGCTGCACGTGGTGACCATCAAGCTCAGGGGCTGAAGAGAGCGTCTCTCAACACCTAAGCTGATGGCCGCCATGGCAGACCCTGCTATTTCGATGTTGTGGGACGCGCAACGACTACACAGTCCCTACTTTGACGTTGAACGTCGAAGTAGGGCGCTATTCCCATCTCCTGATGGGGATAGCGACTTCGACGTCTCGCCACCTTACGTCGATGTCAACTTCGAAATAGCGCCCACCACGTGTAGCTGTGACGGGTGCTATTTCGAAGTTGGCACCGCTACTTCGAAGTAGCCGGCACGTGTAGACGCGGCCGTACAGTGATTTCGAAAACCAAACCAAAATTGTTCGGAATCTAGTGTCCTCCAGAAAGCGAAAGAAGTTTTGGGACTGAAAGTCAGGAAGACAGTAGTACAAACATGTGTAAAGTGTGAGGAAATAGAATATGTAAAAAGTTTGTGAAAGTCCCGCAGTAAACACGTATCACATTACATATCACTGTGTGTGCATCGTTCTTAAAACAGGGGTTACAAAAAGCATGGTTTAACCTTATTTATTAAGGACTGTCTTGTATTCAAATGCATTGAGGCTCTTGCATTAATGGGTTTTACCAAATTTGAAAAAAAAAATGGCTCTACTTGCTCTGTTCATTGCTGAGCCCTGGCTTAGTGGATTATATGAAATGAGTGGAGTGATCTTACTCCAGTTCCCATTCAATGCATCCTCCTCACTGAATCTGCCAATTGGTAGATAAATGGGCAGCTTCAGAGAAGCTAAGGACTGAAAAGACATGGAGAGTGAATTACCCTTTCCCCATTGAAGCATTCTGTCTTTTCATGGTTAAAACATGAAAAGGTAGCATACAGAAACCTGACTGTGGTTGTTTTGAGGTAAAAAGCTGAGAATTTCATTCTTCCAGGTGGTTAACCTGGCACCCTCCATATATGCTAAATTTACTTTAAAATATGAATACGGGGGGTGCATATGGGGCAGAGCAGTTAAAACTTTTTAAAGGTTCAGTTGTGGTTTTCCTTCACTGACTACTTCGGCACATCTGTAGTATACCCTGCCCACAACTAATCAAACTAGTGCTTAGTGAAATTTTTGCCACAAAGAGAGAAACTACATTCACATTGAAACATCCTTGGTGAAATTCTGGTTCCATCAAAGTCAATAGGCAATGCTCCCATGGATTAAACTGAGGCTAGGGTTTTCCCCTCTGGCTTTAGGTTCTGAGTTGTCTGTACATTTGATGAGTGTCCCTCAAAGCCAAGCTGCTGATCTGAACTGACTAGAACTTACAGGAACTGAGGAGACAACTCACTGGTTTGGCTAATCTCAAGCAGAAGATGGGGAACCCTATCAGATCCTTTGTAAACAAATTTAAATGACAGTCTGGCCCCCACACTGCATTTTGGGTGGAGCTCATGCAGCCAGGAATGTACATTATTCCCAAGGCCAACTATTAGCTGAAGTCTGAGAGGTTTGGTAGGCAGACCCGTGTCTCCCTGTAGACCTGAGCTTGCAGAATGCAGGCTACTTAAGTATTTTCTGTATGGCTAAGTCTACACTAGCCCCCTCCTTTTGGAGGGGGCGTGGTAATAAGTGAGTTGGGACAATGCTAATAAGGCTCTGCCATGACTATGCAGCACCTCATGAGCATAATAGCGGTCATGCGCAATTCAAAAGTGACGGTTTTGAATCTCACGCCACCCGTGTAGATGGGACCTTTCAAAAGGACCCCCCAGACTTTGAAAGCCTCATCTTCCTATTTGGTTTTCCTTTCAAAAGGTCCCCATCTACACGGGAGGCTTGTGATCTGAAAACAGTGCTTTCGAATCGCGAATGACCACCATTATTCTAATGAGGTGCTGCGTATTCATCGCAGCGCCTCATTAGCATTTGCTCATCTCACTCATTATCTTGCTCCTTCCAAAACGAGGGGGCTAGTGTAGATGTGGCCTATGTGTATATGGAGGTGAACACTGGGGAGCTCTTATAATTTACCTAGAATTTCACATTCCTCAGATGAAATCCTGGCCCAACTGAAATCTGTAGCAAAAATTCCAGTGTCTTTAGTGGAGTCTGAATGTCATCCTTCATTTCTTCTAGTCTGGCTGTACTCTGCTCTGCCTTTTGGTTGGAAAAGTATTTTCAAGCACTGTTTTGTCTTGTAAGTGCCTCTGACTGGATTCTTTTCTCCTTTGGTGCCTTCTTTTCAGCCAAAAATTACTTTTATCCCTAGCATCCCAAAAGAATAATAATAGTAATAATAATAATAATAGTAATAATGATGCTCAAAATGACAGCTCTAGTTAGGGGTGTTAGCTGAAAAGGTGACTTTGTGAGCCAATAAAAACGAGTTTTCCCCCACAGTCTAATTGCATTAGATAGAGTAGGCCGAAAGGAATGTCAGCCTTGCTAAAAGCTTTTTTTTTTTGTAAATATAATAAAAATCCCAAACAAATTATGTCCTTCTTGAGTCTCTGTAGGAAATGAGTACCCTGATTTTCCACTGTTCTCCCCTCCTGCTTGCAGTTAAACATCTGCTAAACTTCTTCTGCCTTGTAGGCATATCAGGCTCAGGAAAACCAAGTGCTGTGATGAATTTTGGAAATACTGCAAAGGCAGGGGAGCTGAATGACACAAAACACAGATTTGTTAATAAGCTTTCTTCTCGGATGCAAGTTGGTAGACGAACAAAGGAACTGAAAATCCTTCATTTCAATTTCTTTGCTATTATGTTTTTCTTATTGTATATTTTGGGGTTTTCCCTGATTACAAGAATAGTCATGTTTGCAGTCCTGGTTTACCTCTTTTTTAAGCAAGGTGGTTTTTGGATGTAAGAAAAAGTTCCCCCTTCTGTTGGGAGTTCAGACCCAATACAAATACATCCACAAGCACATGCACACACACAAAGCTAATTCTCTCAAAGGAAAAAATCAAGTGTTTAATTTGCAATGGAAGGGTCACAAAATCAGGTGTTCTTTTCTGTCGCCTGCTTTGAATGGAAACCTGCAAAGACATGACTACATATGGTGCACATGCACGCACACACACTGGTATCTCTCTCACACATCACACCCTGGATCCTGAAGCTTTTATTCACTCATGTAGGTACTGCAGGATTGGGTCCTAAATCATGAGCTAGTAAGCAAAATTCATCCGTGTGGTAACTCTTCTGAAGTGAGAGACATTACATTAAAGATGTTTTGGCCCCATAAATTCAGTATAATTTACTAGCAGCTCTGGATATTATTCAGCCTTCATAAGTAGAACCATGAATTGAATGTCCATGGAGATTAAACTGCTGCCTCTTACTCTGAAGAAGAAGAGAATGCTTTCTATTTGCACTAGAGTGCATTGCAGCATGCTGCAGAAGTTTGACAGATAGACGATGGGCTACCCAGCAAGAATAAATAGATGCAGGAGAACGATTAGGGTCTTTATAAGTATCGTGCTTCCAAGAAATCTAACTGCACCTCGACTCTAAAAAAAATGCCTTAATTCAAAGGAAGCAGAAAGCTCTTTTACCAGGAACCAGGGTCTGGGGAGTCTACTTTACAAAGTTTGCCTGAAACACCCACTCAGCCCAGCTGTAGCCTATCTAAAGTAAACATCACAGCAGTGGCCGTTTGCCCAGAAACAGCATCAGCAGCTTGAGCCCTTGAACGGAAGGAAGCTGGAGCACAGCTACAGAAACGCAGCCAGTGCGATGATGAGCAGCTTCCCACCACTGCCGCTTGCTAGAAACCAAAACAAAGCTTGACAAATGATTGACAGTCACCCATAGGGAGCGTGTAAGTGTCCATAAATGTTTTGTTGTTTTCTTAGGTGAAATGGCTCCCTTCCGCTTCCTGCGATCAAAAGGACTTGTTAACAGCCCTTATGAGAAGCCAGATCTCACAGCGTGCAAATTGACGCATGGGCTGAATTAAAAACAGGAAAGATGATTTTCCCCCCCCCCCCAGCATTAATGCCAAAAGGTTTACATTAAACTTGCAATATTGGGATTTTGTTACTTTCAGCTTTCTTCCGTGGGTTTAGCTGGGCTGCCAGGCTTGGCAGAGAAACAAAAGAACAATTGGACCCTTAATGGGATGACAAATGATTGCTCTGACCCATGTATTAGAGATATAGGCTTGATTGAGCTCTGTCCATATCCAGTTTGCCATCTATTTTCCTACTTGATTCTCTGCGTACTTTCCCATAAATGCTGCAACTAGGGGTGTTGGTAGTGGTTTCATATCCCCTGGGTTGAAGTGGTTTCCATTAGAGATAGGGTTTTCGGTTTAGTTCGGTGGCTCTCAGCACAACCACTGTGCAAATTGTCCCAACACCCCTGCACTTCCCCGGTATTTTGACCATAATCAAATTATTTACTAGATGCTGTATGTGGTTTCTTCTGGGTATGACGGTAGCTCAGAAAGTCACTGCAAACACATAGTCAAGATAATAGTATGTTAAAAATGCATATTTGTATGCAGCGGATGAAATGCATATTTGAGGTGTTCAAAGCTATAGAGATTGGCCCATGAGATTTCCCTAGTGCGGACAAAAGAGTATATTCAGATGTTGGCCAGTCACCAAATTACATATTTGTCCTCAGAGATGAGCAAAACATTCAAGACAAGACTCAAATGCTCTCAAATTCGGCTTTGATTTGAATCTGACTCCTGGTCTTGAACTAAGTGTGTTTCACACCACTTTTTGTCTGTATTCCAAAATCTCAAAGATGTATACAATCAAACATTATTTTGTTTCAGTGAACCTGGAGATATTCCCTTCCCCTGATTCAATAAACTAGTGTACAGAGGTGGAAAAGTACTCAAAAAATTACTTATGTAAAAGTGTGGCTGCTTTCACTTTTGGATACCTGGGTATAATTAAGATGTGATGTGTGTGCATGTGTGCAGGTGTACTTTTACTCAAATAGTTTTCCAGCGGGACACTGGTGACTTGTACTTAAGTACATCCCCTTCCCATCCCCAGAAGCTGTATTTTTACTCGAGTAACCTTTTGGGTATTTTTTCCAGCTCTGGTAGTTTGCAGGGCAATGTCACAGAGGGCAAGCTGCACTTTATTTTTCAAAGATGGCTCTTAGTCCAACGAACTCATGAACCTATGTGTGCCAACCATAAACACATCTAACCTAAATTTGCCTTTAGGTTTCAGTGGGAATTTGAGCACTGTAGTAACTGAAATTGTTTCAGAACAAGCATTTTTGAACTTCATTGTCTGTAGGCTTGTGAAAACTCTTATTGGCACCAATATATTCAGGCATTTAGGGCCAAAGAAATAAAAAAATTTGCTCTAAATTTTTAAAATTGTGCAAAATTCTACAAATGGTATTTCTCAGAATAACACTCCATAATCATACCATTTCAGTTATCTTCGTACTTTGTTTTAAAAGACCTGTCAGGAGTATGTCTGTAACAACACACACACAAAAAACTTCCCCTAGGAACAGAGAGCTAAAGAAACCTTTTTGATAACTCAGTTCTGATTTCTCTTACCCCCCTACCTCCCACAGAGCCCAGGTGGGAGGCTAAACAATCATGACCATCCATCCTGCTTCAGAGCCCAGCCGCAACCCTACCCAAACATCTGCCCACCTCTCTCCCAGGACTCAGCAATACAGAAGAAGAAACACCCTGATGCTCTGTCCCAGGCTTGTATTGAGTTTCCTGTGAGCCACCCTCCCACCTTCTTTCAAGGAATGCTGGGAACTGTAATTGTCAGGAACCCATTAGCTCCCTCCATTCACTCAGAGGTCTTCCATGTATCAGCTGTGTTCTTCTGGGTCTCGTGGTCCCTAGTGGTGGCCAGCAGCACTGCAGCTCATTTCTGTTTGGAGGAAAGGAAAAACTACATGCCCAATATTAATGTCTGTAAAATTCTTTATTGAACAGTGGTGTAGAATTCACCCCCAGGAGCGCATCAGCCTTACTGGGGTTTCATCCTTTGAGTTTCGTTGGGGACAGTCATGCAGCACAAGGTAAGGTACTGAAGGGTTAATTGACGTCTGAAATGATGGGGGCCGCCACTTTAAATTTAATTTCCAGTGATAGTATGCCTAAACAGTAGAAAGCACAAACTGTGTCAATGGGCATGAAAAAGCTAAACAAGGCATTTGTCACTGTAACGTTGTTATCCGGAAGCTCTGCTTCTTGACAGTCAGCGCTGGACTGAGGTAAAAAAGCGGGGCAGTTCCGAAAGAAAAACCTAGTGGCATGTGCAGATACTTGGAATTCCCAAGCGCAAACAGTACCGTTAGGCAATACCTCTCTTTTGCCACCATTTTCTTGTTTGGGCTTGTAGCTCACAAAAAGACATACAAGACTAAATCCTGCTGTTGGTTGCCTGGCATGAAAGGGGAGGGTGAGGGCACAGTGAGGAGTTCATCACGCTGCAAGCAGTTGCATACCAAGGATGAAGAATCGATGAAGTGGTCTGCACCATTCTGTGGCCTGCTATCCTGGGTGTGCCTGGCCACAAAGCCACGACGAATATATGCTGCCATTATCAACATGCGTTCACCAGCAGCAGGTGAGCATTCCCTCTGCTCCTGGCAAAGGGGCAGCAACAGGCTGCCTAGAAATTGTTATGCCAACTCTCTGATGGCAAGAGAATGATTGTCAAGTCTCTGCTCATCCTCCCAGGACCTGCTTCCCACTGTAGTGTTAACTGCAGCCTCGAGTGTGGTTATACAAACCCCAGCATCCAATTCAAATACAGAACTAGACTCTGCTGCGTTTGCTTATGTTGAGTAGCCCTTTCATCCTAGAGCCGTCCAGCCGACATTCGTTCCATTAGCTGAGCCAAAGCTTTGTTGGCCATCACTCATGCGGACAACGCTCTGCTTTGGGGACCCATTTGTGTAAGTGAGTAACTTTAAGCACATTGAGAATAATATCTTTGGATTGAAGGCTAAGTGTTTCCAGGGTTGGCCTCTCTCGTCTGAGCAAAGATTTGGCACTGTTTTGTTAGCTGTATATTACTTGAACTCTCTGCAATGTCCACATACTCAGCGTGGTTTTGTAAAATAAGTAGCTACGACTATTTGGTTTCTGATGATATTTGCAGTTCCTTCCTTCCGCCCTTAAATATAATAGAAACCATTACATTTGTTATTTTTACATTTGTGTTATAAAGGTGAAAATGCACTCCAGTGCTGAGAGCTGGAATAGCAAGGGTTTTTTTTTATTTATTTTTTTTCCCCAAAGCACAATTTTGTCTGACTTACAAAAGTTTGATGAGTTATAAAACCCTGGCATGATGTTTCTGATAACTATGCTGGAGTCATCATTTCCAACAGGTGTTGATATAATACTCCTGAAAGTACGGGCAAAGGAATAGATGTCATCTTTGCTAAAAATAAACCCTTTTTTTCCCCATGTTGTACGCTCAAGAACTTAGTTCTTTATGCTGACAGCAGCAGGAAGTTGCCACACTCCAAAGTGAATTTTGTGAGAGTTTCTATATTTTTAAAAGGTGATTGGTTTGCCTTTTCAAATGAACAACTTTCTAGAGAGAAGCCCCAGATCCTCAGCTAGCATGAAGTGACATAGCCACTGAGAATTCAAGTTAGTTTTGATACTATTTAAACATAGTAAAACAGGTCTGTGATTTGAGTTGTACAATTCAAAGTTCAGTGTGAGCTGAGGTGCAGGAGAAGCTGTACAAATATTCCCAAAGGGCAGATAAAAATCAGAGCCCCTGAGATGTCTGTAAAAAGTAGGTACAGCACACCCAGGGGGGTACTTTGACACTGGGGTTTGAGCACTACATCAGGGATGGGCAGTATGCATCCACTGGGCTGGACACCGTTCGTTAAGGCAGTGCTTTATTTACAGAGACAGCCACTTACACCTCCCATTGGTTGTAGATTGCTGTTCCTGGCCAATAGAAGCTGTGGAAGTGGTGTGGACTGGGACACCACTTCCTGCAGGTCCTATTGTCCAGGAACTGTGATTCACAGCCACAACAGAAATGCAAGAAGTGGATGCACAGGTCAATAAAGTGCCGGCCACCGTGCAGGGGCTACCCCTGGTGAATGACATCCAGTCTGTGAGCCACTTCTTGCCCTCTCCTGCCCTATATCCACATGTCATTGTTGTTCACTCTTACCAGATATTTAATTCATCTTCTCACCCAGACACTTGACACACAAGCTGGAACCTGGGTAAGCTGATATATGGCATCTTGTTAACTTCGATCCTTACCCTTCATGTGGCATGGCAAAAACTGTAGTCCTTGTCTGACTGTCCTGTCTGGGAGGTGACACCATATCTCATCATATCACCTTTCAGATGTCACTTTTCTTGCTCTGAAGTCACAGGAAACTGCACCAGTTGAGCTATTTCAGGAAATTCTTTTGGGATTTTAGAAAGCATTCATTGTGCCCAAACAGAACCAGTGGGAGTGAGACTGCTGTTATTGCCCTACAGTTTTGTAAAGTTTTGTACAATTTACATTGAAGTCCCTTTGCCACAAGTGCAGAGCTGAAGGCTGCCTCAGCAGTCTTTTGTGATTGCCAACTTTCTACTCACACAATATCAAACACACTTACCTTGCTATCTACCCCCATCCCTTCCCCAAAACCCTAATCCCCACCCACTATTTCCTCCCTCCCTCCCCGTGTCACTCTCTGTCTCCGAGCCTCACTTTCAGCATGCGGGGCAGGGGCGTTGTGTGTAGGAGTGGGTGATGGCTTCAGATAGGGTTGCAGATTCCAGGATGGGACCAGAAATGAGGGGTTCAGGTATCAGAAGAGGGCTCTAGGCTGGGATAGGAGTGTGAGGTCTGGGCACTGGCTGAGGGTGTGGACATCATGTTGGGGCAGGGGTTGAGAGGACTGGGGTGCGGAAGGGGGCTTCATGTGGGGACCAGGGGTTTTGGAGTGTGGGACAGGGCTCTAACTGGGGTAGGGGATTGGGGCACAGGACCAAGTTTGGGGTGTGGTCTCTGGGAGGGAGACTATGTGTGGGGGGAGCTCAGAGCCAGGCCAGGGGTTAGGGGTCGAGCAGGACGTGAGGAGCACAGGCTCAGGGAGTGTAGGAGGGGGATAAGGGCCAGGGTTTGGGGAGTGGGAGGGGTTGAAGAGTGTGGCTGCTATGAAGGAATTGGGTTGCGGGAGGGGCTTCCAACCAGGAGTGTGGGCTCGAGCTGAGCAGCGCTTGTCTCAGATGGCTCCCTGAAGCAGCTGGTGTGTCAACTCCTAGGTGGAGAAGATGGAGCGCTGCTCACTGCCTGCATCCACAGGCACCTCCCCTGCAGTTGCCAGCCAATAGGAGCTACAGAGCCAGCACTTGGGATGGGTGCAGTGTGCAGCATCCCCATGGTCATCCTTACATCTAGGAGCCAGTGGCTTTGGCCACTTCCAGGAGCCATGCAGAGCCAGGATAGGCAGGGCAGCCTCCCTTAGCCCTGCTGCGCTGATGACTGAACTAAAGTGCCCTCATCAGCCCTGTTGACTGGAGCCATCCCACATGGGGAGCAGGTATAATGGGCAAGGAAAGGCAATGTCTTCCCATATACACAGCTGGCCCTGCCCAACTCTGCCCCCAGCCAATCAGAACAGCTTCTTTAGCCTCCTTGTGCTGCCAGGGCTTCAGCCCTACGGAGGCTGGGAGCCATGTGATGCTGACCCTCCCTGTGCTCCAGGGCTGGGAGAGAATGGGGCTGCAGGCAGCCTGTGTTGCACAGGAGGTAGGGGGGAAAGGGCAAGGCGTGGGCCACATGTGGTCTGGTGTGGGGGGTGGGAAAGATGGGGCTGTGAGCTGCCTGTACTCTGCAGTGACAGGGCTGAGAGCGCCCACGCTATGGGGGGAGGTGGGGGGGAAGCTGTGGCAGCCTGTGCTCTGGAGAAGTGGGGCAGCAGGGGAAGGCTGAAGGTCACCTGTACCGGAAGGAGGGGGCTGTGAGTTGCCAGTGCTCTGGGGAGCCAGGTAAGGCTGTGATCTGCCTGGGGAAGGCTGCAGCCCACAGACAGTCCATGTCTGGGGCAGGGAGACCTGCCCCTACTTTGGGGAGCTTGGCTCCCGGGGGGTACATGAGTGGTAGGGGCAGATTCTCAGCCAGAAGGTGCAGTCTGGGGACTGGCCTCCCCCAGGCCTAGGTTCACCTATTGCCATGTCACCAGAGTCCATTTTCGAGCAGTTCTCATAAAAAATCAGACACCTCACCACTCTACATGTCTGAGCTTACTAACACGGCTGTATACATCTGTACTCTAGTAAAGATTGAGCAATTCTTTCTAATCACTGCATGTCGTCACAGTGAATGTAAGTTAAATAACTAGCACAAATAAATGATATGATCTGGAAGCTGGTCTCTTACTTGATGTCGCACTATCTGAATGCATCCGGTGCTGACATCTTTTTTTTTTTAACTTTCCACAATCAGACTATGACTCTGTGAATGCCGGAACAAGTTACCATTTGCTTTCTTTAACTGTCCAGTGTATAAACCAGTTAGCAGAATCAATTTTTGATGATTCAGTGCTATGAGGTGTAGGGAATCCCCTCGTATCCTTTATGTTGACTCATCTCACTGTTTTTCAGCTCCACCTGCTAGGGACATAACTGTGGCATTAGTCTGCACGCCTTTAAATGAAAGCATACCAATGAGAGAAGTACAAACTGCAGTGCGTTTCTGTGAGTCTGGGTTTGTTCTTGATTTCAAATGTCAGGACTTCCTTGATTCTAAGCAGCCTAAAACAATATGGTCTGCTTGCTGTAAGGAGCTTTGCTGGTATAACTGTATAGTCATACATGAGGCCAGAAACAATATCTCCTTGCATGGATGCAATACCTTATTTCAGCACCATTCTGGACAAATTAAGCTGTGCCACTATAAGCAGAGTTTTGCTAGTACAGGCTGAATCTTTCTCATCTGGCTCCCTCAGGACCTCACCTGTGCCTGACAAGAGAATTTGTCGGATGACAGGAGATCAATATTCTCGAGCACATTACCAACACTTCCACTGCTTTACTGGGCACTTAGAAGACATTTAGGGGTAAATGACAGCTAAATAACAGCACAGAACACTGAGAGACAGGACTGGTAACTGTCAACAAACTTTATGGGACCATGGGAAATTTGGCCACACCCATGATAAATTCACATCTGGCTAACTAAAATCATGCCAGCTTATGGAGTTTACCAGACAAGAGAGCTCTGGATTAGAGAGGTTCAACCTGTTTAACTGTGTCTATGCTGGGTGCTTTTGCTGGTACAGCTATGTTGCTTAAGAATCATATCACATCTCATGCTGACTGACACAGCTTTGTCATCAGAAGTCACATGTGGAGACCTGGCCTGCATTTCAAAAGTATCTAAGCTTTTATAGCCCTGTGTATGGTAACTGGGGATACATTGATTCTCTGGTGAGCTTTATTAATACCCAGATGACTGGGACATCCTCACGAACAAAAATGAATATAGTTATGTCATTTGTTGTTTATTTTTGAAATGTGAGAGCTTCCCACAGAAAAAAGTGGGAATAAATTAATTAGATTGAAATAAGGCCAGCCTAAACTTGGCAGACTGGTAAGAACCCAATAAATTAGGTAACATCATTACCAAAGGGAAAGTTAACAGAATATAATCATGTATAAACTCTTGTGGTGAGAATATTTCATGTACTTTAATCTTAGATGTGATAGACATTGATTTATCTGTGTTTACATGGAACAGGCTAACACATTAGGCCATTTGTTTGCTTTTCATCGGTGTGAAATAATACGTAGCGCTGCTGAATCAGTCAAGGATGGTCAAGGATGATCAGGATGGAACTGAAGCTAACCAGGTTTGGGACATGAAATGGACTCAGTAAATTACCTATGACAAAATGAATTTTACTTTTAATAATCTCACACTCTTGAAAGGGATTTAGGTGCTTCACAGAAACAAGTAAAGACATAGGGCCAGAAATGTATCTACCATAAATGCTCCTCTCTGTTACCAGAGTAGGGGAAATAGATCTTTAGTGTAAATTAGAATCTGGCCTACATTTCACATAGGGCCATCCCTATGGGCTGTTGGCCCCGATAGCCTCCTTGCTGTCTACTCAGTGTGCCTGGTTGCCTCTCACCACCTCCCACACACACCCTGCTTGCCCACCTCCTCAGCTGCCTGCCTGCTGCTACCTTCCTTGCTAGTCTTCTTGCTGTCCATCTGTCCAGCACATCCCTGCCACCTGACAACTGTTCTCCTCGTTGTCATCTACACAACCACCTGCCTGCAGCTCACCTCCCTGTTTATCTCCTCATCCCACTTGCTCACCTGCCTCTTGCTTCTCCCTGCCCACTTCCCCACTTGAATATCGGGACAAGTAATCTGATTGTACATTGATTGGGATGAGGGACGACATACTAAATATCAGGATGGTCCTGACTTTATGGAAGTGCAGAGCTCCGCAAGAAAATGGCCCAAGGCAGTTTCCCCAATTTGCTGTATCCAAGGGATGGTTCTGAGTCCATGTTCCAAAGAGTCTTCTAACTAAGTTCAGAAAGGAAACAAGAAGTTAGGGTTAGTATGACACTTCCCAAGGATGCCCTAGATTGTGAGGCTTCTCGCTACCAGCTCCCTTTATCATGAGGAAGTTTTGGGACATCTTTAACTGCTGTTGTTCTACACCCTGAAACCTGTAGCCTCTAGCAAGAGAAGCATTACCTACCAGGCCTTTGCAGGCCTCGCTTTCTCTGTGTGATAGACCTGCCTCAACCTTTGAGACCTTGGCATGTTTCCTGCAGTGAACAACCCTTTATCAATTGAATGATTATAGAATTACCAGGTCTGCCATGTCCAAGGGAATGGTATACACCATTTTTTAAAATTCAGTTAAAAATCCCCACTTTTAACCAAGTTTGTGGTGAGACCCCTTTTTCATGAAGGAAGATGGCCATCATTTGCCTTCACAGTGAAGGATGCGAGGGGTGTCGCAAAAATACATAGGGAAAAAACTTTGTGCGCTTCATGACAGCACCCTCCTCCTGGCTGCTGTGTGCTTTGTCCTCTCTCTTTGAAGTTTTTACCATCCTTCCTTAGCATTCAGTTGAGACAGGTGAGCAAAGACACATTGTGAACCATATAATACTTACTACACGCAGAAAAAGCTGGATAGAAATCTGTATTTCTTGTTTGACAGAAAATCTGCTTTTCCCATTTGCTGGTGAGATGGCCTTAGAAACAAATCTAAAGAACACACTTTTCAGCGTATACACACAACTCTTGACATAGTGTCTGTAGATATATTTCACAGAGATATTGATGACCCGTGTGACATCGACTTTTATGTGAGACCTCATATAGTGCACTTTGCTGAACTAGAATATAAACACAAGAGTTAGGAGAGTCCTGTAACCTCTGTGTCTTTCTTTGCCAGTTAGCATTATGAGGCTTCTGAGCCACAGCCAGACCCAATGGACTAAGGAGTTAAAAAATGGTAATTGTTCAGCTAAGAATGCACAGTTTTCTCAGTAAGAACCCAGTACTGCAATGAGCACCGGCTCAGCACCTGCTGCATGTTTGGAGCCTGGGGTATGCACACAATTTGTTTAATCTAAACTCACTTCTCATGGGCAGACTGCAAAACTGAGGAAGGAATTTGCAGGCAGAGAGGGGGGTGGCTTAGTGGACAGTCTAGGTTGGTTGTTCCAGGCAGTGGTGGATTCACCACTGGGGTCCATAGTGCAGACCACAGCCAAATGGAGGGGAGGGGCTGTAAGAAGGGGACATCAGTGCCTTAATGTGTTCTGCCCTTTTGGTGCTAGTGCTGGAGAGTGGGGTTGTGTTGCTGGGGCTTGCCCTGATTCACCTGCCTGATGCTTCTGCCATGGAATGGGGCCAGAGACTTGCCCGGTTCCATCCACATGGGGAAAGCCCCTGTGGCTCCACCCCATTTCCCCAACGAGATTGATGGAGGAAGGGCATGTAGACAGAAAGTGTGGGAGGGGCCAACAGTTGATCAGACCAGGGCCCCACAAACTGGTAATCTGCCTCTGGTCCCAGGTGTAAGGGCCAGCAAGGAAGAAGGGAGAGAGGGAGAAGGAAAGAAAGGAGACAAAACCTGTAGGCTGTAAAAAGGGCCCATTAAAGAACAGTAGTAATATGACAGTAGAATGGAGACCACAAATATATGGCTGTACCACAGGAATCTGAAACCCCTCAAGAATTGCTGATATCCTTAATGCTGCATATGAAATAGCTGGACTTACAGCAAAACTCTTCTGTTTCTGTCTGATGAAGTCATGAACATAAGCTGTTCATAACATAAGCTGTTAACAGTTATTTCACCCATCAATTTTCTGAAAATACCCTTCGGAAACATCCATTCATCCTTCATGAGTCTGGGGGCGCAACCTTGAGTCCAGACCTGCCCACTGAAGACAGCAGAAGTTTTTCCACTGACTTTGATAGGCATTAGATGAGTCCATAAGACCAGTTCAGGAAATATGCTAAGCGGCAGGCTGTAAATTCTTGGCCCTATCTCTTCAAGGTTCATATTGACGTAAAGATGTTTTATTTTTTTTAATGTTTGTCCTAGAATCCAGTTCATCTTGTTCTTGGGTTTCCTGCGGTACGTGCGCACTGAAGCTTAGATTGACTCTCTGTGCAGAGAGAAACATGCTGCCTGTGCTTCTAACATGCTAAAACAGTAGTGTAGCCAGGGGTAGCATGGGCAGCCACTTGGGCTAGCCCCTCGAAAGAGACTGTGCAGTATATAGCGTAGCAAGGCCCCTGTCCTAACTGGGAATTCTTGGCCCTATGGTAATGCACACACTCAAAAGCAAAGTATGGAATATTGGGTTTTTTCATATTTTAAGGGAACTTACAAAGACTAGTTGTAACCCTTCTACCAGGTGAAGCCAGCAGAAGCCAGGGACAGGTTCAATATCTAGGGGTTCTTCTCCATCTATCCAACAAAGAATTGGCTCAAGCCCCTTCCCAGTAATCTGGGAAATTCACACACTACCACTGGGCACCTTGGAGAGGCAATGCTGCCCCCTTCACAAGCACAGAATCTGAGTATAGAAAAGAAACTTTTAACAAAAGGGAGGGAAGTAACTTGGCATTAATTTGGAAAATACCACAAATCAGGTTCATAAACAAGAACCTGAGAGGAAAAGGACATTGCCCAACCTATGTGGGGTGGGAATTTTACTCCTGGTTCTTAAGCCCAGCAGTCTAAATGTCCCCTTCACATGCCCAACCCTTCTCTGCACCCCACCCGCAGTTGCTTCTTGGTCAGTGCAGACCCAGAGTTCAGAGATGCATCCACAGAGTTCTCTTCCCATCCTGGGTGGGAAGGGGTAAAGAGACATTTTACGCACTCTCCTGATCACTCATCATTTGCCCGCTGTCTACTCTCCACCACCACCCTGTTGGGCACCGTCTCATCACTTTGCCACTGTCCTCTATCGCTCCACCAATGCCCGGATCTACTTTCATCACATCTCTCCATTGCCACCTTGCTGACTGTCATTCACCATCTACTGTGGTCTTTGCCCACAAAAGCTTATTCTCCTAAATATCTGTTAGTCTATAAGGTGCCACAGGACTTCTTGTTGTTCTCAAAGATACAGACTAACACGGCTCCCTCTCTGATACTTGTCACCTCTTGGCTGTAACTTCTGCCTGTTGGTCTCAAATGACTTCAACTCTTAGCAAGCAGGATAGAAGAAACACAACTCCAACACAATTAATATAAGAAACAAGCTCTTCATAATGCCTGTTTAGCTCTGTTTTTGAACAGTGGGGCAGAGGGGAACAGTTCAAACCAGTCCGAGCAGGGGAGGCTATGCAGTCTCCTGACCAAAATAACTTTCCCTCTCCCCATCTCCTTCACAGAGCACCGACAGTCAAACCCCAGCTGAGCAAGGTTCTTTCCGCTAGCTGTGAGCCCTTTCCTTTGGAACAATTTAGCACAGTCCTACTTTTCTGTATTCCCACAAGATTACAAATACAGTAGTCCCTCGAGTTATGCGAGCATTGCGTTCCCTTACACCCTTGCATAACTCAAACTTCACGTAAGTCAGAGGGTGAGAAACAGCTTTTATCCCCAGCGGAACTCCTTTTGCAAAGTAAGTCCTGAGGTTGGCAAGGCAGTTGTGAAGGGTTAAGCCATGGTGAGGGGGACAGGAAGGTTAAGCCTGGGGTGAGTTAGGGCTGCAGGAGGGGTGGAGGGGTGGAGTTGAGCCGGAGCCACGTGGGAGGGTCTGAACTGGGGCGGGGGGGTGGGGGGCTTGAACTGGGTCCATGTGGGAGGGGCGCAAGCCAGAGCTGTGTGGCCCTGTGCGGGGTTGAGCTGGAGCTATACATGTGGGGTGGTGAACTGGAGCCATGCAGGGTGGGGGTGAACTGGGACCGTGAGGGGTTGAATCGGGGCCACTTGGGATCGGGTCACAAATGAAGTTGATTACAATGAGCTAAATACCACTCCATCTCCTGAAAGTCTAACACCTCTAAGCAAAGCAGGAGCAAACTCTATTTACACAGACACACCCAGAAATTCTTCTTCAGATCTTGCTTCCATAATAAAAATAGTGAACCATAATTAGATACGTCTCACTTATAAATTAGATAACTGAGAGAATGGCGTATGCTAATGGCGTTCTCTCTCCCTCTCTCTTAAGCATATCGCGACATATTGGTGCTGACCAATGGATTGTGGAGGTTAGAGGCTGACTTAAAAGAGAAACTCTGTATCGAAGCTGGGACACATTTTGACCACTCAACACATTTTATTGTGGTTTCTCCAGCTGTGATAAATGGTGAAGCGGTTGCAAAATTTCAGCTTTAATATTTATCCATTTTCCTCTAAGTTTGAGAGCTCTTCTCTTTGAGAGCTCTGTCTCTTCCTGGGCAGGGATTACCTGTTATACTCAAACCAAAGGGACCTCAGTCCTATCACCCAATTATGTCGAACACAAGTGAATAAGCTGGGATAGTGTAAATAGAAATGGGTACAACTCAGAAGTGCTTCAGAGGCATCATTACATGTAATCATATGGTTTTAATTAATGGCAGACCAAATACTCTCCCTTCTCTTTCCTCCTCTCCTCGCTTTTTGGTGTCATGTGTGGTGTCTGTCCCCATGGAAGTAAGGGGATGAATATGGATATAGTCTGTACCTAAGTCCTAAGCATATGATTTCATCCCAGCAAAACCACAAGATTTTTAATCTCAAATCTGTAACTGAAATAGGTTAGTCTTGCATCTTCCTCTTCTTTCATAACAGCTTCACTGTGAGAATAAATTCACATCCCATTGTTTCATGTCCTCAGTGGAATCAGTCCGCTAAACGCAAATTACAGATTAGCCAATCGGATAAAATATGAGGTCTTTCTGGCCCTAAGAAGTGCTCCGAAAGGCAGAAATATGGAGACTAGTTTGCTTACCACGCTACTTCAATAAGTGGTATAGTAACAGGTTGTGAATGGGCCATGGCCTGGGGCAATATACAGAAACTGAGGGAGAGGAGAGATACATAGAAGGTTTTTAATGTATTTATTCACTCATTCATATGTTTTGCTCTTGCCCCTGGGATTGGTCTCTTCTGATTCTTGATTATGAGACTTTAGAGACACAGTATAACTCATAAATTTGATTTGCAATCAGAAGAACTTTAAAATGTAATATTGTAACTGATGAAAAGGTGGTGAAGTCCCGGCTGGTGAAGCACTGGAATAGGTTGCCTAGAGGAGTGATGAAATCTCTATCCCTAAAAGTTTAAGTCCTGGCTTGACAAAGTCCTGGCTGGGATGATTTAGTTGGGATTGGTTCTGCTTTCACCAGGAGGCTGGACTTAATGACCTCCTGAGGTCTCTTCCAACCCTATGATTCTATGCAATTGTGTGAGTGCAAAAACAATCTGCAAAAAGGCTCAAGGCAGAACTTTCTGGGCAAAAAAGACAGGGACCATTGACCAAAATGCTGAATTTTATTGTGCTGCTGGAAATTACTCTGGATCCCTGCTAAGGCAAAAGAATATGGATTGGAAGACTTGTGCTGTTATTTTACACAGAAGTGATCACAGGAAAAGGTTGCCAAAGGACAGCACCCTTTATTAACCAGGCTCTTGAGCAGAGATTGGGTTGAGTATACTGTGGTGGCCCATTGCCTAAATATTATCTTATAATATTGAATATGTGACATTCTAGCCCACCAAGTAGAAGCTAGATGATCGAATAGGTCATTTCCACCTTTAATTTCTATGACTTTCGGACCATTGCCTGATTATTTTACAATTGGGATTGGGATTGGAAGGGTCCTCCCATTTCTGTAGGAGAACCTTACTCAGCAAAGGAGGATGCTATCTTAAAAAAACACAAACAAACAAAGAAACAAAAAAACCCTAAAGGTTTCAGTGAGAAAAGACCATAATACAGTGAATCAATCAAAGCCCTAGCTCTACAAACAGCCAAAGCAGACGGTATCCAATGCTGAGGGGAGTGGGGGATTCAAATGATTGTGGACGGATGGGATGAATTAAAAAGACACATGGAGATTTTTGCAAACCTATAGGCTCTAATTTTACTGGGAAATATGTTTTCTATTTGATTCACACATTCAAATGTGTGTTCTGCATGCAGCAAGAACAGATTTACTTGACAGAAAGTTTAGGGTTAATGCAATAGATATACTAATTTACTGAAACTATCATTACTTGTGGGTGTATGTGCACATATTATGCTTTAAATATTTTATGTGCATATTATGTGCATGCATTATATTATGCACATTATATAATACTTGTGTCAGACTTAGAAAGCAACCCAAAATTTCTACTGTGTCCTATAGAGAGAGACCCCACAGCTGGATCTGAAGGACTGTCTGAAAAAAGCCATATTATTTTACAAGGCTCAGAAGCCCAGTAAAACCTCCCCACATCCTAAGGCAGCTTCCAAACAGAAAATAAAAATCCTTTATTAAATATTGCAGCCCCTTGGGGAGATGTATATGACATCATTAGAGCAAGTCTATTTGATTAGGGCAAGTCTATCAGGATGCTCTGTTCTGGAACTCTGGATTAAGGGTGCTGTGCACATTGAGGACTCCGAAATGGACAGGCCCCTCATTATGAAAAGAGCATTGTCTCTTCATGGCCTATCAGAGGGCACTGCTGCTTGGACTTACAAGACTCTGCATCAGTTTAATTTTAAATACTTACAGATTCTTTATCCACTGCATTATACAGTAAACTGCCAGATAGTTTTGTTTCCTAAGGTATAACTCCAGCCCACACAGACTTAGACAAAACAACGTCTGTACTGAAGAAACCTCAATCATGGAATGAGTTATTTCATGAGGGATCTAATTCCTTTTGATCAGTACTACTCTGTCTGTCACACCAGAATGCAGAAGTTACCAGAAGCAGTAATCTTTCCACCAACTTTATTTCATTTACAGATAACTAATACTAATTGTGCATTAGTACACAATATGAGACATTAAGGCTAAAACTGCATTGGGATCCACATGGTTGCTTTTCTGAACATGCATGGAACTAAGGGCTCCCATTATCACTGAGTAGAGGAGAAGATTTGAGAGCTGACTCCTTCTCAAGTTATTCATCATATATTTCTCTCTGGTTGTTTTCATAGGATCTAAGTGAAAGTTCACAGGATGTTGCAAGAAAATAAGAAGACTGGATTTTAACCCGCATGCAGAACACACTTCAAAATTCTTTATCCAAAAGAAATATGTAGACATTATTTGCAAAAACAAACAAACAATGCCTCTTCCATTCAATTTGTTCTAAATAAAGGGAGGTACAAGAGACAAAGGAAATCAAAATTTTCATGCAACGTGCTTAATTGCCCAGTTTGATACTATATTAGGAAGCAATTATGAGGGAATGGATAGTTTAAGCTCTCTGTTCCATTGCCAGTTCCCTTTCATCCATAGAGAGAGGGCATCCACTGAAATCCAACCCAAACAATTTATAACATAAAGGTAAAGCCAAAGTTTACTGAAATTAAAAAAAAACAAACTCCCCATTGAAGGCAATTTGTTTTGGATCTTAAAGTCAGGAGCGCACATCTGTTTGGCCTCTGTAAAATAAGAGTGTTCTTGGTAAATAAGGGTTAGTATGCACCTTTTAAGAAGTTTTTGAAGAAAGATCAAGGTTTCAACAATGGTGGCTAAGGCAGTACCTTCTCACCCCAACACTGCTTCTACACTGGGAATTTTGGAATTCTGGCTACTTTGGCAAGTTTTGGAAAAATCCCTTGTTTACACTACTACTCAATGTATAGCTCCAAAGATTCTCACACTTGTGCAAGTGCTAGTATACAGAAATCAGTGACATTTTCACTTCCACATAGAACACATCTAGTCAATATTGCAGTAAAAACACATAAGCCATTCTCTGCTGTTGCTCCAACTGTTTCTCTCACTGGCATAGGGTGTAGCTAAGTCTGAGATTTTCCCAAACTTGCCTGAATTAATGAACCCCTAGAGACAGAGAGTGAACTCCAGAAAAGGACATTTTAATTGCTGATATCTATACTGTAGCTACACTTTAAATATCTTCAGGGCTTTTCCTTTAAATGGATGTCAACCTGGCACTATTCATTAGCATTATATTCAAATGAAAAGTAAAATGAAGAAGTATCACTTTTATCAAATATCAGTATTAACACACCATGCCTGCTTCCCCTTCCTGCTACCCCCATGCTCCTCAATCTATGTTTCAGCAAGACCTAGCTGTATTATTGCCAGAAGTTTAAATTTTATTGCCATGGGATCACTACATGGAAACAGATGTGAGGACGAGTCTATTTCTTAAGTGCTGCCCTGAAGTCTTTCTGCACAATGTCCCTGAGGTGTTGAGGTTAGCCTCATGGACTGGTCATTAGTTCTCCAATTAAGTTACTCCCTAGTTTGTATCAAGGCTAGAGTCTGGGAATCTGCAGCTCCAAGAACTCCCTTTCTTTCACAACAGCTCTAGCCAAACATTTACTAAGATAGGCATTTCTTCAAGCTCCGCTCAAATAAAATAAGCCACAAGACCTCAGTCCCTGGTAAAATGTTTCTGCCTACGTCTGTGGGGCCTCTGTTTCTTGTTAGAGATGTTGGGTTTTTGTTTTTTTGCTTGTTTATTGGTTGGTTGGTTGGTTGGTTTTATGTATGTATGTATGTATGTATGTATGTTATTGTGGGGGCTAAAGTATCAGCAGAAATTTACAACAAATCTACTTAAAGTGAAAGTATTTGCTCAGTGGGCCTTTCTAAGGGATTTTACAAGATTTTTAGACGTTCAAAATCCAGGAAGGATCTTGCTGCCTTGCAGATTAAACAACGTGGAATTGATTTTTAACAGTCTTTGCAAATGCATAGATCTAAGCAAACGTGTACATATTGAACCTCTCTCATCCAACATGCTTTCTTCTGGCAACATCCATAATCTGTCATGATCTTAGTTAGTTGGACAAGTACTTATCGTGGGTGTGGCCAAGTTTCCCACAGTCCCATTACGTTTGCTTATAGCCACCAGACCTGAAGAGATGGCATTTCCTAAAGGACACAAAATTAAACTCCCAACTGCTAGCTATTCTGATGTGAAGGAAGAGTTGGAAGAACAGTATGGCTGTGTCTACACTTGCCCCTAACTTTGAAGGGGGCATGGTAATTAGGGCCATGGGAGATTACTAATGAAGTGCTGCAATGAATACATAGCACTTCATTAGGTTAATTCTCCACTGCAGCAACTTCAAAGTGCCAGCACGCACGTAGCCGTGGGGCCAGTGCTACTTCAAATTCCCTTTATGCCCCAAAATTTTGAGGCTACATGCATGCCGGCACTTTGAAGCTTGCTGCTTCGAAGCTGCCATGGGAAAAAATTAGCCTAATAAGTGCTGCATATTCACCGCAGCACTTCATTAGTAATCTCTCATGGTCCTGATTACCATGCCCCCTTTGAAGTTGGGGACAAGGGTAGATGCAGCCTATAAGAGCATGGCCCCATCAGGAGCTTATTATTGAGTTGAAAATCAAAAAGGAATCTTACAAAAAGCGGAAAGATGGACAAAGTGCTAAGGGGAAGTGAAACAGAACAGCACAAGCATGTAGGGACAAAATCAGAAAGGCATAGGTGCAAAATGAGTTACAGATAAAAGGGCATAAGAAGAGACTTTAAATGCAGTAGGAGTTAGAGAAAAACAAAGGAAACTAGATCATCCACTTGGCATGCAAGGAGAGCTAATAATTGATGACATTAAGAGGGCTGAAGTGTTTAATGTTTCAGTCTTCACTGAGGCTGGGTCTACACAGGGCTGCTCTCTCAGCAGCTCTATGCTAATGAGCAGCCTTGCAATTGCAAATGGCCCTCATTAGCATGGTCCCACAGCTCTTAGCAGAGCCACGTGAAAGCTCGCTCTTGGGAGAGGCAGGTGCCAGCAGTACAGAGGCCACGTGGACGTGCCCCTGTCAGCCAAAAGCTCCTCTGGGCATAAGGGGCAGGTGGCAGAGGAGCTTTTTGTTGGCAGGGGCACGTCCACGTGGCCTCTTTACTGCCAGCAGCCTCCTCTGCCGAGAGCGAGCTGTGGCAAGGCTGCTCACTAGCATGGAGCTGCTGGGAGAGTGGCTCAGTGTAGACCAAGCCTAAAAATATTAATAGTGAACAGACGTTGAGAGGGCTGAAGTGTTTAATGCTTCAATCTTCAGTAAAATGGTTAATAGTGAACAGATACAATTAACAATAAAGGGGAAAAAAAGCAAGCCAAAATAAGGAAAGTACCAGTTAAAGAATATTTAGATAGGTTAGATACATTCAAGTCGAAGGCCATATGAAATTCATCCTTATGTAACCCCTCCTGCGCACTAGCCCAGTCTGAGGTCATGCAGAATAGGGGAAGCCTTGTGATTTCTTACACAACTGAGGGAGACTAGGCCTGAGGTATCTGGGTGTGCTTTGTGTTGTGTATTAGTGTGTGTGTACCTCAGACCAGACCCACTCAGACAAACCACCAAGAACAGATTTATTCTGTAAAAAAACCCACAAAACAGGATCACAGTTCTGCAGCCCCTCTCCTCTGCCTGCAGCCTGCACGCCGCTTCAGCTCAGTCTCTGCTGGAGGCTGAGAGTACATCTTACAGCTTAACTCCCCTTGCGAACATGTTCTAACTCCACAGTAACTAAGACCCACAACAACCAAGTCCCGTTTGTAGTCCACAACTTGTAGTTCCCAGGGCCGCCGCTGAAATGCACTGGTCCTTAGGCTACACTATGATAGTAAAGGAGCCCCCTTAAACAATCTCAGAACCGTTACCAATTGCCTTTGGAAACTCAAGGATGATAGGCGAGGACTGCAGAAGGGTAAACCTAGTGCTTATCTTTAAAAAGGTAACAAAGAGAATCAGGGGAAATATAGACCTGTCAGCCTAATGTCAGTACTTGTAAAGGTGGTAAATAATTCAATAATCCGTTTTTAAGTGCCGAGAAGATAATAGGGCTGTAAGTGAGATAGCTAACAGTGATTTCATTAGCATAGTAGCTGGGGGACTGGGTGGGTGGGGAGAGTTCCAGATTTGATAGATTTCAATTTTAGCAAGACTTTTGACACAGTCCTTCCAGGTCTAAACTACTATAATTCTAAGGTTAAAGTATACTTGTAATGGGGAAATGGAAGGAGAATATGATGAACCTCATACTGCTGCTGCTCCTGTTCAGTGGATATACCAGCTAGGGTAGGTTGAAAATGTTCCATTCAGACCGTTTATGAATAATTTTTTAATTTTTGTTTTTTCTCAGCATATTTTTTGTGAAAAAAGTATTTCTGCAGGAAACTTAAATGTTTTTTGCTCAGGTTCCTATTCTGCCTTATAGGGCCCTGAATGGATTATATGCACCATTGCCAGAAATTCTGATAAATGCAGAATACAAGGAACTAATGAGGATGGCAGCTTTAGGCATCCAAAAAGAGAGCTACCATGAGACCAAGCCAGTATTTCAAAACTGAATTAATTATATTTTTCAGCCAAAATGATTTGATTTTTTCTGAAATATCAGTTATTTTTGCAGACGTTTTACTGTCTGTAATAGAGGATTTTACTATTATCCATCAGGCACCATTCCTGAGCACCAAAATCTCTAAAGACATAGGCTATGTGGAATCACTGTTGTCTTGAAAAATTAACTATTCTATAGTAAAAGCCAGGAGAATGCTGCGAACATTTTCTTCTTTTTGTCAAAAGAAGCCAGGTCAATATTGATACATTACTGCATTTCAGCTGCAGATTATGGACTAGGCTAATGAAAACTGGATGCAATTAGTTAGGATTCTATATATTTGATAATCTGTATTTATTGGTCAGATTCCACTGACAGTTCTGTTCATGAACAGTTTTGCAGGGTTTTTTTTGTGCCTAATTGACTATTTTCTTGCATTTTATCAAACCTGTTCTCTCTACTTTGTGAGTTCTTACTTTTATTAATGCCTTTTGTCCTATACTCAGTTTCCATATTTCTAAATAAACTCAATTTTTGGCTACATTCAGAAGCTAAACAATGTCCATTAGCAATGGGCGAGGAGTGGAGTGCCTGTGCCCAGTATTGTTATGTGAACAGATTGAACCAAATTTATGCCTAGCATAATTCTGTGGAAGCCATACAAATGGAGTCTCTAATGCCTTCTTAGGTTAAGTATATTTAAAACAGAAGGCTAAGTTGAACACTACGGGTGATGGAAAGTTCAGTTTAATTGATTTGGAGGTAGTATGTGGCCAAAATAGGTAAGATATGAGAGTTGTCACACCTTCGGTCCAAGGAGGTGATTTGGTCGTCTGTTTCCACATCCCTTATCAACACAGTAGAACTAATTGACTTGCCTAATGCTTTGATGAGATTGAGACATGCGCAAGTGCTAGTTGACTGATGGTAGGTCTACACAGCAAAGTTATTTCGAAATAACAGTGGGTATGTTGAAATAACTATCCTAGGGTGCATCCTCACTTGCATTCCTCTTTTGAAAGAGGCATGCAAATGAGAGAAATCAAAAATGCAAATGAGGTGCAGATTTACATGTATGGCACCTCATTTGCATATCCTCTTTTGAAAGAGCTTCTTTCGAAAGAAGAAAAGCAGTGTAGACACTGCTCTTTTGAAAGTAAACCCCATCTTCGAAAAGATGAAACCCCATAAAGAAGGGAAGAAGGATCTTTCGAAGATGGGGTTTACTTTCGAAAGATCAGTGTCTACACTGGTTTTCTTCTTTCAAAAGAAGCTCTTTCTAAAGAGGATACGCAAATGAGGTGCCAGTTATGCAAATCTGCACCTCATTTAAATTGTCGATTTCCCTCATTTTCATGCCTCTTTTGAAAGAGGAATGCAAATGTAGAGGCACCCCTAGTGTCTACGTAACACAACTGCTATTCTGAAATAGCTTCAAAATAGCAGTTGGCTTATTTAGAAATTGGTAAACCTCATTCTACAAGGAATACCACCTATTTCAAAATAGCTATTTTGAAACAAGTGCTTTTAAGACAGGGAATAGACCCTATTTCAAACTCAGCCATAGTGAGTCCAATGGCTCTGTTTCAAAACAGGCTTTATGTGTGTAGGCTCTAAGTGCTATTTTGAAATGCATCTTTTGTGTGTAGCAGCATTATTTCAAAATAAGCTATTCCAGAATAGTTTATTTCGAAATAAGGCAGCTGTGTAGGCTTGACGTGAAGCAGATGGAAATAACTGAGTGGAGGGAAGAGACCGAAAATGATGACAAAGATTTCACACCCTCTAACTTAGATGGGTCACCTGACATTTGTAATAGTTCAGACTCCTGGACTGTGCACTTATCAGCTATTATTATTAACAGACAAGGTTGTAGTGCCCGGTTACCTCCATATTAGAGTACTGCAGCATGTTCTACATGAGGCTACTGGAAAGCGAAGCTGGTGAAGTATTCAGATGATCACTACAAGAGAAGCACACTACTAGAGATTTTGGATTTGCCCTAGCTGTACACAAAGTACTAGGTAGAATATTAGGTGACTTTTTTTTAACCAGTACAGCCTTAGAAAGCATACTGCCTTATTCTCTGAAGTACTGCCTCTTTTCCTGTGCCATACTGCCACCATTTTGATTGGGAGGAGTACCTGATCTGGCAGTCTATTTGCATAAGGAAAAGAAGGCGTTCTTTGTCAGGGTTCTTTAGCTCTCACCGTAATTGTCCTAGTTTACTGACCTTAAGAGCATGACCCATTTGTTGACCATAGCTGTGAGTGAATGGTAAGACTGGTGGGAGAACAGCAGTCTGTTTTTTGTTGGTGGATTACTGCTAGTTGCTGTAGCTAAGAAGAAGAAAGAATGTTTTGCTGGTTAAAAACAACTGAGCTAGTTTAAAGGGGAAGTGAAGGCAGCTGTGTGCATGCATGCGTGCGTGTATACACATATAAACCAGATGGAAGAAAGGAGAAGTTGATAGTAATGAATATAAATCAGAAATTAGGAATGATAGAAATTTGCTAATGGAAGCCAAGGGACATAAAGAAATCCATGGCCAGCCAAATTAAGGGCAATAAGCAGGAACTTCTAAAATGTATGTAAAACAAAAAGAACCCTGACAATGATATTTGCCCGTTAATCGATTGAAATAGTAGAATTATCAATAATAAATGAGAAAAGGAAATAGTGTTCAGTAAATACCAATTCTGTATCTGGGAAACAAACAATATAGTCATAAAACATAAAAATGGCCATAGTGGGTCAGACCAGTGGTCCATCTAGCCCAGCATTCAGTCTGCTGTAAGTGGCTGTTGCCAGAGTCTTCAGAGTGAGTGAACAGACAGGGCAAATATTGAGTGATCCATCCCTTTTTGACAGTCTCAGATTCTAACTCTCAGGGATTTAGGGACAAGGCTGCATCCTTGACCATCCTGGTGAAAAGCCATTGATAGAGTTACCTTCAAAACACTCACCTAATTCTTTTTAATCAAGCTCTACTTTAGGCTATCACAACAGATTCTACAGGTTTACTGCTTCTATGAAAAAGTGCTTCCTTATGTACTTTTTAAACCTGAGACTTACTAATTTCAGTAGGTGACTCCTCATGCATTATGATATAAAATGGTAAAAAACACTTCTTTATTCACTTTCTCCATCACAACCACAACTTTATAGACCTCTCTCACACCTTCCCTTGGTTCTCTCTTTTCCAGCATGAACAGCCCCAGTCTTTTTAATCTCTTCTCATGTGGAAGCTGTTCTATGTCCCCAATCCAGTATTCAAGACGTGGGCATACTGTGAATTTATACAGTGGCATTATGATGTTTTCTGTCCTATCCATCCCCTTCCTTATGGTTCCTAACATTGTTAACTTTTTTTGACTCTCTCTACACATTGACTAGCCTTTTTCAGAGTATTATACACAAGAGCCGCGTCTACACGTGCACGCTACTTCAAAGTAGCGGCGCCAACTTCGAAATAGCGCCTGTCACGGCTACACGTGTTGGGCGCTATTTCGAAGTTAACTTTGACGTTAGGCGGCGAGATGTCGAAGTCGCTAACCCCATGAGGGGATGGGAATAGCGCCCTACTTCGACGTTCAGTGTCGAAGTAGGGAACATGTAGACGATCCGCGTCCCGCAACATCGAAATAGTGGGGTCCTCCATGGCGGCCATCAGCTGAGGGGTTGAGAGACGCTCTCTCTCCAGCCCCTGCGGGGCTCTATGGTCACTGTGGGCAGCAGCCCTTAGCCCAGGGCTTCTGGCTGCTGCTGCTGCAGCTGGGGATCCATGCTGCATGCACAGGTTCTGCAACTAGTTGTCGGCTCTGTGTATCTTGTGCTGTTTAGTGCAAGTGTGTCTGGGAGGGGCCCTTTAAGGGAGCGGCTTGCTGTTGAGTCCGCCCTGTGACCCTGTCTGCAGCTGTTCGTGGCACCCTTATTTCGATGTGTGCTAATTTGGCGTGTAGACATTCCCTCACAGCACCTATTTCGATGTGGTGCTGCCCAACGTCGACGTTGAACGTCGATGTTGCCAGCCCTGGAGGACATGTAGACGCTATTCATCGAAATAGCTTATTTCGATGTTGCTACACTGAAATAAGCTATTTCAATGTAACGTGCACGTGTAGACGTAGCCAAGGACTACATGGTCTCTTTCCTGAGTCATACCAGCTTGATCATTTTGAATTCATAGTTGGGATTATTTTCCGAGAATGCATTATCTTGCATTTATCAACATTGCATTTCATCTGCCATTTTGTTGCTCTGTCACCCAGTCTTGTGAGATCCCTTTCTAACTTGTTGAAAGTCAGCTTTGGATTTAACTAACTTGAGAAATTTTGTATAATTGCAAACTTAGCCACCTCCTTATTTAACCTTCTTTTCAGATCATTTATGAATATGTTGAACATCACTTGTCTCAATACAGATCTTTGTTCTGTTCTTTTCCTCTGGAACATCTGACATTGGCCTCTGCTGGAAGACAGAATACTTGGCTAGATGGACCTTTGGTCTGACCCAGTAAGGTCATTTTTGTGTCCTTAAACATGTATATTTAGTAGCAAAGAATTTATGCCATACTTATGGGAAAGGGGACTTTGTCCTGGGAAACAATACATCTGAAAAAGTTTTGGAGGTCATGGTGGCTAAAAAGCTGAACACAACATCCAAGTAGGATGCTGTAGCCAAACAGGTAATGCCATCCTGGGATGCAGAAGCAGGGGAATCTCAAGAGGGAATAGAGATATTATTTTACCTCTGTGTTTGGCACTGATGTGATGCTGCTGGAATACTGCATCAAGTTCTCATGTCCACAGTTCAAGAAGGAGGTTGATAAATTGGAGAGGGTCCAGAGAAGAGCCACAAAAATGGTTAAAAGATTAGAAAACATGCCTTATAATGATAGACCAAAAGAGCTCAATCTTTTTAATTTAGCAAAAGGTTCAGTTGGTTGCAACCCAGAAGTATCTCAAAAGGAAACAAATATTTAATAATGGACTCTTCAGTCTAACAGGGAAAGGTACAACACAATTCAGTGGCTAAAATTTGAAGTTAGACAAATTCAGACTGGAAATAAGGTATAGATGTTTAATGGTAAAAGTAATTAATCATGAGAGCAGTTTAACAAGTGTTGTGCCTGATTATCCATTACTGGCTCCTTTTCAGTCAATAGTCAATATTCTTCTAAAAAAGTGTTCTAGGAATTATTTTGGGGACGTTTTCTGATTTGTGTTATGAATGAAGTCAGACTAGAAAATCATAATGGCCCATTCTGGCCTCAGAACCCATCTATGAATTTCTAGGTTAATTGGTTAATAGTGGAAGAAGAGTTGCAGGCGTTGGTTGCCTGTTTAATGATGGTAAAAATATTTTCTAGAAAAAGGGAACCTTTAAATTAGGTCTGTCAAGTGATTAAAAGATTAATCGCGATTAACAGTAGGGCTGCTGAGGTTCTCTTGGCCCCAGCTGGAGCTCCCACAGGTATGGGACTGCCAGAAGGCCTCTGTGCACCAGCCATGGGCTGCCACAGACCTTTGCCACTGCCATTAAACAACAGGACTAGTAATTGCTTTTCTTCTAGGTCTGTCAGCTAAGAGTTAACATCTGCAACACGTGTTAATTGTCTGCAGGCATTAATGTGTATTAATTAACAGCCCTTCTTTCAATGGATGCATGTACCTAAGTCTAAATAAATATTATGCTAGAACAACTTCACCCACCAATGATGTCTAACTTTAAAATCAAAGCTTAAAATTAATGTTTTTTAACTTAACTTTTAATGTTTATAAGTTACAAAATAATGTATTGTGGTGCAAAATTAATCACGTTGGATACAATGTAGACATACAGCAATACAAGCCTGCTGTCAAATTAAGCCTGCTGTCAAATTAAAACGTTTAAATGGTACTGTAAGTCCAGAAGTTGGTACTACAGTGTCATAGGTTAAAGAGCTTTTATAGTCTGGTGTTTAACTAAACAAGTACTGATGTGTAAGTACCGCTTAGATATTTGTAGCGAGCAAAAAAGCATTAGCATAGCTTTCACGTTTAATGCATTTAAAGTGCATATCCATGCCATTTAATAAATTGATAAATGTGCAATAACATTCATTTCTCTTATAATTGTAAAGGCAATTAGATAGACGTGTGCTTTGTTTAATATACTTTACTAAGTGCTTCTTAAACAATCAATATTTAATATGCAGTAATGTCTTTATTATACCTAAATTAAATCCTCATTTGAAAGTGTTTAAGTGTCAGTAAAACTCTGGCTCAAAATTAATGTTATGTCTTAGGTATAGTAGCTTTTGGGGAAAATCACGGGCGCTCCAAAATGCAACCCCTAAGACAACTGCCAGTCTGCAAAGCTAGGATCATTTGTTCACTGTGCATTGGACGTAGAGAACATTAGTATAGCCTAATCTAAACTGGAAGTGACTTGAAGTTCAAAGGCAGGGGCTTTATTTGGTTTCCACTTAAAGCAGTGGAAAATACTTTGCTTTGAGTGCGACTGAGCACCAAATAATGGGTAGAGACAAATGAATAATTGGTAACATGTAGGCTATGTCTACGCTACAGAGATCTTTTGAAAGAAGCTCTTCCCACAGAACTTATTTTGAAAGAGAGCATCCACGCACAAAAAAGGGGATCAAAAGATCACTTTCAGAAGACAGCGTCCACACAGCCCCTGCTCTTTTGAAAGAATGGGCCAGGGATCAAAAATGAAGACTAGTCTTTTGAAAGAAGGGGCCTGCGGGGCACCTACACAAATTTTCTTTCGAAAAAAGCTTTCAAAAGGGGGCACGCCTCCTGAATGGGAAAGGAAGAGTGATTTTGGAAGGAACGCCACATTCTTTCAGTTTGCTTTCAAAAGAACACTTTTTGTGTGTCCACACTCCACAGGCTCTTTCGAAAGAGCCCCCTTCTTTCAAAAAATCTTTCAAAAGAACTTGTTAGTGTAGATGCAGGCCATAATTTGTTCTTTGAATTCCATTTATTTGTTCCCTCAGGGCCTGACTGAACACCAGTGAAGTCAGTGGGAATCTTTCCATTGGTTTCAGCTGTTTAGAAGCGGGCCCAAATTGTCTGAAGAAATGGTCATTTAAAAAAATTCATAATTTTCTTTACCTAACAACAATTGTGGACTGAGGATCATTCAGTTTGTGGTTATTGCAGATGACTATGCAAACTACAGTTCCCTATGTAATCTATCTGACCATCTAATTTAAGCGACTTGCGCAACTTTTATCTTTCAGCTAAATGGAGGTTGGACAAGGTGGGTCCCAGAAGACCAAAGAAGGACAAGCACAGTACCTGCCTTCCAACAGGGAAACAAACAGAACCTAGAGAAACAGCGCTCTGACAGCCTAGCTTCAATACTTGGAAACACATTGGAACTGATTATGCAGCAACGAGTTTGCAAGAACTCAGCAGATAATAGGTTCATAAGTAACAGCCAATGTGGATTTGTCAAGAACAAATTACGGCAAACCAAATTAGTTTCCATCTTCGATAAAGGTAATGGTCTACTGGATGCAGGGGAACGTTCTAGAGGTGTCATATCTTGATTTTAGTAAAGGTTCTGCTCAGTCCCACATGACAGTTTTGTAAGCCAACCAGGAAAATGTGGTCTGTATGAAATTAGTAAAAGTGGATGCAAAAGAGGTTGAAAGATTTTACTCAAAGAGTAGTTATCCATGATTTGCTGTCACAGGCTGGCATATCTAGCAGAGTCCCACAGGGGTCAGTCCTGGGTTAAGTACTATTCAATATTATCCTTAATGACTTAGAGAGTGGAATGAAGAGTATGCTTATAAAATGTGTGGAGGACTCTGAGCTGAGGAGATATTTTCAGCATTTTCGAGGGTTAGATTAGAATTCAGAATATTTGACAAATTGGAGAATTGGACTGAAACTAATAAGATGAAACAGTAAAGACAAATGCAAAGTATTTCACTTAGGAAGAAAAAATGAAACACAACTACAAATTTGGGAGCGACTGATGAAGTAGTGATATTGCTGAAAAGATCTGGGGTTATATTTGATCACAGATTAAATATCAGTCAACTATGTTAGGTATTTGTGTAAAAGACTATTAATAGGAATGCCATAAGAAAGATACAGGAAGTAATTGTCCTACTTTGCTTGACACTGGTGAGACCTCAGCTGGAATACTCTGCCCACTTCTGGGTCGTGCTTGTTAGGAAAATGGGGGCAAAGTGGAGAGAGCCCAGAGAAGAGGACCAACAATGATTAAACGTTTAGAAAAGCTGACCTGTGAGGAAAGTTTTAAAGAAGGGGAATTTTTAATTTTGACATAGGAAGACTGGGAGCAGGGGAACCAGGTGACAGATCTGAAATATTTTCTGGGTAGTAATAAAGGACAGTGACAGGCCCACTGACAGGGTGAGGGAGGCCAAGGGGAAGATTTGCCCTGGGCCTTGGAGATTCAAAAGTGCCCAGAACACCAGGACATCTTTGAATTGCTGCTGGAGTGCTGCTTGGCATGGCTCTGAGGGCTGGGAGGGGGGTCATGCCAACTCTAGGTAACAGTAAGGGCTGACTGCCCTCAGCCCCACCTCTTCTATCCAAGGCCTTGCCCCTTTCAGGAACACAGAGCTGCCCCTCCCCAACCTTGCCATGGGACACACAATGGCTCTCAGCCCTGTTGGACAGTGATCATAGGTTAAGCAGTAACGAACATAATCTGCATCAAGAGAGGTCAAGGTTAGATATTAGGGCAAACTTTCTAACTACAAAAAAAGTTAAGAACTGCTATAGTCTTCCAAAGGAGTGTATAACCTCTGGAAGTATCTTCAAGCCTTATAGCGCTAAGATTCTACAATTTACCTGGACAATGTGAATTTTATTTGATTGTAACAGCTGCTGTGCTGGTATGTTACATAAGTAATATATTTTTAATTATTTTTATAATTTTAATTCAAAATTAATTTTTCATAAAGATTTGTGTTCAAGTGTTTAAGTGCTCACAGACAGGTATCAAACTCAGTAAAACTGAAATTGGTTGCTGACTGTAAATGAAAATTAATGGAAATTGTTTTTCATCTTGTCACTCATTTCTTGTTGTGGGTCGTGTCAAAGCAGTAACAGCAGTGATAAATACACAGCCCCATCATGATTTTTAGTTAAGCACCAGAAAATAGATGACTCAGCTAGAATCCAGACTCCTCTCACTCCCACCAACCTACTGTCATATGGAACTGAGAAATTTTTCTTCATGTGGGAAATACCAAGCCCAAATGGGAATGAAACTCTAAATGAAGTGTCACTGTATTTAATTATACAAAGTAGCTTAGAGTAATTTAGGCTCTGACCCTGAAAACACTCACACACCTGAGTAGCTCCATTAAATTTCAGAGAACTGCTCATGTGCCTGAAATTAAATGCATGCAAATACGTTCCTAGATTCAGGGCTTTAAAATATTTGGACTATGGCCTCAGTTCAACAAAGAATGTCTGTATTTGCTAAGAAGGATGGACTTAAATAAACATACGCTTACAATCAAACACTTAATACATGTGCTTAAGTCCCAGTGAATAATTTCAACATGTTTTGCTGAATAGGAATAACTTAAAATGTGTGTTTAAATGTTTTGCTAAATTGAGGCCTGTATTTATACATGGTATGTGATCACACAACATAATCATGCAATATGTATTTAAATTCTGGTTAACTAAGTCAGTTACTGTCCTGAGAATAAATGTAGAATGCACAGATAGAAATCTGGGTTACAGTTTCCAGATGACAAGAATCATTGACTTTGATACAAGAATTTAAATTCTTCTAATCCAGATCCATGTATCTGATCTTTTCTACCAATGTGTTTACTAATTATATTGAAAACAATCACCATATTCATGGCTCTGATTTCCTGTTATCATGGTTCTAAGCAGCTACGGTTTTACTTATTAAAATCTGTACCAGATCACTAGGATTAGGTGAATCTCTCTCTTTAATACGATGTTAAATAAAAAGAAAAACTTAAAAATATGCCTATTGAAAAACAGAGACGCTTACAACAGAATGTAGTGGTTTTGCCCCAGGCTTTGGCAACAATTGAAATAAAACTTTTTGAAACAAGACAAATTATCGTTTTGCTGACTTGTAGTGTTCTGTCTTTCCACCTCGTTCAACTACACAAAACTTCTGTTCAGAATTATAGTGTGAACTTTTGTTAAGCAAAAGGTAAATGAAGGCAGGCAATGTGAACTCCTAGAGAGAGAACTTCATATATTTCTTAAGAAGGACTATTAAGAAGAAATTGGTTACTGTTAGGATAACAGGACTATTTTAAAGAGGTGTATTTTGTATTTTTTTTAGTACAGAACTCATAGTTGTATGAAATATACCCATTTTATTTGCCCAAATATGTTGCTGCCCTAATCAAACACCATGGGCGCGTCTACACGAGGAACTAACTTGAAAGTTAGGGGCTGCTTTAAAATAGCCTGCAGAGCATCTATGTATGTTTTCCCTTACTTCGAAGTTAACTTTGAAGTAAGAGAGCACAGCTTTGAAGTCCTTACTCCATTACTCCAGGAATGGAGTAATGCCCTACTTCAAAGTTTAACTTTGACGTAGGGTGTATGTAGATGCTCCACTTCGAAATCTGTTACTTCGAAGTTGAAGTAAGCAACTTTGAAGTTATTTTTGTAGTGTAGACGTGACCCGTGTTTTACATAGAGTGAGTGGGGGCAGGCTTTTTTAAGAGAGAATATCTGACAAATGTCTGTGATGCAGTATTGTTGGTATGTATTTCCTTGAGTTTGAAACTCCCAGAGGGATTTTATAAATTGGATCACATCTTGATGTTTAGTTGTTTTTATTTTGTTTATTTTTAATGTCTGTTTGCTTGGGACATATTTAAAGCCAAAATATTAACATGCTTGAATCTAAAGTTATTTATAACATAAAAAGAAGTATTGTTTTCCACACAATGCACAATTTACTTGTGGAACTTATTACCATGGACTATTATGATGGCCAAAAATATAAATGGGATTAAAAGAAGAAAAAAAGACTGGGAGCCTGGGACTAACCATGCTGAGAATGCCACACTCAAGACAGACTGAAGGAAACAGGGCAAGCAGGCTCCAAAAGCTGGTGGGTTAAGATAAAATTAGATTCCACAAACCTGTAACAAAAGAACTTCCTTCACAGCATGCTGGTTTATAAGAAGCCATACAATCACACTCCAGCCCTTCATTCCCATCCACAGAAGCTGACCTAATGCAAGTACCAGAGGGACAGCCATGTCAGACTGTATCGGCAAAAACAACAAGAAGTCTTGTTGCACCTCATAGACTAACAGAATTTTTGGCGCATAAGCTTTTGTGAGCAAAGACCCGCTTCATCAGATAGATCTATAAGATACCACAGGACTTCTTGTTGTTTAATCTAATACGGTGAGAGGTTCCTGAAAACCCAGTTCAACATAGGTGAAGTTCGACCAATCCCAGAGAATCAGAAACTTACCCACAGTTCAATTGATATTTCTGATCTTGCACTGCTAGACAATCCTTAGTGAACTAAGAATCTATCTCTTCATATAGTCTGTCTGTCTGTCTGTGAGTCTGTTTGTTCAAGAACTCCTCCTAAACTGAAAGAGTCAGGACCACCAAATTTGGAACACATCTTCCTCTTACCTAATTTAAACTAGGGTCAGATGTTTGGTTCTTCCCAAAAAGGGGAAATGCCAGGAATGGGACTGTTTTCTATAACAGTGCCGCAGAAAAAAACCTGGGGAATACAGTGAGTGAAAGGCTGGATATGAATCAACAGTGTGTCCTTGTAGCCAAGAAGGCTAATGGCATATTGGGATGAATTGGGAGGAGCATTTCCAGCAGAAATAGAGAAGTTATTATTCCCCTCTGTTCGGCACTGGTGAGGCCTCACCTGGAGTATTGCGTCCAGTTCTGGGCCCTCCATTATAGTGTAACCCTTCTGTTAATGCCAGATGCCTGCCAGAAGGGCCGGGTTCAACTTTTGTGGGGTTTTCCTATCAAGGATACAACCAACCGGCTCGAGCCCCCACCCAGTGGCCTGGGACAATTTCACCCCCGTGCTGGGTGCCTGTAAGGCGGTTCTCCCCCTCCTCGCAAGCGCAGAGTCTGAGATAGAAATGGCTTGTTTAATGACCGTAACCTACCCCAAGGTTACAGCGACACATGCAGACACATATCTCAGCACAGAAGAGACAAAACCCCTTTTACCCAGATACCATCCCCATATGCAGTGGAACCCAGGCTCTTGCTGGGGCTCTTGGCCCTTTTCCACACACACACAGTTACAGGGTGTACCCTCTGCGGTGCAGTCCCAAACTGAAAGCCCACAGATACATCACCAGGGCAATACTAGCTGTCCACTTGTCTGTAGCCTCCCCTTGCTGTCACCAGCCGTCTGCCAGTCGCCGTCGTCTGCCGCCGCTCCTACCAGCCGCCCACTGGTCACTGTCATCTACTGCCGCCGCCGCTCCTACCGGCCGGTTGCCGTCATCTGCCGCCGCTCCTACCGGCCGCCCGCTGGTCCTGCTGTTGTCCGCCGGGCCTAACCCCACTGCTTGGGACTGCCCTAAGGCAGAACCCAGTGATTTCAGCTCTGTGTGACCTCAGCTGCCACTCTAGCTGCGTCTACACGTGCACGCTACTTCGAAGTAGCGGCACCAACTTCGAAATAGCGCCCGTCGCGTCTACACACGTCGGGCGCTATTTGGAAGTTAACTTCGACGTTAGGCGGCGAGACGTCGAAGTCGCTAACCTCATGAGGAGATAGGAATAGCGCCCTACTTCGACGTTGAACGTCGAAGTAGGGACTGTGTAGACGATCCGCGTCCCGCAACGTCGAAATTGCTGGGTCCTCCATGGCGGCCATCAGCTGGGGGGTTGAGAGATGCTCTCTCTCCAGCCCCTGCGGGGCTCTATGGTCACCGTGGGCAGCAGCCCTTAGCCCAGGGCTTCTGGCTGCTTCTGCGGCAGCTGGGGATCTATGCTGCAGGCACAGGGTCTGCAACCAGTTGTCAGCTCTGTGGATCTTGTGTTGTTTAGTGCAACTGTGTCTGGGAGGGGCCCTTTAAGGGAGCAGCTGGCTGTTCAGTCCGCCCTGTGACCCTGTCTGCAGCTGTGCCTGGCATCCCTATTTCGATGTGTGCTGCTTTGACGTGTAGACGTTCCCTCGCTGCGCCTATTTCGATGTTGGGCTGAGCAACGTCGAAGTTGAACATCGACGTTGCCGGCCCTGGAGGATGTGTAGACGTTATTCATCGAAATAGACTATTTCGATGTTGGCTGCACGTGTAGACATAGCCTCTGTGATTTTAGCGCTTGGTATTTCTAGTGTGGGTTTTCACAAACACCCTAGTAGCCAGCTCTATCTTTCAACAGGTGGGGAGGGTTAGTCAAGCCAGGCTTATAGCTATATGGCCAAAGCACAGGCAGGGCCAAGGCACTCAGCAAGCTGGTTCAACCAGTACCCCTCCCCTTCTCTCTCACAATGCTTTAAACCAGGGAGCCCTGTGGAATCAATGTCTTACACAGCTAAGGCAACTGCCCTGTCCCCCACAACAACCCAGAGCATTGGTGAGATTTCACAACTCCCGCATTAAGTGTCTGCTTAAATTGTGATTTTACAACTACATGTTTACAATAGACCAAATCTCATGGCTTACTTGCTACCCATTAGGCTTTGCCTGAAAAGGTATCACACATGCACACCTTTGCATTCTTATGCAGATGACCTCTGGGAGACTCATTCCTCCCAGCCTTTAGCAGCACTGCATTCCTTCTGCCACATTCCCTACAATAGAAAGGATGTGGTTGCGTTGGAGCGGGTCCATTGGAGGCAACAAAAATTATTAGGGGGCTGGAGTACACGAGAGAGGGACTTGGGCTTATTTAATTGGCGGACAAGAAGAGTGATGGGTGATTTAATAGCAGCCTTCAACATTCTGAAGGGGAGCTCTAAAGAGAAGGGTGGGAAACTGTCCTCAGTAGTGTCAGACAGCAGAACAAGGAGCAATGGTCTGAAGTTGAAAAGGGAGAGATGCAGGTTGGATATTAGGAAACACTACTTCACCAGGAGGGTGGTGAAGCACTGGAGTGAGTTACTGAGAGAAGTGGTGGAATTTCCATCCCTAGAGGTTTTTAAGTCCCGGCTTGGCAAAGTCTTGGCTGGGATTATTTAGTTGGGGTTGATCCTACTTTGGGCAGGGGCTGGACTCGATGACCTCCTGAGGTCCCTTCCAGCCCCAGGCTCCATGATTCTATGATAACAGGGAAAGGGAGGGGCACAGAGAGAACGGGTGCGATACTGGGAGTAGCCACTGGGGACAGCTGCAGCACTAAGAGAGTGGTCAGCAGGGCTGGAACTCCACCATCTTGCCTGCAACCACACCAGATCAGTAGCTTCCCTGCCCCAAATCCAGAGCCTGCCCCCCATGGAGAGACTGCAGGCCATGGGGTAGTGAAGCATTTAAGGGGCAATCACCTCCAGACATTGCTCCTCACAGACAGCCTGCAGGCCATGGGGAGAGGCCAGTGCTGCAGACTGGGAGCACAGCCCTGGCCCCCAGGAGGAGGCGCTGCCAGAGCAGCACCATCCTTGCCACTACAGGTGGCCCCAGTAAGCCCCCATTCCAGCCTCCTATCCTGAGCTCCGAGTCCTGCACCACCTTGACTTCTGCATCTGCATCCCCCTACCCTGAGACCCCACCCACTGCCTTCAGCACCCCCACACCTCCCAACTCTCTGCCCTAAGCCACTCACTCACTTCCCTTCCTCACTCCCAACCCCTCACTCCAGCCTTCATTACCCTTCCTTTTCAAAAATCACAGTCATTGAAATAAAGCATGAAAGAATGCACAGTTTCATTTATTTTCCAGAAAAAAATGAATCCTTCTGTTAAAGTCCCCAGCAATGCTTAGTACATCTGTTAGTTTATAAATAAAATAAAAGATGAAAATTACAAATGGTTGACAGCCCAAATACATACAAACGATAGTGAAGACCTTAGATGAGGTCGATAGAAGATAAATTAGACTGATGGCATTCAAAAGTCTCTCTTATAACTTTCAGAATATTGGAAGGTCCTCAGTCTGTTGTTTCAAAATAACTAGCCTTGTGTCTACATGACACAACTGCAGTTTCAAAATAAATTTGAAATTGCAGCTGAGTTAATTTGAAATTGGTAAACCTCATTCTACAAGGAATAGCACCTATTTCAAAATAGCTGTTTCAATATAGGTGTTGTTTAGACAGGGAACAGTGCTGTAGTGAGCCGGTATGGCCTCCTGCTGACTTGGAGGCAGAGGAGGCTGCGCAGAGGCCCTGGTGGGTGGGCCCGGAGCCAGAACACCAGTGGCCTGCCCCTCAGAGGGCGGGGCCTAGAGCCAGAAAGGCCAAGGGCGGGGCTCGGGACCCATTAAAGCCTGGGCCTCCGGGCAGGAGGGAACGCCTCCACAAGCTCCCCGGTGACAGGGGCAGAGGGCCTGCCGCCACCCAGCCGGGTAGGAGGAGCAAGTTCCCAGCAGCCCAGAGCAGCCACAGATCCAGATGCCCCAGGGGGACTACCCAGACTTCCCAGACCTGCCAGGACCCTCATGCCAGTGGAGACCCCCCGCCTTGGAGGAAACTCCAGACCCTGCCAGACCAGCAAGGGTGAGTGACCACGAGGCCCCAGGAGCAGCCTGCCTCAGAGCTCCGGTGGACCCCTGCAGCCCCCAGGCCCAGGATCGCCTCGGGCCCACCGTGCTACCACCGCCAGACTACCCCAATGACGTGGACATGAGCGACTGGCTGGAGCTCCCAAAGGTGGACGATCTGGAGGGAGCTGACCCCGTTGGACCCCCTGACCAGATGGACTGGGACTTTTCCCCTGTGGAAGTAGAGGTAGGAAGTGGCCCGGGGAACGACGCTCCCAAACCCACGGCAGTGTGTTGCGGCCTGGATCCCCACTGCCGTGGTCGTGTGTGAGCGACCCCCAGGGCCCCGGGCCGGGTCGCAGTGGAGTGGGAGGGCCTGTGACCCCCTACCCCCTCCTTGACAGGGCCAGCCCACGCTGGGCCTGTGCTCAAACCCTTGTGCTGCTGCCCCACTCCAAACTGAGGGCTGGGCCTGTGTTGCAAACGCTTGTGAACTGCTGCCCCGCCCTGAACCAAGGGCTGGGCCTGTGCTGTAAACTGTGAATTGCTGCCCCACCCTGAACGGAGGGCTGGGCTTGTACTATAAATTGTGAACTGTCGCCCCGCCCTGAACGGAGGGCTGGGCTGGTGTTACAACCCTTTTTGGTTGCTGCCCCGCCCTGGGCCAAGGGCTAGGCGTCCCAGGACTCCTACAAGCGCCAATTTTGAAATTAGCCATAATGTGTCTAATGGCTCTGTTTCAAAACAGCTCTATGTGCGTAGATGCTGTCTTTTGACATATCTAAGTGTTATTTTGAACTACATTTTTGTGTGTAGCAGCATTATTTCTAAACAGCTGTCTCAAAATGGCCGTGTGTAAATTAGCCACCTCCTTTCAGAGGGGGCATGGTACTGAGGGATTTTGGCAGGTGCTAATGAGGCGCTCCATGACTATGCAGTGCCTTATTAGCATAATGGCAGCCACATGCGATTCGAAAGTGCCACTTTCGGAATACATGACACCCATGTAGCTGGGGGGTCCTTTTGAAAGGCCCCCGGCTACCTGGACTGCGTGCCTTCCAAAAGCAGCATTTTCTAATCATGTGCGGCTGACATCATGCTAATAAGGCACTGCATATTCATGGCAGCATCTCATGAGCATCTGCCAAAATCCCTCATTACCATTCCCCTTCCAAAAGGAGGGGCTAGTGTAGACACAGCCGATAGCTAGTCTGGAATAGTTTATTTTGAAATAAGGCTGCTCTGCAGACACACCCTGAGGCATCCCAAGGGAGAATAATCTGGAGACATGATTCTTCTCAATGTCCCATTAATCTTACGTAGTCCATTCGCAATAGGCAGATGAGGCTGGAAGTAAACTAATTTGTGGATAGTAAGAGAGAGGTAGCTGTGTTAGGCTGTGCTCCAACAAAACAAAGCAGCAGAAATGTAGCACTTTAAAGACTAACAAAATGATTTATTCGGTGATGAGCTTTTGTGGGACAGACCCACTTCTTCAGATCGATCTGAAGAAGTGGGTCTGTCCCTCGAAAGCTCATAACCGAATAAATCATTTTGTTAGTCTTTAAAGTGCTTTATTTCTGCTGCTTTGTTTAATTTGTTGATGTCACCCCAGGAACAAATGTATTTAAGACAAAAATACATCATCAATATTCATAATTTCAGATACAGTGATGATACATGGATTTCACCAGGTTAATCGTACTTTACCAATTTTAACTATTTCCCATGATGCCTTACAAGACACCAGAAAGCCTGTGATAAGTTGCCTCACCAAAGGCTCTTAAGTGAAATAAGTTGTCATGGGATAAGAGGGAAGGTCCTCTCATGGACTGAAAACTGGTTAAAAGACAGGAAACAAAGGGTAGGAATAAATGGTAAGTTTTCAGAATGGAAAGAGGTAACTAGTGGTGTCCCGCCAGGATATGTACTGGGAACAATCCTATTCAACCTATTTATAAATGATCTGGAAAAAGAGGTAAACAGTGAGGTGGCAAAATTTGCTGATGATACTAAACTGTTCAAAACAAAGTAAGAACAAAGTACACTGTGAAGACCTTCCAAAAGATCTCACAAAACTAAATGATTAGGCAACAAAATGGCAAATTAATTTTAATGTTGATAAATGTAAAGTAATTCACATTGGAAAAAATAATCCCAACTATACTTACAAAAAGAGAGGGGACTAATTTAGCTATAACCACTCAAGAGAGAGATCTTGGAGTCATTGTGAATAGTTCTCTGAAACCATCAATTCAATGTGCCACAGAAGTCAAAAATGCAAACCGAATGCCAGGAATCATTTAAAATGGGATAGAGAATAAGACAGAGAATATCTTATTGCCTCTATATAAATTCATGATACGCCCACACCTTGAATACTGCATACAGATGTGGTGTCCTCAACTAAAAAAAAATATGTTGGCATTGAAAAAAGTTCAGAAAAGGGCAACAAAAATTATTAGGGGTATGGAATGGGTGCCATCTGAAGAAAGATTAAAAAGACTGGGACTTTGCAGCTTAGAAGAAAGGAGACTAAGTGGGGGATGTGATAGAAGTACATAAAATCATGACTGGTGTGGAAAAAATGAATAAGGAAAAGTTATTTACTTGTCCCCATAACAAAAGAACTAGGGGGTCACCACATGAAATTAATGGGTAGCAGGTTTAAAACTAACAAAAGGAAATTTTTCTTCATGTAGAACATGGGAGTACTGTGGAACTCCTTGCCAGAGGATGTTGTGAAGACCAAAACTTTGAGAAGGTTCAAAAAAGAACTAGGTAACTTCATGGAGGTTGGCATCTGTCGATACGAGCCAGGACTGGTAGAAATGGTGTCCCAAGCCTCTGTTGGTCAGAGGTTGAAAATGGATGTCAGGAGAGGGATTGCTTTTGTGATTGATTACTTGTTCTGTTCACTCTCTCTGGGGGACATCATTGCATTGGCTTCTGCTGGAAGACAGGCTACTGGGCTAGATGAACCTTTGGTCAGACCCAGAATGGCTGTTCTTATGTTCTTATACACTTTTTGCAGGTTTTGTTGCAGTTGTATAATAGTAGTAACATCATGTATATAAATGGTCACCTTCAAATATAGGAACAACAAGAAGACCTGTGGCACCTTATAGACTAACAGATTTTTGGATCATAAGCTTTTATGGGCAAGACCCACTCCATCAGATGCATGTTGGTCTTCGCCCACAAAAGCTTATGCTCCAATATATATGTTAATCTGTAAAGTGCCACGGGACTTCTCATTGTTTTTGCAGCTACAGACTAACACAGCTATCCTTATGATACATTTCAATCATAGCTAAGTTCATGAAGGCTCAGTTCATCAATGGTTATTGGCCAAAATGGGCAGAGATGCAACCCTGTGCTTGCGGCAACCATAGACATCTGACTTCCAGAAACTGGGAGTGAAAGGTAGGAGTGGATCAGATAACTTCAAAGTTGTTTCGTTCTGTGCACTTCCCTGAAGCTTAGGTTCAGGCCGCTGTCAGAGACAGGATACTGGACAGAAGGGTTTGACCCAATAAGAAAGGATCCTTTTATTTCCTGAGGTATGGCAATTTTCAAGTCACTTACTGGTTTTGTAGAAAATTGAGATTGGGGGTAGGGGGAGGAATTAGTCATCTGAAATGGAACCAATGGATACATACCTTGCTAACCAGTTAAAACTGCATCAATCATCCAGGTCCCAAAAGTGGCTTACTTCCCAGAAGCTGGGTAAATTGTCCCCCTGAAAAACTGTTAGGCTGTGTCTACATGAGCCCCTTCCTCTCGGCAGGGGCATGTTAATGAGCAGGTTCGAAAGATGTTAATGAGGCGCTGCCATGAATATGCAGTGCCTTATTAGCATAATGGTGGCTGCAGCGACTCGAAAGTGTCACTTTCGAATCACGCGCTGCCCATGGAGACAGAGACCTTCCAAAAGGACCCGCTAGTTTTTGAAAACCCCTTCTTCCTAACACCAGATAGGAAGAAGGGGCTTTTGAAAACTGGGGGATCCTTTTGGAAGGTCCCCATCTCCACGGGCGGCATACGGTTTGAAAAGCCGCACTTTCGAATTGCTGTGGCCGCCATTATGCTAATGAGGTGCTGCATATTCATGGAAGTGCTTCATTGGCATCTTTTGAACCCGCTCATTAACATGCCCCTTCCAAAAGGAAGGGGCTTGTGTAGACACAGGGTTACAGTCAGAGTCCAGCAAATTTCAGCTGTGAAATAAAGATAATTTCTAATCTTCCGGTCCCTCATTTTTGCACAAAGGATAAAACTAAGACTAAATAAAGAATTTGAAACTTAAGTTCTGCACAAAATATACCAAGCTGCCCAAAACTAAAGCTCATCAGTGCCTCAACACTGAGATGTACAAATATTTAAAACATAAAGCACTTCGAAAAAAAAAAAGCAAATCAAACCATCATGACCAATAAATGACCGCTGTGGTTAAACATTTGCTCTTAAACAAATGTTGATGTGCTTATGCACTCGAATCCTCTGCCTTCTTATTTAAGGTGAGATTTTTTAAGGTGCTCTGTTTGCCTAACTTTGCTCCCATTGAATTTCACTGTAAAACCCTCATTAGCTTTTGAGACCTGCCATTGACTTCAAAAAGAGGAGAGTTAGGCTGACATGCAATACTATTGAAAATCCTCATCCTTTTGTTTGTGATGGAGACCAAATAAATATCTGAACATCTCACATTACGCTACACGGCTGCACATACTGGGTATAGGTAATACAGTCCTGACTCGTATATACTGTAAATTTTCCTGAGGAAAAATATATACTGCTGGCTTTCTTTATTCTTTCAACAAGTCTCTGCTTAGAAAAACATTTCGATTTTTAAGATGACTGTGGGATTACATGACAGAATCTGTTTTCCTGGAGGAGTGCCACTAATGAGCAATAGGTGAGAAAAGGTATATAGGAAGACTTGGTTTGATGGTAACATCTCCTGTGAGACTTATATGACATGAAACAAGTCACACTACTGTGGCCCTTTATTACTAATTTGGCTCCTGAAGGTATGAGTATCATAACATTCCATAACGTAGTCACAACACTTACTTAAAAATCATCCCATTGCATTTGCTTCCTGCTCCACTTTGCAATGTGGTGTGACTCAAGTCAGATAAGCCAATGTACAACGCTTGCATGCTATAGAGTTGTTTTCTTTTTACAGCTACAGCATTTGAAAAGAAAGGAAAATGTTCAGGAAATATGACAGCATTGTGACAAGAAGTAGTAGAATCTAGGGGAGAGGGAAAGTTTGTGAAGTATCTGCCCTATGCAGATAACAATGAACAGTGCAAACTATTAGCAAAATATTACCAAACCTAGCACCCAGAGCTACCCAAAGAGTTTCTAACTTATGTCCCTCAATAAGACATATTAAGCCTGATTCTGCCACTCTTACACTAAGTAGCACTTGGCCTCAAAAGGCCAGTTGTGTGCATGAGGGGTTCAACATGCCATGATCGATTTTCTGGGAATAAATTTTGCTGTATCGGTGAAGATTTCTCTGGGCGCAGCCGTTGAGTACTCCATGCTGCCACGTGGAGTGAGGAACATCGGCATGAGCCCAAACAGCCCTGATCTACATGGGGGAACGAAGTTGACCCTGATACGTTGATTCTAGCTACCCTAATGGTATTATGGCTAGAATTGCCTCTCTGGGATCATCTTTAATCCCTAGTGCAGACCAGGCCTAAGCCAACATGCATTAGAGTTGCGTGGTGAATTCCTGCCTCAGGAAAAAAGGGTAGATGATTATCAGCTGTTGGCCACTTGTGCAACCTTTATACATAAATGTGAGCAGTAATTGTGCAAGAGGGCCTGTTGACAAGTAACTTCTCACAAACTTGAGGGAGTGGTCTACAGCTGATCTCTTTTGCTATGGCTGTTATTTTGCCTGGCCTCTTTTCAGTACTGTCTGCTCAACACATGAAATGCTTTTGGCATTTTCTTGCTAAATGTAGACTGAAACTTTACCACAAGCTTTGACTGCAGACTACTGTCTATCTGTGTCACTCAAGGAGCAACATAAAGGAGGTCCTGAACTACAGCTTTCCCTTTGAAAATTTTTTGCCATAGCTTAAGTCTTCATAAAACCAGGCCACTGATGATCCTATTTTATTCCTAATTGGCCAGGACCATATTTAAACTTATAGCAATGTAGCAGATTCTATCATGACGCAGCTAGCGTACAAGTCAAACCAGGTCTGTGTACCTGTTAGCAGGAACCAAAAAAGTCTTGTTCTGAAAGTAACATCTGAAATTTACTGGAATTTGTTGGAGTTCATGGCAGTGAAATTTTAGTGAACAATTTAATTTCAGTTTCCCAGAAAACAGTAGCTCAGTAGCATTGTATTCATACTGTCTAGTGACCTTTTGAAAGTCTTGGTCTAATATTCTGCAAGTAAAATGTGCATACGATTCTGCCATAGTACTGTATGCTAGGAGTTCTTTCTTATTGCTTGTCAGTTTTTAACATTGCTGACTGAAAAGAGTCCCTCCTGGCTCTCCCCTCTACTCCCACCCGATTAAATTCTAGCTTTCAGACTGTGCAATTTTACTTCAAGCCAAGTCAGGGTAGAAACTGTTTACTTTTATTTAGTTTTTTAAAAACCCTTATACTTCAGCAATGATTATTTAAAAATATAATGCCATCTGCCTTATAAAGTGCTTTATTGGACTGCCAGGTTACCGCTCCTTCTCCCTTAAGATTCTTTACTAAAACTCATTTGCTTTCCCAAAGTTTTCCAGTACTGAACTCCTCACTGACCATGCCATCACCTCTTCCTAGCCAAACACCTGGAATCTTAATGCCAGTTCTAAAGACAGTGGCCATTGCAGACCATCTATGCCTGAGTTAGATTCCAAAGTACAGTTCCTCAGACAGTGTAACTCGGAGTAATTCAACTGAAGAACTTTCTTGTCTTGCGTTCTTGACTCTTTAGAGCCACGTCGACACGTGCACGCTACTTCGAAGTAGCGGCACCAACTTCGAAATAGCACCCGTCACGGCTACACGTGTTGGGCGCTATTTCGAAGTTAACATCGACGTTTGGCAGCGAGACGTCGAAGCCGCTAACCCCATGAGGGGATGGGAATAGCGCCCTACTTCAATGTTCAACGTCGAAGTAGGGAACGTGTAGTCGTTGCGCGTCCCGCAACATCGAAATTGCGGGGTCCTCCATGGCGGCCATCAGCTGAGGGGTTGAGAGATGCTCTCTCCAGCCCCTGAGCTCAATGGTGGCCGCGTGGAGCGGCCCCTTGAAGCTCCCCGCCCCCTCCCTTCCTGTGCAGGAAGCTGAGAGAACATGCAGGCGGCAGCCCAGACACGTGGCCAGCCTGCATGTCCCTCAGCCAGCTAGAGACACCCACCCAGCTGCGATGGCCGCCCGGCAGCCCCCCCAGCGCCCCCAGGGGACCACCCCAAGGGAAGCCAGGGCTCGCAGCCCAGGAGCCAGGCAGTGAAGAGGCAGCGGGGCCCCTCCTGGACAGAGGCCGAGCTTTGGGACCTGCTGGGGCTCTGGAGCGAGGAGGAGGTGCTCCAGGTAATGGGGAGCAAGAGGAGGAATGCAGATGCGTTCGCTCGGCTGGCCGAGGGCCTGGCCGCCCGGGGTCACCCTGCCCGCACTCCTGATCATGTCCAGAGTAAAGTAAAGGAGCTGCGGCAGGGTTACGTCCGGGCCCCGGATGCGGCCGGCCAATCTGGAGCCGCCCCCGTCACTTACCCCTTTTACAGGGAGCTCAGGGCCATCCTGGGCCCCCGGCACACCTCCTCCCCTCTGGCCACTCTTGACACCTTGGCTGAGGAGCACCCGCAGGCCCCGGAGGTGGAGTCCGCCCCGGAGCCAAGCCCCGCACCCCGGGGGCCCCCCCAGGAGCCCACCCCCAGGACACCGGAGCAGGAGGAGGAGGAGGAGGGGGACTTCTCCTCCAGCGACATCGGGCTCCAAATAATGATGCTGTCCCGGAGCTCCAGCCAGGCATCTGCCCCCCGGGTGTCCCCCGAGCGTGGGAGTGGACCGTCAGGTATGTATCCCCCGGTGCACACCCCTGGGGTTCAGGGGCGGGGGTAATAGATATGACCAGGGCCCTCCACATGCCCAGATGACCATGGCCCCAAGGACAGCAGAGGCATGTCCCTCAGAAGAGTCCATCAACCCCTGCCCCCCCCAGCACGACAGTGCCATGCCCCATCCCCGGGGCTGGGGGCAGCGGAACCTCTAAGGTCCACCTGGGGGAGGGGGTTGGACACCCAGCAGCAGCAGCAGCAGCAGCATGTGATGGAGTGGGGGGAGTGCAAATGCGAGACTCAGGCTAGATATGAGAAACAAGCTGAATAGCTCCCAGTGGCTAAGGATGATCCTGGGGCTACAACTGGCAGGTTACACCTCTGCCCTGAGCAAAGAGGAGGGAGGAGCCGAGCTGGCTTTGAATCGGGGGCGGCAGTTAGAGGCTAGGGGAAGGGAGAGCTGGAAGGCAGCCAGCCTGAGGAGGGGGAAAGCTACACCCCAGAGGGGCACCCCTCGGGGTCTTCTCCCCAGGACGGGTTGGAAGGACCGTCTCTGACTGCTGTACTGTCGCTTCTGGGAGAAACTGGGCATCTGTTGCCTAATAAACCTCTCCTGTCAGACCTGCTGTGTGAGAGTCACTCCTGCCAGCGGACGGGGTGCAGTGCAGGGGGACCCCTGAACCCCATCACAGCAGCATCTCCCAGGGATGGGGATGGGGAACCTGCAGCAGAGGGGTGGGGGGACAAGGGCCAAGGCTCGGGGCCCACACTAACGGCTGTCTCCACTCTTCTTCCCCCACTCCTGTGTTCCGCAGCTGCACCATCGGAAGGACCGGAGAGCGCCGGCGAGGCGTCAGTGGTCCTGGAAAGCCCTCCGGGGCCATCACTTCAGGCCAGCCCCTCGGCGGAGGACCGACCGGCCCCATGGCGGGCAAGACAGCGGACCCAGCACCAGCAACCGCCGGCGACGGACCCCCAGCTGCTGGCCCTCCACCGCCGGCAGATGGAGGTCGCTGAGCAGCGGCTGCGGGTGGAGCAACGCCACCTCCACCTGCAGGAGCGGGCGCTGGCCTGGCGCCAGGAGGCATGGGGGGCCTACATGCAGACTTTCAACTGCATTGCGGACTACCTGGCCCCCCATGCCGCGCCGGCCGCCGCTGTGCCCGCCCTGCCTGCTCCACCCGCTGCTCCACCCACTGCGCCACCTGCTGCTCCAGCCGCCACGCCAGCCGCCGTTCCACCGCCACCCACCACCGAGGGCCATTCCGCCGAGGGGGACCTGGGGCCAGCTGACACTCGCCAGCTGTATCTCCCGGTCCGCCTGGCCCCCAGCCAGCCCTGGCCAGGGCTGCGGCCGAGGCGGGGATCCCAGCCGCCCACCCCCAGCGCTGGACTGTAGGGGCGTGGGGCCCAGGACATGGGCCCCCCTTGTATATATTCACCCCACTTTTAAGTTATTTTTTTGCTGTAAATAGTTTGTATTTGTGACCCCCGTTTTCCAATGCTGATCCTTACCCCCCATGCAAATAGTTCTCCCCTTCCATGTTATCCCTGTTTTTATAATATATACATATATAAGTTAGAATTTCCGTTATAATAAGAGTTCAAAATATGTTTGATTTGACAAACAACTGTCTGATTTTATTTTTACAAGAAAAGTCGGGGGGGGTGCTCTTGGGTGCTCTGTGGTGTGGGCATAGGGGCAGGGAGTGTTGTGGAGGATGGGGGGGGGCAGTGGGGGGCCTGCCAGTGTTCACCCCGCAGCCTCGTCAAACTGGGCCCGCAGGGCCTCCCAGACCCGGGTCCCTTCGGGGTCCACCTGGCGACTGGGGGCAGCGGGTGGCTGCACATCGGCCCTGCCGGCCTCCACAGCCCAGCCCTGAAAGAAGGCCTCCCCCTTGCTCTCCACGAGGTTGTGGAGGGTGCTGCATGCGCCCACAATCTGGGGGATGTTGGTGGGGCCCGCATCCAGGCGGGTGAGGAGACACCTCCAGCGCCCTTTGAGGCGGCCAAATGAGCGCTCCACCACCTGGCACGCGTGGTTTAGGTGCTGGTAGAAGCGCTCCTGGCTGGCAGACAGATGGCCCATGTACGGGTGCATGAGCCAGGGCCAGAGGGGGTATGCCACATCTGCAATGACGCAGAGGGGCATGGTGGTGTCCCCCAGAGGGATCTCCCGCTGGGGGATGTAGGTCCCCGCCTCCAGCCGGCGGCACAGGCCCGAGTTCCGGAATACCCAGGTGTCGTGGGTGCTGCCAGGCCAGCCCACATAAATGTCCAGGAAATGGCCCCGGCTGTCCACCAAGGCCTGGAGGACCACAGAATGGTAGCCCTTGTGATTGAGGCAGCGTCCTCCACTGTGATGCGGGGCGCGGATGGGCATGTGAGTCCCATCCAGAGCCCCGAAGCAACTGGGGAAGCCCAGGGTGGCAAAGCCCACGATGGTGGCATCTGGGTCCCCAAGCCTCACGAGCCTGTGGAGGGGCAGGGCGTTGATGGCGCGGACGACCTCCAGGGGAAGCACATGGGAGAGCACCAAGGAGGCGTGAGCAGGGTGTGTGTGGCCCTCTCCTGCCAGGGCCCCCCTCCACTCCCCTACCCTCCCCTCCCCTGCCAGGGCCCCCCTCCCCTCCTGTGCCCTCCCAGAGCTGCCTCCCCCTCCCCCCATGGGTCCTCTTACCTCCATGAGGACAGCCCTGACGATGGCCTTGCCGACGCCAAACTGCTGGGCCACAGATCGGTAGCTGTCTGGAGTGGCCAGCTTCCACACAGCGATGCCGACCCGTTTCTCCACACTGAGGGCATGCAGCATGGTGGTGTCCTGGTGCCTGAGTGTGGGGGTGAGCCACTGGCATAGCTCCAGAAACGTCTGCCAGCTCATCTGAAAGTTCCTGAGCCAGCGGTCGTCATCCCACTCTCCGAGCACCAGCCGCTCCCACCAGTCGGTGCTCGTGGGGTAGCTCCACAGCCGGTGGCGTATGAGGTGGCGGGGGGCGGGGTGCTGCCGGGTTGGGGGTTGCATCCTCCTCCCCTGCAGGGAGCTCCTCCTCTGTGGCAAGGAGGTGCTCAGCTGCCTCCTGCATGGCATGGAGCAGGGCGAGCACTGCTCCTGCAGGGGTGGCTGGGTGGACCTCTGGCTGCTGCTGCTGCTGCTGCTGCTGGGGGTCCATCATGACTACGTCGCTCGAGGTGTGCGTGCCTATGGCTCTGCAGACCGCATGCTGTGCAGGCTGCGTGTGTCTGGGAGGGGCCCTTTAAGGGAGCGGCTCGCTGTTGCCCCAGAAGCGCTAGTCCACCCTGTGACCCTGTCTGCAGCTGTGCCTGGCACCCTTATTTCGATGTGTGCTACTTTGGCGTGTAGACGTTCCCTCGCAGAGCCTATTTCGATGTGGTGCTGCGCAACATCGACGTTGAATGTCGACGTTGCCAGCCCTGGAGGACATGTAGACTTTACTCATCGAAATAGCCTATTTTGATGTCGCTACATCGAAATAAGCTATTTCGATGTAGCGTGCACGTGTAGACATAGCTTAGAACTGCAGTTTCTGGGCTGCTGACTCAGCACTCCTTTGTTGTTGCCTACATCCCAAGATAGGAGGAGGTTCACTCATCAGCCAGTGAAGGAAGTAACCATTTCATCGTTTGAAAATATTAGCTATTTTCAAGCCATGTGGCTGTGCTAACATAGCCGTTCCCTGGATCAAACCCTTGGTCCTTCTAATTCCATATCCTGTCTCTGACACTAGATAGTTCAGAAGAACGTGCAAAAACAATAAATACACGATAATCTGCTTCCCAGAAAAGTTTCATCCTTGATCTAGTAATTAGAGACTAGTTTCAGCCCTTTGAGCATCATTTGGACTGATTATTCAAATATGAAGAGAAGCTACAAAACTTTCATGACAGAGCCCAAGACCATGTGACGCTTGCCTGAGATCATCTCTCACTACAAACTGGATACTCAGACTGGGTCCATCCAAACCTTCATGAAGATTTTCAAACTCTTCTAGCAAAGCTGGCACCTGCTTCAACTTTATGTGATGTGATTGGTAGTCAGATCCATCAGAACATGAAGACACACCACCAACTGAATTTCACTTTGAATTTATGTCAGCCTAAGGCTACGTCTACACGTGAAGCCTACATCGAAATAGCTTATTTCGATGTAGAAACAATGTCTACACGTCCTCCAGGGCTGGCAACGTCGATGTTCAACTTCGACGTTGCGCAGCACAACATCGAAATAGGCGCTGCGAGGGAACGTCTATACGCCAAAGTAGCACACATCGAAATAGGGATGTCAGGCACAGCTGCAGACAGGGTCACAGGGCGGACTAGCGCTTCCGGGGCAACAGCTAGCTGCTCCCTTAAAGGGCCCCTCCCAGACACACTCAGCCTGCACAGCACGTGGTCTGAGGAGCCATAGGCACACAGACCCTGGGCGATGCAGGCATGGACCCCCATCAGCAGCAGCAGCAGCAGCAGCAGCAGAAGCAGCAGCAGCCAGAGGTCCACGCAGCCCTCCCGGCAGGAGCGGGGCTTGCCCTGCTCCATGCCATGCGGGAGGCAGCTGAGCACCTCCTTGCTACACTGGAGGAGGAGCTCCCCCAGGGCAGCAGGGCTCAACCCCCAACCCTGCAGCACCCCGCCCCCACCCCCGCCTCACACGCCAGCGGCTGTGGAGCTACCCCACCAGCACCGACTGGTGGGAGCGGCTGGTGCTTGAGGAGTGGGACGACGACTGCTGGCTCAGGAACTTCAGGATGAGCCGGCAGACATTTATGGAGCTGTGCCAGTGGCTCACCCCCGCACTCAGGCACCAGCACACTGCCATGCGGCGTGCCCTCCCTGTGGACAAACGGGTCGGCATCGCTGTCTGGAAGCTGGCCACTCCAGACAGCTACCGATCCATGGGACAGCAGTTTGGTGTCGGCAAGGCCACCGTCGGGGCTGTCCTCATGGAGGTAAGAGAACCCACGGGGGGAGGGCAGGGCAGGGAAGGGGAGGGGAGGGCAGGGCAGGGGAGGAGAGGGCAGGGCAGGGCAGGGCAGAGGAGGGTAGGGCAGGGGAGGGGAGGGGAGGGCAGGGCAGGGCCACGCACACCCTGCTCACCCCTCTTTGGTGCTGTCCCATGTGCTTTCCCTGCAGGTTGTGCGTGCCATCAATGCCATGCTGCTGCACAGGCTCGTGAGGCTGGGGGACCAAGATGCCACCATCGCGGCCTTTGCCACCCTGGGCTTCCCCAATTGCTTCGGGGCTCTGGATGGGACTCACATTCCCATCCGCGCCCCGCATCACAGTGGAGGACGCTGCCTCAATCACAAGGGCTACCATTCTGTGGTCCTCCAGGCCTTGGTGGACAGCCGGGGCCGTTTCCAGGACATTTATGTGGGCTGGCCTGGCAGCACCCACGACGCCCGGGTTTTCCGGAACTCGGGCCTGTGCCGCCGGCTGGAGGTGGGGACCTACATCCCCCAGTGGGAGATCCCTCTGGGGGACACCACCATGCCCCTCTGCGTCATTGCAGATGTGGCATACCCCCTCTGGCCCTGGCTCATGCACCCGTACACGGGCCATCTCTCCGCTAGCCAGGAGCGCTTCAACCAGCGCCTGAACCATGCGCGCCAGGTGGTGGAGCGCTCATTTGGCCGCCTGAAAGGACGCTGGAGATGTCTCCTGACCCGCCTGGATGCGGGCCCCAACAACATCCCCCTGATTGTGGGTGCCTGCTGCGCCCTGCACAATTTGGTGGAGAGCAAGGGGGCGGCCTTTTTCCAGGGCTGGGCTGTGCAGGCCGGCAGGGCTGACGTGCAGCCATCCACTGCCCCTAGTCGGCAGGTGGACCCCGAAGGGACCCGGGTCCGGGAGGCCCTGCGGGCCCACTTCGATGATGAGGCCGCGGGGTGAACTCTGCCAGGCCCCCCACTGCCCCCCCCTTCCTCCACCACACTCCCTGCCCCAACGCCCACACCATGGAGCACCCAACTGCACCCCCCCACATTTTTCCTGGACAAATAACAGCACGCACTTGTGGCTGAACTTAAACTGCTTTTTCTTTTAGAACTTTTTTTTAACTATAAATTAAACAAGAACAAACTATATACAACGTGTAGAACCAAAGTAATATGTACAAATAAAACAATAGTAATAAAAAAGTTTGTTCACTAATAAAAAGAAAACCAGGGATGATAAAGGGGAGAACTATTTACATGGGGGGGACGGGGCAAACGGGGGGCACAAATTAATAAGTCCCAACTATATACAAGGGGGGGGGCCACGTCCCGGGCCCCTCACCCCTAAAGTCCAGCACTGGGCGTGGGCGGCTGGGAGCCCCGCCGCGGCCGCAGCCCTGTCCGGGGCTGCCAGGGGGCGGGGCGGACCGGAAGATATGCCCGGCGAGTCTCAGCTGGCTCCAGGGGTCCCTTGGCGCTCCGGCCCTCAGCGGTGGGTGGTGGGGCGACGGCAGACGGGATGGCGACGTGCGGAGCAGCTGGTGGTGCGGTGGGTGGAGAAGGCAGGGCGGGCGCTGCGGCGGCCGGCGCGGCATGGGGGGCCAGGTAGTCCACCAGTCAGTTGAAAGTCTCCATGTAGGCCCCCCATGCTTCTTGGCGCCAGGCCAGCGCCCGCTCCTGCAGGTGCAGGTGGTGTTGCTCCACCTTCAGGTGCTGCTCCACGACCTCCAGCTGCCGACGGTGGATGGCCAGCAGCTGGGGGTCCATCGCCGTCGGCGGTTGGTGGCGCGGGGTCCGCCGTCTAGCCCGCCGTGGGGCCGGTCGGTCCTCAGCCGAGGGGCTGGCCTGGAGTGAGGGTCCCGGAGGGCTCTCCGGGACGACTGAGGCCTCGCCAGCGCTCTCTTCCGGTCCTTCCGATGGTGCAGGTGCGGGACACAGGAGAGGAGGGGGGGAAGAAGAATGGAGACAGGCGTTAGTGTGGGCCCCGAGCCATGGCCTTTGTCCCCCCAGCCCTGTGCTGCAGGTTCCCCATCCCCGTCCCCGGGAGATGCTGCTGTGATGGATGGGGTTCAGGGGTCCCCCTGCACTGCACCCCGTCCCCTGGTGGGAGCGACTCTCACTTCACTCCGCAGGGTCTGACAGGAGAGGTTTCTTAGGCCACAGATGCCCAGTTTCTCCCAGGAGTGACAGCACCAGCTGTCAGAAGAGACAGTCCTTCCAACCCGTCCTGGGGAGAAGACCCCAAGGGGTGCCCCTCTGGGGTGTAGCTTTCCCCCTCCTCAGGCTGGCTGCCTTCCAGCTCTCCCTTTCCCTAGCCTCTACCTGTGGCCCCCACCCTCCCTCCCCCTATTCAAAGCCAGCTCGGCTCCTCCCTCCTCTTTGTTCAGGGCAGAGGTGTCACTTGCCAGCTGTAGCCCCACGATCATCCTTTGCCCCTGGGAGCTATTCGGCTCTTGTTGCTCATATCTAGCCTGAGTCTCCCGTTTGCACTCCCCCCACTCCATCACATGCTGCTGCTGCTGCTGTTGCTGCTGCTGCTGCTGCGGGGTGTCCCACCCCCTCCTCCCGGGGGCCCCTCGAGGTTCCGCTCCCCCCTGCCCTGGGGATGGGGCATGGCACTGTCGTGCAAGGTGGGGGGGGCAGGGGCTGATGCACTGCTATGAGGGACATGGCCCTGCTGTCCTTGGGGCCATGGCCATGTGAGCATGTGGGGGGCCCTGGACACATATCTATTACCCCCCGCCCCTCAAGCCCAGGGGTGTACACCAGAGGGGGGTACATACCTGTCAGTCCACTCCCACAGTCCGGAGATCCCCGGGGGAGGAGGCCCGGCTGCTGCTCTGGGATGGCAGGAGGAGGATCTGCAGCCCGGATTCTGCGGAGGAGGAGCCCCCCTCCTCCTCCTCCTCCTGCCGCGATGGCCCGGGGGTGGGCTTCGGGGGGGTGCCCCCGGGGTGCGGGGCTTACCTCCGGGGCGGACTCCGGCTGAAGGGCCTGCTGGGGGTCGTCGGCCAAAGTATCAAGGGTGGCCGGAGGGGAGGAGGTGTGCCGGGGGCCCAGGATGTCCCTGAGCTCCCTGTAAAAGGGGCATCCCGGGCCCGGGAGTAACCCTGCCGCAGCTCCTTCACCTTACTCCTGACGTGATCAGGAGTGCGGGCAGGGTGACCCCAGGCAGCCAGGCCGTCGGCCAGCCGAGCGAACGCATCCGCGTTCCGCCTCTTGCTCCCCATTACCTGGAGCACCTCCTCCTCGCTCCAGAGCCCCAGCAGGTCCCGCAGCTCGGCCTCCGTCCAGGAGGGGCCCTGCTGCCACTTGCCAGCCTGGCTGCCCTTCTGGCTGGGCTGGCTGCCCTGGCTCCCCTTGGGGGGGTCCCCTGGGGGCGCTGGGGGTGCTGCCGGGCGGCCATTGAGGGTCCTGTGGCTGCTGAGGGACGTGCAGTCTGGCCGCGTGTCTGGGCTGCTGCCTGCACGTTCCCTCAGCTTCCTGCACAGGAAGGGAGGGGGAGGGGACCTTTAAGGGGCCGCTCCACGCGGCCACCATTGAGCTGAGGGTCTGCAGAGAGCGTCTCTCAACCCCTCAGCTGATGGCCGCCATGGAGGACCCCGCAATTTCGACGTTGCGGGATGCGCAACGACTACACGGTCCCTACTTCGACGTTGAACGTCGAAGTAGGGTGCTATTCCTATCCCCTCATGGGGTTAGCGACTTCGACGTCTCACCGCCTAACGTCGAAGTTAACTTTGAAATAGCGCCCGACGCGTGTAGCCGTGACGGGCGCTATTTCGAAGTTAGTGCCGCTACTTCGAAGTAGCGTGCACGTGTAGACACGGCTTAAATGTTTTAAAGCAACTACTAAAAAGCAACAAATCCTGGACCTCCTCCAAATCTTGGCAGTTTTGGTGTACAGCTCTTGAGACTGAATCCCAGTGCCTTGTCCATGGTAGGCATTTAAACATTTGCAAAGCAGGTATAACACATGTCCATTGTGGTTTGGCAGCTGTGACAGGGCATCTACCTCATACTGTCTCTAACAAGGGTTAAACATGGCTCTGGAAGAGGACCAGCGCTGTGGAGCATGTAGATGCATCATACAGCAGTCAGTTAGAGCCCAGCTTACTTGGAATACCTGGAAAGATCTGCGATTTCATTGATATGGATTGTCTCGCCACAGATGCAGATCACAACTATTCCATACCATCCTGCTTTGTGTGACTTTCATCTGTGTCCTTCCCTGAAACCTCCATAAAGTATCCACCCAACATTCTGGAGGCCTTCCTCTTATTCTTTTCATATCTCACAGATACCAATTCAGTATATATACTCTCTATTTGTTGTCTCTCAATCTCTCAACATCACCAGTCTGTCTTCTTTTCCAACCATACATAACTTGGATGATGTTGTTGACACCGCTTCTTGCATGAAGATCACCAGCAGTAACATGTTGTTACCTAATTACACTCTCCATGCATCTTTCTACTGCTCTTTGGGTGGTTTGCAGCTTTGATTCTTCTGCAAGCACTGTATTGCATGTTTTGCAGCCATATAACATTACCAGGAGGATACTATTGTTAAAGAGATGGGCTTTCATGGTTGTGGAAAGTCTGGGACTGACAAAGCCACTTTGCAGAATCCCCAAGGCAATCCAACCTGACCTCCTCTTCCTTCTTGGTTCCAGACCCAAGCCATTGCCCATCTACAATGTTCCTCCAAGACATATATATTGATCCACTAGCTTGATGGACTGTCCATCCAGCAACATAACACATTCCAAAAATATGTATTTTTAATCCACTTCATTTTTCCAGTGTGGATGTTCAGGTTAATCTCCTTTATGTTGTTACTGATGCCATTGAGAGGATTGCAGTGTTTTGAGTTTTGATGCAATTAAAATGATATCATCAGCAAAAAGGAGCATCTGAAAAACCTCATCATCAATCAAAAATCCATCTTTCACTTTAATCCACTTTAATCCTCCTCAGGATGCTGGCATACAACTTTGGCAAACAAACATCCCTCTGTTTTATGCCTTGCTTAATTTTGATGCTCAATAAATCATCAAAATACATGATTTCCATAGTTGTGTCCTTCATGGAGTCTCATATGATTCTAACATATATACTGGGGAGACACCCTGTGACAGGAGAGCTTTAGAACTACATTTTGTGCCACCAAGTCAAAGGCTTTTTTAAAGTCAATGAACAGCACACACAGTGGAATCTTATACTCGCTATACCTTTTGGTTATCCATGTGACTACAAAAATCTGATTCACTGTGGAGAATCCGCTGTGAAAACTTTCCTCTTCCCTTCTCATGTTTTCATCAAGAGTACCCTCAATACAAGCATAGATCATTCACATAAAGACCTTGTAAAGATGAAAAAGTGGGCAGATGGGTTGGTAGTTGAGAACATCTTCTCAATTGCCTTTTTTTGCAGAAGAATAGTTCACTATCATGTCCAATCTTCTAGAACTTTTCCCTCTTCAACATACCTTGAGAATCTCTCACTAAGTGCTTTTAGAAGTGTATCAACTCCCATGCAAAGTTCTTCCATGTGTACTTGGTCTAAACCAGCCACTCTTCCTGACTTCATTTTCTGAAAGGCCACTGCCACTTCTCCCTTGAGGACATCAGGCTCAGAGATGATGAATTCCAGATGCAATGGGTCCACGGCTGCTGCTGCTGAAAATAGTTTGCTATAAAAATACTGGCAAATCTGTTCCATTTCATGTCTGTTTGTCATTCTTCTAACATCTTCATCAACAAATGCACTTGGAAGAGTTTGGCTTCGCCAGGTTTCATGCCAAGCTCTTCGCAAACCTGTTTACTCTTCAACTGCCTTTCACTGTTTTGCGAGGTGATACTGCTCATAATCTTCTATAATCCTTCTCCTCATATTTTACAAGTAATCTTATACGCCAGGCTGTTATCGCCCTAGGCTGCCTTGTCTCTCCACTTGGCAAGAGGGTCAAGCGTTTGATGGATAAGATGGTCTCTGGATTCCTTTGCCTTCTTCACAGAGTCAGCAGTTCTGCATTTGTCAAACTTCAATAAAAAATAGTAGTAATTGGAATCAATATCTTTGTTTTCTTCTATTTCCTATGACTCAGAGCCAACAGCATACTTAAACAGATCTGAATGGAACTGCTGTGCCAACATGCAGTGCCAAACTCTTGCCTTTATCCTTCCTTTCCTTATGATGTTTTTTCTACTCTTATTCTAACCAATCGATGGTATGACTGTATGCAGATGGATGATTCTGAAATGATAATTACATCTGTAACCACTCGCCTCTTGTCCACCAGGACATAATCAATTTCATTTCTTATTACATCATTCAGCACTGACCAAGTCCATTGCCTTCCAACCCTCTTCTTGAAGACGGTATTTATGATGTATAGAAACAAGGCTTCTACATAATTCACTAGCCTTTGGCCTCTTTTGTTTCTCATACTCCAACCATATTGTCCGATGTAGTTATCTCAATCTTCCCCTGTACGCTTCATGGCATGGAAGTTGCCAAACACTACCATGTACGTTGCTTTCATCTTCAGGATCCTGCCAAGTTCTTCACAGAACCTTTCCACTCCTTTGTCCCTCCACAATCATCGTCAGTATATAAGGTGCAATTATTTTCATGGTGGCCTGTTCGCTTACACTCATCATAAGCACTCCAAAATGAGATGATAAGATTATCCATGATATGATGTTTCCTGTCACCATCCAGTACATAATAAATCCAACTCCACCACCTTTTCCTTCCACTTCTACCAGGAGAACTTGTGATCTGTCCTTCCATTTTGCTACAACTTCCGTTTTTCTTCTTGTTCCAGTTATGGCAAGAATATCAATATGAATGTGATGCAGCTCTTCCAGTAGTGTATCAACTTGCTCATTGATTGAGAGGGACTGCACATTAAGTACTCCAGTCTATAAATTAATACAAATGGACAATCTCAATATTGCAAGATTCTGAGCATCTTCTGCCTTCATAGCCATCACTCCACCACCATCACTCTGGAAGCGAGAGGGAACTGCATACAAGTGAGAGTCATACAATATTATTGTAGTGTTCATGGTTGCTATGGTCAAATTGTCACCAGATGGCCAACCGTTTGATGACAAATCTCTCCATACTTTTCTAGGCTGGTCCTTGGCTGGTGGACGCACAGTCTGCCACCAGGACTGTACTCAAAACCTTACCTGCATGCTAGAACCTACCAGAGCATACGCTCCAATGGTGTAGGCTTCAACAGCCCAGTCACCTCCGTGCTACAACAAAGCAACTGAGTAGGACTCTGTGGTGGAGGGCTCAGCTGTGGCTATAAAAATAGCGGTTCCTGGGGAGGAGGAAAAGACAGCGCACTCTTTCTCCCGCTGTGGAGCAGGAGAGACCTGGCTGTCAGAGAAGCTACAGAGGGTACCTGAGACAGAGCTGAGCAGACCAGGGCCAGGGAAAGGCAGGCAGAACTGGGGAGCTCCTGCTCACCTTTTTACCATAAATGTTGTGGTACTCAGATTCATGACTGCAGTTTGGACCCATTAAAGAGGAAAAATCCAACCCGCAAAGCTCAAAGTCAAATTCAGGCTTTCCCACAATTCATTGGTGTTTGGATCCAAAATTCAGTTTTAGATTCCACTCTACATAGTGCTCATAGTATCTTGTCTAGCAATATTAGGTATCATAACTAGAGAAACACTAAAGGCACACAAAAATGTGATTATCATTTGGCCACAGAACTTATTTGTCATTGTTACACTGCAGCATTTTAATTTAACTGTTTCAACAAATTAATTAAGTACCCTCAGACAGCAAAATGGAAAACTAGGGAAATCCTTAGCTAGGTCTAAGGAAAATCTTAGCTAATATTCTTCTTGGAAAAATTAAATAAAGCTAATGTTTCAGTATCAGTTTCACCATATTCTTTCTCAGATTGACAAACCCTCCCTTGTGAGGCTTATGATTTGTACATCATATAATCAAGCTTTACTCTGACTCATTTGTGTAAATTACGCTTGTTTGGATCCAGTTATGATTTTTGCAGATTAGGTTGCTGTAAAGAAACACCAGAGAATAAGAAAAATTTAGTCATCCCAGAGGTTTTCTAGTCATTCAACCCCTGCAAAATGTTAGCTGAAGTCAATAGCCCATCTTACAATTAATGCAGACTAGCATATGTTGAGTGAAAATGTTTGTATTTGTCCTTTGCTCCAGTGCTTGCAAATTTCTGTTTTTGTAATTATCTGGAGAATAGGCAATTTTTTTCCTCCAGTGGTTTGGAGCATCACCATGCAGAGAGCAAAAAGTAGGGGTGGAACACAAAACCAGTCACCTTCCAACACTTAGGCTGTGTCTACACTACCTCCCTACTTCAAAGGAAGGATGGTAAGTAGGGTGTTGGGAGTTTATTAATGAAGTGCATGAATGTAGCCTCAAAATTTTGAGGAGTAAAGGGACTTCAAAGTTGCCCAGGCACTTTGAAGTACCAGCGGGTTATCCACAGCTACACACAATCTGGCACTTTGAAGTGTAACACTTCAAAGTTGCCATGGGGAGAATTAGCTTAATGAAGTGCCGCATATGCAGTGCAGCACTTCATTAATAAACTCCCGACACCCTACTCACCATGCTCCCTTCGAAGTAGGGAGCTAATGTAGACAAGCCCTGATAGAGGAGAGGTGAGAAAGAGATGCCAGTGATGAGAGGAGCTTGCCTTCTTTACACTGGTCAAAGAAGAGTGGGGGTTTCTCACAGAACCTGAAAAGAGAAACAAAGGATGGAGTGACATCCTTGATAAGGCACAGTTTGGGGAAATGGGGCAAATTATACTGACAAGACTGAGACAGAGACGGGATGGGGAGAGAGGGTCACTACTACAATCATGAAAATTTAAATAAATGCCTTTTTCAAATAATTGACATTATGGCAGTCTTCTCGGTATGCAGTAAAGGTTGCCTAAACTAAGTGTGGAGCAGGCAGGGGTCACATTAATTACTTCTGAAGGCAGAATTGTAAAGATTTTGTTGGTGACCTCTGTAGCTCTTCAGAGGAGAAGCAGATAATTAAAGACACTTAGCTGCTGTGCCAGGTCTTGCCTGGGAACAGAGAAAAATATTAATGTTCCCAGTCTCTTTCTAATGCCAAAATGTTTTGCACATGAAAAAAAAACTGGTTTCAGAACATTAAATCTGGTTGAAAAGAGGAAATAATTTTCAAGAAAATGTTCACAAAATTGTCCTTCTTGGTGTGAAAACTTGAAATTGTGATGAAAACCATTATCAAAATGTCAAATGTTGAAAAATGTCTACCACCTTTATATCTGCTTAAAATTTCAACACATTGTTCCATAGAAAATTTTCAACTTGTTTTTAATTGATATTGAAAATGTAGATAAAAAATGTAAATATTGCACATTTCACAACTTTGCAAACAGCTCTCCAGAATATCCTGGGAATAAAAAAGTTGGAGTGAAGGCAAATTTCCCATCTCATGCATTTTTTCTACCTCCCGTTTGGTTTGATAATTTTAATCTCCATTTTTTTTCTTGCTTTTGATGGGACCATTTCAGTCCTAAAGTGTGTTGACATACATTAGTATGTTTTCAAGGGAAATTCACCAGCTCCCTTCCCATGAAGATCAGTGTGGGAGAAGCCAGTACCTGTCTTTCAACATGCAGTTGGGCAGCACCTTAAGCAATGTCCCACGGACGCTACCAACAGTCAGTAGGAGCATGGAGAAGCTAACTGAGTGTGTGGAGCAGCAAGAAGCCAAGACCAGTGGTTACAAGAACCAATAACAAAAAATGTCAGTAAAATATGGCTGGATTAAATATTTAGAGCCTATTTCTTGCTCTTGCTTACTCTGGAGTAAATTTGGAGTAATTCAAAAGAAGTCAGCAAAGCTAAGCTGGTGTAAGCAAGGAGAGAATGAGGCCCACAGTAAACAAGTTAAATTCCTTCCAGTTTTAACAACTCAGCACACCTCCAGCGTGTACAGAAGTTTAAAGAGAATTTACCCGTAACTCATATTTTAAGGGCCTCTGAACTTGGCCGCCCACACAGGAAACTGCTTAGAACAGGTGGTCAGTGAAGCTTGCTGATCACGTCTGGCTCCACTCACAATACTTGTGGGCTACTGACTCACTGCTTAATTATGAGGCCAACAAAAGGCTTTAAGATAAACTGCGTGTCAAGAAATTGAAGAAGACAAGGTGAAGGAAATGATGATCCCAGGCTGTGTCTTAAATAAATGTGATGGATGTAGAGTTGTTTAAAAAAACAAAAAAACACCAACGCTGAACACTAAAAATCTAAAAGGGATCTGTTCTTTTGTGCTCCTCCTACCTTCTAGAGCATTTGAAGGAAGAATCGTGGGAGTGTGGTGAGAAATGCCAGGTGAGATTAAAGCTCTTATATGTGTATTATGCTACGTCTCCTTTGGTAATCAAACGAAAGATTTATTGAAGGGAATATCCACCATATAACATAGTACTGAAACTGTTTGTTTCCAGCTGCTCATTGAAAATGTTGAATTCTTTAAGGAATGCTCTCTCCTTGATTAAAGTCCCATTAGTGTTAATGGGAAGTCACTGTAAGGGGATATTATACTGCACCTTTTCATCTCTGGAAAACTAGCAATGGGAGAAACAATTACCCGAGTTTGGGGTTGATTTACCGCATGTTTAATAGTGATATAATATGTACACATTGTCTACAAGTATTATTGTGAACTTACTCTTATATATATATATATATATATATATATATATATATTATTTCCAATCTGTTACAAATCATGTCAAATTGCTTTCAGGTAAACCAAAAAGTTTTGAGTTAAACCAACAAAAGCAAACACAAAATCCAGCATAAAAACTGAGATTATATTTTTAGTATACCCCTGTGTTCAAACAAAGGTAGCTGTACACATGGGATTTTACCTGCACACTGATAACATAATCACTGAAGGCAGAGTTTCACCCTTAATTCAGAATTCTTTTTTTTTTGTCAGTTTTAGTAATAAGTACTTGATCCTAGATTTTAGAGTGGGTTTTTTTTGAGCTAATGTAAAATTCTCCAAGTGTGTTTAATTTGTATATGTTAGCATGTCTGAGAGAGAGAAACAAAGGCAGAAAGAATGGGAAGAGATTTGGAGTAGTCAGAGATCAACGTGACAACAATGTTGCACAACCATTTCATTCACTAAATCCTCCCACAATCCCTTAGGTTTTTGTTCTTTTGGGGGCAGTCCCATTTTCATACCCAAATAGTTTGTGTGCAGCTGTCTAGAAAGTCTCCTGCCACTGCCGAGCTGCACAAGCCAAGTACAATAGTCAGCCAGGTCATCCATCTGACAACAATGCAAACATTTCCACTCATGCTATTGGTCTGTCTCTTTCTCTCCAAAATGCCTCCTGCAGCTTTCCGGACAACATTATTTTTATTACTGTCCACGAATTTGGAGCGTTAATCACTATACCAGTGTCACTTTGGTTTCTACTGAACAGAGAAAAAGAGTCACATTTCCTAAATGGGACATTTTCGTTTATGGAAAATGAATAGGTCATAACATCATGAATTCACACACTGCACCCTGGTTCTGCCTAGATCAGTCACACCGCTTGCCAGCAGACATACCTGCACAAACTCAAGACTGTGCTGACTTATAAATTAGTCTGGCTGTCGGAAGCAGTCACTGCACATCTAACCTCACTGGTAAAACACCCCATTGACTCCACTGGTGCAATATTACACTCTAAGGGCATGATCCAAAGCTCACTTTAGGCCATCAGCTTCTGTAAGTACTATCCGTGAGCTATGGATTTGATCTCATGCTACTACAGCATGCCTCTGCACAGTTCTGATTCAGCAAAGCACATGAAATCAGTAGAGCTATTACTCACATGAGTAAAGTTAAATACTTCAGAGCCCTGCCTCAGAGTTACAGCCTATATAATAATTATTGATGCTCAGATCCAACACAATTTTTCCTCTGCATTTCCGGGTTTTAAATGTAATCCAAGATCTAAACTAGAAACTCATGTTAATAAAATATCATTGAGGAGTATGAGCATTATACTGGCAAAAAGCTCTAGTACAGATGTAGCTGTGCTGGCAGAAAAGTGCTTTTGTTGGTATAGCTTGCTTTGCCCGGGGAGCTCGTACAAACACTACTGGCAAAAAAAAAACCTCTTGACAGTATAAGATGCATCTATACTCTGGTTTGTTGCCAGTATAAGAGTTATAAATAGTCACAGCTTTTACTGACATTGTTATGTCAGAGAAAGTTTCTCCTGTAGCTCTGGCCCTAAGTACGTTTCTGTGCATTCAGGTAAACATTTTTTTATTCCTCTCTATTTTATCAGTGCAACTTCCTGAATGTGACTGAGCCTTAACATAGCTTTGCCAAAACTTTGTTTTAAATATATTTACACATAAAGGAACAATACACAAATGAGGAAAATTTCAAATGTTATTTCCAATCTCCCCATCTACAAACTGTGTCATGGGCAGAAAAATAATGATTAGTGTGTTCTCCTTCTGCCCTCTCCCGCTACATTTCCAGCAGCACCTTTAAAGAGAAATTTTTATCTTTGTAATCTATGCCATACAATATTTCAAGACTTTCTAGAATTGGATCTTCAGACATATCGTGCTAGAAATGTGTTTCCTTTAGTTTTTATGCATTTAAGAAGTGTCATTAAAAATACAACCTTTTGCATGGTTAAATTATTTATTGGGAATAGTTGGCATGGCTGTGATAGGAAATTGAAGGATTTTAGGGATATGTGCTAGACTACAAGCAGCCCAGGGTATTTAAAGCATTGATCTTGCAGATTTATCCATGTGTTTAACATTGCTTGCCTGAATAGGTTCACTGAAGTCAATGGAACAGCTCACAGCTTACAGCTAAGTGCATATGTAAGCGTTTGCCGAATTAGAGTCTGAGATTTTTACTGTGTTTTTATTTCACTGCAATATCCAGATTGAAAACACATTGCATGGATTATTAGGGGCATATGGCAGTGTCAGATCTGCAATGTGGGTCTCTGCAATTTGGTGGTATTTATTCCTGTGTTTATAAATCATGATAGCAGCTTCCTCAATACATTTTGGCCTTCCTAGTCTGATACCATCTCTGAAATTGAGTGGGTTTCAAGATCCACATCATCCAGAGGTTTTTTTTTTAAGTCTGATGTTAACCAAATTCCACCCTGAATCACTTGAGAGCGATACGAAGTACAAAGATACTGCGTAATTTTTTGTGAGTAAAGTTTGATCTTGGCCACAAAAACTGGTCCAGTTTAACTTTTGCATGTATCTGCAGTCACAGATATTTAGTTGTGTGTGTTCTCAATTTCATAACTATCGTCCTTCCCTTTTCCATCTATTTTTTTGTTTGTATGTTTGTTTGTTTTGGTCACGCCAGTTTGTTGCATATCATCTCAAATAACAGTGTGCAGACATGACGTAAAGACTTCATATGTTTGTACAATGGCCAACAGAAAGGGAGTCTGATTTTGACGGGAGCTAGACACCTTGTTTCTGACACTCCGGTTGGGCGGACCGTACAAGTAGACTAAGTAGTTAGCTAACGATCTTTTTGAAAATCTTAATCTAGAGAAAACCAAAGACCTTTAAAACTTGAACCCCACTTAAGGTGACCAGATAGCGTGAAGAATTGGATTGGTGGTACAAGAAGATGTCCGTATAAGACACAACCCTTAATACCAGCATACTTAACAATGAATTTAGGGTTTTCACAACCTATGACTTTTAAGGGCTTATTAGATTTCTCCCACTGCCTTTTCCCCATACACATTTGTCATAATCATTCATCCAAGCAAACTAATATTATGTTGCTGGATTAAAAGCTAATGTGATGACAAGTTCAAGGCATTTAATGAAGTGCAAAAATCATCCCACTTGTGAAAAGGAAATGTTCATCACTCTAGGGAAAATGTGGCCTTTTAATGAAAATTATTTGTGTCAGTCTAACATACAGGACTGTAAGAAAATATTTTGTTATTGTTGTTGTTTTTGGCATGCTAATAATATGGAGTGCTGAACTACTTCCTTTTCTCTAACCAGTTGAACTTTTTGGCAGCCAGATTCTCAGTAGGCTGCATTACCTCTCTAGTTTAATGAGAAAGTTCATTAGAAGATTCAGTGGTGTACTTGACCAGGGTAGCTGAAAAAAATGTAAGAACTGATTTAGGTCAACCTCCTATTGAGTTCTGTAAAGCTTGGACCTACCACAGCTTCAGGATCTCTCAGTTAATTACACTGCCTCTGAATTATATTTTTCCCGCCCCCTTCATTTCTGTCATTCAGCCTAAGTTAATAAAGGGGGAAGGAGAACTGCAAAACAAAACAAAAACTTATGTGTAAATTACAAGTAGTGAGACTTTTCAAGCCACATAGCAAAGGCTGAGATAGCACTGTGTTTATAAAACAATCTATTCCATGTTGGTAGTCTAGGATGTTCTGAGCATGCACATACAAGATTCATAATAAGAATCTACAGGGTAAGTATTAGAACAAACCATTGCTTCTGTTTCTGTCTATCAAAATCAATATGTCACATGGCATAGTATTAATTTTTAAAGAGCTTAAAATACACCTATATTCCAATACTCCAATAAATTAAATTCTGAATTCTGTGTGAGGGATTTCAGCAAAAGGCACCTAACCTCATTATAGATGGGTATTTTCACTGGATTGGACAGAAGCATATTCATTCCAAAGCTAAAATGCACCTATTCAATTTTTGTGGAGTAGTTTCCCTTATGATGGAGATTTGCAACTGAAGATATTGTTATGGTGATTGATGGTACAGCCTATTTATTTGTACCCATAAGTAAATGATGTACAGGTTGAGCCTCTCTAGTCCAACACCCTCGGGACCTGACTGATGCTGAACCAGATAATTTGCCAAACCACAGAAGGTCAATATTGTCTAGCAGTATTACAAACACTTGCACTGCTTTCTGGACTCTTAGAAGATGTTTAGGGGTACATTAAAGCTAAATAACAGCACAGAACACTGACAGCCAGGACTGGTGGCTGTAAACAAACTTTATGGGACCACGAGAAACTTGGGCACATGCATGATAAGTGGTCTTCTGGCTATCTAAAATCATGCCAGGTGACAGATATTGCTGGACCAGAGAGTGCCGGATTAGAGAGATTCAACCTGTATTAATCACAAGAGGCATCATGTGTTTTGTTATTGAAAACCTGGGCTATTCTGTTAATTTTAAAGGGATGATATTATCAGAGGCACAGAATTCTCACAGTCTGATCCTATAGCCGAAGTGAGTTGGAGGTGCTCAGCACTAATTTGGGATCAAGGCCTTCTGGTTTTAAAGATTCCTTTTCTTCACAACTGTAGCAGTATTCATACTTAATTTTGAGCCTGCCTGGAGGTAGCTGTCCCCCAGAAACACTTGGCACGCTTCCTGACATTCCTTGATCTGCCTATGACGAAGTAGCACTTTTCATTCACATGTATCTATATATGAGAAACAGTTAAAGGATACAAACAGGGTATTTATATACAATTCAACTAGACTCACTATAGGCAGCACAGCAGAAACAGGTGTTCTAAGAAAACACAGGGTAATTCAACTGATGTAAATTCATGACTCCAGAGTGGTAAACATGCAAAAGACCAAGCAAGTCAGGTGCAAGGACCAAGTCTAGAAAATTCAAGTATGTAAATAATTTAACTCAGTTAGCACTTCTCAGCTAAAAGGAGAAGTAAAAAGCTAAGCAGGATTTTTTCTAAATGCTCTACTTTTAAAAAAATTACAAAATTTGAAATGCCATCAACACTGGTTTAAATGTCTGAACACCTCTAAGGCTGATTGGAAAAATCTCCACATTTTCCAACAGAACATTTTGTGGAGGTTTTTCTCCTGTCAAAAATCAAATGTGGAATGACAAAACTCATGCAACACATTCAGAGAATTTCAGCAAGTGTTCAGGTGAAGGCTGGTAACAGCATTCAAATAGGATTCCTTCTCAGTGTAAAATAAATATAAAGGATGGGCAATTCTCTGGTATTGTCTTAGATCAAAAGCAGTGCAGCCGTACCATTGAGAGGATATTCATCAGAATCCTGCTCCAAGACATTCAATCCTGCTGGCTCTGTACATTGCTGTTTTATTAGCAAGTCTAATATCTGAGCTGTAAATGTGATTTGGATTGAATGTTTAATGCTACATGTACAGGAGGGAGTCTGGGGTCTGATCCTGCTTCCACTGAAGTCATTGGCAAACATTCAATCAGAGTCAAATTTATAGCTCAGTGGACAACCCAGATATTAGACTTGCCAATAAAACAACAGCGTACAGATCCAGCAGTCTCCAAGGTTAACACAGAAGGCTCCTCTTTACAGCCGCAGCCTCTGTTTTAATTCATTCCATATAAAAACCTTTTCATATGTTTGACAAAGAAGAAAGGCCTCGCCGGAATGATTTGGGTGCTGTCCTCAGGGAAAGTCGCAGATATCCATGGTAACAAAATAAATAATGGGGGAAAGAACTGGGTCATGCTTTATTATAATGTTCCGCGATAACACAACTCTTCTTCTTTTTTTTTTGAAGGGTTAAACTATGTCCTTTAGTTAATGAAGCGTACCAGCCAAAACTGTGGCATTCAGCAGTCTGTAACTTATTAGCTATGATCTGCTCTCGTAGGGAGGCTTTCTGAATAAAGATTTGGCTGTATTTTATTTACAGCAGCTCAGTGTATTAGGCAGAATCGATGGTCTAGTAGGTGAATGTGAACAACAGAAATAATAAATTAGGAGAAGAAAGTGAATAATGCATCAACAGAACAATGCTGCTCTTTTATTTAGTTGCATGTGCACTGGCATGGAATTTCTCACTTGGGCCCTGGTTCCGCACTGGACTTAGGCATTTGCATAACTGTAAGCATGTGCCTAGTCTCATCGATGGCCATGTCACCCAGCCATACTGCACGGCTGGAACAATAAAGCTATTTGTGTGCTTAAAGTTACACATATACTTGCCAAACCAGGCTTTAGTAATTAAACCCACCTGTGAAATCCTTGTGGCCAGACACTTGCGAGGGTGTGGAGCTAAGGCAGAGCTGTTCTGAACGCAAACAAAGAGTTTGCTAGTGTGTACTCAGGGGCTGTGGCCCTTGATTTCAAAAGCGAAATTCAAGCCAGGAAAGGCCAAGATTAGTGGGGAATTAAACCTGCAGTTTACAGGAGATCTTCCAGGATTTTCCTGAACACCTTATCTCAGTTCTTCATTTGAGTTGTGAAGAAGCTGGGAGTGGATTGGAGGGTTAGCCCCTGTGCGTCTATTTTAAATGAATACTTTACTTTCTGGGAAATTGAATTTCTGGGACACACCCACTTAGAGGGAACGAATCAGCTTGAACATGTCTTTTGCACCACTAGAAAGAACGGCCTCTGTTTCAAACTTTTTCTCTGCATTTTTCCAGTCGGCAGGCTACCGAACTTGCTAAGTTGCCTGGTTTGGATTAAAATCCTCATAGGATCTGGGTTCTCCTTACTCTGGTACATTGGGGAGCTCCCTGAAAGACTGGAAACTCTATTGCTCTTGCCTTTGTGTGACAGCATTCTTATCCTCCGGATTTAAATGCTAAGCCTGACAATGAAATAGGTACAGTTTCAAATGGCCACTTTTTTTTTTCCTAGCTTCAGGAAGGCCAGCAGTGATCTTCATCTGTGTTACACATGGGAACTGTCTTACATCGAGCCTTACTCATTTTTTACATCTGCCTCAGAATTCCAAAGAGTTACTGATATCATACATGCTTCATGCTGAAAATAGTTTTTACCCTTCTTAAAGATGATGGTGAATGTGAGCCATATATACAAGCTCCAGCTTTTCAAAATGCACCCAGGTGCTGGACAGCCTTCTCCAAACTGCTCTGCCAATGCACCTTGAGTGAAATTTATCCCCGTGCAGTGGGCCTGGACGTGGTACAGACACCATTCACACCTATTTTAAGGTCTCTTTTGATGGCCTAAGTGCTAGTCCCCTGTACAGAGATGATTTATTCTGCCTAATTTGCCTTGTTCCACGTATTCCAATCCTAAACCTCTGTAGAATATTGATGTGTGCTCTGTACGAGCTGATATCTGGAGATCAGATTTGTGCCCCAAGGAGCTTGCAGTAGAAATTCAGCCTCATTAGTGTAGCCCAGCACACATGACAAGAATACTAGGCACATAGATGAAGACTGCTTCCCGCAGTCACAATGGTTTTAAAAAATATTCTTTCCTTCTCCCCTTTCACTTACCTCTCCTGTGTCTGGGAGATAGCGTGAAAAGGCCTCAAGAGAGAAGTTTTTGTGGCAGGGTTTAACTAAGGGAAGGGAGACTACCTGGCAGATAGGAGCAGAGAGGGAGTTCTAGGTGTAGTAGTTGGCAAGCACAGAAGAAATCATAAAGTGGGGAGAGGGAAAGGGGGACAAAAAACTCAACCATCACGCACACAGAGGGAGGAAGGGAGACTTTTTTTTCTAGGGATGGCAAATCGTACATTTGTACTACCACCTATAGTGACTATATTGTCCAAGAACACCGGACTCTTCCCCTTATTATCCAATTAATATATGAATATCCCCAAGCCCACCTTCCTAAGACTATTTACAAAAGTTATTGCTCATACACACGTAGCTCTCCTCAGACGTACCCGAGAATTCTTTGTTCTGATTCTCATGGAGCTCGATAAGTGGCACTGCAGGAATCAGTACAGTGGTTTACAGAGTTCTTCTGGCGATTCAGGGATATCAGGTGAACCAATCCAGTTATAGTGCAAAGCTGGAGACAGGGAATGGGAACAAGCCTGTGAATTTCCCATTCACTTCCACAGATGATTGATGGGGAGAGTTGAAAGAGTCAGTTAAATATTTTGGGCCATGTTCAACTCTGCTTCACTGACTTCAATAGAAGTGGGCAATGCAGGGGTTGCAGAACAAGAGACATCTTCCTGACATCATCATTTCAACATGCAGAAGCCATGATGGTTTGGGTTTGGTCTTCCATTCCTGATTTTACCCCAAGGGGTTTCAATCTATCACATACAGCCTATTCCTTTCCTTCCCACTCCTCTTAAGATCCCTGCTTTGTGAACACATTTGGTGGACAAGATAAGTAAAGCTCCTGATAGCATGAACTGAGAGAGTCCCTACTGAAATACAAAAAGCATTTGTTCTGTTCCTATGTACTGAGTGTCCAGTTTCTACCACATTGCTGGTCTGGGTAGTGAGGTGTAGTATATCAGAAGTAGAATTTATGTCTTTTGTACAGAGTGAAGATCCCTGCTACTAGATTGGTCCAGAGAATTACTCAGAGGCAGTGAAGTTTGATTACGATGCAGCTACGTTTATTCAAGGCCTGGGGCAGAACGCATCCTACACTTTAGAGTGCACCGATACCTTTCTAATGTTTCAGAACAGGGAAAATGTATCTGTGCATTTAGGAATTTCTATGGTGTTTTATGACTGTCTTAAGGAAACTCTGCATATGTATTAATTTCTGTCACTCATTCTCATTCCGTGCTTGATCCTGCTCCATTAAAACACTTTGGAATTTTTCCTTGGCAGCAGGATCATATATTTTTGTTAAAATAGATCCAAGGTACCATATGGGAGTACAGGAACTCCCCGACTTACAAACATCCGCACACACAGAGAAAAGGTCACCTGCAGAACTGGGGAGCAGGCAAGAAACACAGGGGGTGGCGAGCAGCACAACTGATGCTAAGAAGACTCTGAAAGAGCAGTGGGTGGGAACCACAGCCACCGATGGCTGAAGAGATGTGTCACTTTGAAGAGGAAAACACTGCTTCACTCTAGCCACGACTGCATGGCTGTCCACCGCTCCTCTGGAGTCCTCCAGCCTGTGTTTGCACTGCTCAGTGAATGGAGAATGAGTGCAGGCCATGGCAGTGGGGAATATTCAGGAGCCAGTGCAGAGCCCATGGTAGGGGGTGGAGTTAGGGGCTGGGGATGCCCAGAAGCTCCACCTACCTTCTCATCCTCTAATTAAACCAGCCTTTCCTCAAGTACCTGCACTCAAAGTTAAACAAAAAGCTATTTCTACTATTTTCATTGCACATCTAGAGCATTTCAGCTACATTATGGGTTACATAGGCTTTTGTGAACGAGCCTGGTGGTCTAACTGCCATTTATACCATTGTTTCTAGGGGAAAAAGTGTTCTGAGTTCCAAACAACCAACTTCGAAATAAACCTTAGGAACACAACCCGTTCGTAAGTCGGGGTCGTCCTGTATTTGGCACTGTCCCACTACTGAGAGAGTGAGAGAGAGAGAGTAAGGTGAAGACGCAGGCATTGGGCTTGGACCTGTCTCTGATTCATTGTAATACATTTTCTTCTTATTAATTTAATAGGCTGCAGACCAAATCAAACACTAGACTCTGCCACCCTTGACCACACTGAGCAGAACTTTAGCCCACAGTTAGTTCTACTGAAGATGTTACTCGTTATGAACAAGGATGGCATAATTTGGTCCTTCATCTGAGCAGAAGTGAGTCTGAAATGACCTGCTTTTCCACTTAGACTGAAGATCAGCTGGCCTCAAATATTCATGGCACTTTTGAAAATTTGCTTCAGACCCTAAATATAATCAAAGGGAGCCTGAAAATACCTAACTTACCCTGTTATTCTCCTCTGTGCTTGGTCAGTGTGGCTACGGAGCTGCTCACCCTTCTCAAACTCTCTCCAGGTTACATGTATGAGGCCTTTTGCACAGTGGCCATGCAAATATCTGTGTAAACATCCTGCTTTCTAACAGTACTTTCTATACATGAGCTGGGATGTGAAATTTTGACTCGTAGCCTTTCATGTTTGCATCAGACCTCTTTTAGGAGGGGATAACAAAGAGACACATTACGTAGTCTCTATTCATATCCAAAACACAAATATATTTTAAAAAAACACATGAAAGCACATGCTTGACTACTATTCACTTGACTACCAGAGATTCAAAACAAAGTGAGAAAACTGAGCCTTTTAAGGTTTCGTTCTCAGCTAATCCAACCCATTGTGACACTGAATGTCCCTCACCCACAAAAAGCCTTGGGTTTACACATAATTTCAAAAATTATCACAGCATTGTAGTGAACATCCTGTGAACCTTCATACTCTCTCTGGTCTATTGAAAAACGTTGTGTGATTAGCACTGGTCTGGAGGAAGGAATGAGGAATGCATTGCTCATAAACATCGGCCTTGGAAGCAAATGCAGAGAAGTGAAACTGAATGAATGGAACAGAAAAGCGAGAGAGGGTGGGAGAGAGTAAAAAGGGCAATTCTTGTGGTTTAAGTCACTGGGCCGGGCCTGAGGCTATCATCGTTCAGTTCCCAACTCTGCCACAGACCTTCTGTTTGAGTTGGAAAAGTTCCTTATCTGCAAAATATGGCTGATAGTACTAATACTTCCCTTACGACTTCAGGTGCCCTATGCAGCCTGAGCACCTGCACCTTCCCTCCCCATGGGGCAGCTGCACAGCAACTCTACAAAGTGCGGGGGAGGGGCAGGGCTGTGCTCATGGCTGCGGGGGCAGTAGCAGGACAGGGAGGCTGGTGGGGGAACATGCGGAGGAGGGAGAGGTGAAGCCCATCAGTGCTGAGAGCTGGGAGGTGGAGCATGGGGACAGGGGACCGGGGCCACTGGAACAGGAGTGCCATCAAAGCAAGGTGTGAGGAGGAGGATGGAAACAGCCACTGGGGCTGGGAGACAGAGCAGGGGGCTGAGATGCCAGGGGATTGCGCTGTGGGGCCGGGAGGCAGAGTAGAGGTCCAGGGAGTGGGGAATTAGGTGGCCAAATCCAGGAGGCAGAGTGGAGGCCAGGGTATTGGGGCTGCTTGAAGCAGCACAGGCCTTTGACTGCATTGGGAACATTCAGGCACAGCACAGGGTACTACTTACTTTGGGGCAAAGTGGTTCCCTAAATTTAGTGGTACCCAGCCTATGCAGCTGCATGCTGTACATATGCCTAAGGATGGCCATGACTTCCTTTTTCCCACCCTTCCTCTGTCCTGTGTGTTCAGAATAAGGTAGTGATGGTAGGGAGAGATGGCCCAGGATGAGAAACAAGGGGATCAAAATAACAAGGCTCCTAGAGACTATTTTCCCACCAAGTAATGATGAATACCAAATTATGGCTCTGAACAAATAATACGTACTGGTGGCACTTAGTTACGACATAGAGCACTATTTTGTAATTGTTTTTATGCAAAGCTTCCTTTGCTGTCACTGGAGGTTTCTATTTGATGTATGGAGTCCTAAATGTATTATTATATTAATGGAATTTGGCCATGCTAATCAATTGACCACCAGAGGGTCATTAGCTGCTCCTAGCTTGTTTTGTTGCAGCCCAGAATCCAACAGTAAAAACAACTATTCAATCTTAAGGTTGGATCTTGCTCTGGCTAAAATCAGCAGCAAATCTCTGCTAAATCTAATTGAGAACAGGGTTAGGCCTTAATTTGCCAGGAGAGAACATGGAGGAGAGGGGTTCTTAGCTCTTTGTGTGAAGGAACAGTGTGGTTTCCTTTTTTGTTAAGCATTATTATTTTCATGAAAAACCAAAGCAACAAACAGCCGAGCTGGATGCACTGCATTGTTCTTCAGGGCCAGTCTGGGTGCATGATGCCATTTGCTGGGTTCACCCAGACCACTCCCTCAGTGAAGGGTCAAGTCTGTACTACTTACAGCTCTGTTTTGCAGGCCCCACTGTCCCACTCTGCTTCCTTTGACCCCAGTGTGCAGCTCCGTGAAGAAGTGTTTATGAGTGATCCCGTGTACCAGGTAGAGCGAGCCAGCTCTTTTTATCCAGTTGTGTTCTAACAGGGAGTGTTGTCCCTCGGTTAGTGGCCAGTTTTGGTTGGAGGTATTCCTGGAGGTTTCATCACATGACAATTTCTAATTGAAAATTAAATCTTCAATTCCTGGAGATGGCAGGATAATCCTGGAGGGATGGCAACCCTACCCTCAGGTTGTCTGCAGGGAAAGCAGGACCCAACACACTTCATCTATTTCCACTGAGTCCAGAAACTTGGGGAAGTGGAGGTGGCAGCAAGTTTCTATATAGTTGAGATCCCAAGCCTGGAAAGAAACTGAAGTAGGAAAAGAAGAACTGAGAAAAATGGAATGACTGGCCAACCTGAGTAAAGTTCAGCAATTTTAATAACTAAAGTCATATTGATATGAAAAGCAGATGAATGCTCACTGTCTGCTGGCACTAGTGACTGCTTTAAGGAATAGATTCAAGTGCAGCAATGCTTGTTTATTACTGGAAAGGGCAAGATGGGGTCAAAGGTAAGAATGGTGGGCCTAGTGAGCTGGTGCAGTAGATTTCCCCTCTTATGTAGGCTCAATCTGGAGTTGATCCGTACATAAAAAACAGTTTGTGTTCCTAACTCAGTGCCCAGTCTGCAGTGTATCTCAGAACCAATCTGGTACGTTTGAAAGCTTTGTTCTGTTTAGGAGAGACCCACTGCTAAATGCTGGAGGAGTGCATGAAAATTAAAATAGGAAATATAAGTGGAAATCTGAGGCCAGAGATACTAAGGCTCTGCTTCACCATTGTGTTATGCTAGTTTTATGCCAGTGTAACTCCAGTGATATAAGATTGCAGTAATAGCTTCTAGTTTGGAAATCTTCAAAGTGTGAATGTGTAGAAAGAGAGATTGGCTTCTTTAGACTTGTGTTGTGCGGGAATTTGGGAGGAGCACAGTAAAGATACTTCCCTCCTGTAACTGAAAAGCACCATGAGAATATGCTACAGGTTGGACCTCTCTAGTTTGGCACCCCTGAGACCTGACTGGTACTGAATGAGAGAATTTGCAGGACTTCAGGAGGTCAAAAATGTCTAGCAGTATTACGAACACTTCCATGGCTTACTGGGCTCTTAGAAGAAATTTAGGGGTAAGTTACAGCTAAATAACAGCATAGAACATTGAGAGCTAGGACTGGAGGCTGTAAATAAATTTCATGGGACCACAGAAAACCTGGCCACACTCATACGTGGACATCTGGCTTACTAAGTAATGTCAGACTATGAATGTTACTGGACCAGAGAGTGCCAGACTAGGGAGGTTCAATCTGTATATTAGAACTGGTTATTTCTGGTTTTGTCTCTCCAAAAAAAAAAAATTACGTGACCTTGAGGTAACATTTTTGAGTCAGTCACTACTTCACCTATTCAGTGACGATTTATATCGGTTGCATTATAGGAGAGGAACATGTCTTCCAAGGACCTCCAGTGATCTACAGTAATATTTTAAAACAGTCCCATCTTTAAAAGTGACTCAGTGATTATTGGCTCCTAAGTATCTAAATTTGTTTTGAAGATGTTACCTCTTTTTCTATGTACGTTTGTGAGAATGTTACCTCTAAGCTAAGCACAGAAAATTTTCCTTTGGCTTTTGCCACAGAAGCAGCTCTGCAGATCAGTTTGAGAACTGTTGATTTAGAAAATTTCTTGCCACACTGTTATCACTGTTACAGCAGCATGACTTAAGTTGAACCAATTGTTTTTAAAAACAATAAACGTTTCAACATTTTCAAACCCAGTGCCTATGTTTGGTCACTTATCCCCATCTATAGGCATCTAATCAGAGTGACCTGATTTTTTTTGGAAAGACCCCAATCCTTTTTTGCCTCAGCAATAATAATGTTTGCCTTCCTAACAGGGTTATTGAAAAGTTGTGTTAGTTAGTGTTTGCAGAGTGCTTAGTCATATTTAAATATTAACTCCTGTGATACCTATGCATTCAGTATAGTAGTTCCCTCATATGCTGTAGGTTGTGTTTATTCACAGCATGCAGCAGAGTCAGCAATGTGCTCAGTGTGCCTCACTCCCTTGTTCAAAAATGCTCTGAAGGAAACTAAATCACAAACACTTATGTTCAAATATCGTTAAGTATCTGATTAAGCCCACAGAAACAGACAATTTGAAGTTAGCCTACCACAGTCACTTCAAAGTCGAATTGATCAGATTTACATTCCTTCAATCCTCCATGTTAAAGTGATTTCTAAACACTCAAATATTTTACATGATCTAGTCTATGCTGTGAAACATGAGTGGGACATGTATGACTCTGGGATGACTGTGCACATCAAATGGCACATTGTGCTATCAGAGAAACCTATCTCAGCAGTCGAGGGCGGTTCCTTTGCAGGTATAAGTTGTCAGCGCCCCTGTGAAGTGATTAGCCACTCATACCAGTTGAAGATCAGCCCTCAGCTATTCTCCAGTGCAAGAGCCGTGCCTAGAACTCAACACTTAACAAATAGCATTCAGTGCCTACAGCACTTTTCATCTGGAGTTCTAGGTGTACTTTACAAACACATCAGTTAAGTCTCATGTCTTCTCCAGGAGGTAATGATGCTGGACTGGCTACATTTAGCCGATGAGGAAACTGAGGTAAGAAGGTTCGATGACTTGCCTAAACACTATAAAACAATTTTCTGCCAAACTGACAGATCTGGCAGGATAGGCTCTGAAAACAGAGACATTGCTGGTTTTCTGAGATGTTTCTTTACTCTGGTTCTAAAAACAGTGATTGTATTATTCATTCACACTCAAGAAGAGTGAGGTCTCAGCCTGTTGGGAAGGAGCCAGTTTTGTTTTGTTTTGTTTTATTTTTTTTCATTTTGGAAGAAGGGGAAAAGTATGGATAAAGTTTTGCTGGGAAAGCTAAGGTGGTGTCAAAACATTTCATAGGCTTGGCAAAATGAGGGGAAGGCAGCAAATGGGCAAGTTTCTCAAGCGTAGCTGGCTTGAGTTTTTTCAATACATGAGCACTACTAGTTTCCAAGTTTTCCTCCATTATAGTCCCACCTCCTCCCTTCAAATGATGGTGATGCTATTTCTGAGGCTGAGTATAGTTAGTCTATATTCCTAACTACTGGAGACCGAGCATGCTTCAAAATGTGATGACTCATTTGAGCTCTAGATGGAAGAAAGGAGAATATAGTCTGCAATTTTTATAGCCAAACATTGCTAATCAAGGACTGATTGGAGGTGCTTAATGTCTCTCTTGACTTAGGTGAATGTAAAGCCCATGATTGTGTCTGTACTAATCGATACAGGGTGGCATAGGAGGAAAGGACCTGGTGAAAGAAGAGTTAGGAAAAGATCTAATGTCTAAAACATGGCTCAGCTTTCCAGAAACCCTGCATGGCAGTGATGCATTTGGCAGTCCTGTTGCACAGTCCTACATCTCACTGGCCCAGCAGAGGAGCTGAAAGGCTACAGGCTGCCAACAGCTCCCCCGTTAGGCCACCAGCGATCCTGTGACTCTCTCTGAGCCTGCAGCCCCACACCTCCTTTCTCACTGCTACCCGCAAAGGTCCCCAACTAACCAGGACCACTAGTTGCAGCTAGAGAAGATGGGGGAGGGCGACAAAAACAACCCAATGAGAAGGGCTCCCTACATCTGGCTCCCAGATTCTCCTGCTGACAGTCAGCTGTACCAGGTTCCTTCTACTGCACACCTCTAATCATGAGAACAGCTCTAGATCTTCCAACAGCCTCCTGCCCCAGCAACCCATGGCCCTCTTCTTCCCCAGAATCCATGTACTTCAGAACAACCTCCTACCTCCGTATCAACAGCCCCAGCAGCTTCCCTCTAGCCCTGCCACTCCTGTCTTCCCAGGGCTCCCTGCCCAGCTATAACCCCAGACATCCTTAAGTACCTCCACTCAAAGCCAGCAAGTTCTCTGAGGCTTCATTTCCCGCTCCTGTTGTTGGTTGGGGTAGGGCTTGTTGACTATAAATTTAGCATTACAGATATTTGTGAATGATTAGCAAATACATTAAAAGTTCAACGTTAGAGTACCGCATTTATAAACCAACCAGTCAACTACATTTCTCATTTGTAACTGGAAACATGCAATCAGACAGACATGGGGGGGTGGGGGCAGGCAGTTGTAATCAGAGGTCAGAACTGCGTTAAAAGACAACTACTAAAAACTAAAGGGAAAGTTTTAAAAATTGACAAGGAAAGGAAATGGTTTTTGTGCTTGTTTCATTTAAATTAAGATAGTTAAAAACAGCATTTTTCTTCTGCAGAGTTTCAAAGCGATATTGAGTCAATCTTCAGTTGTAAACTTTTGAAAGAGTTGTAATGTCTTGTTCAGAGTTACGAACAGATGCCAATTCCCAAGGTGTTCGTAACTCTGGGGTTCTGCTGTATGCAAAGTGTCTGATTCTCTCACTGAAGAAGGCTGGAAGAATAATAAAGAATAATTTTGGAAGCAATTATGTTGTGCTACCTTTTCATCCAATGCAAAATGTTTGCAGTGTCATCTATTAACTATATCTTGGTGCATGAAAGTGGGAGAAAAAGTAATGGAAACACAAACTTTGTCCCTGAACTCATTAACTGGCCATACAAGATGAATGTAAGGAAACTGACACTCTGAGGCTTCTCTTGAAAAACCGTCTGTTGAGAGAAGTTTTGTCGACAGAGCATGCATCAGACTTGGAACAGATTTGCTGGCCGGGAGCATTCTGTTGACATCCCTGTACACCTCATTCCACAAAGAAGAAGGGATGTCTTGACAGAAGGTGTTTTCCTGACTTTTGGCCCCATCTGGATGGACCAAAGGTTAGAAAAGCTTCTCCTGACAGAACTGTCAGCAAAAGATACGCAAATTGTGGTGAGCAATTTGTGTATCTTTTGCCTACAGTTATCTGCAGTCTAGACTCAGCCTTGAGGGATTCATGAAATAAAATAGAATTTTGTTATTATTTATTTGATTTATTTGTTTTATTTGTATGTAGACACATTAACTTCCTTACCAGATTCATTTTGTTTACCCGTGCACAGCCATGAAAAGCTTAAAATGGAAATATTTTTGTACATATGTAGTGGAAAATGCCAGTTTAAACAGGATGTTTGCGATCACAAGGGCTGACCCAGAATCTGTGCTGGGACAGACATGAAAGCATGAAAATTTCATTCACAAAGATTTTCTGGGACCACACTTTTTTAAGCCTAAACAGAGTCACGCACATGCTGGCTCGGAAGCTCTTACAGTGTTTCCAAAGAAAAGCTGATTGCTTTTAAAGTTATGCAGAGCTACATCCTCAATGGACAGAAGCCATGAAGAGGACTGGGAACAATTACCAGCTGAAGGAGAAATTCCTTTGCAGTGGGTGCACTTTTGCCAGCTACTACCCTTGGATGGCCCAGGGAGAAAGAGGCACAGTCAATCCCACGCCCACTTGTTTCCTTTCCCTTCTTTTGCCACAGTTTTAACTGATTTTGATTACTCTGGCGCCAAATAAATGCAAGCATCTCATAAACATATAATCATCCATCACTATGAAGAAAGGAAAAATGCTTATGTACGGCATGTTTATAAATACACTTCATGAAGAAAGGATAGCTCTGTCATTCCTAACAGCATGCTGCTGTGTAGCTAGCTGAACGTCATCAGGGCAAACTGCCTATGTTTTTTTTTGTTGTTGTTTGTTTGTTTTTTTGTTGGTTTTTTTTTCCTCTCTGTTCCTGACATGGTCTCAGACACCCTAGTGGAGCTCGTGATGGTAGGAATTGAGAGGTCTGTTGCCTCCACAGTTCTAACGGTTAGTACTGATTGGAGGTAAGTGATCCGAGGCTTTTGAAAGCAGAAGTCCAGTGTGTTCCCTGGGGCAGAGACATATAGTAACAGGATCACATCAAAGGGAAGAGGGACTCAACAGATTTAGTCTGAATAATGTTAAACAGTTCAGGGCAGTAAAATGATTCTGAGGTCCTCCGCAATGCTAGGAGTATCGTGTCAATACCAAGAGAAGGGGAGAAACTGAAGTAATAATTGGCATGCCCTTTGTGTGTGTATCTGTCTGTCTGATGTTCAGGCACTAGTCCCTATGTTATGATGTGCTAATATTGCTTGTGAAGGCGTGCAAATCTTTTTGACTATTTGGCAGATATAGAAAAGCTTTTTTTTTTTTTAACAAAATATAGGGCATTATTGTTCCTTTTGGTTTGAACTGCACTTGAAGAATGTGTTTTTTAACAAGTGCGGTACTTTTAAGGAATTGCTTAAGACACTCTTTTTGTAGAAAAAGAAAAGAAAATAGTCTTTTCCATGTTTTGTGCTGAAAACAAAAGAACAAAATAGCATGAAAAATATTATCAGACCATATAAATTCAGCTTTTTGACCCTCATTCATTGGAAGCAATATCAGCTGATCTGCTGATACCCTGCTATTTGCATTTGAGTTGGACACACAAGCACTAGCAAAATGTTTGTAAACTATTGTCTGTGCTCTAGTTCATAGAAATCATTAATGCAAAACTTCTGTTCATCTGAATCTCCTAAGAGTATTGAGTCGGAAAGAAAAGCTTCCAGTAAAATGGCTGAAATGCTGTGGCAATATGTGTAGTGTGATTCATTTGTATCCTACTTTAAGTATAATCAAATGGAACCACAGCATGTGTACATGGAATTTAGGGAAAGGCAGAAGACAGGGAGAAAGGGCAATTTGGTTACAAGGATTACAACTGAGTTGTTATCTCCGGCACCAACTTCCAGAAAGAGAGAGAGAGGAGTAGACCGTCGTTTGTTCTTTTGACTCCACGTTAGGGACTTCTCTTTATTATGGCACAGAGAATACTTTCAATGCTTGAATTATTTTTACTTTAAACATTTCATGGCTAAGACACTGTGGCCAATTCTTGCAGCCCTCTTAAGAGTTTATATTTGGTGTTTTTCAGAAAGCCCCAAGTCCTGATGACAAATGTGGCAATGCTGGCTTTCATTTAAAATTAGTTCTAAAAAGAATTGTCTAGCACCTACAATTGCAGGAAAAATGTTTGAAAATGTGGCCCCAGTACAAAGGATCAAAACCCTGAATATTAAACAAATTAATTAAACACATTAAAAGAACCTCAAATTTATTTTGAAGCTGATTGGACATAACCTTTGTCAAATTAAGTGTAAAAATATAATAAGGAAAGCCAAAAAGGAGTTTGAAGAACAGCTATCCAAAAATTCAAAAAGTGATAGCAAAATTTTTTAAGTACATCAGAAGCAGGAAGCATGCTAAACAACCGGGGGGCCACTAAATGATCAAAATGCTAATGAAGCCCTCAAAAACAATAAGGTAATCACAGAGAACATAAATAATTCTCTGCTTCAGTCTTTACGGCTGAGGATGTTGGAAAAATTCCCAAAATTGAGCCATTCTTTTTAGATTCTAAATCTGAGGAACTGTCCCAGATTGAGGGGTCATTAGAGAAGATTTTGGAACAAACTGATAAACTTAACAGTAACAATTCACAGGGACAAAATGGCATTCACCCATGAGTTTTGAAAGAACTCAAATATGAAATTGTGGAACTATTAACCATAGTTTGTAAACTATCCTTTAATTCAGCTTCCATACCTAGTGATTGGAAGATAGCTAATGTGATGCCAATATTTTAAAAGGGCTCTAGAGGTGATCCTGGCAATTATGGACCAGTAAGTCTAACATCAGTGCACGGTAAATTAGTTGAATCAATAGCAAAGAATAGAATTTGTGAGACACATAGATGAACATAATTTGTTGGGGGAAAATTCAACATAGTTTCTCTAAAGGGAAAACATGCCTTACTAATCTGCTAGAGTTCATTGAGGGGACCAAACAGCTTGTGGACAAGAGGGATCTAGTGGACATAGCGTACTTAAATTTCCAGAAAGTTTCCTCACTGAAGGCTCTTCAGTAGACTAAGTTGTCATGGGGTAAGAAGGAATGTTCTGTAGGGATTGATAACTGGTTAAAAGACAGGAAACAAAAGATAGGAATAAATTGTACGTTTTCAGAGAGGAGAGCGCTAATTAGTGGTGTCCCCCAAGGATGCATACTGGGATCAATCATATTCAACATTTATAAATGATTTGGAGAAAGGGGTAAACAGTGATGTGGCAAAATTTGCTGATGATACTAAACTGCTCAAGATACTTAAGAACAAAGTAGATTGTGAAGAGCTTCAAAAGGATCTCACAAAAGTCTGTGATTGGACAACAAAATGGCAAATGAATTTTAATGTTGATACATGCAAAGTAATGCACGTTGGAGAAAATAATCCCAACTATACATACAAAATGATGGTGACTAACTTAGCTATAACAACCGAAGAGGGAGATCTTGGAGTCATTGTGGACCAGTCAAAAAAAACCAAACAGAATGCTAGGAATCATTAAAAAGGGATAGAGAATAGTACGGAATACCTTATTGCCTCTATATAAATCCATGCATGCCCATATCTGGAATACTAAGTACAGATGTGGTTGCCTTATCTCAAAAAAGACATATTGGCATTGGAAAAGGTTTAGAAAGGGGCAACAAAAATGATTAGGGGTTTGGAACAGGTGCCATATGAAAAGATATTAAAAGGCTAGGACTGATCAGCTTAGAAAAGAGGAGGCTATGGGGCAATATGACCGAGGTCTATAAAGTCATGACAGGTGTGGAGAAAGTGAATAAGGAAAAGTTATTTACTTGTTCCCATAACATAAGAACTAGGTGCCACCAAATGAAATTAATAGGTAGCAGGTTTAAAACTAACAAAAGGGTATTTTTCTTCACACAGCACACAGGCAACCTGAGGAACACCCTGACAGTCAATGTTGTGAACACCAGGACTTTATCCTGGTCCAAAAAGAACTAGGTACTTTCATAGAGGATAGGACTATCAATACTTATTAATTAGGATGGGTGCGAACGGTGTCCCTAGCCTCTGTTTGTCAGAGGCTGGAAATGGATGACAGGAGAGGGATCGCTTTCATGATTACCTGTTCTGGTCGCTCCCACTGGGATATCAGCCATTGGCCACTTCCAGAAAACAGGACTCTGGGCTAGATGGACCTTTGGTCTGACCCAGTGTGGTCGTTCCTATGTTCTTAAGAGTTTTGTGGGCCAGGCTCATGATTCTGAATGGAATGAGGCAAGCAATACTACCGATGTGACAGCAGTCAAAGCTATGTCTTCCAAGTGATGATCTTTGACCCCTACAGCCTCACCAGCATTCTTATGCATTCTTATACTCCTCTCATCAGTGCCAGCTCACAGTCTTTACTGGCTATGAGGGGCAGAGAAGATTACATTGCTTCCTTTAAATGGTAGCATTAAATTAATTTTCCACCACCATTGCTCTTGCCATATCTTAAAAGAGAGGGACAATTGGTCTTCTGCGACACAGAACGCCTCTTAGTTCATTCCATACCACCCCTTGCAGGCAGCTGGCTGTGTCTAACAGCCACAATTTAACCCTAATGCCTACAAATGTAAAAACAGGGAATGGAATGTATCCCAGTTATAATTGCCATTTACACATGTGCCCTAAGGAGTTAAAACAAAGCTGCTCCCATCTGGTGAGAGAGCAAAAGGATGCTTGTGTAAACCCCACCTGCATTCCCACATTGGACATATGGATCTGGTGAGCGAAGTAAAATATTACCTAAGTAGACATTTTCATAATGAACCTGACCTGTGTCTAATTTAAACCAGGACATTATTTAAAAAAAAGAAAAATTAAATAGGGATTGACTCTTACTTGCGGGATTAGACCCAAGTGAGTTTTGGTCACATGCTCCTCAATTTAGACAATTTAATGGCTGTGGTCCTGTCTCTGATATTGAGACATAACTATTTGGTCACTCCTCTTGGCTCACTGGCTCCTGTAATGACTGAACTAGTATTTCGGTGGCAATTCTTACGTGATTGTCTTAGCGCAGTCTTGCAAGACACATACTGTTTAATCCCTGAGTACCTTTTGGAAGAGATCAGAAGGCTGTGTTCCCACTCCTGGATGTATTGGAGTGACTTTGCAGCAACAAAATTTAAAGCTCAAGTGGTCTAATTAAAAACAAGAATTATTAAGGGGAAAGAAAGAAAATAAGCTTAAGGCAAAAAAGGTCCCTCTCCCATACCTAGTCCTGCAGTTGGCAAGAGTGAAGCTATGAAAAACAGACGTGAAGTGGACTTGTGGTTAAAACAATAAACAGCAGCTCAGGTAATAGGTGTTCAGTTCTTCATTCTATCACAGGTACCTTTGAGATTTTAGGCAAATCATCTGTTTCTCATTTGCAAAACTGAGATGATTCCTTGTCTGTCTTATCTATGTAGATGGTTGACTCTTTAAAGCAGAGACTCCCTCATACTATATGTTTGTACAGTGCTTAGCACAAGGGAGCCTTGATCTGGGATGGAGCACCTATGCTGTCTTATCATACAGAAAATAAATATGAAGTAGTGAATCTTAGTTGAATTATAGAAGCAGAAAACTGTTATTTAACCAGAGGGCTTTCTGCTTTTCCTCTGTGACCTCTTTACCATCTCAGTCTGTCTGGCTGTGTCTAGACTAGCTCCCAACTTTGAAGGGGGCATGATAATTAGGGTGCTGGAGATTACTAAAGAAGTGCTGCGGCACACATGCAGCACTTCATTAGGCTAAATTTCCCCTGCAGCAACTTAGAAGTGTGAGACTTCGAAGTGCCGGCTTGCATGTAGCTGCGGGTCAGCTGCAGGTACTTTGAAGTGCTTGGGCCATTTCGAAGTCCCTTTACTCCTCAAAATTTTGCATGTAGCTGCAGGTCAGTTGCATTTACTTTGAAGTGCCCGCACTATTTCGAAGTGTCTTCACTCCTCAAAACTTCAAAGTAAATGCAGCTGACCCGCAGCTACATGCAAGCCAGCACTTGGCAAAGTTTCATACTTCAAAGTTGCTGCGGGAGAGATTTAGCCTAATGAAGTTCTGCATAGGCACCGCAGCACTTTGTTAGTAATCTCCCAACACCCGAATTACCATGCCCCCTTCCAAGTTGGGAGCTAGTTTAGGCACAGCCTCTGAGGCATGTCCTTCTTGGTTTTCTGCTTTCTTATAGTCCTCTTATTGTTCAATTATGTCTTTCAGATGTAATGCCTTTCTCTCCCCTACACCCATGTGGTATTTGCTGGGTTCTGTGCCTAAATTCATGCGGGGTTGTATTGAGGGCTGGGTCTAAACAGTTTTACTTCCTGACATCCTGTTCAGTCTCTACATCTTGTCATGCCAGAGCTATCTCCCTTTTTGTGCTGCTCTTAATAACTGTGCTTTGAAATGTCTGCAAGACCAGCTCAAACTTCTTTAAGACATGTAGAGTTCATGTAATGGTAAATTTAATTCTCAATATATATTTTTGTTACACTCTAGCAAATGTGACTCAGAGAAAGTCTAACTAATCTGTCATGGTCTCCTCTTAAGAGCAGCTTGTCACTTCCAAGGTAACATTGAACTTCAGTGTGTTAATCTGGTGTGCATTTGGATCTCTGGAGGTCTCCAATAGAGTGTAGGTTGTAACATCAGACCCTGAGCAACTGCAGTGGGGACCAAGTTCAGAGTAACTTCAATTGTCATAACTATTAAACTTTTATGGACTAGAACAGGGGGCTGATTCACTATGGGGCAAGATTTTAGCAAAAGCAGAACTCTCGTTTGAGGCTCATGACAACAGCAAGTGAGGACTTCACAAGAAGTCTTTCTGTGAGGTGGGTGAAGGTAGTATGGTCTCATATCAAAAAGGGGAAGGTCATTTATAAACCTACCACACCTGCAAAATCCAGAGGGTGCCCAATACTCAGCCTGAGGTAATCAATGGAAAATTTTCAGTGACTCCAATGAGAGCAAGAGTTATTACAAGCGTTAAATTGTGCTATTTCTTACTCTTTTCTCTCTTCTATTGCCCTGGGGTAGCACCACAGGAAATAACGCATATGATTATGGCCAACGTTTATGCACTTCTAAAGCATCAGAAAAAGGAAAGTGAAATCAAGCCATTTAACAAGTGCATTTTGTATTTTTAAAAGGAAATAAAATGAGTCAAGTTCATCCTTAATGAAAGATGATTGGATTCAGTGGAATCTCACCATGAATGAATCTGACCTCATGCTTTCTTATTTTGGCTAGCATGTACTGAATGCTTTTATCAAGAGGAGGCATTTGCAGCCCTATATAAAGTGGAAGTGTAAAGCAGCTTTTTAAAAGATAGAGCAGAATCAAGGGCATGTTGCTGCTACTGTAGATCCACAAGTAGTAAATCTCACAGAAACTCAGAGGGGCAGTCGTGTTAGTCTGTAACTTCAAAAAACAACAAGCATTCCTGCAGCACAATAGAGCAATAGAGACTAATAGATTTATTAGGACATGAGCTTTTCTGTACGGTGACCATATTTCCCTAGACAAAATATGGGACACCCTGGGGCCAAAGGAGTGGCTCCCCAGCTGTGGCTGCCAAGCAAGTGCAGGTTCCTGGCCGCCCCATGCCACAAGGTGCCAGAACAGGGCTTCCACCCCATGAGAAAACTCCCTGGTTGCAGGCCAGTTGCCTGTGGAAGGTGGGGTTTGCTGCCTGCCCCACACTGCCAAGCTTCAGGAATGCTGCAGAGATGCTCCCTGGCTCCAGTGGTGGCTGCCCTGTGGAGGCTGCCACCCTGTGGGGTGGGGGACTCCCTGTGTGTTTGGGGGGTGGCTGTGGCTCCCAGCTCCCCGTGCCTCTGGGCACCAGGAATGGAGCTCTTGCCTTGCCGGGGACATCCCGGCTGCCCCACACGCCCATGTGTTGGGAATGGGGCTGCCTGCCCTGCGGGGGGCCTCCCTGTCTGCCCCACACCTCTGGGTTCTGGTAATGGGGCTACTGTTCTGCAGGGGACTCCCCAGATGCCCTATGCTTTGGGGCACTGGCAATGGGGCTGCAACCCCGCAGGAGAGATCTCTGGCTGCAGGGGTCCCTCATGAGGTAGGGCAATGACTACACAGGAGGCTGTCCTGCAGAAAGGATTGGGCTACTGCCCTGCAGTGGTGTCCCCAGCTGCAGGGGCAGCTGCCCCACAGAGGGGATGCCTGGCACTGCTGGGGCATCAGGTTCCCCTTAAAATCTTAGAGCAGGGAACAAAACACACTACCCGACCTCCCAGCCTACATTGCCTTACCTTACCTCTGTGGCAGGGCCCCTGGCTACCTCTGCTGCTGCTGCCTGTACAGTAGACCCCCAACTTATGCATGGGTTGCGTTCTCACAACCCCTGTGTAAGTCAAATTTCCCATGCAAATTGCAGGGGAGCCAGGAAACTGATGAGGGCAGCAACCCTGGTCAGTTTCCTGGTTCCAGCAAGTGGAGGGGAGACAGGGACCAGGTGGCAGCCTGACTCCCAGCTCCCCTCCACTTGCAGAGCCAGCAAACTGACCAGGGCTGGTGTCCTGGTTAGTTTCCCCACTCCTGTCAGTGGCGGCAGCTGAAAGTCTGAGTCTGACAGCATCTGACTCTTACTTCTTTGTGACTCCAGATGCTACAAGTGCAAATTGAAAAAACCCTCCTGATTATCCACAATATTTAAGTAAATGTCTAAAAGCCGAACAATGAACAACTCATATCTAAATAGCAAACTATGGCTACGTCTACACATGCACCCAACTTCGAAATAGCTTATTTCGATGTTGTGACATCGAAATAGTCTATTTCGATGAATAACGTCTACACGTCCTCCAGGGCTGGCAACGTCGATGTTCAACTTCGACGTTGCTCAGCCCAACATCGAAATAGGCACAGCGAGGGAACGTCTACACGCCAAAGTAGCACACATCGAAATAAGGGAGCCAGGCACAGCTGCAGACAGGGTCACGGGGCGGACTCAACAGCAAGTCGCTCCCTTAAAGGGCCCCTCCCAGACACACTTTCATTAAACAGTGCAAGATACACAGAGCCAACAACTAGTTGCAGACCCTGTATATGCAGCACGGACCCCCAGCTGCAGCAGCAGCAGCCAGAAGCCCTGGGCTAAGGGCTGCTGCCCACGGTGACCACAGAGCCCCGCAAGGGCTGGAGAGAGAGCATCTCTCAACCCCGCAGCTGATGGCCGCCATGGAGGACCCCGCTATTTCGATGTTGCGGGACGCGGATCGTCTACACGTCCCTACTTCGATGTTGAACGTCGAAGTAGGGCGCTATTCCCATCCCCTCATGGGGTTAGCGACTTCGACGTCTCGCCGCCTAACGTCGATTTCAACTTCGAAATAGCGCCCAACACGTGTAGACGTGACGGGCGCTATTTCGAAGTTACTGCCGCTACTTCGAAGTAGCGTGCACGTGTAGACGCAGCTTATATGTGATCTCAAAACATTGCACTCGGTTGCACGTATTGTGGGGGTTTACCGTACTGTTGAGTCAGCACATAATGCATGTGCAGTCTGGCCAGCTCCTGATTGACTTTACCTGCAGCTGCAGCTGCACTGACTTGGAGAAAGGGCAGCTCAGCAGGGGGAGTGAATACATGGCACAATTACGTTTTTTGTTAAAAAAAAAGGCAGGACGCCTGCCTAAAATACAGGACTGTCCCAGTGAAGATGGGACGAAAGGTCACCCTACTTTAGTGGGCAAAAATCACTGCAGAATCAAAACATTTTTTCCAAAGTGCAGTAATGAGAACTCTGCAAAGCCTGCTTTAAGCAAACTCACTACTGATGGCACTAGGGGGTCAAAAACAGAATCCAGACTACATGGGGTTGATTTTAAACCTGTGTGTCCAATCCAGTGCTGATTGAAGGCTTTTGAATTTCTTCCATTGCCTTCCATAAGCATTGGGCCAGGTCTTTGTCCTTTCGGAGTGATGGATTATACAGATCTTCTCGTGGAAGAGCACCTGCTCCAACCCTCCTTTCCTGGGCATTCTGCTCATTCGTGTGGTCTGCAGTCTCCATACTTTGAAAGCCCTTATTTTAGAGACTGATGTGCTGTGTGACAAGATCCAGAAGGAAATCCAGGGATTTCTCAAGTGATCACACTTGCAGACATTGATCATGGGATTTTGTACAAGAAAAGAAACTTTGTGCTGCCCTTAGGTATACATTTTCACAGTTGAATGTGCAGTGTAGTACTCAGAAATTTATGCAAGCAAAGTAGCACCGCAAAGTCACTGACATTCATCATTGTCAGTCACAAACCTGTGGCTTTATTAGTTACAGTATGGTAAGTTATTTTCAATAAGAAATCCTAAGACAGTGAAACTCAATAGAAAATGTACTGCATGTTCAAGGAATTAATGTATCATGATATGGGTGTGGGAGAAAGGGTTAATTTCCTTTAGTGCACTTAATAAACCTCAGAGATTGTATCCTAACAAAGAGGCCCTGTGTTTATGCTCAATATGGGTGTGTACAGTACAGCATAATGTGCATCAGCAGCACAAACATCCGCAAACTACCATGATACTCCTCTAGTCTAATATGGAGGGACCATTTTTTATAGTTTGAGGATTTGTGATTTCTCTATCAATCCAATTTTTGGCCCCTCTGACTAAATGACCAAGGAAGATGTGAGTGTTAGTGCTTTCCGTATTGGACACTTCCTTTCAGCTAGAAATTAAACTGAAACCACAAACTCACTATGGCTACGTCTACACGTGCAGCCAACATCGAAATAGCTTATTTCGATGTTGTGACATCGAAATAGTCTATTTCGATGAATAACGTCTACACGTCCTCCAGGGCCGGCAACGTCGATGTTCAACTTCGACGTTGCTCAGCCCAACATCGAAATAGGCGCAGCGAGGGAACGTCTACACGTCAAAGTAGCACACATCGAAATAGGGATGCCAGGCACAGCTGCAGACAGGGTCACAGGGCGGACTCAACAGCCAGCCGCTCCCTTAAAGGGCCCCTCCCAGACACAGTTGCACTAAACAACACAAGATCCACAGAGCTGACAACTGGTTGCAGACCCTGTGCCTGCAGCATAGATCCCCAGCTGCCGCAGAAGTAGCCAGAAGCCCTGGGCTAAGGGCTGCTGCCCACGGTGACCATAGAGCCCCGCAGGGGCTGGAGAGAGAGCGTCTCTCAACCCCCCAGCTGATGGCCGCCATGGAGGACCCAGCAATTTCGACGTTGCAGGACGCGGATCGTCTACACGGTCCCTACTTCGACGTTGAACGTCGAAGTAGGGCGCTATGAGGTTAGCGACTTCGACGTCTCGCCGCCTAACGTCGAAGTTAACTTCGAAATAGCGCCCGACGCGTGTAGACGTGACGGACGCTATTTCGAAGTTGGTGCCGCTACTTCGAAGTAGCGTGCACGTGTAGACGCAGCTTATGTCTACCAGTGTTGAGTTAGTAATAGTGGTTTGACTCTCTAGCCCAGAGGTCTGCAACCTGCAGTTCCAGAGCCACATGTGGCTCTTTGAGGACCTCTTTGTGACTCCAGATGCTACAATTGCAAAGTGAAAAAACCCTCCTGATTATATGCAATATTTAAGTAAATGCCTAAAAGCCGAACAATGAAAAACACATCTAAATAGCGAACAAAATGTGATCTCAAAACATTGGATAACTCCCCCTTTAATATGTGCAGTGCATTGTGGGATATGTGTGTGTGCTGTTCTTAAAAGAGGGGTTACAAAAAGTATGGTTTGATGTTATTTATTAAGGACTGTGCATTGTGGCTCTTCAATTATTGAGTTTTTTACCGAATTCAGAAAATAGCTCTTGCTCTTTTGGTTATTGACCCTTGCTCTAGCCCATTAGATTGAGATATCCAGACTCTGAAAAAACTGAAATTCTTGCTCCTCGTGTTTTACATTCTGGAGCTTTGTCCTATACTGAAATCTAAAATTAGGTTTTCGGATGTTCGGCACCATTGGTATCCCTGATCAAGGGGAGATCCTCGCGGTATAGGTTCAACTTTCATTGCTCATCTTGAATGTTCACTGAATGTACGTCAAGAATAGCGATACTTTAAGAATAGAAGTAGTAGTAACAGTAAAACTTGAGGAAGGAAATGAGAGAGTTCCACTGTTATGATTTATCTTTAAAGCTATTGCACATTGCCACGCTTTTGGGTGATACCAAGCAGTCATTGTCCTCCCTGTGAATGCTAGGCATAAAGCTACCCATGAAATAGATAGATGTATATATGCCAGGGCCAAAATTCTGAGAAACCAAAAATCAATGTCCCAAATGAACACTACTGACTTTGGAAATTCTTGGCGTTAAACTCTGTAGGAAGCTTTTTAATTAAAACAGCATTTCCGTATGAGTAAGGGAGTGCTCTGAATTCAGAATGATCTCCGTCATATATGACAGAGGTGTTTTGTTAATTACATTACTATTAAGTATTTGGAATAAGAAATCCCAGTGCATGAAATTCACATCATGATGTGTAATGTATGATCAAGAAATTAATTGATAATAATTTAGACATGGAAGACAGGACAAAAAAGCTGTGGTGCTTTTTCCAAAGCCAAGTGAATACAAAAATCAAACTTTTCATGCTGTTGTCTTTCATGTTGTCATCATTTACAAGTCATGCAGTAAGAAGAAGAAAATCCTGATTTGGTATTGTGGGGAAATTTTTCCTCATTGTTTCCAGGGTGGCTGATGGAAGAAACACAGCTATTAGTGTCAAATTCTCTTACTCCAGGGTTATGCCATTAAAACAGTGGATTTGCTCTGTGGTTACATCCTGTACCTCGTGGTTAAACTTGACCCAGTAGTTGGAAAGTGATACGGTGGTTGTAAATTATGAAGGCTATTTTCCTCCCTCTAAACATTTTATTTTCAAGCGCTCTCTCATTCTTGGGTCAGCATTGTGAAGGCTCAGCACTTTCTTGTGCTTGTAGGGAATCTTGGACCTCTCTGTATGTTGGACAGAATGAGAAGTGATGGGGAGGGGACTTTTTTTTTCACTGATGACTGAACAGCTCAGCCTCATGGTAGCCAACCCACCTAACATTTTCTGTCAAGATTAAAGCCTATATGAACTTCATCTTTTGGGAAACTCATAATGAAGTATTTTATTCACTTTGTCATAGTGCCAAGTATTGTGCTGCATAATGTAAAGCAAACTGCACTGCAGGTCTGTACCACAGTGAAGAAAAGGAAAGAAGTTATTGCATTGATTCATGTAGTACATGTTGCCATAGTACCTGGAACATCAGAGAAGGAGCTACTGGCTACACTGGAGGGGGGAGAGGGTGGGTGGGGCCTAATTTCCTGTATGTAAAAGCAAGGTTAGGCACCACTATGGCACTGAGCTACTGATCTAAGCACTGTTCTATTCTAAGTTAACTAGTCTACCTCACAGATTTATATAGTGAGTTGTTTGGGAAGGAGAACTGGAGGTTGTAGAAATCTCATTCTTCTGAAGAGATTCTGACAGCTGAAAGTGGGATTGAGCCAACACTCCTTAGAAGTCAGTGGAAGGAGTCTGACTTTAGTGAAGGTTGGATTAGGCCCAGTAATACCAGTAATGGGTGAGAGTGTTCACTCTGATTTGGAGCCTACAAACTGCAGGCAAAGCCCTTGAGAAATACAGACAATGACACTATCCCAGCTATACTAGCATTTGCTGTAAACAAAATGAAGGGGCTTTATTTTCTCTGCCAGAGCACTTACTGATGGCCAACAAAAAGTTAGCACCAGATGGAATAGTAAATTATTATGTATTTGACTACAAAGGAAACTCAAGCCTTTTCTTGCAGGATGCACCAAGTTAACAGCTGCCATCCGCTTTGCTTTAGCACATCTCCAAACCTGCAATTAACTCTCTTCAGTGTTTCATTTTGTGGAAACAGAGCAAATGTAGACAATGCCATGAGGAGTGCACATGGAAGAAAACGCAGGCAAATCCAGCATGGAAAACAAGGTAAATGATCCCTTTAACCATTCTTCCTTTTATTAAGCTAGTCCCCAGCAATCCAATCACTGCCTTATACCCTTCCTTTAAGAGAACCGTGATAGTAATATTTTGCAATGATTCCAGGCAAATAGGCCTGACACTCTCTTTCACCTTAAGTCTATGTGCACAGCAGCATTCCTCTGCTTTATTTAACAAAAAAAAAAGGTTCCTCTATGTGATATCAGGTACATATTTGAAGGTCTGGCACATCACTCAACCTCCTCCCCACTCCACTCTCTGTGAAATGCAGCTGCTAAGACTCTCTTCTTTGGCCACTAACTCACCCCTCTTTGGCTCTTTCAACTGGTTTCCTGCTTTCTGCTGCATCAAGCTCAAGTTTCATGTCCTTAGCGTCCAAATCCTTCACAACTTTTCCCTTCCCTTCTTGTCTGCTCTTGTCTCTTTATCAATAACATCAGCTTCAATCCCCTGCTTCTGAACTTCTCCCACAATCCTCTTGGAACTGTCAGTGCTGCCTGCGCACAGAACACCCTCCTTAACCTAGTGCATAAGGCCTTCCTTTTCTCCCTTTGAATCCCTTGTCAACCCCCATGTCCAACATAGTCCCTATGTGAAAATTGCCATCTAACAATGGCTACGTAGAAGGCCAATCAGGGGAGGTAAGTGTGAAAGGCAGGTATGGGAGCTAGGCGCCCGATCCACAATGAAATTCCCCTGATATCGTTGAAAATTTTTCCCTGAAAAACCATTTTAGGTTTTTCCCCCCCCGACTTCATATGCAACTTGTCTTTGTGACTTCTTTGCACCAGGGACTGTCTTTCTTTTGGCACCCACACAAGGTCAGGCCTTTCTCTTTAGTTTAGGGGTTATAGGTGCTACCACATTCAAAATAAAATAATGCAGCATCCAACCACTATGTAATTAGGTATTTTTAAGCTGACCATTGCCATCTGATTTGGTTTCATTTGAATAGTCATCAAAATGGAGTTCATTCTTAGCTGGGTAAGACCCTCAATTTGTGGGCAATTAAAAACATGCGCTAAGGAGAAGAAACTGAACTGAGTTGAATTTGGCAGTCATGGGGCACTGTGGAAAGCAAAAACAAGAAATAATAGAGACATCAACAATAGTGAACATGCTATGGAGACACATGGTTCTAGTGCCAGATTGGGAACTGTCTTCCCCTGTCCTATTTCAACAGTTATAGAATCATAGAACTGGAAGGAACCTCAAGAGGTCATCAAGTCACCTGCCCTCATGGCAGGACCAAGCACCACCTCCATCATCTCTGAAAAATGTTTCTCTAACCTGCTCTTTAAAATCTCCAGGAATGGAGATTCCACCACTTCCCTAGGCAGCTTGTTTCAGTGTGTAGCCACCCTGCCAATTAGAAACATAAGAACATAAGAATGGCCATACTGGTTCAGACCAAAGGTCCATCCAGCCCAGTATCCCGTCTGCCGACAGTGGCCAATGCCAGGTGCCCCAGGGAAGGAGAACAGAAGACAATGATCAAGTGATTTATCTCCTGCCATCCATCTCCTGCCCTTGTACTGAAGGCTAGGGCAGCATACTTTACCCCTGGCTAATAGCCATTTATGGACCTAACCTGCAAAAATTTATCGAGCTCCTTTTTAAACCCTAATAGAGTCCTGGCCTTCACAGCCTCCTCCGGCAAGGATTTCCACAGGTTGACTGTGCGCTGTGTGAAGAAAAATTTCCTTTTATTAGTTTTGAACCTACTACCCATCAATTTCATTTGGTGTCCCCTAGTTCTTGTATTATGGGAAAAGGTAAATAATTTTTCTATATTCACTTTCTCCACACCATTTATGATTTTATATACCTCTATCATATCGCCCCTCAATCTCCTCTTTTCCAGACTGAAAAGTCCCAGTCTCTCTAGCCTCTCTCCATATGGGACCCGTTCCAAACCCCTAATCATCTTAGTCGCCCTTTTCTGAACCTTTTCTAATGCCAATATATCTTTTTTGAGGTGAGGAGACCACATCTGCACGCAGTACTCGAGATGTGGGCGTACCATAGTTTTATATAGGGGAAGTATGATATCTTTTGTCTTATTATCGATCCCTTTTTTAATAATTCCTAACATCCTATTTGCCTTACTAACTGCCGCTGCACACTGCGTGGATGTCTTCAGAGAACTATCCACTATAACTCCAAGATCCCTTTCCTGATCTGTCGTATCTAGATTTGACCCCATCATGTTGTACGTGTAATTTGGGTTATTTTTTCCAATGTGCATTACCTTACACTTACCCACATTAAATTTCATTTGCCATTTTGCTGCCCAATCACTCAGTTTGCTGAGATCTTTTTGTAGTTCTTCACAATCCCTTTGGTTTTGACTGTCCTGAACAACTTGGTGTCATCTGCAAACTTTGCCACCTCACTGCTTACCTCATTTTCTAGATCATTGATGAACAAGTTGAACAGGATCGGTCCCAGGACTGACCTCTGGGGAACACCACTAGTTACCCCCCTCCATTGTGAAAATTTACCATTTATTCCAACCCTTTGTTTTCTGTCTTTTAACCAATTCCCGATCCATGAAAGGATCTTTCCTCCTATCCCATGACCGCCTAATTTACATAAAAGCCTTTGGTGTGGGACCGTGTCAAAGGCTTTCTGGAAATCTAGGTATATTATGTCCACTGGGTGCCCCTTGTCCGCATGTTTATTAACCCCTTCAAAGAATTCTAACAGATTAGTTAGACACGACTTCCCTCTGCAGAAACCATGCCAGGAAACCAGGTTTTCCTAATGTCCTCCCTTGCTGCAATTTAAGCCCATTGCTTTGAGGATTAAGGAGAAGAATTTCTCTCCTTCCCTATAATAATGTTTTAGGTATGTGAAAGCTGATATCATGTCCCCACTCAGTCTTTTTCTTTTCCAGACTAAACAAACCCAATTCTTTCAATTGTTCCCCATTAATCAGGTTTTCTAGTCCTGTAATCAATTCTGTTTCTAGTCTCTGGATTTTCTCCAGGTTGTCCACATCTCTCCTGAAATGTGGCACCCAAAACTCCAGCTGAGGCCTAATCGGTGTGGAATAGACTGGAACAATTACTCCTTATGTCTTTATTGTAACATTCCTGTTAATATATCCAAGAATCACGTTTGCTTTCTTTGCAACAGTGTCACACTGTGGCCTCATATTTAGCTTGTGGATCCATCACTGTTATGCTAAACATCTCACAGCTCTTAGCTATTAGAAGCACTTCTGCCTGATAGGCAACAATAAAATAGTGCCTCTTATTATCTCCTATGAAACAAAGCTGCTGAGTAGTGCTGTCTGACTGTGTAGTGAACATCTAACTGGGAGGGCTTTCACGTGTTAATAAATAATTTGGAAGGTTATCTTCTTTTCATTTGTATTAAACAGCTGTAGTTCAATTACTTTATGATTATTGATAAGTGATGGAAGAAGCTTTAAATATTGCAAAAATATGCCTTTCAAAATGTTCAAAACACAAAAGTAAACCATTATGATCATTAGAAAATGTCATTTAGCCAATAAAATTTAACCCCAAAGTGATCTGCCATTTATGAACTTCATATGTCTGTTAATAGCCTGCTAGCTGTCAAGGGAAGAAGAAAACTTGGGAGATACGGCCATGTCTACACTACAAAAATAACTTACAGACTTCAAAGTTGAGTGTCTACACATACCCTACTTGGAAATTAAACTTTGCAGTAGGGTGCTACTCCATTTCTGGGAATGGAGTAAGGACTTCAGAGTTGGGCTCCCTATTTTGTAGTAAGGGAAAATGTGTGTAGACTCTCTGCTGGCTATTTCAAAGTAGCACCTAACTTCGAACTTAACCTTGAAGTTAGTTCCTAGTGTAGATGCACGCAGGGTGTTCGTGTATAAACATAGAGGTATCCATTGGAAATGGCCAAAATATTTTAATTGATTTTTTTTTCAAAAAATGTTATTTTGGGGGCAATTTTCTATTTCTCCCTTACCTGCCAATGTTCCTTCCCAAAAGAAAAAAATGGAATTTTTCTCCTCTCCCTATCCTCACCCCTTCTCAGTAGCAAAATGCAGGGGGAGGGGTGCGGATTAAAAGCAAGAAGTGGGAATAGAAAGAGATGAAGTAATAAGATGAAATGAAAATGAAAACTCCAAGACCAGAAAAATGAAAATTTTTTAAAGTTTTCAAATGAAAAAAATGTCTTTCCTTACCAAAACCTTTAGAGTGAAAATTATTTACAAATAACTGACATTTCTCCTGAAAACTCTGTGTTCAACCAGTTGGAGTACATATAAACACAAGTTCTATCTCTCTTTTGGAAAGTTTTGTGGGGAAGAGAAAATTCATCTATTTAGTGGAAATATTTTTCAGTCCTTTTGTAGCAAGCCAAAGATAAAAGAATTAAAGATATATATGCTTTTTGCTACCCAAACAAAATATAATACAAAAAACATAGGCCTCAGTCCTGCACACACGTGTACATGAGAGTCAAAAGAATGATTTTAATAGGACCTCTTGTGGATATTACTTAGGGACAGTTACACTGGCTTAATTGTATTCATGTGAGCAGTCCTCTTGAACTCAAAGAACACCGGCAGTGTCAGGACGGCTTACGCTTGCCAGTTCTGATTAGAAGCAGCCCAGGATATTTTTTTCCCACTTGAGGTAATGTCATTTTCTTCAAATATCCTTTTAAAATCTCCAGGATTGCTCTCAGTAATCACCAGGCGATTCATGCTGCTTCTGAGAGACTCCAGGCCAGTCCTGTAGGGTTGACCACCCTATAAATGCTCCTGTGAGCAAAGCTCAATATTTTAAACTCCTTTAGACCACTGGTGGGCAACCTGCGGCCCATGGGCTGCATGTGCCCATTGGGCTCCACCTGCGGACTGCGCACTCCTTCTCTTCCCTCTTTCCCCCGTGGCTCTTGCACACTGGAGCCCAACACTGTTTACTCCTCCTCCCTTCCAGCACTTCAGAGCACTGTGAATCAGCTGATTCGTTGCATTCAGGCTCTGGGAGGGAGGGGGAGGAATGTGAATCAGCCAAATCATGGTGCTCCAAAAGTGCTGGGAGGGAGAGAGGGAGGGGTAGGAGTAAATAAGTGTGGGGCTCCGGTGCCCCAGTGAGCGAGAGGCTTCAGGGAAGGAGGCAGAGAGGGGGTGCATGGGCTGCCTGCAGTTGAAACCCCAATGGGCCACAATCATCCCACAGGTTACCCAACACAGTATTTCAATCATGTGACCCACTGAAATGGAGGGCCACTCATGTGGCCCACATACTATTCTTTGCTGCTTTTGATGTTATTTGTGCTTAAATTTACACACATTGACGTCCCCTTGAATCCATTGGGACTACTTGCATTCACCAATTTCAACATGACTGTAAGTGTTTGCTGGTTGGTGGCCATCAGCATTGAAGCTTCTGGGTTCAATCCTTGCTGATTACTCATTGGGGATTGCTGGTAAAGACACATCAATTTATAAGCAAGTGTATTTTTCTTTGCTCTCTATGTCCCTCTGACCAAATATGTGCTTGTGCAAATAATTTCTTAATGTAGTAGTTCTTAATTGTTCTCAATCCTGCTGGAAAAGTATAGCAAGTGGGGTTCCACGAGGGTCTGAGTTACAACCGGTTCTGTTCAATATCTTCATCAATGATTTAGACATTGGCACAGAAAGTACGCTTATTAAGTTTGCAGATGATACCAAGCTGGGAGGGGCTGCAACTGCTTTGGAGGATAGGGTCAGAATTCAAAATGATCTGGCTAAATTGGAGAAATGGTCTGAGGTAAACAGGACGAAGTTTAAGGACAAATGCAAAGTGCTCCACTTGGGAAGGAACAATCAGTTTCACACATACAGAATGGGGAGAGACTGTCTAGGAATGACTACAGCAGAAAGGGAGCTAGGGGTTATAGTGGACCACAAGCTAAATATGAAGTCAACAGTGTGATGCTGTTGCAAAAAAAGCAAACATGATTCTGGGATGCATTAACAGGTGTGTTGTGAACAAGACACGAGAAATCATTCTTCCGCTCTACTCTGTGCTGGTTAGGCCTCAGCTGGAGCATTGTGTCCAGTTCTGGGCACCGCAGCTCAAGAAAGATGTGAAAAAATTAGAGAGGGTCCAGAAAAAAGCGACAAGAATGATTAAAGGTCTAGAGAATGTGACCTATGAAGAAAGGCTGAAAGAATTGGGCTTGTTTAGTTTGGAAAAGAGAAGATTGAGGGGAGACATGATAGCGGTTTTCAGGTATCTAAAAGGGTGTCACAAGGAGGAGGGAGAAACTTGTTCTTTTTGGCCTCTGAGGATAGTACAAGAGGCAAAGGTCTTAAACTGCAGCAAGGGAGGTTTAGGTTGGACATTAGGAAAAAGTTCCTAATTGTCAGGGTGGTCAAACAGTGGAATAAGTCGCCAGGAGAGATTGTAGAATCTCCATCGCTGGAGATATTTAAGAACATGTTAGATAGATGTCTGTCAGGGATGGTTTAGACAGTACTTGATCCTGCCACTGGGGCAGGGAGCTGGACTTGATAGCCTCTCGAGGTCCCTTCCAGTTCTAATATTCTATGATTCTGTGAATTTAAGGGATGGACGACGCAGCTTGATGAGAACCTGTTCAAATCAAAAATAGGCAAAATAATTTACAAAGAGAAGGAAAAAAGGTGCGGGAGCTCTTTTACAGAATCATTATCTGTTTGATGGATCATTGCTTCTTTTGTAAGTAAATTCTACATATTCATCTGAGTCATTCAGGGATCCTTAAGAGAGAGACTGGAGTCTGACCTTTGTCCATAACATTTGAGGAAACACTCTGGAATCTGTCTTGTTGATATGAGTGACGAGCAAACCTCACAATGATCTGAGGCTTTATTTGAGCCCTGAACAACTGTTCAAAGTCATGACTCTGGAATCAGATTTTTTAAAAATTTTGTTCCTGCTGCCTGCCTTTTGGATGTATATTTGGCTTTCTTCATATACTGGCTGGGGTCAAAAAGAAATGTCCCCTTCTGAAAACTTTTTATTGAAAATAAATAATGACATGTGAAATAATCCACAAATGCAGCTAGGGAATACATATCGGTAATAACAGCATCTTGTTCTTCAGTCTCTGCATAGCTGTGTAGATTTCTATAATGCTCTCCTGCAGTAAACAATTACAAAAGGAGTTAATATATGCCCAAATGTAACAAAAAAGGGAACCGTGTGTAATTGATACATTCATGGGGAAATTATCTGGAAACACCCGTTGACAACTTTAGCTATAGTTGAGGGTTATGGTGTATAAAAATGCATAGTAAACTTTTCTGAGTCGCTTACCTTCCAAGATGAGAGCCAGATGACCTAAGCTTATGCAATTCACTGGTAACTCTTGTATGCTGAGACATCTCCTGAAGACTTTATTTAATGCTGAGGTGAGGTGCAGTTCCCCATTGATAACCAGGTAGGGCCTCTCAGGGCAGCATTGACTTGCTATGATATCAGTTTTGTTTCATATTTGAAGCACTGAAATGCTATGTGGCTTTTCCAGGTCATTGAAGCCCACTGACATGTCTAACCATTCAGCCTTACGTCAATAAAAAGAACCTGATTTAAGGTTTCTAATGCTTTAATGCAGCAGCATCTGGCTTATAGGCACCATGAGGTTTAGTGTTTACACTGGTGGCTTTTCCATTTGCAAGTCCAAGCAAAACAAGGGTCTCTTTCTAGTATTATGCTGGGTGGAAGGAGACAAACAGGAAATCTGGAACTTTTAACCTGTATGTCTCCTTCCAACAAAGAGGGAAACAAATAGATAAGAGGATACATTTCCCCCTCCCCCATCCACCTTCCCTTCCCAGAATCCAAAGGAAGCCTTGCTTCATGATAATGGGGCTGGAAGAAGAAGACAGGGTGCATTGTGCAGACAGCTGGGGTAAGGTGATGATGTGCAGGCCCAGAAAGGCTTCTTTATGCAAGGCTGAAGCTTTGGGGGCTTCAAACTGTAAGGGATTCAGAGATCAAACTGCAAGCTCAGCCTCAGGAAGTGTTTTGGACTCTCTTCCACTGCTGATGGGCCTTACCTTGGGAAGGTGTGACACAGGCCTTAGCAGTGCTTTTATCTTTGATAGTTTTGGGGTTCAAACTTTTGGTCTGAGGAATGTAGATACAGATGTTTTCTAAACTGAACATCTTCCCCTGCCCTGTGTGTCATGGTTCGTGTAGCACTCCTAGTCAAAGAGACATCACATTTAATTCCAGAAGGGACCACCAGGTCATTTAGTTTGGGGGTCTCAAAGTCATGGGCCATGGGCCAACCCCAAATGGAGCAGCTGCACAATCTCTCCCAGGAGTACCAGCTGGGGGAGGGCAGGGGAAATGCCAGCTCTGCTCCACATATGGTGATTCGTTAGACCATGAGCATATAAGTAGGAACCAGGCATCCAACCACCTGTGGCGGAAACTGTTTGGTGCCATATCAGAGCCTTGGCCCACCACATTCAGAGTTCCATTCCTAGTACTGCATCCCTGATGCTTCAGAGAAGGGAGATCCCTCAGCTCACCCACACAAACCCAAAGCCCTAGAATACATTGTGGGGTTGGTAGGGGAGAGAATCACTTCCTCAACCCTGCAGGTGTCTAGCTGTAAACCAGAAGCACAGTCTTTTAAGGGGTTCTCAAACACACACGCAAAAATTGGTGGCCTCTAAGTGCAACCACCACCAGCTGGTGGCTGTTCTGACATTTTTTCTTAAAATGCTTAAATAACTTTAGGTAAAAATTAATAAATGTACACATATACATGTCCGAAACATTGTCATTTATTTATGCAGTGTTTTTCAATTAAAAAAATGACAGTTATCCCTGTTCTTTAACTGGACTTAAACGGGATAGAAATACGAATAAGGGATGTTGCATATTTTGCATTTTTGGTTGATTTTTTGATGTGCTGGTTAGTAAGTTTGCTACTCTGAAAAGAGGTATTTGTTAATATCAGACTTATTCATCCCTGATGAGATGAGGGACAAATTAAATCTTGGATGGGGCAGTGGGTGGGGAGGCAGTAGGGTCAGGGTGAGGGAGGGGGTGAATCTGAGCAGGGAGCTTGGGGTGTAAGGGCGACATTGAAGGCTGAGCCCAGGCCCCAAAGCCCTGCTACCATATGGCCAGACCCTGCTGCCCACCACCCCAGGGCTGAAGCCCAAAGCCCAAGCCCCACTGCCCCCAGGAAGGAGGTGAACTCACTTGTGTCCTGCTCCATTTCCTAGTACTGCATCCCTGTCACTTCAGAGGAAGGAGACTTCTCCCCTCTCCTCCAAAAACCCCTCAAGCTCTAGAATGCATTGTGGGGCTGATAAGGGTTGTGGCTCCAGAAGTGGGCAGGGACCAGCCCCTGCTGGCAGCCCCATCACCAGGGCTGTTGGTTGGCTCCCTCCAGTCAGTACCATGGCAGATTCAGGCCAGAGGGGTCCAGCAGAGTGAGAAAGACCTGATAAACACAAGCAGAGGGCAGGAGGGCAATTACAAACAGATGGGAGGGAGCTGGCTGAGGTGGAGTGGGACCAGCTGACTCCACTGCTGGCTTGATGAAGGCCTTTAAAACCCGCCACAGCTGGAAGGGAGGGAGATGGGAGGAGAGTTGTAGGAGGGACAGAGAGCAAGTAGAGCCAAAGAACAGATGCCTGAGAGGGAATCAGACCAACTCTGGCTCAGAAACAGCAGGGGAGGCAATCCCAGGAGGAGTGGCTGGGATTCCTACCACAGAGACACTGTGGAAAACCCTAGCCCCAGAGGAAAAAGGGGCAGAAGACTGATCAAGCAGTGGCCTGGCTAAGAGGGGCCCTTGCCACACCACCTAGAGGCTGTGGCCACAAGACAAGCCCTTTCTGACCATATTTGAGAAACGCACACAAGGTGTAAACCAGAAGTGAACCCCAGAGGTGCTGAGTCCTGCCCTCTGCCCCCTCAAGCAACCACCTCATATAATTGTATTCATACATTTCCGAAGATTAGGGGCCTGGCCAGTTACCATACAATCTCCTCCTGCCCAAATAGGGGCCAGAGCAACCTGAATCTACAGTGGGAGAGGTGTCCCAGGTGGGAGGTGGCCTTACTGGCCAGAGTTGAGCGGGACTAGCAGTGGGGGTGGAGACTGAGGCAGCAGTATGTGGTGCTGGCAGGAGAAGGACATAACCAGCTGGGCAGATGGGCAATGTGCAGAGGCTGGGACGGGTAGGTGGAGCTCAAGTCCTAGCAGGTCATCCCTCCTCCTAGTAGTGCTTTCTGGAGCCTCAGGAATCATCTTCTGGTGCCTGCTGAGCAGTAAGAGCTGGCTGGAGGTGGTCAGGGGACGTGTCTCCTTCCCCTTGACCCTCCCCCATCCTTGCTCATCTGAAAGTCAGGGTCCACCCAGTTTTCCTGGCTTAGCTGTGTCACTGGTCCAGCTCTTTCTTTAAACAAATTATGTATTGTAGTTTGCCTCGACAACTGCTGTTGGGAGGTTGTTCCAGAATCTCTGATGGTTACAAGCCTTCTAATTTCTAACCTGACTTTGTTCATTGCCAGTTTATTCCAACACACACACACACACACACACACACACATGGTGTAATTATAGACAGTAGTCACATCTTCCCCCAGCCTTCGTTTTGCTAGACTAAACAAGCCAAGCCCTTGCAGTGTCCTCTCATAGGTTAGGTCCACCATTCCCCAAATATGCTCTTTTCTGCACCTGTTCCAGTTTAAATTCACCTTTCTTGAACACGGGTCATCAGAATTGTACTCTGTATTCCAAATATGCTCTTACCAAAGTCTTGCACAAAGACATTAATACTTCTCTAATGCTACTGACAATGCCTTACCTGGTCCATCCTAGGGTCACATATGCCTTCTTCACAGATGCATCACGTTGCTGGCTCATAACGATCCTGTGATGGCCTGACACACTTAGGTCTCTCCTCCTCTCCCACTGCCAACTTATGAGCCACCAGCTTGTAGATGTAACACTTATTATTAGACCTTAAATGTATGACTTTGCACTTTGTACTACACGTTGAACCTCTCTAATCCGGCACCCTCGCTCAACCGGTGCCAGACGAGAGAGTTTGCCAGACGAGGGAACGTCGTATTGTCTAGCAACATTACCAACACTTCCACTGTTTACTAGGCTTTTAGAAACAGAGAGGTAACCATGTTAGCCTGTATTCTAACAAAACAAACCAGCAGTCATATAGCACTTTAAAGACTAACAAAATAATTTACTAGGTGATGAGCTTTCATGGGACAAATCCACTTCTTCAGTTCTATAGCATATCCAATACAGACTCAGTTTCATAGTACAGAGGTCAAAAAAAAAAAAAAAGCTCTTAGAAGACATTTAGGGGTAAATTACAGCTAAATAACAGCACAGAACACTGAGAGTCAGGACTGGTGGCTGTAAACGAACTTTATGGGACCATGGGAAGCTTGGCCACATCCATGATAAGTGGCTGTCTGGCGAAATGAAATCATGCCAGATTACAGATGTTTCTGGACAAGCGAGTTCTGGATTAGAGAAGTTCAAACTGTGTTGAATTTCATTCCACTCCAGGCTTCAAGGTCATTCAGGTTTTCCTGTATGATATTCCCATTCTTCTTGTCTAGATGGTGGCTCATAACTTTGTAACATCAGCAAATTTTGTGAGCAGATGCCTCCTTTCTGTGCCAGGGTTATTAATAAATATATTGAATAAAATTAGTCCCAAAACCAATCCTTGAGGAACTGCATTAGTGGCCTCTCTCCAGTCTGACAACTCACCTTTTAATGCAACCTGTCGCATTCCCCTAGTGACCAGTTGCTTCTCCATCTTACAGTTTTTGTACTGAGCCCCATCTTCTCCAACTTACCTAATAATTCCCCATGTGCCACATGGTACTGTCTCATGCTTTACAGAACTCCATAGATCTCATAGATCCACAGCATTTCTCCTGTCTAAAAAATTCACTATTTTCTCAAAGAAGGAAGTCAGGTTCATCTGCTGACCTACCTTTTGTGTGCCCATGCCTCATTACAGCCCCTACCCATTTACCTCTATGGATGTAATTATTCTTTCCAACACAAAATGCTGAGGTTAGACTAACAGGTCTGTAATTGCCATTTCTAGACACTCCGTTCTATCAACAAAATTGCCTTTGTGCGTTGATACATATCATTAACCTTAGTGAAAGCCGAGGTACAATACTTCATTAGTTTTGGGCCACACCTGGTTTACATATAATCTCATCCATGCTATACAGCAGCTCAACCCAACCCTTCCTTATTCTCTTTTAGTTTACATAACTTTAAAACTCTCTTATTTATTTTAATTTCCACCTAATTACGCTCAACTTTTAGCAATTTTCACTTTAGTGCTACACTTTCTAACCTCCACTGTGTAGTTTCCCTTGCTGATCAAGCCCCTTTCCCATTCTGAATAGGCTCTCTGCTCATCCCTAGCAATCTTTTTGAGGGGGGTGAGGGGGAGTGATTCTTCCAGCTCAGTCTGAAGCCTTTGCCTGTTCATTTCTGTGTGTGTTGAGCCAAACTGTACTGAGTTGCCTGCGACCAGTTAGCACCAGGTTTCACACATCTGAGAACATGGGCCCTTGCTTTTGACTGAAGCAGTAGGATATGTCTAATATGAAGACGAGGAGTGAGGAACCTGCAGCCCATGGGATGGATCTGCCCTGGCTTACTCGGAGCCAACCCAAGGATCAGGGCTTCCCCCCCGCAGCAAGGTGAGCTGGTACTTACTTTCCAGCCCTGCAGCAAGTCTCCAAGCCTTTGCACATGCGTGCAGGTACACACACACACACATGCACGCACAGAGGGGGCTTGAGCACAAGCACTGGGTCGCTGTGCAGGCCAGATCCAAGTAATCAGGGCTGCCTCTGGAATGCAAAGGCAAGACCTGAGTGTGTTGGGAACTGGGCCAGTGAGGGTTTTTGTGTTTTGGTTTGGTTTTTTACCCGTTCGGAGCCAGGTCAGTGAGTGGTGATTTTCCAGTGGGTCAGTGGTTCCTGATCTAACAAGGTTTGCCACTCCTGAAACAGACTATACTCCAGAGCCCAATAAGTGTGACTGCATTAGATATAGGTTGTATGTCCGAAAGACCTCAAGTGATTCTAAATGGAAAGGAAGGTGAACACTGAGAACATGGGTGTCACTGTTCATGTACAACTGGTTACTTGTTGGGCAGATAGAGAGAATATGGGCCTCCCTACATTGCTGTGTCAAACCTCAAACTGTGACCATGAGCTTGAGACTCCCCCTGGGACAATGTAATTCCCCCTCATCCTGCCCAGTTATCTCAGCAGCCTGTAGCTAGCTGCTGCTGGGTGATGCCATTGGTTAGTATCGCTTCAAGGAAACAAATAATTTCAACATAAAGACTTGGCACTTGAGACGAGCATCTACACTGGACATGACTGGCTCAAGTCGTTTTACAGGGCCTGGGCTCCAAGCTGAAAAATCGCTGTATAAATGCTCAGCGCCCACGAGCCTTAGTTTAGTTGACCCAGGGCAGCTGCAGGTTTTTATCCTTGTGTAGGTGTATCCTAAGGGAAAAATCCTGTTGATCTGGGCAGAGTCATGTAATTCATTAAATGATGAGTTATGTTCCGAATTTAGCCTGTGAATGAAATTCTCTAAGCAAAAAGATTTTGCTTTCAAAATTCACAACTGTTAGTCTCACTCTCTGGCTTCTTCACTTTTTCAAAATTTGGAAACCCCACTGGCGTTTGAAAAGGACTGGTTCACCTTTACCCTAGAGTCAGACGCCCATGTATTCAGACACGTACAATGTCATGTTCCAGCAAATGACGCTAGCTAATGGGGTCATGTTCCTCCATCAACTGTGGGAAATAAATTCTTTAACATCACTAGATCTTTGACCCCTGCCCAACACACCATATACCAAATTAAACAAATGACTACTGGCACCTTAATTTGCTCTTTCATAGTGTCATGTGGCCAGTTGGTAATTTGCTTCATGATGTGTCAGTTTCCAGAATTAAGTAGGATATTACCTAAAAGTTATAAAGCTGTTATTAGAGAGCACCAGACTCCAGATAATACTCAGATGATTGTTATGAGGAACTTTATATAGAAGAGGTGGAGTCCAGGTATAAAAAAAATTTAGCAGAGGCCAATTTTGATTAGGAATCTATGCCCAGAACATTATTTTGATAAGCTCTTTGGGGCATGGCTTGAGGGTATGTGAAATGGTTCAGCATGACATACATAACTATGGGCTTGTCTACACTACCACCTTCCTTTGAAGGAAGGATGGTAGTTAGGGTGTTGGGAGTTTAGTAATAAAGTGCTGCTGGGCACAGGCAGCACTTCATTAAGTAAATTCCCCCCCCATGGGGAATTTAAAATTAGTTTTAAACTTCGAAGTACTGGCACGCGTCTAGCTGCGGCTCCCCCGCTGGTACTTCAAAGTGCTGGGGCAACTTCGAAGTCCCTTTACTCCGCACTTTACACGGCAGCACTTCATTAGTAAACTCCCAACACCCTAATTACTCTCCTTCCTTTGAAGGAAGGTGGTAGTGTAGACTAGCCTTATATGTATTTAGTGACATACATATTAATTATGTATAATTTCCATTACATTTTACCTAGCGCCACAACAAAATGATACCTCAGCAGATTCAGTATAGCTGCTAAGAATTGCCAGGTGTAATCCATCATTGTTAGTATTCACAGGGGAGCTTCCTTAACTGTCATAACAAAGGCCTGCCTGGCCATGTAGTCGTTAATTCTTCAGCTAAGGTTTAGAATGGGTCTGGATGACAGAATTCAGAGTTGGGTGCTATTCTGTGATCCCTTTCCACAAAGTCAAAGTGTGCAGATGTGAGCAAAGCACCTTCAGGTGCTGCGTTTTGCAGCAGAGCAGGAACTGCAGTGGCAGGACATATGTTGAAATGCTGTGTTTTAACTCTTGTGTCATCTGCAGTAGTTCTGAGGTTATAAAACCAGACTAGCTGTTGCTTCTTGCCTAGCATAGTTGTGGCACGAATGGCGTGGCAAATGACTGTGGTGAAGGCATTAACATAGCTCACATTCAGCATGCAATGACACTTTCGTCCTAGTGCTGTGCCCACAGCCCTGCTGACCATTATACCATATGCTATCGCTGTCAAAGTATCTAGCTGCCTGGATGTCTGTCAGTTTTGGGAGCGCTCCCATTTGTGTGATTATTAGACCAAGGGAAATAAAAAGGGGCTTTAGTTATACCTTAAGACTGAAATCATTGCTGCTTTTTATAGCTTTGAGTTACTAAGGCTTCTGACGGAAGGCTCTCTTACTCGGTGACGTAGACAATGGAATATAAGCAAGAACCAGGCAGCATGGACAAGACTGGTTTCCTTCCCACACACACACCACCACCACACACACTCATGTACAGCTTCTATAAAAGTAAGCTGGGCCAAGCACTGACCTTCACAGCCTACCAGCAGTTTCCACACACTGCCTCTACAGTTTCACTAGAAATACATCTATCCTCTTGGTAAGAACTTCTTACAGGAAATGCACATCCTATTTTGAAATGACCTTATCAAACAGAACTGAGCTAATAATTCATAACAGAACTTATTCAACAAATTTTGCTCCTTGAATGTCTGTGAAAAGAGTGTGACTTTCTGGCATTCCTTATCAAATTTAAAATGAATTTTTGTGGCTTGCTTGGCCCAGTTGTGAGGTGTGTTTCTTGATATGATTGGCCGAATCAGCCACATGAAGCTGTTTCTGTCTTCCAATTAGCTGAGCTTAATTCTTACAACCAGATTTCTGGAGAGAAGCTTCGTAGAAAGCTTTGGAATTTTCTTTTTATGAATATTCTAATGTGTAAGCATAAACCTCATTTTCCCAAAAGGCATTCTTGTAGTGAAACCTACTTGCATGAATGTTCAGGGAAAAGAGAAAAGAAGAAGAAGAATATTGGGTGTATGAAAGTGTATTTATTAAAACAATTAGCATAGGTGATGGAACTAGAAAGTGCTGGGGGTACAGAGGGACCCCCTGGCTTGAAGTTGTTTCTGTCATAGACAAGGTTCTCTTTACAGTATGATTCACTGGCTCTCAGCAACCCTACTGTAAAAATTGTTCCAGAAGCACTGAATATTAGAACAAATATCAGAGGAAATATTTTTGAATTATTAATCAAGCTTTGTTATCCAGTAAGTTGGACTTTAAATGTTTAGCCAATTTATTTGTTTAATTGATTAGAACTAGGTTGGAAGAAAAAAAAAGGGAAAAAAAAGAAAAACTAGCATCAGCATCACAATCCCACTATTTTTGTAGGTCCCATCTAAGCTCCCTCTGCTGGTTCAGACTTAGCAATTACCTTATGCTTTACCCAGCTTTGTGGTACAAATTTATATCAGCAGTTATGCTCAAACATAAGCAAGGAAATAAATGGACAGCACCATGTAAACCTCAGGGGCTCTAACAGCACAAGAGACAAATCAATATTAGCCAAAAGGAAAGGCCAAAATCAATGAAGAAAAGAGATTTTATTTTTGCACTTGCAAGAAAATCCAGCAGAATAAAACATATGGTTTTGTTACTATCTAATAGAGATATGAGTCATGTGGGTAAATCCTTATACTTGTGAGAAGCCCCAAGCAAGTCAGGGAAGTGCTATGTAATTTTATGGACTAAGTGCATGAGCCCAATTGCAGCACTGTGGACTTATTGTAAACTCATGGGAGGGACTATGTATTGTGATGTGTTTGGGCAGAATCCAGTTTAATCGGGCCCAGACCCAGACAGGGGTCTCCAATAATGTACTTCAATAATATGTACTGCTTTTTCTTCAGGATGCATTTTTAAATGTATTGGTCACATATTACGTGCAGGACAATTCTCTTTCTGATGTGCTGTGTGAATGGTTCATTTCCTCTGTTGTCACTGGTTCCTTGGCAAATATTTTGTGGTTCAAAAAATCCTGTTGAGCTCCATGCTTCTGTACAGGTGTGAGGTATTTTATTGATTTGCATTGCAACACAGAAAAGTATCTGTCTAGTATTCTGAAGAGGGGAGAAAGGAGACAATAGCTGGTAAAACAGTCACTTCATTGTTATGAAATAAGGAGCTTTTCTAGTATTCTAAGCCAAGTCAAACCAGCATGGGCTGAGCTATGCTGTTGGTAAGGAAGCTCCACTGTTTTAGAGAGAAGTTTAGAATATTGTGTTCTTTGATCAATCTCTTACACATCCTAGCCTAAAAACTGATGAGTCTTTACTCACTTTTCATTCAGATAGAACTCCTTCTGAAGTCAATGGGAGATTTGCCTGGGAAAGGACCGCAGAATTTGCCTCTACAGGATTTTCCCCCAGGATTTAGAAGGAACTTACAAATTCATTTTTATCAGTTTCTACAGACTGGCTTCCTTCAAGCCCTTTGCTATGGGTTCTGTAGTTTGAGTCTTAATTTCTCCTTTTTATTTTTTTACTGCAAATTTTTACCCCCTTTATATTCTTCTCCAGCTAGTAGACTCTTTTCTGCATTTGATTCCTAAGGTTTTAAATGATGACATATGCATCCTCCTTTAGCAGCCGACTAATTCCAGGGTTTGAATTACTATTGAATAAGCAACAAAGAAATCTCTATCAAAATAATCACTAGTCCAAAAACCACAAGCAACAAAACAAGCAGAGTTGTACTAAATCAGCAACACCATTTGCAGAAAGAGGGGGTGTGAGTCACTTGTTTCCCCCTCCCTCTGCAAAATCTACTGTTTCTTTTCTCAGCCTAGGGGAGGGCAGGTGGAGAGGGTAGGACATTGCTTAGAAAGTTGTTTTTTTTTTAAAGTCGACATCACTCAAATCATGTGATCGGCACAGACCAATTGAGACAGGTTGTGGAAAGGGGAACAGTTAAATTTGTAATTTTGGTTGTGTGAAACACTTCTTTGGGCCTCATAAACAACCACAGAACCACAAGTTGGGTACAGAGGCAGTCACACAAGAGCGGGTCCGGGATATTGGTCAGCAGACAGGGCAAATCGTTTTGACTGCAAACCACAGAGTTTCGTAGAGTGGTAAGCATCATCAAACCACAACTGATCCGCTATTTTTTTAACGATTTCAGTGTTTGTTTTAGAAAAAGAACCTTATTATCTGGTTTATGCTGCTTCAAAGCATTAAGATAAAATAGAGAGTGATGGCCAGGAGCCATTATAACAATGACCATTCTTAATTTCTCACTTTCCAAGGTGAAAGAAATCATATATTCCCCCACTTTAAAGAGAGAGTAAGTTTTAAAGAGGAAACTATGGCTTCAAACAGCGTATTTGAGTCATTTCCTTCTTACCAGCAGTGCTTCATGAGAGGTAAGTGCTATTCAATGCTGTTTAAATATACTTTGGAGTGTCCCATGTTTAACAAAATGCATGTTTTTTTACACATTTCAGAAAACTCTTACAAAATATAGTTTTCCAGTTCTGTTTTCTTTGAAAAATTCTTACCGAAGCTAATGACTCTGCTTATTGGTTTATTAGCTTATTATTTGTCAGTCTTTGAGAGACATTATGAGAATTCACTTGAGCTGTTCAAACAAGCATTGCATTCTCACAAATTTTCCTTTTGTAAATCCAAGCATGTAATGCTATTCACATGAGTTACACAGGATACAATAGCAGCCGCACCAACATTTGGGCTTCTTTTGGCAGAATCTGTGCCTGTGAGCTACAGCCATTAAAAATAACAGCCAACAGTATGCTACACAAATCACTGTTTAAAACCAGCATAGTACTGAAAGAAGAGCGAGCTCATGTGTACAGCCAGCAGAGCGTGATGCTGTCTCATTTTTGCTACTTTGTCAGGCCAGGTAAAGGAAGAAGCATACTCACTGGGAACAAGCAAGAAAAGCTCAGAAACTTGCTTAAAGGTAGTTGCGACTCATACAGCCCAGGCGAAGAGGAGGTTCAAAACATTTAGTGTTGTCTTTGATGCCTCGTCACTCTCTGATGATTCCAAATTATTGGCTGTAGCCAGACCACGTCCTTTAAGGAGGGGGAAAAATTAAACTGCAACATCCAGTGACGTCCAGCTTTTCCAGACAGTGACAATGAAGTTTTACAAGTCTGGTCTAATAATCTCACAACCCTCAGTAGGTCAGATGCTTTAATCATTAGTTGTTCATATTAGTAAGCAAGTGGACTGGTGTGAGAAATGTGTTTGCATTCTTGCAGCTAGCCCCCTAAATATCCTGGTATAATTGACCTCTTTCCCCTAAATACCAATCTTTTGACGGTTTCAAGCCATGTGTGCAGGGATATGCATATTCAGTTTGAAATGAGTGCAAAACCATACACAGATCACTCATCGATTTGGCGGTGGTGCTATGGGAGAATAATGTTTTATAACTCTTTAGTTACAGAATGTTTCCAGCCTTGCTAGTGTCAGCATGAGTCATTAGTTATTCATATTAATAAGCGAGCTGCGGAATGCGGAAGGCTTGTCAGCTGCTTTGTCGCAACAAGCTACATTGCAAGCACCCTGTTGCTGCTGCTGCTTCTGCTGCTGCTTGGGGCTCCTTCGATTTAAAACCAGGTTGAATGTATGGAAGAAAAATGTCGCGACCGCTTTCTTTTTACCCCGCAAATGCAAGTTTTAAGTACATTTCTACTGGCGTCAGGAGAGTTTCAAGCATGATGAGCTGTATGGAGTCACACATTCTTACAGCATCTTCTGGCAGAGATACTGGAGCTCTAGCAAGAGACTGATAACTGCTCCCCTGGCTCCCTCTGAACTAGCATTTCCTTTGGGCTGCTAACAAGCAAAGGAAGCAATATTGGTAGAATAACAAGAAGGATCTTCCTGCCTTCAAGTCAGCTTTTTTTTTAAACTCACCCAAATGTTTATTTGCTGTTTTATCTCCTGTACAGGAAGACTTATTGAGGAAATTTTGCTCATTTGATAAGGTAATAAAGAGGGAACCCTGTGGGGCAGTGCATGAAGTATTAATGCACCACAAGCCTGTAGCAGAAGTCTGGAGACAATAGGAGCTGTAGTGAGGCGCCATAGTTAAGTAGCATTGGGGAAGCTAGCAATACACTGAAGACCAAGGGCCAAATTCTCTGCCGGCATGAAATGATGAAGCTTTATGACCATCAGTGGAGGTGTGTGAGTTTAGACTAGCACAGAATTTAAACTCCATCACATTGTCTGCACGGTCAGAGTGTCCACCTATATTATTAATTATTGATATTATCGTAGCCACTAGGAGCCCAGTGCCATTGTTCTAGCCTTGGCGTGGATACCTTGGGTCAGATTCTGATCTCAGCTATTCTGGTGTCTGTATCAGAATGAGTGAGATCAAAATCTGGCCTACCAACTATACATTAGGAAAGTTTGAGCAACAGTTCTTCAGTTGAGTTAGAAAGCAAATGTTTCATAATCACCAAAGAATAAAGCATTTGAACACAAAAGCCTTTGAGAGTTTTCCAAAACTTTTTTTTTAACTTCAGACAATTTCAAAATACTTAACAAAAGTGCTGCTTAGGGCCTCAGGGCAAGAAAAATAATCATTCCTCTGGATGAATTGTTCTCACCGATATTTCTCAATAGTGGTTACACAGACTGGTCATTAAAAATGTCCAAAATGATCTTTTTTCTTCCCACCAAAATTTATTGCACTTTCTCTCTTAAATGAAATTATGAGGTAAAGGGGAAAATAACAAGTTGTTTTCTGCCATGAATTTACTTTATCAGTCTATGCAGTTTTCTCAGAAGGAAATCCATAACTCTTTTTCAGCATGATACTATGTGAAAATTGGGAAAAAAAGAGGGGCGTGGGGAAGCAAAACAATTGTTCCACCGTCTGTGAACCAGTGACAGACTTAGAAAGCCTGACATATTAATTTAATGTGGTACACCACAAAGGATATGGCCCTTTTTCTATCACACCACACCAGGTCCTCCCTTGTGCCACTAGCTAAAGAAAGGAAGACTGTATTGAAACCTCTGCTGGAGCATCGTTCATGCTGAACTCATTAGGGTTTGTCAGGACTCTTTCTAAGGAGTGCCATATTTTCCTAATGGTACGATTTCAATGTAAGTTTGGGGTGGATGGCAAAAGGACAAAGGACATGTCTTCCTAAGTATGTTGCTAAATTGCAGCCATCTGAAAGCAGTCGGCTCATCTTTCTGTTGAACAAGGATTGGCTCTTCTGCTGTAGTTCAAGTCCTATCTGTTCTTCCAGTGTAACCCCCTAGTATGGCCCAGGTTTCCTCTCTGCCATAAAACATCCCAGGCAGGTTCTATCAAGGAGGTCAGAGCTATGAGATTTTGGGGGCGTGGAGAACACGTGAAAACATATGCCCTTGGAATTGCTTGTGGTTAAAAAGGCATAAAATTAGGAATAGGGATTTAAAATCATTCTTGGAATTTTTAAAAAAGTGCTATTATTCCTTAATTTAGCCTAATAATTTTTCCTGTTATGATGAAGAGAATTGCAGGTCTTGTGGGGGGTTTAGGGAAGTGCAGGTACCATGGAGTGTAATATTTTGGAAGTAAAGTATAGGTGGCATCTCCTCATCTCCCCTTTGTTGGGAGGTCTGACTAGTTATTTCCATCTATGGAAGAGGCTGTGTCTGGATTTTGTCTATTTTTTCTTTTTAATCAAGGCACTTAATGCTTGCAGATAAGTGTAATATGTGTCTGGTTTTTAAATAAAATAAAAATAAACTCCAGTAAGGAATTACATTCGCTTAGAAAAGTACATGCCTTGCTGCTGTCTTATTTCTTATCATTTATATTATACGAGTGCCCAGATTGTGAGCCATCTATCCTGAGTAAAGTACAAAAATATTACTGGCCTTCCTCTAAATAGTTTACAGTTAAGGCCCAGATCCTGAAAACACTTATGAATGTGCTTGTCTTTACTCATTGAAGTCCATGGCTCTCACTTGTCCTATAGTGGATCCAGGAAGTCAGTAGTTTGCTTCTTGAGTCACAAGTCTGTCTAATCAAAAATTCTCTGTTATCTGAGTAGAGATTATGCATAGCCCCTCTTTCTGACTCACTCAATAGCTCCTCTGGTTAGAGAATATGAGACTTCTGAATATTTGTCTCTAAAATATTTTGGACAAGTGGTGGTATAATATATTTTCCAACACCTATCATAAAAGCAGGTTATTTTATTAGCTTTCTTAATATTTCTTTTTAAATCTTCATATTGAATTTTATGTGTGATATAGCTTATACTTAGCAGTGTAAACAAACACACTCACTGACTGTAGTCAAGACTACTATTCATGGGTTACATCTACACTCCAGTTAGGTTTTGAAAGAAGCCCTTCCAAAAGATCTCTTCTGAAAGAACTTCTTTGGAAAGAGAGCATCCACACACAAAAAGGTGGATCAAGACAGTGATCTGCTCTTTCAAAAGAGAGCATCCACACAGCCCGCACTCTTTCAAAAGAACAAGCCAGGGACTGAAAAATCCAGAGCCATGAAGAAAAAAAAAGCTATTTCAGAAAGAAAAGGGCCCATGGAGTGTCTACACACATTTTCTTTCTAAAGGAGCTTTTGAAAGAAGGCGCTCTTCCTGAAATGGGAGTGGAAGAGCGCTTTTGAAAGGAGTGCCACTTTCTTCCGATTTAATTTCAAAAGAATGCTTTGTGTGTGTGTGTACACTCCGCTGGATATTTCTAAAGAGCCTCATCTTTTGGAAAATATTTCAAAAGAACTTGTGTGTAGATACGGCCATGGTAAAATCATAGTCCTTAGTGGTGTTTCCATAACTCTAACATAGATTTTGTTACATGTATACATTTGAGGGTGCACATTTGTGAGCATATCCACAAGCAAAGCAATGTGGCATTCAGTTCTGTAACAAACATTTATTGTAATCATGGTCATGCAATTAAAAAAAAAGAAATGGAAAAAACGTTCAAGGATGGATGATGGCAACCCACAAAGTAGTCTAGGGACTTCTGAGACAATCTGGTGATATCTGGGGCCCCTTGTGTGTTAAGATGTGTTTCCAAAACCAAACTCTGATCCCCTCCCAAATGCTGATCATCCTTTGGTGGCTCATCTGTGGGCGGGTGTTTATCCATAGAGAATTTTTGGAAGGGAAAGACGTACATGAAGAGAGGCGATGATTTTAGCTCAGTATTAAAATTGATTCATACAGTGTAACTACAGTATCGGGGCATTTTTTTCCTCTTGGAGAGCTAACTCACCTAACTTAAAATTAACACTAATTTGGAAAACTCTGTTTCTTCTCTTGCCCAGGTCAGTGATTTTTTTTTTTGAGGGTGAGTAAATCAACTGTAAATTTAAAAAAAAAGAAGAGGGAGAGAGAGAGAGAGAGAGAGAAATTGCCACTGAGGGATGAGGAGAGAGATAAAGAGGGTTTCAGTTCTCTGCAGACAGTTAACATGATAGTACTCACTCTAGTTAACTTTTTGCTGTAGACTGCTAACTCTACCTTGAGAAAAAGAAGCTGAACTAAAAAAAATCTCATAGACACAGTGGTGTACTAAAATCAAAGGCTCACATAATGTATGATTTACACAGCCTCCCCTCATTGTATCTATCTGCTTGCCTGTATACAGATACACACATGAGTGTGCGTATGTGTTTATTTTAAAGCCTTTGGATAACTCCAGAAACCAGAACACAGGAATCACTGTAAAGAAACAGGTAAAGTATCTTAAAGAAAAAAATAATTCTCTGGTCTGATAAAACTGAAAGATCATATACTGGCCCTGGAAACTAAATTCAGCATCTAAGCAAGGGTTAAAAGAAGTGATGTGCTGAGGTGGCAGGATAAGCCAGGAATCACAAGCCAGCAGTTATGACTGATTTACAGATAAATAAGATTGTCTTGCTCTTTATCCTGTGACCAGAAGTGCCTCTGAGTTGCATTTCAGCCAAAGAACCAGACCCTACCTCTGGGGCACTTGGCCAGAAGGAAGTAAAAATATCTGATATATATTGCCAACATATACAGTAAACTCTTTGATATCCAGCAGCCCCAGGACTGGGAGGTTACAGTATATTCCAATATCCCCAATATGTGAGAAGTTCCAAATGCTCTGAGTGGGGAGCCACTCTGGGCAGCTTGTCTATCGCCACATGGGGAGCTGCTCTGGGCAGTTTGCACCTTGTTGCATCAAGAGCCACCCTGGGGGGCTGCACAGGGAGCCACTGTGGACAGCTTGTTCATGGCTGCACCACATGAGGAGCTGCTGTGGGTGAGATAGGAGAGGAGCCTCTGGCTGTGACAAAACGCTGGTTAATAGAGAAGTCCGGTTGTTTGAATGCTGGTTAAAAGAGAGTTTATTGTACAATATTGATACAAAAGAAGTTTTTCTATTTTGAGGATCGTCGTACGCTTTCATTGCAATCAGAGGCAGTGCTTGTCCACTGGGGGCCTTAAGCGGGAACTTCCTCCCTCCCTCAGCCCCCACCCCGTCACCTCCCACCAACATATTCTGAAAAAAACGCAAATAGGGGCTCCCTCAGCTGCTCGGAGCCCTGCACAGTTGCGTACTCTGCTTATGATGGTGCTGGCTCTGTTGCCACTAAGTAGTCCTGTACTGGTGCTACACAGCAAAGTTTCAGTACTAAGGGACCATAATACAAGCAATATGCTTATCTTCAATGACATTTATAGTCCCATGATGTTGGCAAGTTCACGATGTTCACGAGAGGTAAATTAAGTAGTTTATTGTGAAGCAGAAGCAAGCGCTCTCTTTATCTGATTATCTTTGGAGGGGGGATCTGCAACTAAACATGGGAGAGAAATTATTATTGATTTATGTATAAATGGACATAATTGCTTTTAAAATGTAAGTGGAGCCACTACCGAGGAACCAGAGAAGCGATATTCTCTGTTTCTAGCCTAGTCTCTGAAATCACCGCTATAAAATATTATGGAACCATATTGCCAGCTGGGGATCAGGGAACACTCATCATGAGCTGGCCCCTCTCATGCCCATATTCCACACCTGGCGCCAATATACCCTATGGATGGTTAGAGGTTCGGGAGGGACTGAAATTTCCCATCCCAGGGCAGTCCCCATCAGCCCATTAGGGCTAATTTAAGGCTCCTCTGCACCACTCGGTTGGTACAAGGATATCTTAGCAAGGGAAGAGGGATCAGGCCTTGTGAATGAGCACTTTAAATACAAGGGAACAGCATTGGAATGCATCTACTGGGGAAGTAGAAAGCCTTTTTCTTCCCAGAAGGTGTGCCACGGTTATAGTTTGAGCAATAACGGTAAAACTGGCATCCTGTCACCCCCATCCTTCTCTCTCTCTCAATATTTTTCAGGTCAAATTCGTTCAGTTGATAATAATAGAAGGGAATATTTCTTATGACCAGCTCTGCAAAAATAATTTGCCAGTCCTAAAAATACAACACAATCAAGCTGGGTTTTTGCAGGTTGCCGTTTCACTGAGGAGTAACACAGATTCTGCTGTCAGCCCCGAGTTTACAATTCAGATGAACTAGAATAGAACCATAGCTGCTATGACCCTGCAGCTCTAGCACCAGAATGAGAAGCTAGTGTAATTGATAAAGCAAAACCATTTTGACTGAACGGGAAAGCATACCTATGTTGAATAAAAAGGAGCCACTGAGCATAACTGTACTTTAAATTCGAGTCCTACCAAATCCCTCTTTATTCACTGAGGCTATGTCTACACTACAGCAATCTGTCAATAGAAGTTACTGGCAGAAGAGCTCTTCCAACAAAACTTCTGTCAACAGATCGCAGGCACACCTGAAAGCAGATCACCCTGTCGATCTGCTCTGTTGACAGAGCAGACAGATTGAACGGCCGCTCTCTTGACAGAACAGCCAACTGGAAGTACAGCAGACAGGGCTGCCCAGTGATCCGGAAGCCCTGTCTGTTGACAGAGGGCCCACCACAGAGTCCACGTGGCTTTTTTTGTGGAGAGATTCCATCGAGAAGGGCGTTCTGCCTCACAGGGGGAGAAGCAGAAGGCTGTCAACAACAGTGCCATGGTCTGTTGAGTTACTGGCGACAGAACGAATGCATTTGTAGTGTGAATGCTCTGTGAGTTTTGTTGACAAAACTCTAGTGTAGATGTAGCTTGAGAGGCTGCAGGTATCCAAGTATGTTTTTGGTTTCAGTTGGCATTAGGCTCTTAATGGTAACAAAGCATTCTCTAGGATTCCAAAGTGTAGTAAGAGCTAGTGACATCCCACACAATCCCTTCACTGAAGCCTTCATATTTGTACATCTCTGTGTATTACAGTTTGAACATCTTCAAGGTTATTCAGAGTGAGATGTGGTGTTTTCCCCAAAATATTAGGTACATCCAGTCCTTACTCTGAATGGTGAGGAGGGTCACACTGTACTTTGTGAAACAGGTCCCCAGCCTGCGTAAATTCATTCGTATCAGAGAATCTATGCCAGAAGTCATTTTTCAAAGAATGTGACATCAGGCTCTGGAACTCATCGGTGGAGGATACTCTTGAGGCCAAGACTTGAACAAGATTTGTAAAAGGACGGGACATTTATATAGGTAACAGTATTCAAACTTAACATATCCAGACTTAAAGGGTAGAAGGTTTGGAAAAGTTGTAAGCCCATGCTGTTTCAGGGCATAGGCCAGCCCCGACCGATGGACTGATAGAAAGAAACATTCCCTTGTGGGCAAGTTATTCCAAAATTGCCTTCTGCAGAATTCTTGCCCTTTCCTCTCAGGCGCTAGTAACGGTCAGAGCCAGGAGTGTTGTCTAGATGTACCTCAGGTCTGACTGAGTAAACAATGCCTATGTTCCTATGAGAAGCCGCAAGCATAAAGTACATAAATGCCCTCTCCACCACCTCTCTTCTGATGTTATGAGTGCGCTTAATATGTATTTGGGGCTGTGACAGACTAGTATAACTCTCAAAAAGGCCTGCAGTAATTTGGTATCTCCTACGTGTTTGATATACTCAGTCTTGTCTGAACAAATATCTGGCTAATCTCTAGAAAAAATATCCTATGCACAGGCCTGCCAACGTGGGGGAGATGGGGGACAAAGGAGGCGATTACCTTGGGGCCCAGCTGGGGGAGGGGGCCAGTGTTCAGGGCAGCTGGCGAAGAGGGCTGACTGACACCCCCCTGCTTCTTTCGCCCAAGGCCTTGCCCCTTCTGGGGACACAGAACTAGTCCCACCCAGCTCCTTGCCCGTGGTTTCAAAGAAGCTGATGCCCTCCCGCCCCCTGCAGCTGCAGCAGCTTTGCCTCAGTAAAATGAGTTAGAGCTGAAAATGAAACTAGAATTTCTGGGTTGCCAATGTAAAATCTTCAAAATGAATTACATTTCTGTGACACTGGTCAAAGCAGGTTCAATTACAGGTTTAAATACAAGATAGTTGCTCATGTAAAACACAGTGTTTGCTATAAAACTAGATGCAGACATTTGAAATACCCTGAAATGGTATTAGTAGATTTGAGTGCAAATCTAGGAAAGTAGAGCACACACGCATTTGCTAACCTGACAGCAGGACTTCCAGCTCATCACACACACCCTCCTCAGCACTCACCACTTCTGCTTGCGAGGAAAGCTGTGTGAAATGCGTAAGTTTCACTTCACAGAGACTTGTGAAATCATGCTCTTCGGTTTTGATCAGTCTGGAATTTTTAGCCCATGCGTTTTCTTTTGGGTTTCAAATTCCAGTGAACCCAAAACTCTCTCTGAACAGTTTAGGGTTTTTTGGTTTTTGGTTTTTTGGCTTCTTTTCTGAGTTCATAGTGAAGTTATGAAATGATTATGATTTGGAGACATGTTCATAGTCTGGCCTCAGGTTTGACTGGGCTAGGGTACAGGTAAAAAATGTGCCTCCTTAGCAAATCTTTCCGTGAATGTGCTCCGAGTTTAAGGAAAGCTGAAACCAGCCAGATTTAATGTGATCTGCTGCAAACATGTCAGCCAGCTTTACTTGAGGAGGAAGCCAAGCCAGCCTTGTCAACCCACTGACTCTATCAGATCCTTGACCCTTTAATTTGCCCTTTTATGGTCTTTAAAAGCAAAGATGTCCATCTGTTAAAATATTTTTAAAGCTACAAGTACCGTCCCACAATGTGCAACAGATGCCGAAGTTCCCCTTGTGACAAATATATTACACATCCTAAACCCTGGTCACGCCCTCATCTCTCATTGCATTTTAACTGCTTATATGGTGCACACCTGTGGCATTCAGGCAAACCATGTGGCTTTGGGATAGTCATACATTCAGAGTAGTTTTACAATTATTTTGCACCTTTTAAAAACAAATCTGAAGATGTCTAGATCAACAAGTAGATGCTAAAGCTTTATGCACAAGCCTTTATGCTCTGAAACGCAGTTGTTGTTAGCATGAAGCCTGTAGTTTCACATTGTTTGCAATGTGCATGTGAGTTTTTTCACCTCTTGATGGGTATGTCTGTATTTATAGTTTGCACATCAAAGGATAACAGGTTGAAAAGTTGCTCGTGACATAATGCTTAGAGTACAGTCCTGCCCTCACTGATGTTAATGGCAAAACTCCCATTGACTAAAGCAGGGCCAAGTTTTTGCCCTTTAATCTCATACTAGCTATATATAAAAACATGAAGAAAAGTCCCAGGGTGGGAACAAGGCTAACTTTGAACCCCTGAGTATCTCCCAGTGGAGTCAAGAGAATTGTCATTAAGCACAGATTTTTTAATGGTTAAAGTAGGATTGTCAGAATTGGAAAGGTTTTGTTTTGTTTTGTTTTGTTTTGTTTTTGAGGTGGGGGGCATTAATCCATAACATGTTTGCCCTAAACAATAACACCTAATATAAATTGTACAGAGACCTTGGGAGAAACTTCTTCCTACTTGTAGTTGTTGGATTATATTTTAAAAGTTAAAGAGAAGAAAAATTACTAACTGGTCTGGTATGGTATTGTCCTGAACTAAGCAATGTGAGCAGTGTGGGAATGTGGGACATAAAACTTTCATCATCATATACCATCCTCTAGCTCAGCACTTCCCAACCTTTTCCAGATGGGAACCCATGTTGACAATTCAGGAAGACTTAGTGACCCAAGGCAATTCACAAATGGTGGTGGCAAAGCAGAGCCGTAACTTGCTAATTTTTATTCTCAGAGGCAAAAATATAAAATCGCACCCCCTCATGTTTATATATTCATAGTAGTTATTTCAGAGGAAAAGGGAGAATACATAAATAATAATAAAATAATAACACTACTTTTATGATAGTGACTTGTTTTATTATTACGGTTGATCGGGGTTGTGGTGGGGGAAAGACCCTCAACCCCAAATCACTCCCTACACCACTCCCCCCCCCGCTTAAATCCCACACTCAGAGGCTGGAGGGGCTCGGGGGGTCACACTCGGGTTGCAGGGAGTCACACCCAGGGGCTGAGCAGGTCATACTTAGGGCTGGGGGTTGACACTCATGGGTTGGGGGGTCACACTCAGGGGGTGAGGGAGTCACATTCAGGGGCTGCGAGGCTGGGGGAGTCACACTCAGGCTGGGGGAGTCACACTCAAGAGCTATGGGTCACTCAGGGGCTTGGAGAGTCACACTTGGGCTGGGAGCCTGGGAGGGTCACACTTGGGGGGTCACACTAAGGCTGGGGGGACTGGGAGGGTCACACTCAGGTGCTGGGGGAGATAGAAACAAAAAAAATGAAAACTGACAAATCAGAAGGGGGGGGAGGGAGGTAGCAAAAATTACTGCAAGAGTCTACTAAGTGGCTTGCCTGGGATGGCTACGAACAGCAAAGGTCTTTCTAATGCATAATTGCTTTTTTATCGATAGAGATAGCTGCTGGACGTGGCAGCATAAAGGTGCTGCAAATGGCTTCTTTAAGATCACATGCAGCTCTGAGCTGCTGGCAACCCTTAACAAATCTAACAGTGACCATGTTCGGGTCCTGACCCATAGGTTGGGAATCCCTGCTCTAGCCATATATAGAAATCCCAGTGATATACGTATGGGCTCTATGCAAAAAAGCAAGGTAAGAATATGGTCCTCTGAGATTTACAACGGGAAAGTTCTATCCCTATTGCACAGTTCCACATGGAGAACAATGAAATGTGAATACATATTTCCCCTAGGTCATAGGAAGTGCAATTGAGAGTTACAATACAGTCACTAGATAATATCGGGCTATCATGAAAACAGGAGAGTAAGAAGGAAATCTCACGTTTTCAGGTGTGAAGTTTTGGGGTAAACTTCTTCGTGAGAATCCATCCAGTCCCCTCACGGCTTTGCAGTTCTGTGCTAAGCCTCTCAGCTGCATTGTAATGAATGAAAATCCCCATTTGAAATATCTAAATATGTGCACGCCTGTTTTTCAGGCACCTTCAGTTCTGGAAGACCTTTTTTTCTTCAGTTAAGAGTGCCGTAACCGACAAGTGCAGTATGCTTTTTTGGGTTTTACACTTGACTGTTAGTCTGGTAGGAGTGTGATTTTTTTAACAGATATAATTATCTAAGTGCAAGCCCTAGCAAGGATGCAATTGCAATATACTGTACTGCAATTAAGGTGCTAGATGCCAGTATAGATTTTTCTCCTGACCATATGGGAATAAACCCTACCAACACATTCTAATAATTGTATCCACATGTGCAAGGGGGAGAGAATTTACCACTTGACTTACAGCAGGATAGCTAAAGCAGTGCAACCTCCTGGGATGGGCCCTGCTATATCTGTAAAAATGGGGTTATTGTGGATCTAGCTATATCAGTGTAATTAATGTAGTACAGCTTTTATGTGTAGTCAAGCACAGACCCAGATCCCGCTGATGTCGGTAGAAAGACTTCCACTGGGTTCAGTCAGCTTTGGATCAGGCCCCTTGTGGCCACTCCAGCCACATAAAAATCAGTGTTAACCATGCAAAATAAGGGCACAGTGCTAATGCAATTCAGCAGTCTCTTGTTCTGCAACTATATAAACAAATGAATGCAAAAGAAAAAGTATAGAGTGTAAAAGCTTGTCCCCTTCTCGGCCACTATCTCTGAGCAGCTTCTCTTCTTTTTACTGTGTTTGCCAGGGCCATTAAATAAAAATTCCATTGTCTATATTGGAGATCACATTTCAGGCTGCCTGCTGACTAGAAGACTCCTTTTCACTTGTTCATTAGATCGGTCTGCCTCTGCTCCCTTTCTCTCTCTTACTCCCCCTGTTTCCATCTCTCTGTGAGTTTCATGCTTTCAGTGTGTTCCAGCCCCTGAGCCCTGCTTTGACTAAACAGCAGCAGTTTAAGATCAAAAGCATTATTTAAACAGAAGCAGTTGGAGTGGTTTTAGACTTTCATCTTCCCTTTCAGCTTTCAATAGGCCCACTCCAGCTGAAGGGATTAGAAAATACAACAGGCCCACGCTGCAGGCCGCTGCTCTGGATCAGCTTTGACAGTCCCTGCTGTGTCACAGGAGATTAACCTAAAAGCAGTGAGAAGTCCTGTGGCACCTTATAGACTAACAGATTTATGGGAGCATAAGCTTTCGCGGGCAAAGATCCGTTTCCACAGTATTGGTGGAAGTGTACTTGGCACAGGCCAGGCAAGTCGATGTTTAATTGGTTGTGTCTTACTGTCTGAGACTTTGTCTACACCACACACTGCTCCATATCAGTAGAGCCAGCTGGGCCGACAGCCCCCGCATGCCCCAGGGCAAGGTGTGAGAGAAGACCCAGCTCCATAACCTGGATGGGGCAGGGCTTCGGGCAGTCTGCCCTTTGTGCCACCCAGACCCTACCCCCCCACCCCCACCCCCACCCCTCAGAGCTCTGGTGCATTCATGCTCTGGTGACAATCCAAAGGTGCCCAGGCTCTGGTTGCCACCACTGTTGCCGTAGCAGCGGGGAAGGCCAGGCACTCTGGGCCCCTTTGAATTTTTGGACTCCAAGGCAATTGTCCCACTCATGCCCCCTGTCTGCAGGCCTGGCTACAGTCATGTCACCAAAAGTCAGGCAACGCAACTGCTGCCTGTCAGCTCTTTTTTGCTGACAAAATGCTGCTGTCCCCAACATTAGCTGTGTTACCAGGAGAGCACTCCTCAGTGCAGCAGCCGTGGAGTATACTGTTTTCACTGAGTTCAAAATTAGGCTCTCCATCTCCATTGGGATCCCCTCCCAGCCAACTCCAACTGGCATGTTTTGGGGTTGGAGGTGGAAACATAGTCGGCTGTTGATATCTGATATACAGGTGCTTTAAAAAGTTGCCTTTGCTAGCTAGGCATCAGCAGCCAGGATAATGAGTATAATAGGATAATAATAGGTAACTCCCACAGCTGCTGTATGGAGAGAGTAGTCCATTGGCAATTAGCCGTCTTTTAACAAGCTTGGTGATTGAATCAGGGTCGCGCTTTTCACCCCCATCTTACATACCTATTCAGTTCTCTCCCTTTCTTCGCAGCTATTTTGGTTGGAATCGGATGCAGGTGGTGTAATAGAGCAGTGCGTCCACCTCTGACACCTCTTACAACTCCCTTTTCTTATTTTTGCAATACACCTTGGGCTCTTTCCAGCTGGTACAGAGGGTAAGAGAGAAAAGAGGGTGGAAAATAGGCCTCTGGTGGTCATGATGATCAGTAGTTGGTTTTCTACATTCTCAGCTGGCCTAGTAAAATGCTCATTGATCCTGATCAGCTGTTGATTGGTCCAGCTTTAGACTTTCTGGTGACTATGAGATCCTGCAGTTTCAAATTTTGCATGCTCCAGAGGTTACTGCTGGGTTTTGTGTTCATATTGCCTGACCAATAAAAGCAGCATGCTACTACATTTGTCTGGGGTGTCTTTGCCTTGGAAGATGGTAACCCCTACTGCTGTCACTTGTGATGTGCTAAGTCAATTAAATCAATGCAGAGACGAAAGTGGTTCTAAAAAAGAAGACCGATATTCTTACCTTCTTTCCTATAAAATTCGTGCCAAGGAAATGAGAGATCTGGGTACTGACACAACTTACAAAGTGGTAGACTCTAGACACTGACAAGCTTGTTGTCAAATGATTGAAGCAACATGAAGATTATGTCTGTAAGGTTTCAGGCTTTGGGTTTTGTCCTCTATTAATCCATGCCACCGTGGTAAATAAAAAGAAATGTAAATATGTGGCTTATACTAAATTAATCACGGGAGTACAATTTTGGTCATGATCTGCTGTGGGCCGAAACTGAGGTCAACTACCTAGATAAAATTACCATGATGTGCCAGTCAGAAGCTGGCTCAGGGATCAGAGAGCGTTGTTCCTGTCTGGCACCTTGTAATCATCTATGCTCAGTACTTAATGTTTTAAGTTAATTATCCTTTGTGGTAGTTGGGCAGTGTCCTTGTCCTGCTCCTTCACAGCAACGAGTCCTTTTAGCCAGGTTAAGCCTGCATCTTCAGCATGTTACTACAGCTATTCTTTTGGCAGTATTGCTAGAGAAACTCTTTGTACCGGAACGTACTGAGAGCTGCCTCAAGCACAGCACATAATTACAATGTTGAGTGTAAATACTCTTCCAATGCTGTTAAACTGCTTAGTCAGTATGATGATGCTAGTGCTGGAAAAGGCTCTTTTTTCTTAGAGCTGTGGAAAAATTTTCATTAGAATATTTGCTGGTTTTTCCCTCAGTGGTTACTGAATCTCCAACTTTTTACTTCACTGGGAGATTTCACAAGTCTTGCTGTCTTTTATTTTTCCCAAAGGAAAGCATGAAAAAATGTGCAAAGCCTCTTCCATGGAAATTGGAGGTCACTGAAATTCCAGAGAGAAGATCTCTCCTTTCTGGGTTTTTTTAAATTGAATTTAAAATCTAGTTTGATGTGTGTGAGACAAGAGCATGTGAACAGTCTGGTTTTTTGTGCACCAGATGCACCAATTTGGCCTATTTTTTGAGGCCTGAAATCGAAGAAGAGAGGATGAAAAAAGGGGAGCTAGCTAAATACCTTGAGCTTGTGCAACATATTACAGGCAGGATTTAATTTCTGGAAACATCTCAGTGGTAGGGCAGTGGCATTCTCTCAGTTTTCTAGCCTACCACAAAACCATCTTTCTGTGCTTTGAATTTTAAATTTTGTTGAGTGACTATTCCCACCAGAAACCTATTTTAGATTTCTGTTCATCTGCTCATCTCAACCCTAGAAGCCCTACCATGACTGAGCAACACAGCTCAAAAAGCCAGGCATAAAGGAATGGAAACTCATGCAAATGTTGTCCACTAATTTTAAAAAGGATTTGTTTGTTTGTTTGTTTGTTTGTTAAGCAGAGAGCTATATGTGACCATTCTGCAAACAGAAGAAGAAGGAACACTTACTGAAAAAATTATTAATTAAAAATTATTTGTTCAGCTCTACTGGAAATATTTGAAATTGCATATACAAGAAAAGTAACTCATTAGGGTCTTCTTTGAACTAGCTTAAAAGCATCACATTTTCCCTCCAGTCAAAATGGTTTCTGCTAGCCTTCCTGAGCCTCTTGAGTGCATGGGATAGGCTCAGTCAATCAGAAAAAGCCAGATATGCTGTGTGACTTCACATACGGCCATGAAAATCAACCAAGTCACGTAAAAGGTGCACCACTTAAAGAGAGACTGATATGTGTAGTGCTTGATGGGGGAAGCAGGGTAGGGACAGAAGCAACTAGGCACAAGTTTCAGGCTTTTTCTGACATGAAAAATTTCAAAGAAGAAGTTATGGGTTAGGGTGAAATGTTTCTTCGAAAAGCTCAGCAATTTCACAATGATGGGAGTTTTTGTAAAAAGCCTTGCAGATCCAGATTTCCACTGCAGAGCTCCAAGACATATTCTGCAGCTGCAACGTTCAGCTGCCATCACTAATGGAAAACCAGTTCTGAGAGCAGAATACATAATTAAAATCTAGAGCATGGATCTGAAAAGCAAATTTTGCTCCCAGTGAGTCTAAGCAGTAAAGGATAGATGTTGGCCATGTAAGGATAGGTGTTGGCCTATGGGACCCTTGGTAAAAGAATATTTGCCTTTGCTCACATCTGACTTCTGAATAGAAATCCATTCTTGCCTTACTTAGGACTGTGCGGGGTGCAACAGAATTTTATTAAGAAAGGTGAAATGACTTCCATTAGATACATCCCTCCCCTGCCTCACGCACCGCTTGAGTAGCAAAGCTTGGTCCAAGGGCTTTTCTAAGGTGGGGTGGAGAAACAAGGAAAGGGCTCTCAGGCAGAGCTGATCCACGGCCTTGGCAAAACCATAGTCACTGCAGCTGAATCTCTTCTCTGAAGCCAACAGTTAATGCATCTGCATAGTCAACCTGTCCTACTACCATGGCCAGTATGCCATGATGCAGAAGGAGCCTTTGTGGACTTGGCTTCATAGCAAAATGTGTTGACCCCATTCCCCTGTGCTATGGTGTCATACTGACTCTTCTGCAGTCAGGAGGAGTCAGGAGAAGATGAGATTTGTCCCCCATAACTGAAATGTAATCCATTACAAGACAGCACCAATAGGAATTACAGCCAGGTCAAAAACCATTCTTTGGAATCCTGTAATATGAAGTGTGGTCTCTGTAATTCCAAACAGCAAAGACTCCGGAACACAGGTTTGTTTTTTTAACCAGTTGCTCCAAAGAGGAGATCATTTGCTCCTGGTTCCTTCTTTTATTTGTGATGCACCTGAAGAAACTCCCCTGAAACAAAAAGTGGATAAGCGTTGACTGTGAGGCAAAGCTGTATCGCCTCTTTCTGTGAAGTGACAAGGAAGCTGACAGCTTTGATGGAGGTATCCTGTTTGTTGAAAAACAACTGACAGTTAAAGCAGGGTTGCAAGACCGAGAAAACCACAGGTCTCTGAGCTAAGCTGATAACAGGCCTCAGCAGCTTTTGCAGAAGTTCCGTCCCTACTACAGACTGATGAAAAAAAATGCTAAAGTGTCACTGGCTCTTTCCTGTTTCACGCTTTTTAGCACTGCCGTTTCTTGCTGTTAATTTATGCCACATTTTTTCAGTTACTTGCTCATTTTTCAAAGTATCCTCCCCTGCTATAAACAGAGTGACAGGCGCAGAACAGGGTCTGTCTGACCTTTCAAAATGATGACTACATTTGCTAAAGCCACAGGTGTCCACACATTTTAGAATTTAGGAGTCTAAGGCCCTCATCCTGAGAAGAAAACTGCATGTGCAGTTATATTCCTTTAAAAGTTTTGTTATATCTTTAATAATAATAATAATAATAATAATAATAATAATAATAATAAATAGCTCTTATACAAGACTTTTCATCCTTAGATCTCAGTGTTGTAGGAAAGAGGTCATTTGAAAAACAAATCCAGTATCTCAAGATGGGCAAAATTTTCATATCTGAGTACCTAAATATAAGCATCTATATCTATATATGGGTCTTGATCTGGCACAGACTTATATCCCAATAATGCAAGCACTTATGTGTGTGTTTAACTTGCCTACTCTGAGTAGATCCATTGATTTCAATGGAATTGCTGCGAGCAGTAAAGTTAAGAATGCGCATAAATGCTTGTGGCTGTGCCATGAACTTTCAGTGTGTACATGATTCTTTCCCTGGAACTGCTCAGGTGCTTTAAACTATGCTCACATGTAAGACTTTGAAGGATCAATGTTTTAGACATCTAATTAACTGCAACCTGTGTTGCAAAGTTGATGGACACCAGCAACTTCCACCAGAATAAAATGAGAAGTGTGGGTGTTCAGACCCATTGAAAATGGACCATTTTATTTTGCGCCTGAGTATAGAATTGGGTGACTGCCTGGAGACACCCAGGCTTGAAAAATTTTGACCATAGGCTCCGATACTCAGGCAGTATTAAATTGGCACAGTTCCATTAGCTTCAGTAAAGCTGCTTGACAGAGCTAGTGGAAGATTTTGGTTTTTCATTCAAAAATGGCTTTTTGCTACAAACAAAACATTTGATGACAATTTGTCAATGCTGTTAAAATATTGTGGCTTTTTGTACACAAAACCCGTGACATCTTTCAACAGATATTTTATTGAAATTTTATTAGCATTTTATTGTCATCAATTTCAAATTCAGCACAGGGAAGTTCTGTCTACTGTAAGTCTCGTTTTCAGTATGGCAATGCAGCTTTTAGAAAATAGTTTTTGATCGTGATTTTGAAAGCTTGGGGTGTGGGGACCCTGAACTGACCAATGAACACATTCCATGTAAAAGGGTTTCCATCTGAACCCTGTGAAACAACCCAAATTTCCAAATGCCCCTCAAAGATCTTTTACTCATTTTCACCCTTACTTTATATCTGGGCCCTGTTGCACTAGAAGCTGGGCAAACATATAGGGGGGACATCGTTCCTATACCAAAGAGTTTACAAGATTAAAAAAAATGCTAAAGGACAGACAAAAGGTACACAATATACAAGCAGATACAGTGGTCCTATTGAAGACTGAAGCATGTTTGCAGCTTGAAATGAAAGAGAAAGCTACATTGTTTTCAATAGCTCTCACATCCATTTAACAAATGTTTGAAGAACTGTCAGAGCCATGTATACAGCAATAGTATCTGAAGCCACATCTGCCCCCCGAAAATTATTCTGCCCCCTGCCCCTTTTAATTTTCTCCTGAAGTGTCTCGATCACTGCTGTTTTTCCCTTAAACTCCCTCCAAATTATCTTTCCAGTGAAAGGATCCAGTGCTAACGACCCACTGTGCTCACTGATGGGAGCATAAGAGGCAGGTGACAGCTAGGAAACTACTTGTGGCTCCCTGATTCGGTGGCCACTTGGGCAATAGCCATGCCTCACTGCTCCCAGGAGGCTGTTCTACAGTCCAGCAGCTGATAGTGATCTGCCCGGGCTCGCTGTTAATGTGCGTGCTCCAGCCATACCACTGACATGCCCTGTATGCCACAGAAGCTAAAGGGGGAGGTATGCAAGGGCTAGGGAATCACCAGCTTAGGGACTGTAGCCAGTCTGCTACATAAGAGTGACACAAAGTGTGTGAAGCCCACAGAGAAGCTGGCCTGATATGCCAGGTACCACTGTACTTGATTTGTTTAAAGAATGATTTAATTAGCTCATTACTTTGACAAGGCAAGTCAGGGGCTTGCAGTCTGAAATGGCATTAGCCAGTTTTGTGCAGAACGTGCTTCTTTACTATGGAGATAGTTTCCTTTGGGTACTTTTGACAGGGCAGGCTCATGGAGACCCAAAAGCTGGGTGGAACAACGCAGGTTGGCATTCATCCGCCTTATGACACTGGTCAGAAAACACTGTGATAAAAGGCCTAGCGGGTGCCCCTGGCTCAGGCTTGTTTGACAAATTGTAGGAAGTGAGAGGCAATTTTAAGAGGTAAAGACCATATTTTTCTGCTGTAGTTTTTTTTTTTTTTTAAAATGTGTTTTGAATTGTGTTTAACATTTATGAGGCTTTTGGTTTTGATTGGCAAGGGTAAAAGATGGAGCAGTCAGTCCCTGCACTGAGGCACACAAAAAGAAGGAATGGGTGTGTATCTGTAAGGGCTCAGAGGACAGAACAGAAACAGGGTTGAGGAGGTGGTTTGGGCAGTGAAATATTAGCAAGAGCTGCCATAGTAAAGACATTCGTCAAGGTGGTTGACTAGCCTAGGTGTCAGTTCAATACCTATGGAAAGGACACGTTGTCTTCGCTTCCTCCCTTCAGCTCACATCTCTCCTCACAAAAGTAATCGTCTTTATTCTGCAAAAGCGAGGAATTGTGTGGCACTTCAGAGTTGAACAGCTTGATTAGGTCGGGGTGGCCAACCTGCAGCTCTTGAGCCACATGCAGCTCTTTGAGCTTCTAAATGTGGCTCCTCAGGGCTGTACACCAGGAGTGCCACCTGCCTCCTCCGTGCACACGCCCCAACACTTGGTGGGAGAAGCATGTGGTGGCAGTGGCTCCAGCAGCTCTGGTGAGTTGCCGGCATTCATTTAGAACAGAGGGGCTGGGGGTGCTTGGCTCTGGGGGAGTGGAAGGGCATTCACCTAGATCAGGGGGCTAGGGGTGCCTGGCTCTAGGAATGCCTGGTTCTGGTGAAGAGCATTGAGCCACATATCATATATTTATTCTTATATATCTGTATAGATAGATGGATTTTATAGATATATAAAATATGTGGCTCTGTGCACTCTATCCACTGCTGTTTTGCCTCTTCGACTCTGACTGGTTGGCCACTCCTGGATTAGGGCATAAGCTTTTATGGGTAAAAGCATTTTCATCAGTATATCCGTATAGCCCAAAGTGCTTTATGAACAAGGTCAGTAAGATTGTCCATTTCACAGGTAGGAAAACTGAGGTGAAAGTGACTTGGCCAAGATCACCCACCTGACCAGTGTAAAGATTACGGCCGAGGTCTCCAGAGTCCCACTGTAGTGCTCTTTCTGCTAGGACACACTGCCTCCCGGATCAGTGATGGGAAAAGGGTGGCCCATGGAACACACACAGCCCACCATGGCAATCCACTGGCGGGCCACAAGACATCACCCCTCCTTGTAGCTCTCAGTGGTCACAATTCCCCATTCCTGGCCAATGAGTGCCATGGGAAGTGGTGCAGGCCGCTGTGCTGATCACTGATTCCTGCAGCTTCCATTGGCTGGGAACAGTTGGCCACAACCACTGGGAGCTGAGGGGGGCCATGCCTGCAGATGATCAACATCAGCAAAATGTCCCACAGTCCATCAGTGGATTACCCTGATGGGCCACAGATTGTCCACCACTGTCTTAGATTGTTCCAGTTTCTGGAGGACCCAGTCAAGTTCAGGAGCATCTCTGGAAAGTAATAAGCACACTGAATGCCCATTGATGCTGATGGGTGATGAAGATGCTCTGTACCTTTCAGGATTGAGCCCTAACTGTATAGGCTATTTTTCAATGGCTGCTGAGATAGATGCATGGCTTTTGCTTTGTGTAGTTTTTATTTCACGTTATTTTATTTTATTTTATTTTATAAAGAGCAAACAGTTACAATAAAAACAGGACTGCAAAGTTAATCAACAGTTCTGACTTTGTAAAGCCACGATTGGCTTTGATTTCATCTAGTAATTTCTGGAGAAATGACTGTGATGGTGTTTACCCTGGTGAGTTATGGAGAAAGCAAAGCCACACAAGTATTATGTTTTCTCTTGTGGGAAAGCAAAAGCCACGTACACCACTAATTCCACCACAATCATTCCCCTGGTTGCTGGTGATAGGCCGGGATGGAGGCAATCTGGGTACTCTGTTAGGCCACAGATATTACCAACTGACCTCATTTTATGACAATATTTCAGCATTTAAATATATCAGATTTAAATTGCCTGTCTTCTTGTATATATTTCCATGTGTCCTTCAGAGCAGCCGATTGTAGTGGCCTCCTCCTCCCAAAAAGCATTTGGAACGAGTTTTGCTGTTGCAAATGTCACTCTGCTGTGGAACTTGGTACAAAAGGGCTTACTTAGGGAATAGCTTTTTTTCCCTGAAAAATTGGCATCAACCAGTTTAAAAAATGTATGCAAGGAAGGGAGAAAATTCTGCTTTGACTTATACTCAGTGTCTGTCACTGGTTTAGGGGGATACAAATACATGCATTTTTATTCTCCTTGCTAAATAACCACACATTGATCGATTTTGCAAGGAAGAAAACTCTGCAAGAATAGATAGACACATGTCCAAAAAAACTTAGTATGCATGTATGGTAAGCTATCTTTTACTTAATTCTGAGTGAACCTTGCCTTGTTTTATGTCAGATAGAAGTGTGGACAATTATTTAATTTGTCCAACTGCTCGAGGTCTTCTAGCAAAGCTCCATGCAACATCCTCCACCCTCAAAGTTCTCTTCTGCCAGCCTCCTTTCCTAGTCCATTTCCTACCAACCTCTGCCTCTTGAATGTGCATGGGCTCTCCTTTGCTTTATAGGCAGGGTCATATAAAAGGTTTCAGCTCCAGCTCTCCTTTGCCCTCTGAAATGTTAAGGGGTTCAGATCTGAGGTTCCAGTATTGGTCCATCTGTAACTTTATATGATAAACACTGAAGCTTATAGAGTAGGATTTTCATTTCTTGACACTATCAGAGAAATGCTGGTGAGTATACCATCAACATCTATTAATAGGTTCTAAAGCTGAAACCCTTCTAAAGCCAACTGTGTGGTGGTTCACTGTCTATTACCTGCTACCTAATTTGCCATGTAAATGACTTTCTTCTGATAAGGTAAGAGTCACAAAACCACAGTTGTTAACTTTAGTTACAGTGGAAAGTTAGACTGTCTCTCTTACAGGAGAAGTTAAGTGGCAGGTGGCAGTATTACCTCTTTCTTGTGTTACTGGTCTCAGAGTATTTCACTTTCTTAACAGAAACCTCTGCAGAAGACAGCGTGTATTAATGAGTAGCCTGACAGAGCCTTCTTTAGGGATTCCAATAAAATCAGAGAGAAAGTATTCTAGAGAATTTCTAAGAAGATTTAGAATAGAGTTAGAATTTGAAATAGTCCCTTTAAATGCAGCTATGTTGCCTGCTAAAACACTGCTGGGTGCCCAAGCTCTTGGTACCATGTGTAGAAGTTGAGACATCCCCAGGCATCATGTTATATCACCAAGGTTTGTAGACACCTTGTGTAGAGTAAACTGTTTGCAATCGCCACCTAGAGCCCTGCACACTACCACATGAGCTGAAGGCCAGCTGTCTCTCAGCTGTGGCTGTAGAGCAGAGACTTCACTTGCCCCAGCTGAGGTCTCAGTATCTCTGGGTACCACATGCTTCCCTGGGGTGAGGTAGTATGTCCCAAGCTTCTGAGACCTTCCAGCAGTTCTTGCCAGCCAACGCACCAGTTGTAATAGCAACAGACCAAGGCTGCCAGCACCAGGGATAGAACCTACAAGCATAGGAGCAAAAGCCCTGCTCTCTACCATGTGAGATGAAGGCCACCTGGCTCACAGCTAAGGCGGTAGAGCAGAGACTTCACTCACCCCAGATGAGGTCTCAATGCCTCTGGTTACTACAATTGTATTGTGCAATGGTCCATGGTGCTCTTGTTCAGGATGATAAGGTTATGGAAGTTGCATTGAACTCATGTAGACTGAATTCTTAACTTGACAGGTATTGAAAGCATTATAGAGCTACAGGAGTGGATTTTTACCCACCTGTTTTTTAACTGGTGAATTCTTCTGTTTAGTCATGGCTATTTAAAGCTGCACCCTAATGTGCAGTTAATAAAGCACCAAAATATTGTGAGGACTTCCGAATATGACAAAGGTTTACAGTGAACTGTCCAAATCGAGAAGTGTGTACTGTTCCCTACTCCTCTTCCTCACTTCTCTCCTTGTGGTATGCCACAGTGGGCTGTTCTGAGTATTTTGGGTTATACTGTAAACACATAGAACTCTGTGCTGGCACACAGGACTTTCACTGCCGCTGTCTGTACGTTTCTTTTGCCATGGTTGGGGGAAGTGGTTTTTCTAGGCACTCTCATATAATAATTTAAATAGGTAAAAAATAGGTATCACGAGGCGAGTTCTGAGAGTCTTTGACCACAGAGTGAACTCCTAAAAAGCAACAGCGTATGGCACCAATGCAGGTGTATTGACTTTCAGTGTAAGGATATGATACACAGTCTCCGCATTACGCATTTATTCCAAGGTGAGCTTTGCATCTCTTGCAGAGGCATTTGTAATTTACATGGTTTTAAAAAGATAGCATCTTTAATATCTCTAAAGGTTGAACAATTAACCCTAAACAAAGGCACCTTCTCTCTTTCACTCCCATAACATGGCTGGTCTCACTCTGCTGGCGCTGGTACAACAAATTAACCATATTCTGTAGTCTGAAAATGGTTCCTTTCCTGACTTACAAGGCCTATTTGCTGCAAGAACAACATGTTAATATAAAATGCATACTGTGGAGTTATGTGGATGATTTGTGAGGCTGACAAGGATCCTTTAGTTATGATTCTACACCTGCTTCTTTGGACCTACTCCTTAAGTCTAGGTGCCTCAACAGGCTGCTGAAAGTCTACCTTAGCATGCTCAGATCAATAGCCAGCCACTTCAAAAAAGGGAGCTGTAGAAAATGGCTAAGGAGACTTAAAAAGGGGTTGTGGAGATAAGTTGGCTCAGAGGGGATGAGGAAGTGGGAGATATCTTTGGAGGGTACCAAGACCAGCAGTTGAAGGAATCATCAGGAAGGGTTGTTTTGGAGGAGAAAATAGAGAGGGCAGGGAACTAAGAAAGAGCAGAGAAGAGATAGTGGGAAGTAACAGATAAAAAGTGTCTTGAGGAAGGTAAGTGGTTACAGAATGGGAGGCCAAGGAAGCACTGGGGCTGAAAACACTGAGAGATTCTTTTAGGCGTTTCCTCCTCTTAAAGCTCTGTTGCTACAAGGGAGGATACGTCAGGTCTCTGAATGCCTGAGAGACCCCTCAAAAAACATAGGGCAGGTCTACACTACACCTGAAAGTCGATCCTAGATACACCATTCTAGCTATGACAGTTGCATAGCTGGAATCGATGTAGACACACTTATCAGGCCATCCTCACAGAGGGAGGTCGACAGGAGAAACTGAGTCAATCTTCTGGTAAGTACACACAGACCCGTAAAATCATAGAACTGGACGGAACCTCAAGAGGTATCGAGTCTACTCCCCTGCCCTCATGGCAGGACCAAGCACCATCGGGGATCCCTGATAGATATCTATCTAACCTGCTCTTAAAAATCTCCAGTGATGGAGATTCCACAACCTCCCTAGGCAATTTATTCCAGTGTTTAACCACCCTGACAGTTAAGAAGTTTTTCCTAATGTCCAACCTAAACCTCCCTTGCTGCAATACAAATCCATTGTTTCTTGCCCTATCCTCAGAGGCTAAGTACTCTCTCCTCCATGTATGATTCTTTCAGGTACTTGAAAGCTGCTGTCATGTTGTCCACTCTCAGTCTGCTCTTTTCCAGACAGAACAAACTCCCAGTTCTTTCCATCTTCCCTTATAGGTCATTTTCTAGACCTCTGATAATTTTTGTTGCTCTTCTCTGGACCTTCTCCAATTTGTCCACATCTTTCCAGAAATGTGGTGCCCTGTGCAGTGATTTGAATTTATTGAATTCAAGGCTGACCAGTGCTAAGACCTCCACTGTGCTGATTCCTACATCTCTGTATTTCACACAGACAACAACATCATTATTACAAGCTCAGGGAGAAGCTGTCACTTTCATTTCATTTCCCCGTGAGATAGCACAGTTCAGACCAAGTGAATTTAGCCTTCTTTTTAAACCACCTTTGGTAAAAGTTTGCATCTCTGACGACAAAAATGGTTTTTGCCCTTAAAAGGACATGGAGTCATCTTCACCCTTTTCTAGGATGCATCTGCAGAATAAGCTAGTGAAGCAAGATAAATTTAAGGCAGAAGTGTTTCTATTGTATCGCATTAGTCTTCAACATCAGTGGGAGACCAAAAGCTTTGTATAGTTATTTGCAAAATATGCAAGGGAATATAACAACATTATATCTGAACTCGATGTTAGCTAAGGGATTATGGCAACAGATCAAATTTAGTCACACAAAAAACGCTAATTCAAAGTTTGTTCCTGGCCAGCTACATCCTTAATCCAATATCACCTGCCATAGGACATCCAATAACCTACTCTTCAGTTCAGAGGAAAACATAGAAAAGAGAGTCTGCAGTGTGACTCATATTACAAGCCAGCTGCTCGCTAGAATCCGTTAGGCTTCTAAAGTACAGGGTCCAGATCTCTCTTGTGGCTTTCTATAGACTTTAAATAAAGACAGGGGAAAAACACAGTATGCACAGAAGCTCAGAACAAACCGAGAAGAATGCCTAGACTTTGGTTTGAGACATCTTAGCAATTGGTATTAGCAAGAGATCTTAAATTGTGTATTATATTTCATCACAATAAAAGCTCAATCTTCTACAAGGCAGAGTCCTCTATTGATGATGCTAGCATGTTATGATGTAACTTGAAAGATGAAACACAAAGTGTGCGCTATATAAAGAGATGGACTGGGATTTTCAAGGATCCCAGGGGCTTTAGGTAATGGAGTTAAACTCATAACTCTGTTATGAGCCTTTAAAAAATCCCCAGAACACTGACATTTGCATAGAAAGAGCTATATATGCCTCTCAAAATGCTAAGAGACTTGCCCACTGATGTCAAGTGTGGAAAAGTTACACAGTGCCAGAGATCCTGTTTTATTTTTCCCTTTGCCAGTTTATAAATGTTCCAAAGTTAAGGAAGATTTGAAAAATTAAAGCACTATTAAAAGAATAATAGGAAGATGAAAAAATAGGTGAAAAGACCCTGGACATCATTTTATTGCACTCAGTAGCAAAACAGCTTCATGAAAAATTCTGAAACAGAACTTTTTAAAAAAAATTGCAACATATTTTTCCAAACAAATATTGATCCAAGATATTTTGCAGAACAGGGAGAAGATGCTAATCATCTGGTAAATTGATGTGATCTAGTGATTGTCCCTAAAACAGAAAATAAATCACTTCAGGTCCAGGGTTGCTGGAACACACCACTGAAAACACGCAATATGAGTTCACAAATGATAAATCTCAAACATATACCTATTTTTAGCATCACCGCTACACAGTTTGCAACACAATTTACTGAATATCCAGTTGCTTTAAAGAGAATGGTTTTCCAGGACAAAGCAGGAGTCAGTGTTAGAACATCATAGTTTGTGGAAAAGGAAATAAAAATCAATTGATTTCCAGTCACTTTACCAGTAAGAATTACGCATATTAACTGAGACTTTAAAACCTAGTCAGTACAGTTAGAGACCCTGGCTTGTCCCAGGGCAGCTGACTCAGACTAAGTGGCTGGGGTTAAAGGGCTCTTTTGCCTGCAATGTTGCGACATTCAGGTTTAAGCTGCAACCTGGTTCTGTGACCCTTCCACCTTGCATGGTCCTAGACGGCAGGCTACAACCTGACTCTGAATATCTACATTGCAGTTAAGCAACCCCTGAGCCTGAGTTCTACAAGCCTGAGCCAGCTGACACAGTGTCTAACTGTAGTGTAGACAGACCGTGAGTACCTAAGGGAGCTGCAAAAATCATTGGGCCCTGAAATATGTTTACTCAAACTTTTAATTTACTTGTGCTAAACATGCTTAAAATATATTTTCACTGGGCCACTGCTTCAGAATGAGCAGTCATGACTTTCACACTCCTGTCTTTTTCTAGGGCCTGAACAAAAGTCCATAGAATTCAGTGGGACTGGGTCAGGCCCTTGCACTGGAGTTAAAACAGCTGCTGTGGGTAAAGCCTTTCAGATTCATGCTTGTGGTTCCAATATACTTATCCCAGCATTTTTCCCTTGAGCATCTTACTGTTATAGATATAATTGCTCTAGCTATCTTTGTATCACACTGCTTTTTTGTAGCAAAACTTTTTGCACAAACAAACCTCACTATGGAAACAAATTAGACCCCAGCCCAGCCAAACTGGCACATGGCTAAAGAGATGCAATACTGTTTTCCCTCTGATAGATCATATTTCCATTCAACGCTGTTCTAAATTCTTTAGGGCAAACGGAAAAACCACTGATAATTGTGTGTTATTCAAGGCACACACGACTGGCTTTCTCTCCAAAGGCCATGCAGCTGCCTCTCAATTACAATCATGAGACTTTTTTTTTTTATGGGCCAATGGCTCTTTTTATATATGTTCCTGTTAGGATATCTTAACATAGTGAAACTTCATCCTGCTCACTAAATCTGCCTTATTCAAAAGCAATGATTACCATGTTGTAATCACAGTGGTCTTACTCATTTGATCTAGCACCTTGCACTTGCTATTCTTAGCACATGTTATAGCTTTGTCAAGAACATTTACAAGAGTTGAATCTATGACGTATCAGGGTCACAGCTGAGAAGGTGCAATCCAGGCAAAATGATGTCCAAAATGGCTTTAAACCACCTATCTGCATAGAATCTGTTTGCAATGGAACACCCATATAGCCTCTGGCATAAATTCGAGCATCCCTGAGAGCTGCTCCGATTTATGTAAACCTCCTTAGGGCTGGAAAAGATGTATTCCACATCCGAGATTAGCCATGGTACAATCTGATGCAAATCAGAATGGCCAAACTGTCCTGTGCTGTGAGGAAAGACATCACAGGGACATATATACCTTTACAGCTGCCATACCAGTAGGAGGGAATCTGGTATTTAGCACATACACCTTGATACCATTAAGAATTTCACCCGCTATCTATGATAATGCCCGGACACCTCAGTCAAAACCTGGGCTTCTTTGAGCTGGACACTTTTGTTGAGAGAGAGAGTCTCTACCTCAGAGAGTTTACATTCTGAATAGGCAAGACAGGCTAAGGGTTGCAAAAGAGAGTGGTGTTACCCTGACTTTACAGATAGAGGGAACGGAGGTACAAGGAGAGTGCATGCCTTGCACCAGGTCACAAGGAAAGTCTGTGGCAGCACAGAGAATTGAACCATGGCCTCCCAGGCCTCTTTCCTGCAACTTAACCATAAAACCCCTCTTGCCTTCGAAAGTATTATTCTTTCCGGGTGGGGTTTTTCCTGGCGGTTGTCATTTCAGGCTATGTCTGCACATCAGCATTCTTTCAAAATAAGCTATTCCAGAAGAGCTATTCTGGAATAGTTTATTTTGAAATAAGGCTGATACCCACAAAAATGAATTTGGAAATAGCCATCAGCTATTTTGAAATAGAGCGCCTGCGCACAATAGTGCCTATTTAAATATAGAGTCATTGGACACACTATGGCTTGTTTCGAAAGAGCCCCTAATCCCTGTCTACACAGCCTCTATTTTAAAATAACTATTTCAAAATAGGCACTATTCCTCATGCAATGAGGTTTACCAATTTCAAAATTAGCCATCGGCTATTTTAAATTATTTAGAAATAGCAGTTGTGTTGTGTAGAGTCTAGTAAAGGTATTTCAAAATAACAGCTGTTATTTCAAAATAACTTTGCCGGGTAGATCCACCCTCAGTCTTGTCACGTTTTCATAGCTGCCTGGAAACTCAGTGCCAAATTCCTATGCTGCGTTCTGAGCATCCTGCTGCCAACACAAGATAGTTTTCTAGTAACAAAGAGGAAGCCGTGCTAGTCTATACACTGCTATGAGTTCTCAATTGTTTTCTCCTGTCTAGTTTCAGATGACTCAAGCAATGGTTCTTCTTACCATTTCCCTTGGGAGCCTATTATACAACCTAAATAGACTACACCATTTGCAAACTTTCCCAATATTCATTCCAAAATCTCTTTCCCTCAGTTTCATCCCACAAAGGCTGTTCCCAGGAGAAATAATGTTGTTGAGCTGGGGGAAGCAGGCATTAGAGTTGGCAGAACTTATATCAGCGTGGCTCATTGATTTAAAAAAAGAAAAAAACACTGCTTTTTGAAACATAGGTGCATAACTTGAATTTGATCTTAGCTCCCAGGCTGAGACCAAGAGCTGGGCAGCTAGCAGGAAACAAGCACATCCAGGATACTCTCCAGCCACTTAACAGCGTGTCTTCCTTAGGAATCCTGGTGGCACCATTAGTTGACCTCTAACATTGTGGTGAGTGGTGAGGCACTTCACAGGCGGAATTAACATGGCCAGGATTTCCAGTAGAAAATCTGGTGTGAGGAAGCATGCGGGTGACAATTCTCCATAATTCCCCATGTATGCCCAGAGCTCCAACCGGGAAGTGAGTAGAAAGCCTGGAACAAAGCCACTGCTCCCTTTCCACAACTTCATCTACTTTCTCACTGGCTTTTTCCTCACTTATGTAGGCAAAGGGAAACTGTTTCAGGCCCAGGGTGTGAACCACACCTCTCTTTTCTTACCCTTTTCTACCAGGAATAAAACCCCTTTCATTCTGCACTGTGTGAATCAGAGTTTCACACGCCATTGTATGGAAAAACTGGGTTAGATAACTTTTAGAGATGTCTAAAATATGTTAATCTCAGAGGGGTAGCCATATTAGTCTGTACCTGTAAAACCAATGAGAAGTCCTGAAGCTCTTTAGAGACTAATGGATTTATTAGGGCATAAGCTTCTGTGGATGAAACACACTTCATCAGATGGACTGAAATGGAAATTCAATATTTATGCCTGCCTTTGTATTCCCACTCCAGTCCATCTCATGAAGTGGGTTTTACCCACAGAAGCTTATGCCCTAATAAATCCATTTATGCCCTACTAAATTTGTTGGTCTGTAAGGTGCTACAGGACTCCTTGTTTTTTAAAATATACTAAGTCTCTATTCCTCCACATTTCTACTGCCAGCTTCCTAGTACTAAAAGTGCCTGAATTTACCCACAGAAAGACGAAGAATAAATCTTCAAGCAGAAGTTTCTATATTTTTTAAAAAAATCTAAATTAGTTTTCCTGCAAGGAGTGTGTCATGCACAAAAGGCACGATGGTGTGGCACAAAGATGTTATTGGCACTTATCTGAGATGATCTCAGCCATGGTTTGTCCGCTTGAGAGTTATGTGGCCTTTTTAAATTCATTCATGTGTGATTAGGTTTTGTTGTGTAGATATTATATAATTCCCACACGTGTTATAGTGTATTTATCATAAACACACACAATATATTCAAGAGCTGCCCATAAATTAAGCTTCCAAGTCTGCAAATTGAAACTTGGGGACTGCTTTTGGTGCACGTACATCTCTAAATAGTGTACATGTGTATCTGCAAACTACAGAATACATATACATGCAGAGAGAGAGGGAGAGAGAGAAAGAAGGGACCTGATGCTCCTCTCACTTATACTGATCTCAGTCCATTTGCGAGAATGGAATTATTTCTGAACCACACTAGTGTAAAAGGAGAGTAAGGCCCATTCTTCATGAACTGTGGGTGTGTGCATGTATGTGCATGCCTGTATAAACACACTGTTAAACTAGCATGGTTTTCTCCTCCATCACGGCAGCTGCTAAGTTGTTAGAGGAACAGGCAGCAATATCAATGGCCTTATCCATCTGTCTGTAATCTTCAAGGGATGTTAGAAATGGGATCAGCACGGCAGAAGGCTTGAGGTGCAATCCAGTGCTCGAAGTAAAAGGTCTGGAAGGTTATCCTGATAACTCTGAAAATCTCAGTACAAAAATACCAGATTAAATGGGTTTTCAGCATAATTTATTACCAGTGATATTGACAGCATGGAAGAATTTTCCTTTTCAAGAACTTTACAAAATGGGAATTGCTATACCTGAAAGCTGAAAGATGAAAATACTGGGATCACATGAAGGCAACTGTGTAATGGAGTGGTGATAAATTGAGAATGTGGAACAGTTTTTTTCATGCTGCTTTATAAGTTGCAGGCAGTACACCAAAAGTAGGGCAATGACATTCTCCTTGGACTTTAATTAAGCAAGTTGCTTTGTCTACCCAGCCTAAGACAAATGTGTATCGTTAGAAGCGCTGAAACTAAATTGCACTGTAATTTCATTTCTCAAAGTGCTGCCAGCTGGGAGGCAGAATTCTGAACATGGTGTCAAAACACAGCTGTACAACATACTTGTGGACATATGTGTATCTGTAAAATACCCATCGGTTCCAGGCAATGGGGTTGGGAAGGGTTGCTCTAATTTGGGAATGGGGGTTATACAGTAAAAATGGTATCAATAACAAGGGTATGTAATGTAAAATAAGTAAACCAATGGATATTTGTAAAATCTGGCTTTTCCTATATGCAGACTAATTAAATTACTCCGAGCAGGAAAAAAATCAGTTTGATCTGACTTCAATTTGACTGAAGTCTGGAACCAAAAATGTGGTGCTTTGAAGGACAGAATAGGCAGTTTCCTGAGTCATAAATTGAGTCACACAGACCCCTAATGGCGTTTCCAGGACTGCAGACAAGCTGCTGCTCTGAGACAAAAGATAAAACCTTTTGAAAGCAAAGTGGACTTTGCGGCAGACTTCCAGGATGTGTAATGTCCTCTGAGAGTCACCTCCAAGGCATACAACTGCCTTTCTGAGGATGTGTGAGCCTGGTGGAGATCAAAACTGAGAGCTACATCTGGGGAAGCCCAACAGCAGAGCGCTTTACTCTAAGTTTTCTGTGTTCTTAAAATGAAGACCAGTTTGTAGAACTAAAAGGCTTAGATAATTAGTCATTTCTGTACAGACACATATGTGGACTAGACCTCATGATGTCTCTTCCTGCCCTACATTTCTATGAATCTACAGTTTAGTACTAAAAGAAAGAAAATAAGCAAACCCTAAAAGCTATTTCTCCTATAGACTCTGAAGGAAGAGGAAGAAAACAGATGAGTATAGTTGTGTCTTCAGTTCTTGGGAAACATTCAAATGTTACAATGATGTATGCCAAGCGTCATTATTGATATTCTAGCAATGCTTAAAGGCCCCAGTCGCCATTGGTTTGGGCCACTGTACAACTGGAGGAAAAGGCAGTCACTACTCCCAGAAATACAGATGGACTTCTCACATGTAGATCACCAGCTCCAACTGAGCCCTCACTACAGGCTGAACCTCTGTCGTCTGGCACCCTCAGGACCTGACCAGGACCAAATGATAGAATTTGCCAGGCCATGACAGGACAATATTGTCTAGCGGTATTACCAACACTTCAGCTGCGTCTACACGTGCACGCTACTTCGAAGTAGCGGCACTAACTTCGAAATAGCGCCCGTCGCGTCTACACGCGTCGGGCGCTATTTCGAAGTTAACTTCGACGTTAGGCGGCGAGACGTCGAAGTCGCTAACCTCATGAGGAGATAGGAATAGCGCCCTACTCCGACATTCAACGTCGAAGTAGGGACCGTGTAGACGATCAGCGTCCCGCAACGTCGAAATTGCTGGGTCCTCCATGGCGGCCATCAGCTGGGGGGTTGACAGATGCTCTCTCTCCAGCCCCTGCGGGGCTCTATGGTCACCGTGGGCAGCAGCCCTTAGCCCAGGGCTTCTGGCTGCTTCTGCGGCAGCTGGGGATCTATGCTGCAGGCACAGGGTCTGCAACCAGTTGTCAGCTCTGTGGATCTTGTGTTGTTTAGTGCAACTGTGTCTGGGAAGGGCCCTTTAAGGGAGCGGCTTGCTGTTGAGTCCGCCCTGTGACCCTGTCTGCAGCTGTGCCTGGCATCCCTATTTCGATGTGTGCTACTTTGACGTGTAGACGTTCCCTCGCTGCGCCTATTTCGATGTTGGGCTGAGCAACGTCGAAGTTGAACATCGACGTTGCCGGCCCTGGAGGACGTGTAGACGTTATTCATCGAAATAGACTATTTCGATGTTGGCTGCACGTGTAGACGTAGCCTTCCACTGCTTACCGGGCTCTTAGAAGATGTTTAGGGGTACATTACAGCTAAATAACAGCACAGAACACTGAGAGCCAGGACTGGTGGCTGGACACAAACTTTAAAGAACCAGGGGAAACTTGGCCACACCCATGATAAGTGGTCATTCGGCAAACTAAAATCATGCCGGATTATGGATATTGCCAGACAAGAGTGTGCTGGATTAGAGAGGTTCAACCTGTAGTAGTGACTGAAAGCTGGTAAGGCCCATAAACAAGAGATAGGAACTATCTGTGAACTCCAATGAATATTACATTCTGCCTTCACTTACAACCTGAGCAACCTCATTGATGGCTGGAGGATTTAAGACAATGATGAACATATGAAGGTGCCTCTGAAATATTATTCTATGTGTGATCTCATGCATCAGTACCCTAGATATTTTCCCTAATGGAGGACGAAGCCTAGTTTTTTGGCTAAAGCTCAGAACTGGGAGCCTAGCATATGAGTTTGATTCTTAGCTTTGCTACATACTTCCTGTTATGCCTATCTATATTTCAGTGACTCCCCAGTCCATGAACTCTTCTGTTCTCACTGAATGTGCTCCCCACTGCAGATGGCTCCTTTTGATAGCTGTAGTCTGAATATTACAAAATTGGTTTGAGCATCCACCCTAGCAGACCCTACTGTGGCTGCTTTGATTCTATGCCTGCAAATAGAAATCCCACCATACTGTAAGAGGTTTCATATTACCCTACTGAATGATTACATACTACTTTTTGGCAAGAGAAGGTATCTTAAATGAATGGGCTGTTTACGCTGAGCCGGCCTGTCATAAAACTCATTTGAATTTCCACATGAAATTAGACTATTAGACAACACCTCAATAAAATCAAGTTTGACAGCAGGATACCAGGTGGGAAAAAAAGACCACACTAGTCAGCCTGAGGCTGTGGGTAACTGAGCAGATGAATCAGGCCATATCTTTATTCTTGTTAAGGTGAATCAGAGGCACAGCTGCACTTCAGCACAGAAATCCCCCACAACAGATTCTGGAAGATCCATTTGCTGTATGCCCTGGGATTGTGCATTGCACATCGCTGATTCACACTTGTCCTGTTGAGGCCAATGGGACTGCTCACATCAGCCAGGGCTCACCAGTATGAGTTTACGGTCTAGCCCAAGCAAAATATTAGTTATTCCGAGACCAAGTTTAAAGAAGGTCTTGTCTGCCTCATCAGTCTCCTAGCAGACAACAGATACATATCCTAAATTGAAGGATGTACTAGGTACAATCATATATTAAGTACACAGGCTACAAATGGCTAAACCCTGCCCTCTGGTGTGCAAGATGAGGATAGGGCAGGGGGGTGTCTGTATTTCCCAGGCACTTAGATGCTCTGTAGCCCATGCAAGTGCCCAGGCAGGTAGCATACTAGGGGAGGTGTCACATCCTCAACAGGTCGTGGTGTCATCAGGAGGTGCGGCTAAGACTACGTCTACACTACAGCGACCTGTCGACAGAAGTTACTGCCAGAAGAGATCTTCCTGCAAAACTTCTGTCGACAGATCACATCCACGCACAAATGTGGATCGAAAGACCAATCCACTCTGTTGACAGTGAGTGGTCACATTGTCCAGCCATTCTCTCAATGGAATGGCCAACTGGAAGCACAGCAGACGTGGCTGCCTGCTGACCCAGAAGCCCTGTCGGTTGACAGAGGCCCCTTCAGAGCACCCACACAGCTTTTTTGTCAACAGAAACTGTTGACAAAGGCGTTATTCCTCATCACAGAGAGGCAGAACGCTGTCGGTGGAAGTGCCGCATTTCGTCGACAGACTGGTGACAAAATACATTTTGTGTGTAGGCACTCAGCGAGATTTGTCAACATTACCCTGGTTTTGTTGACAAAACTCTCTAGCGCAGACATAGCCTCTTGTCTCAGCTGCTGGTGGCCACTGTTGTGATCAAACCTTTATGTAGTAGTAGTGCATACGTGAAAGCCAACCACAGAAATTCTGTGTCTACAGCTCCTGTTCAGAGGAGCAAGAAACAGCATCTAGAAGCACAAGTCAGTGGCCCAACAAAACTGATCAGCACCCCAGAGCATTATTGCCTTTTCTACCAGATGTGTGGCCAGCAGAGGACTTCTATACCTTCCTGATCTGCATCCTCAGATAAGGACAAACTGATGCTTCCTCCACTTCACAGAAGCAGTAGCCTTCTTATGTCCCCCTTCCCTATTATATATGATACAATGACCACATTTTCAGATGCGGCATACCTTGAATCAAGTATGGTAGCATTTTGCCTCTGACCATCTCAAATCACTCACTACCAGAAACATTTCTGAAAATAAACCCTGAAAGCATCTTCTGAATCTTTCAGGAGACAGTTTCCACCAATGTCACAAAATGGGAGGTTTTTTGTTTTGTTTTCCACTCCATTTGTTGTTTGCATTCCAGATGGGACCTGAATCATTTCTACGTCCATTTTCTCATGATAAATAGGTTGTGCAGGAGTTCAGTGTCTGAGAAGCATCCTCCTGAGTTGGTTACGTTGCTGTGCAGTGCATCTAAAGACAAAGCTGTAGTCTTGTAACTGTTTTACAAGAAAGGACTTGTGTGTGTATTCTGAACGCTGGTGATGTCATGCAGGAGCAATCTTTCACAAGACTAAAAAAGAAAAAAGAAAAAGAAATGGATGAGTCACATCTTACAGGCAGCTTTTTCCCTTCTTGTTCACTCATCATTGAAGTGCAAATCACAGCTCAAATATGTGCAATTGTAAATTTGTTTGGCACAGTGGTGTCTAAATGTACTGAGTTTCCCACTCGTGGGAGTCTCCCATTACCCTTGCTCCTCACTGACTCACTTGCATGTGTATCAGTGATTTCACTACCAGCTGTCCTGCTGCTCCAAAAGATCCAAGATTTGCTCATATATATTTCAACTCTGCCGTGTTGGCATTGCACATATAACATAATATACACTCTAGCCCATCAACATTTCACTTTAATATTAGCTTGTCTGCAGTGACTGTTTTCACAGACTGGAAAACCAATTAGAAAACACAATTCCAAGAAGAGCAGAGGTAAGGACAGCAGCATTAGCCGTGGGATTCCCACTGGGTTTAATGGGTGTTGCATGGCCTAAAACCTTGTGCAGCTGCTTGGTAAATTTAGGGGATTTTAGGAGATGATACCATTGTTTTCCTGTGAGCTTGCAATCATTATTATGAAGTCAGGCATTATAAAGAGAAGGCCAGGAAAAATAAATACCGTCTAGTTAGGAAACTAATTTTGGAAGCTGTTGACAGAAATTTTAAATGCATTGTGTCACTGTGATTTTTGCTGCCTAATTCATACTTCTGTTATAGTAAATGCATGTTCACGGGTCACTCTCAGGAACTGAAACTGATTTTCAGTGCTTTTCAATCATTCCTCACTTGCAAACTTCGAACAAATTTCAAAGGGAAGGGCAGACCCTTTTGGAAATCTAAGACATGGACTGTGGACGTGGGAGTCCGCAAACCACAGGTTGAAACTAGTTTGCGAGGTGCTCTGAAATCACATCTGAAGACATTGCCCCTGCTTCTAGGGTGCTTACAATTTAACAAAAACCATGATGTTCACAGGGTATTGGGACAGTGATGCACTAAACTAGATACAATTTGTCTGTAGTTAAAGTACCTTATAATGAAATATAAATGCCTGAAAGTGTCGGTTAATCCTGTCAAGCCATGAGTAATTCATTGTGCTGATGGGTTAGAATAGTTGAGTCAAATCAGATTCCCCTTTATCTCATCAATTTGATATCGAGTCACAGGCAAAAGACTGAACTGGGTTTCAGTGCCAATGCTAGCATTACAAAAGTTTACAGCTGCACTGCCAGAAAGTACTTCCATAGGAGAGGTGAGGTGGGCCAGTGGGTTCAGTGTGAGATCAGAATCAGGTACTCGAGAATTCTACCTACAGCTCTGCGCTGCCCTGCTCTGTCATTTAGCACACTGCCCTTTTCCTCACTTGTAAATGGGAGATAATTCTTACACTACCTACCTTACATTGAAAATGTAATTAGTTAAGACATAACTGAGAGCTTTGAAGTTGTGAAGTGTTGTGCCATTATGAGTTGCTTGTCACTGTGTTGTTGCCAATAGTTAATTTTTCAAGGTGGTTAAACTGTTGTCATGTTAGCCTAAGTAATTTGGTTTATCAGACATTGGAGGGGTTAGTGAGCATTCTTTGAACAATATCCTCCCTCCTAATAATGGGCATTTAACAATGCAACACGAGCACTGCGTTGGGACCTAGCATCAGACATTCCAGCCGTGATTTATATATCATTTTATAGAGTGCTATTTTTGTAAAAAATAAAAAAGAGGAGCTGGTACTTGGTCAGCTCCCTGCCACCTATCTCACCCCATCCCTTGGGCTATACGCCCAAGCCAGCTCCCTGCCATGGGGCTTCCAGGGACCCCTGCCTCCTGGCCAGGTCCCCAGGGCTAGAGCTGCCAGCAGAGCTCTGGCCCCAGCCAGCTCCCAGTCGCGGGGCTGGCGGGTTGAAGAGGTGTCAGTACAGCACACTGGCACAAACCGGCGCAGAAAAAAGCACTGATTTTATATATCATAGATGTAGCCGTGTTAGTCTGTATCTTCAAAAACTACAAGTCCTGTGGCATCTTACAGACTAGGAGATATTTTGGAGCATAAGCTTTCGTGGGCAAAGACCCGCTTCGTCAGATGCATGAGCTGGGGGGAGGGTTCAAATACTCCTCTGAAACCCCCCTCCACTCATGCATCTGATGAAGCGGGTCTTTGCCCACAAAAGCTTATGCTCCAAAATATTTGTTAGTCTATAAGATGCCACAAGACTTCTTTTTTGATTTGATATATATATATATATATACACACTAGGGGGCTATGTCTGATGAATGCATCTGACAAAGTGGGTCTTTGCCCATAAAAGGTTATGCTTCATAAAATCTGCTAGTCTATAAGGTGCCACAGGACTTCTCCTTGTTTTTGCAGATACAGACTAACACAGGCACCCCTCTGACATGAGGGGTCTGCAACCCTGCTTGCTATGCTCGCCAACCCTTTATCCCTTCCTGGAGGGTTGGAGAGCTGCACAGCCTTCCCCAGACCCTCTCCCCATCTCCTCTCTCTGCCTCTACCCACTGAACGTGATGATGTCATTCTGTCACCTACACACACACAAATGCACAAAGGGAACCAAGCCCTGGGTGTATAGAAGTCCATGTAAAATTTTTGCCTAGATTATGAACACACCAGGATGTGTCCTGACCTTTGAACTTTTTTGTTATGTTTGTTTAGCAGCAAAAGGAAAACTAATCTTGGTGGCTTCAGCCAGACACTAAGTTATATGCCCATTACAAACTGTTTAACAAAAGTCTGATTGTAGAAATTGAGATTTGTAGGTTGTGTTGTATTTACTGACCATGATTACTCGCTGTAGGCATTGTCTTGCTGTCCTGGGACTTGACTGAAGTCATGGGAATCCATTGGTTATTGAGTCAGGTTTATGATTCTAATAGTTATTTTTTAAACTGAGAGGCTACGTCTACACGTGCACCCAACTTCGAAATAGCTTATTTCGATGTTGCGACATCGAAATAGGCTATTTCGATGAATAACGTCTACACGTCCTCCAGGGCTGGCAACGTCGATGTTCAACTTCGACGTTGCTCAGCCCAACATCGAAATAGGCACAGCGAGGGAACGTCTACACGCCAAAGTAGCACACATCGAAATAAGGGAGCCAGGCACAGCTGCAGACAGGGTCACGGGGCGGACTCAACAGCAAGTCGCTCCCTTAAAGGGCCCCTCCCAGACACACTTTCATTAAACAGTGCAAGATACACAGAGCCAACAACTAGTTGCAGACCCTGTATATGCAGCACGGACCCCCAGCTGCAGCAGCAGCAGTCAGAAGCCCTGGGCTAAGGGCTGCTGCCCACGGTGACCACAGAGCCCCGCAAGGGCTGGAGAGAGAGTATCTCTCAACCCCCCAGCTGATGGCCGCCATGGAGGACCCCGCTATTTCGATGTTGCGGGACGCGGATCGTCTACACGTCCCTACTTCGATGTTGAACGTCGAAGTAGGGCGCTATTCCCATCCCCTCATGGGGTTAGCGACTTCGACGTCTCGCCGCCTAACGTCGATTTCAACTTCGAAATAGCGCCCAACACGTGTAGACGTGACGGGTGCTATTTCGAAGTTACTGCCGCTACTTCGAAGTAGCGTGCACGTGTAGACGCAGCCAGATAGACCTGAAATATGATAGACTTGGATATAGACAGAACAACTATACATATTTTCTTGATATTTTTCACTAACGTTCCTTTGAAAACCAATTTGCCTGGTGAGATGGAATAAGGCAAGAATGAAACTGTCCCTGTCTCACCTTAACATATTAACTCTGCTTAGCAGGAAGAACACAAAGCATTTCAAAGACTGTCGGCATCTCTTTAGTCCTAAGGAAACTAGCTACTTATCTGATATGTATCACTTGGGAAATGACCAAATTCCAAAAACTCCGTGACATCACTGGGAGACAGTACGCGAGAGAGGCAGAGTTTCTGATTGCTGGCGGCTGGATCAGATATTTGGAAGGAGCAAGTCTTGGCCATTTAAACAGCCATTCTGCTGGGGAAGCTTATTCCTCCACAGCCTGTCCTCATGACCCGTTTTCTTTTTTTGCTGCTTACTACCCTATAAATCAGTGCCTTTGAACTATAGTGTAATATACCAGAATTACTGCCAATATGTTCTGTACAATTCCAGATAACAGCCTTGGGAACTTAGTTTTGAAAAAATCCTGAAGTTGAATTAGACTCATGTTCTTCTTTGTGCAGACAGCACTAAAAAAAGATTGGGTGTAAATATTTTTTTCTTGTTCATAAACCGGCTGTCTTAAACCAAAGCAGCATCTGTAAATGATGGGTAGGCTGTCAGCAGATTTGAAGTGTGGGTTTGCAAGGCTGCCTATCTGGATAAAGCATAACTCTAAGGCCTTCAGAACTAGGATGGGAAAGGATTTCTTGTGGAGTTTCCAGCACTTTCTGCTCCTTGAAGGCCAGAAATGCCAGAAGTGCCACATGGTACATATCCAAGTATTTTGGAACTTCCATTGCTAATCCGGGATAGAATTTGGAGTTCAAGGTTGTGCAAAAAGAAATGTGAAGAAAGGTAAAATAATTTCTTAAAAAATACTGAAAACATTTCGTTGGTCAAGTTTGCAATGGAAAGTGGAGATGTAGAACAGTGTGGGATGCAATCAATGTCTTTTTTCAAACATTTTACCTATTGCTAATGTTTAATATTCACTCTAGAGCCAGTTTCATAGTTTGGATAACTTTCAGTAATGTGGGTCTCCCCTCCTAAGCTTCTCTATAGTAATGCTGTGTCTTTTAGCCCCAGTTCTTCACAGACTTAGACCCCATTTATTCTATCCATGGTAACAAAAAGGAATTTAAACCAATAACTTAAAGAGATAATCTCACGCTTGTCTACACATTTCTGGTATTTCCTAATTATTATTTGTGTTTTGAGATTTAATCTCATACACCAGACCCAACTTCTATTTGATTAGTTTGAACTCATCAACAAGGAGTAAACTAGATAATAATTTGCTATAGAAAATTAATGAAATTTTCTTAGCTCTGATTAAATAGATCAGAATAATATTAGGACTGGACTGCTAGGTAAAGGTGGAAGCTTTTGACATATACAGAGCTAAATGGCAGAGCTTTTTTGAGGAGTCTTAGGTGCTACCGTTTTCCTAATGTGATAACATAACAGTTGTGATCAAAAGAGATACTCAGGCATACTGCCTCCTGGTTTAAATGCTGGTTGGTGGATGTTTTCAATGATGAGTCCTGCTTCTAGTTGACCCTCGGGGAATACAAGCCTTGGCCCATTTATTTTGTCAGACTTTCTTTGAGGATGAAGGTAGAGGGAGACATGTTTGTGACTTTTGGTGGGGCGATAAGTTGTTCTGTGGGTGTTTGCAAGAAAGATGTGGTTGTGGTTTTATAAGTTAACACAATGTGCCCCATGTATGAGTTGGAAAGGACCCATTGCCCATCTGACAAAGTGAAAGTTACCCATGAAAGCTCATGACCTAATACATTTGTTAGTCTCTAAGGTGCCACACAACTGATGGTTATTTGTAATGTGTCCAGTGTAATAAACATAATACTTAAGGAAGTAATCGGAGGAAGTGGTTCTTGTCCACAAAAGCTCATTACGTGATAAATAAATTTGTTAGTCTTTAAAGTGCCACAGGACAGTTTGTTATTTATAATACTTGAGGTATAACTATGTACTTAGTAATGGTCTCATGTGTTAGATATTTATGAATCTTACTTAATTATGCCAAAAAGCACGTGGATTCACATACAGGTTCTTAAGACATTTCTTGAGCATGAAACCCTTTTTTCCTTTGCACTTAGTGTAGTTATTTGTTGGCAGTTAGGATCAGACCAGAATAGCTGGAGACTGCAGAGATGCATTTATATTTCTGTCCAAGTGCTTGTACCTATGCTGCACACTGTGCTCTTTAGGAGATGGGGTAGTTTGTTGTTCAAAAAGCATTGTGGTCTGAATTCAGTCCTGGAGCAGGAATGTCCCTGGCTGATCTCTGGCTGGAGAATTAAAACTCAACCAATCATTTCCATGGACAGCCACACTATAAATCAGTGGTTCCCAAACTTTTCAGTAACATGGCACACTTCAATGCGGCAAACAAACCCACAATACACCCACTTTTTTCAGCTGAATTGATTGGTCATAAACATCACATTTACTTACATTTACTATGGTTACAGTTTTACTAGAGAGGTTTGCAAAATCGTATTGCATACAACAAGATAAACAGGCATCAAATGCATTAATATTTCAAGTCCATCACAGAACACACTGTGTTAGACAGCAAGCACAGACACATTTTCAAAATCTGCTCAATGCCATGCTAGGCATGTTGACTAAACAAGTAACCAGTGAAAGCAGTTGCCCCCGCCCGACAGCCTTTTGGAACATGGCATTTAAAACGTGTCCCACCTCCACTGGGCTCCCTCCCTTCCCCTTGCCACATCAGGGAGTTGGGACAGGCTCCCCACTAACTTGTTCAGTCTTGAAAGTAGCATTTCAGCTGCCTCCCGGTGTGAACAGGGTCCTGTGGGGCTGACATTTCCTGTCACCATGGCTCTGCAAAGAGCCATCTCAGGAGCAAAACTGGCAAACCCCACACCTGCTGGGACTCATGCAGCCTTGCAGCTTGAGCCCCAGCTAGTGTGGTGTCATCAGTTTCTCCCTACCATGGGTCTGCAAAAAGCTATAGTGTAGGGAAACTGACAAAATTTCATAGCCCACCTGGACAGTTCTCATGGCACACTGGGTGAAAACTACTGCTCTAAATCATATTAAACACACAAGCTAAAAATCTTCTATTTGAAAAGAATGTTGTTCTTGCCTCCTCTCTACTGCTTCCCCTCTGAGGATCTATGTACATCAAGCAAATCTTCCAGCTGAGATTCTTTCTGTAAAAGCTCATTCTAAACCACTCCTATAGTAGCCAGTGCTGACAGAGCAGGAACGGGGACAGGGCATGCTGATTCTAAAGTACTCCCCTTCCACTGTCTTGGATAGCAAAGACTCAGGCTTGTTGCTTAACCTTGGATCCACTGTAGAATACCAGATTATGCTGCCACCAGATACTGTTGGGCTGTTAATTAACGTAAAGTGTTCAGAAACATCATACACAATGAATTGATATCATTTAGGCTACAGCCACACAACCATGGAGCAGGTCAGTCTTCCAGGGTTTCATTTCATACATGCGCTAAAGTGTGCTTTCTGGGTTCAAAGTCAATCCTGGAACTTCTTATGAGAGGTGAGAACTAAGGAAGGCCAATGGGAGAAACACTCCCATTGAACTTTCTTCTGTGTAGTCAGACATCAAAGTCGACTGCTGATAAGATGATTTTAGTCATGCAATTGGCGTAGCTAAAATTGTGTATCTGTGGTTGACTTCTATGTCTAGTGTAGACATAGCCTCCATGCCATTAGAGACACAAGGTGATGGAGGTAATGTTTTTTAAGTAGACCTCTTCTGTTGGTAAAAGAGGTAAGCTTTTGAGCTGATTTACAGCTCTTCCTCAGGTTTTCTTCAGTGATGCTGGCATTTCAGTTTAAAAATGATCCAGGGAAGTCAAGTGCCTGATGCCCAGTGAATTTCAATTGGCATTGGGACAAATGCTTCATTTAAGCTCCCAACTTTAAATCTTTGTTTCAACCCTTAAAATGGGTAGAGTAAGAAAGAGCCTATTCATTCTTTATGTCGTTCTCACTAAATAATGAATAGTCTCTTAAGAAAAATAGCTGAGTTTCTCCTGACATGGAAAACGTAACCTAGAATGGAATCTTTTCACTGCAGAGTGATGGAAAAAATCACTACTGGTCATTTTAGAGCAGGCAGAGGGTGCCATAAGCTGCAGGAGCGGGGTGCAATTTTCTCCATTCCCTCACATCTGTGCTTCCACTGCTCATATTTGTCCATCTGCAGATCTTTTGGTTCCCACCACTTTCATTGTCTGTTTTTTTTAAGAAAGCAGACAGTTTGCTGCTGATGCTCTCAGCATCAGTTGTTTGGCTGCCAATGGGACACAGTGTTCAGGTGCTCTTTTTGCAGTGTGTTGGCCTGGAAGCCCTGGAAGAGATCTAGATATTCTTGTGCCACTCTTATTAAAGTGAGCTTCACCATCACATCAGCAGCAAAATGCACCCAGGATTCACCTGTATAAAACTCTTATTTTTTGTATGTTCTGACTGCCTTGTAGAGTCTGGGAGCTTGAACCAGGGCCCTCATGGGCTAAAAGCATGAGCTTCAGCTAAAGAACAAAGACACTCTGGCTACAGCACTCACATGCTCGATGAGTTGGGCACAGAGAGGACTTGTAACACTCACCCATACAATGTGAAAAGCAACAATCCAAAGCTAAGCAGAACAGTATTAAAGAGCAGAATACCCACAACAAATCCCGATTTCCTGAGCAAACAGGTGCTGGGTACATACACCTGATTGTAATCCCTTGTTTCACTGGAGGGCTGAGCAGGCACAGCTCCGTTGAAGTGATAACCGCATTTGGGCCTCAAACGGGGATTTCCTCCGACTGCTGTGGGACTTTCCAGAAAGAATTCTCAAACCTCGTGTATTGTTCAGTCTCATGCAGTAGCCACTTGGACACTTACTGAGGTTTTTGGTTTTTGTTTTTTTTTTGAAAGAATCAACTCCACACTTGAGCTTCAAAATTTAGAAATAAACGTTTATGTTGATCTATATCCAAAGCACATTCCTGAGACACCAGATCAGGGTTTACAACTTTACAACTTTCTGAATGAAATTTGGAGAGGTTCCCCCGCACAAAAAGATGGTGCTTTGTCTATTTCAGCAGAATAATGGTGGAACAGGTAGCAGTGGAGGCCCTCCTGTCTGGTTTGGTTACAAGGGCAATCAAACGGCCAATCAAAATTCTGGGATGAAACACGCCTGGTTGCTTGGCCTAGCTGGTGTTTACTGGGGCATAGGCTGAGTTTGTGGGTGCTGTGTATACTTTACAGAATCCAGTCTAGAAACCCAATAGACAGACTTTGGAAATATTCAACCTGTGTGGCTCACCCTCAAAATTCATAAAGTAACACCAGAGTTTTGTGTTAAATGTGTCAAGTTCCAGTACACCGCTGTCTCTGCTCTTGAGGTTTAACCTCCCTCAGTTGATTAAACAAAGGGTTTTCCCTCCTCCTTTGCTTGCTCCTGAGGGAACCTGAAATAGTGTGTCAGGAACCAGCAGCTGTCTTTGGAACGAATCACCAGAATGCATGGTGACTTCATTAGTCACACACATCACAGAGACCTAATCCCCCTGCTCCCTGCCTGTGTATCAGCACTCTACAACCCTTGCATGTCTGGCTCTTCCCTGGTAACTTGTTAAACGCTCGTGTTCTCACAAAGAGGCAGACTGTGGCTACAGAGCAGACTAAACTGGATTTAATTGAATCTTTAGGCAATGATTCACTAAACAAAGGTCTGAGTGTGTCTGACCTGGACTTCTCACAGCAGGGGAGCTTGTGGGACAGTCAGCGTGGTTTAAATGAAGTTTGCTAGTCTGGCATTGATTGAAGTTCAAAGTCAGAAAAATGTAAGGAACAAATTGATAAAGATGCACAGACATTTACTGTGCTGTGTTAACATGAATGGCTGGGGATTGATGTTCCCATCTTTAGGGCTAGTATAATATTGATGCTGTGCTCCAGGAAACGCATGCCTGAGCAACCAAAAATCATACGGGTATGCTATAAACAACCAAGACAGGGATTCAGTCTAGTAGCTATTTTGCTTAACATCAAATTACACCTGAATCTGCTTGGTCTTGGTACATTATCTCTACTTATCTACAGCTATCATAGGAGCAGGGACATTCTGGAGGAGTTGAATGAGAAGGTGAGTAGGATGCCTTCTAATGAGAGTAAACAGTTGAACAAACTTCTTGGAGTGTTGCACGTTTCCTGGGCTACTGCTAGGCGAATGGAGAGCATGGATGTGATGACAGCACTGCAAGAGGCCAGACTTTCTCTGCAAAACTTCATTAAGCTCTCAGCACACCCTCCATGCCCAGGAGTTTTAAAAGGGGAAGGGGAGGAAAGGAGATAAAGAAAAGCAGATTTGTGCTGTCACACAGGCTACAGCTACATGGCAGCCCAAACTCGAAATAAGCGATGCAATTTGTGCTATGCAAATTGCATAGCTTATTTCAAGTGTAGTTCAAAATAGGCTCTGTCAGCATTTGGTGCTGGCTAAACAGCACCAAATGTCGAAAATGCTATTTCAGGCATCCCTTACTCCTCCTGCAACAAGGTGTATAGGGAAGTCAAAATAGCATGCTTGTTATTTGGGGAAAATATTTTGAAATAATGGCTAAATACTGTGCCTTGCATAGTGACATGTATCAGAGAGGTAGCCATGATAGCCTGTATCCACAAGAACAGCAAGAAGTCCTGCAGCACCTTATAGACTAACAGATTTTTTGGAGCATAAACTTTCATGGTCATACATCTGACGAAGCGGGTCTTTGCCCACAAAAGCTTATGCTCCGAAACATCTGTTAGTCTATAAGGTGCCATAGGACTTCTTGTTGTTTTTTTGAAATAACAGGTGCATGTCAAAGACACAGAGTAGCTATTTCATGATACCAAGGTAACCCAAACTAGCTCTGCAATGTAGATATAGCCACAGTGATTGTCTTTAAAACGTCAACATTTGCCACCGGTTCCTAGACATGTTTTTAATTAAGCACATGTGAAATATTAAATTAATCTAGGACCAGCGTTTCCCCTTAATTTTTTCCATCCATGGGTGGAATAAATTTTATTATTTGCACCAAGGCATATGTGGATGCACACCACCAGTAGAAACACATGGGCTGTGTCTACACAGGCACAAATCTTCGAAATAGCCATATTTCGAAGGTTACTAATGAGGGGCTGAATTGAATATTCAGCGCCTCATTAGCATTAGGATGCTTCTGGCTGCGGTGCTTCGAAAGCGCTGCTTTCAAAAGCGCGTAGCTCGGCTCGGCACAGCTACATGGGGGTCCTCTTCGAAAGGACCCTCCCCTTTCGAAATCTCCTTATTGCGCTCAGTGTGCGGGATAAGGGGATTTCAAAAGGTGCAGGGTCCTTTCGAAGCGCCGCAGCCGGAAGCGTCCTAGTGCACAGGTTACAGGGAACACTGTGTAGGACACCATTATGTGGTTAATGTTTAGCAAATGGTGCTTTCCGTTTTATTATGCATTGGTGCTAGTAAGACAAACGACTTTATTCAAAACTCCTTTAACATAGCATGCTCTGGGGAAGTCATTCCAGTCAGTGAGCATTGAACCAGACCTTCTTTGTACTTGATAGAAAAGAAAAAAGTAACTATTGCATTGGTACAAAATATTTCCTATAGATTGTTCACCTATACATCTGCTACTTTTCCCTCTTCCCTATGAACACTTTGTGGCCCCCTCTTAAACTACATCATGCAGAACTGTAGCCCTGTCATAGCCCCATTTGAATGGCAAGACAGGAGCAGAAGTCTGATGTCCGGCATTTACAGCAGACTAGTCATTTAAATCATGACCATATTGGCTCCAACACTTCTAGTGGAAAAGGTTAGTCTGTAACATAGACATGTCCATGGTAGTTAATGTTAATCAGAATACAATTTTCCTTTCTCCATTTACTGGAACCTGTATGGTTAAAAAAGATCCTGTGCCCATATTTCTATTTTGTGCCACCTCACAGGACAAGGATGAGTAACCAAACTGATTTCCCCTCTTCCCCCTGCTCACAGAAGAGTGCATGACACACAAGCTGGCTAGAGTAGCTGATCATTAGGAGTGTTTCACCAGTCAGTCAGTCATGAGAGAAAATAAAACAAATGCTCAGAGGGATTATACACCCTAATGATAGTGTCAGCACTTGCTGCTACAGCACTATGAATGTGTATATATGTTGTTGGGACTCAGTTAGAGCTCAATTCAGTTTTCAGTGAAGGGGTCCTCATCTGCAGAATTTGCTGTTTGTTTTGCCAAAGCCCAAATGTGTTGCCCTTCAGGTCACGCTGCATGGCCTATTTATTCTTCCGGGCTCTTTTTTGTGGGAGAGGAAGAGGACAAAAGACTAGTGGCAATCCTCCAGCTGGGGAGGGATCTGGTCCTTGATGTTGATGTTATTGTGAAGGTCCTTGCACTCAGCTCATTGGATGAGTGCTGAACTTATATAAATAGCCACGATTGATGGCTCTTATGAGTCTGAACCATGCAGAAGAACAAGAGGAATGTCGGGGGGGGAACCATCCATTTGGCTATGGTGGGTGATGAAAATGCAGGGAAGGCCTGTGCCTTACTGTGCCTTTGTAAGCAGTATTTGTGTGGAATAGCAGAAGGCCTTGGGCCTACCCTCTCTCTGCATAGAAAAAGTCCCTCTCTGGCCACTAATGGTGATGGGATTGCTAGCTGGGTCCATTTTACTGGCACAGACTAGGCCTGGCCCTGGCACATATGCCAGGAGGAGGTGCGCTGCCTGTACTCTGCCCCCGGCACACACACACACACACACACACACACACACACACACACACACACACACACACACACACACACACACACACACACCACTCTCGACCAGGAAGGAGCATGATGTAGCTCTCTGTTTCTGGCCCAGGCCATCGGGAGTCCCTTGCGTATTGGGAGACAGATTAACACAGCAGAATTCCACTGTGCCCACCTAAAAGGAGAATTTTGACCATTTTCTTCTAAAGCTGTCTCATTCCTACCACTTCAGCTCTCACTTTAGCCCACCAGGTGCACGCTAACACAATTTTTTACATGGAGGCAATGTCTAATTTGAACGCGGCTGTACCCAGCTCCAGCATCTCCAGTGTTAATGGATCTTGTTCATTCTGTTGAGATCCATCAAATTTATTCCAGCCCATTCAGGCTGCACCTCACTCTTCTAGCACCCTCAGGACCTGACTGTTCCTGAACAAGGGAATTTGCTGGATGAGGGGAGATCTCCTGCCTCCAGCTCCCCAACATGCTGCCCCTCCCTGCTGCCAGCTCTGCATTGCCTCCACTGTCCCCACTACTTCTAGCATCACAGCCCTATTACCTCCTGCCTGGCCATGGCCCCTGCTGGGCTTACACCAGCTCCAACCACGCTCAGGCTGCCAGCTGTGGACACCAGTTCTAGCCCTGGCCAGTCTGCTGGCATGGCCTCAGCCCCATCCCCAAGGGTACCAGCTCCAGCCCATGCTGCCAGATGGCCCTGTGGTCAGGGTCACAAGCCCCAGCAGCCCCTCTTGCCTATGGCCACCAGCCTCGCTATAACCAGGCTCTGTCCAGCTCTGCCCCTCCTACTCCTCTCATACTGCCACATAACCCAGGGCTCTCTGGTCCAGTAACATCTGTGGTCCTGCCCAACCACTGATGTTACAGGACCAGAGAATCCCAGTTTTGAGAGGTGCAACCTGCATTCAGTAAGTTAACTCAGCATGGTCTATAGTGACCTTATCTGTTGAACATGTAGAGAGATTAATCCTGCAAAATGCTGAGCTCTGTGGCTTTGATCCTACACCGCATGAAGCGCATACTTAGCGTGAAGCAAGTCCTTCTGTCTAGCAGGAGCCAGGTGGCTCAGCACCTTTCAGGATTAGCCCATAGTTCTTTTGTTTTGTTTGTTTGGTTGGTTGATTGGTTGGTTGATTGCCTATAGAAATAACCTTACCAAAAGCAATCAAGCGATCTGCTGGGTGACCGTGGACAAGTCATTTTCTCTCCCTGTGCCTTAGTTACACCAACTGCAAAATGGCGCTAATGATGCTGACCTCCTTCATGACATACTGACACTGAGGTAGGCACCTATAGTCATAAGATACTCTAAACAGCTTGACAGTCCCAGTCTCTCATCCTGGAGTGCTTCAAATTCTCATGCTCCACAGCTGCAGTGTTTTTTCTTCATGACTTGGCCCACCAGCCAGGTCACTAGGGTGTCCCCCTCAACACACTTTTGGAATATCAAAGTCTCTCTGAACAAACCACATCAAGCAGTCTTCAAAGTCCTACGCCCTGTTTGTGCAACTCCCCTCTGTGGCTGACAGGTGAACCTAGTCCCCTTCCTCTACGTGGAGTTCCAGCCTATGTACCCGACAATCAGCAGGTAAGGTCCATGACATGGCCACTTTTGCCAAAGCCCAGCCCCTCATGTCGTCCCTTTTGAGGTATTTCAACCCCTTCAGCAGTGTCACACACACGTATGCAATAATCCCCAGCAGATTGTGTAGTCTGTGTAGTGACACTTCATTTTATGCTCTTCTTTTAGCTTACTATTAGAGAAAAAACACCTAACTGAAAATAAACCACATAAGAAGGTTAAAGAAATGTTTAATTTAGTCTGAACTAAATTTTATATTCCCAATGTGAATGCTCTTATTTCATGGAAAAATAGGCAATCTAAACCCTGTTCACTGAAGGGAGAATAGTGTTGGGCCCTAAACATCAACATCTTGAGAGAATATTGCAATGTTATTATTGGCTAGGAGGGGACTACAGACGCTGTGGGCTAGGCATCTTTATTCATGTTTGTTACGATCTGGTCCCCTTAGACTTTTTAATGATTTTCTGAAATTCAAATATTTTATCCTTATAAAATTAGTGGCTTACAGTTGAGGCTAACGAAACAATCATTTAACTGAAGGATTAAGATGGACACTGGGTTCATTTGCTGTAGTTTGCAATTAATAGTACTGTATTCCTGAATAGGCCAGATTCTAATCTACACTATTTACATACACTTCAAGGCAAGATACTATAAAGCATATGACAAAACATCCTTGATGTACATGAGAAATACGTCCATTGATGTTTAAGTTTAAAAGCTTTCTGAGTCATGCATACAACTTCTGGGAGAGGAAAATTGGAGGGAAAACTACCTACACTGCTAATAGAGGACTCTACTGCACTTCTGTATCTGAAGTTCAAATTTCTGTTGCAAAGAACAAGTTCCTTTTATGGGATACAGGTTTCCATATTCATCCCCAAAGTTACAATAATTGAGGGACAGTATGTGAGGGCAGTGAAATTCAGATGTGAAAACGCTGAGCCAGACCCCTGCTGATTGAATGGAACTATGTCGGTTTATACCAGCTGAGGAGCTAGCCCGTTGTGTTTAGTTGCAGACCTGCAATATTGTAGGAGTGAAGTAACACTACTTTTGGAGTAAATTTTCAAAGTGAAATGCAGAGTGCTAATTGTTCATCTCCCACTGACCCCTCTGAGAGTCCTGTGACTAGGGGACTTGGAAACGTTCCAACATTTTAAAGTGGCAAACTCATGAATGTCTCCTTCTTAAAAAGATATCCAAAATCTATTGTCTAGCTTTACACCTAAATTACATCAAACTCTTTCATGTTTGGCATTCTATTATCAGAAACTCTCAAATAATCAGCATTTTCACTTTAAGTAAATTTTAGCTGCATTATCCATGAGTACTGCATAGTGAAAGTAAATGCAAATAAATACAGCAAATACAGTATAAGATTACAGTGTACAATACAACAGTTGTTGGTAAATAAAGTAATCTGCATAGATTTTTGTTTGCTTCTTAATACCCAATCTTTTTTATTTAGCGTTGTGCATTGCTAGGTATACCTCTCTATTATCCAGAATATTTGAATATCCCACAACCTCCTGGTCCCAGGGCTGCTGGATATGAAAGAGTTTATTGTATACCTTGATACTTGTGATGTAGCTGTATTTTGTTTTCTCTCTTTGAGGGTGTGTCTACACAGGCACAAATCTTTGAAATAGCCATGCTCATGGCCATTTCAAAGATTACTAATGAGGCGCTGAATTGAATATGCAGTGCCTCGTTAGCATTAGGACACTTCTGGCCGCGGTGCTTCGACAGCCCCGCTTTCAAAAGCACACAGCTTGGCACAGCTACACGAGGGTCCTTTTTGAAAGGACCCCACACCTTTCGAAAACCCCTTATCCCGATCACTGATCGGAGTAAGGCAATTTTGAATGGTGCAGGGTTCTTTCGAAAAGGACCCCATGTAGCCGCACTGAGCCGTGTGCTTTCGAAAGCGGGGCTTTTGAAGCGCTGCGGCCGGAAGTGTCCTAATGTGAATGAGGCACTGAATATTCAATTCAGCACCTCATTAGTAGCTATTTCGAAGATTTGTGCCCGTGTAGACACAGACTGAGTTATTAAGGAATGGGCATTTCCAAGTTTTCAACACTGCTAACATCAAATAAGTTTCCTTTTATGGTTATTATTCCAGTTTTTACATTTTTCACTCCTTTGCGTTTGATTTCCATGTAGATTTGCCTGCCATGTAAAACAAAGAGATTATTCCTTTTAAATCTTTGGAAAGTTCTGCTCTTTGGCACAGAGTTATGTTGCCTGATACCTCTTTTAAGTTTTGGATTTCTGGAAGGGAAATCCTTCCGATGAGGTGACTTAAGTTTCCATCAGTCATGGGAAAAACTATTCCTTTGAGGATCCTAGAGGTGGGCTTGGAAGAGAAGACTCAACAGAAATGAAATTCCAGATTGCTTCATTTTGAAGTCAAGATCTTTTCTTTTTGAGCAGTTATATTTTCCAGTTTCCATTTTGTTATCCAATCTGTCTTGGTGTTTTGAAGTTTAGTACTTTGAGTATAAGAACTAGGATACATAAATAGCACCAGTGCAGCAGACAAGGGGAAAGTAAGGTATCTGGCATTAGGTCAATATCTGCAGCATACAACACGGTAGAGTGCTGTTACAAAAAACATAAAAGCCAAGCAATGCAGAACTGACTTTTCCTCCTTGTTGTGCCTGTATTTCTTCACTGAAAGAGGGATTCTAGCTGTATTGTGCAAGATACAATAGAAAGCTATTTCACTTACACTAGGTTCCCTACAACTGTAGGGTAAGTTCCCTGGGTGTGATTTTTTCCTGATTGCCAACTAAGGCTAACATATACCTCAGGAGACTGATAGTTCATTTGGATGTCATGTCCGTGAGGGGGTGATCTGCCTTCCCTTTGTATTCAGGTCCCTTGGTTATTTTGATCTTTCTGTTCTTATGCATATGTTGGTCTGTTTCAGGGAATATACAGAGATGTATCCTTAACTACATACTGTATAACTGTAGATAAATTAGTGCCAGTGCTAGCCCACGGAGGGCCCTAAGCAGGAATATCCCTCTCCACCCCCTGCCCCGCAATCACATACTAATAATTAATAAGGGCCCCCCTGAGCTGCTTGGGACCCTTGTTTAAGCAGTTGCTTGATTATTCCTAGCACCAGCAGTGCATGACATATATCTGCAGTTTGCCTTGTTATTATAGATGATGTGGTCACTTCTCGTCTTTAAATGAATAGTTTGTTGTCTTTAGGTGTCTGTAGATGAATACTTCCTAATGTGGCCAGAGGGGTCAGAGGCTTCCTGGAGACACACAGCTTGATTCAACCATTAGATGCCCCAGTTTCCAACTGTTTATTGTGATAGGGCAAAGTGCCAGCCCACACCTATTCCTGCAGACTGTGTAATGGGGTTGAGACTCACTGGTGGGGAGCCTTCTGCTGGTCACTCTGGTAATCAGCTCAGTCCTTAGCAGGGTGCACCCTTCTGGCTGGTGTCTTACCCATTGCTGCTCTGCAGTCTCTCCTCACTCTTCTCTGGACCTGCCTCCTTCCCCAGATCACTGTGTCCTCCTCAGAGCCCTGCCTACGGGCACTGCCCACTCCTCAATCTCTCACCCTGTTTCAGGGCTATCAGCAGTCTTCTGTCCCACCCACCACCATGGCCAGCTGCGGCCAAGGTCTAGCCCTGCTGCCTCAGGGGGAAGCTGCAGTCTGTACAGGCCACTCTCCTTGGTGGAAAGGTGTGGTGTAAGGGGAAATGGAGGGAGGGAACCAGGACCAACCACTCCTCTGGGTCCTGGCCCAGGGATCCTCTGGCAGCAGCTTTGTCCTGCCTTCCTTCACTCTCCCTTAATTGGTCTCGCTCCCTGGGCCACTTCCCCGTAACCCCAAGCATCTTCTTGGCCCTGCAGCCTGTCAAGTATCATGACAGTGCCTCTCCCCTGAACCTGACCTGCACTGCTCTATCAAAGACGCATCCCCTTCTCTGGAAGCCAGTCCTGCACCCTTATTGGTGAGGACCCAACCGCCTCTGCTCTGCTGAGCAGCTCCTGATATACAGGGCTGCCCCAGCAAGCTGCCTTCTCATTGGCTCCTTATAAGCCCTGTGGAGGCTCCCTCCAGCCTGCTTTAACCTCTTCTGGCTAGTGTGGGGCATCTGCCCAACTGCAGTCTGGAACAGCACGTTTTCTATTAGCAAAGTGCATGCTTGCACCCTAGCCTCCCCAGGCAGAAGTCACTGCAAATCATCAGGCAGAATAGAGTTACCTTATATGCCCCCTTTATGTCATTAACTTCTACTTCCTTTGAAAAACAAAGGCCTTGTTTAGAGTATATGAGAAAATATTTTTTCCTTTGATCTAACACAAGTCTTCACATGACAACACTAGAGCTCACATACACTGTATAAATGCTCATTAGACATAAGAAGATTGCTTTCAGTAGCGTGGTATCCCAAAGACTGAACCTTCAGGCAAACGAGTGTTCCAATAATGAGCCAGCTCTCTCGTCTGTCAGGAGAACTGGCAGAAATTTCTGTCTGGTCTTAAATTACATTTCAACAGATGTTTTTAAATATCTGTGTTTTCTTTCTGAAATGTGGCCCACAAAAGAAACCCTTAGCAAATGGTGAACGGGTTATTGTTTTTAACCCAGAAATACAGAACTGCAACACAAGGAGCTGTCATAGGCAAGCCAAGATCTTTCCAACAAAAATAATTTCCTTCCCAGAACCACATCATTAATGATGCCACTCTGGATGATGTGGAAAGAAAACACAATGCATTGGGGCCTGGAATAAAGGCCAAAGCCGCATCTATATTGAAATGTGGAATCTCAAACTGCAAGGGTTACCTGGCAGCCAGCAGGCCCCTTGGCAGTAAGTAATCATGCAGTGTGAGGACACCCACAATGTATCCCCTGCTCCAGGCAGAAAAAGCTTTCCAGCCTAAGCAGCACTTCCCAAATCATAGCATTAGTGGGAATAAACTTGTCATCTGAGGGAGAGGAAGGAGCAATCCCTGAGCTCTGTGGGAAAGGGAAGGAACTACTCTGAACTACTCTGTCCTCCCAGACATTCCCTGTTTGGCACATGTGTTGCTGAATCCATGCAAACAGTCATAGTCACAGCCTCCTTTCCCAGAATACCCTCTCTTACTACAAGGCCTTCCTCCTTGTCAAGCTGCAGTGTTAACAGCTGTCCCATGTGTACCCACTGTGAGCCCTCAGTTCTCTGATGGATGCTCCAGTGGAAGGTGAAAATCAGTTTGCCCCTACTCTCTGGTTGGAGAAAAGTTCTCACCAGCTCAATATGATGGTGACCATCTCTGCTCCCAGCATATGAGAGAGGATAAAACTGAATGACTTCAATGATGTCATACAAAACCTAATAGAAGTAAATTTGTATGTTTACACAGAAGAAAAGGCCTCTGCTTGGGCCAACTCGAGGATGGTGAGTGGGGAGCACTTCAGTTGATAAACAAAGAAACAAGTTTGACTTTTCTGCCACTGACCCCCTATGTTTTGCCCTGGAACATGTAAGGAGAGCCATGTGAATCCCCATAATACAGACCTCCTGCTACTCCCTTCCCCAGTCACCAGGGTCAGCCTCCCCACCACTCCCCATTCATCTCAGGGACACATAATTTCAGAAAGTACAAAGCCAAGCAGAAGACTCAGAGGAGAGCAACAGTAGTGGTGAAAGGTTTGCAGTAGAACTGGCTGTACGAAATCTGGACGAAAGGTGGCTAAGATGAGATACTTTTCCCTCAGATCTATACATAAGGGGGAACTGTAGAAATGATAAGGTTCAATTGCCCTTGCTTGTCTCTGAGATCAACACAAAGATGCTGACGTAACCTACGGAAAAGAAAAACTGCACCAGAACCGGTCAGTGATGGAACAAGTTTGGAACCAGTTGTCATTGGAGATAGTGAAGGGTAAGCTAGATGATCCTCACCAAGGCATGTCCTAGGGTGTGTCTACACTAGGAACTAACTTGTAAGTCAACTTTGAAGTAACGCACTACATCAAAGTAGCCAGCAGAGTGTCTACACACATTTTCCCTGACTTCGAAGTTAAGTTCGAAGTAGGGAGCCCAACTTCAATATCTTTACTCCATTCCCGGGAATGAAGTAGTGCCCTACTTCAAAGTTTCACGCCAAACTAGGGTGTGTGTAAGACACTCAACTTCAAAGTTGCTTCCTTCGAAGTTGTACTTCAAAGTAAGCAACTTCAAAGTTATTTTTGTAGTGCAGACCCCAGCCTCACAGTGCCCAATAAAAAGTCTCTTCTAACCCAAATGATCCCACAAATACAATAACATTTTCTTCTGAAAACAACACTTGATATTACGTTAAACCACCTTGGCTACGTCTACACATGAAGCCTACATCGAAATAGCTTATTTCGATATAGCAACATCGAAATAGGCTATTTCGATGAATAACGTCTACACGTCCTCCAGGGCTGACAACATCGATGTTCAACTTCGACGTTGCGTGGCACCACATCGAAATAGGCGCTGCGAGGGAACGTCTACATGCCAAAGTAGCACACATCGAAATAAGGGTGCCAGGCACAGCTGCAGACAGTGTCACAGGGCGGACTCAACAGCAAGCCGCTCCCTTAAAGGGCCCCTCCCAGACACAGTTGCACTAAACAACACAAGGTACACAGAGCTGACAACTGGTTGCAGACCCTGTGCATGCAGCATGGATCCCCAGCTGCCGCAGCAGCAGCCAGAAGCCCTGGGCTAAGGGCTGCTGCCCACGGTGACCATAGAGCCCCGCAGGGGCTGGAGGGAGAGCGTCTCTCAACACCTCAACTGATGGTCGCCATGGCAGACCCCGCTATTTCGAAGTTGCGGGACGCGCAACGACTACACGGTCCCTACTTCGACGTTGAACATCGAAGTAGGGCACTATTCCTATCCCCTCATGGGGTTAGCGACTTCGACGTCTTGCCGCCTAACGTCGAAGTTAACTTCGAAATAGCTCCTGGCGCGTGTAGCCGTGACGGGCTCTATTTCGAAGTTAGTGCCGCTACTTCGAAGTAGTGTGCATGTGTAGACACGGCTCTTAAGTGTCAACGAAATGCATCAGACATTTTAAAATAACACAAAAAACAAATGTATGGACATGCTGGGATCAACTGTCTGCGTGGGAAAGGTACTGGCATTGGAGTGAGCTGTCTATCTTGCCCATATAAAACTAAGAAACCAATGTTCAGCCTGGCTGGGGACTACATGGGACAGAGGAAGGGCAGAGGAGAGCAGCAGCCACCGCAGGTGATCGCCTCCCTAGGGGCTCCCTCCCACCCTCCCACATTTCATAGGTGGCGCTCTGCTGCACCCTTCTGGCTCATTGATCCTTGCTTCTTGGGAGGCAGCAGGAGGCTTCCTTATCTTGGGGAGTTTCTGTATTGAACATTTTCTTATAATAATTTGTATGTAAAAACAGCCAGACTGAGTCAGACCAAAAGGCATAAGGGTCTGGCGACAAAGGGGCTTTGTGCCAGCAAGGGCATGTCCACACGACCTCTGTACTGCCAGCACGCCACCCCCACCCTGCCAAGAGCGAGCCCTTGCACGGCTATGCTAATGAGCCATGGGACCACACTAATGAGCGGCCATTTGTGATTTCAAGGTGGCTCATTAGCACGGATCTGCCCGGAAAAATGCGCTGCGTAGACCCAGCCCAAGTGATCTCTCCCCTGATATCGTGTCTCAACTTTTGCCAGAGACTAGGGACACTTGGAGCATGGGTTTCATCCCTGCCGATCTGGTAAACAGCTGCTCATGGATTTGTCCTCCAGCAACTGCTCTAGCTCTTTTTTTAACCCTGTTATAGCTCCGGCCTTCACAGAATCCCCATCCAAGAGTTCCACAGGTTGACTGTATGTTTTGTGAAGTAATACTTCCTTCTGTTTGTTTTTTTTTTAACACCTAACGCTTATTAATTTCATTGCATGACTCCCTAGTTCTTATGTTAGGTTAAGGATTAAATGACACTTCCTTATCCACTTTCTTCACACCAGCCAAGATTTTATAGATCTCTATCATATGCCCACTTAGTTGTCTCTTTTCCAAGCTGAAAAATCCCTCCTCCAGTTTCATATCCCTAATAATTTCAGTAGCCCTTTATTTTATTTATATACATAGGCTACTAAAATTATTAGGGACATGAAACTGGAGGAGACATTAAGATAGATAGCTAGATGGGTAGATAGATATAGTGGGATGGGGTGACCCGACTACACACAATATTCAAGATGTGAACATACCATGGATTTAATAGTGGTTTTATGATATTTTCTGATTTACCTATCACTTTTCTAATGGTTCTTAAGATCCTCTTAACTTTTTTGACTGCCACTGCACACTGAGTGGATGTTTTCAGATAACTTTCCACAATGACTCCAAGAGCTCGTTTTTCAGTGGTCACACCTAGTTTAGACCCCATAATTTTATACAGTCTTCCCCCTCCTTACAAGGTAACAGAGGAAGCCGTGCTAGTCTATACACTATCAAAACAAAAAGCAGTCAAGTAGCACTTTAAAGACTAGCAAAATAATTTATTAGGTGAGCTTTATTAGTAGCACTTTAAAGACTAGCAAAATAATTTATTAGGTGAGCTTTTGTGGGACAGACCCACTTCTTCAGACCATAGCCAGACCAGACATGGTCTGGCTATGGTCTGAAGAAGTGGGTCTGTCCCACGAAAGCTCACCTAATAAATTATTTTGCTAGTCTTTAAAGTGCTACTTGACTGCTTTCTCCTTACAAGGGTAATTTGTTCCTGAAAAACCCCATAAAAATCTCGTAAGTCGAAAATGTAATTACCATAAATTGCAATGTGAAAAAATTTTATGTGTTCCTGAGCCCCAAAATTTACACCCATTTATGCTAAAACAACACCAAATCCCATTAAAATGAACACAATTACTTCAATACTTAACCTTAGTTATCATAACACAACCTAACAAGGCATTTTCCCTTCATTAGTTACTCTGTAATATGGCTGTTTACCCGCTTTCAGGGGGCTCTCCCAGGTGCAGAGACAGGGCTGTGAGGGGAACGGAAATTGAAGAGTGCCTGGAAGGGGGCTCCAGGAAACTGCCGCCGGGTGCTGTGGAGAGATGCACTGGGTGGGATGCAGCTGCGGGCAGCCATTGCCTGGAGCCATGGCCTTTCTCCCGCTGCAGGGGGCCGCGTCCCCCTGAGGCGCGCGAAATCCAGATCAGTCCTCATAAATGTGAAGAAATGCCTCATAAGCCGAAGCAGGGGTATTAAACGAAACTACTTGTAAAGCCAAATTCTCGTAACCCGAATGGGCGTATCTGAGGGTATGACTGCGTACATAGCTGAAATCGCTAAGTGCGAAGTAGAGCGTATTGGAAAACATCTCACCCCTCTTTGGTCCTGACAACCTCCCCAGTATAAATTTGAACACTCCCTCCTCATTTCAGTTCCTAGGGAATATTCTGGCTTTGTTGTGCATTAGATGGACAGGCTAAAGTACTGAACCCTAGTACTTTGCTTTCATTCGCAGAAGTGAAAGAGTCATATGGCATTTTGTGAACTGTCAGATATGGCAGATAATGGTGCTTTACCCCCACTGTGCTGCGTATTAGGTTTTTCTGATGCTTACCACTATTACCAAGAGTATTGATGCATAAAGATTAAGTAGGGAACATGTACTTTTCAAGGCATCTCCTGTTTTGATCAGAACACGAATCCTACCCCAACCTTAAAATACTGCAATCCTGAAATACCATAGCCTATACGGTGTTCCAAAAAGCTGCTAGACTGATAATCATCATCACGACCATTGTCCTAGTGAGGTCACAGGCCTAAATATTTATGTGATAGAATAATTTTTAATTACATTTCAGCTTTACATGTTTGCAGAGTAACTGAAGCAATAGATTTCCAGTCCCTGCAAAAATATCAAAATATCTAGGCTAGGCTGACCATTGTAAAATGCTTATTGAATGTAACTGGACAATATCTTTTTGCTAAACTAGCATGATACCAACCTTTGGACTTTCTTTCACTTTTCATTGCCTTGTAGCTTATTTGTGGAAACTTATAATTAGATTTTCCTTTTCCTTTTGTTCTCCCCTAACTGATAAAGGACCATAAATCCTGGGACATCATCCACAAGTGCAGTCATTTATGAATTTTGCTATTTTTTGCACATTGTACCATATGGAAGACAAACTAACAGAAAGGCACAGTTTCTTATTCCTGGCATGCTGGAGAGTCACTGAGAGATATCATATGGTCTCCTGGCAAAAGTACAAAGTGGCTCTTGTTGTTTGATCTACTGTCTTAAACTTATATGCAGAATCTGATAATTGGGTCAGGCAGGAGAAGAACCTTACTAAAAAAGCTCTTTTCATTGTCCTTTCCTATATTTCCTCTTTTCATCTTTTCTTTCTCTCTTTCGTGGTTAGTTCTGATGAGCAAAGGTTTAGAAGTAGAGCTTGGCTTATACCTTTCAGCTCCTCCTAGAAATCCCTCTGTCTGTCCTCCTCTAGCATGAGCCATTTTCTTTTACTTCCCTGCCAATATCTTAACCTAACACACTGGACTTGCTTTGGATATTCTCTGGTAATTGTCTGGCAGTTTACAAACTCAGACTCCTGGATATGTCTTGAATGTTTGGAAATTGCAGCCTCTTTAGGCTTGGCTTTCCTGCAGGGGGCCTGTGGGAGGATTTTTTTCTCCATCTTACAATTTCTGTTTTAGACCATTAAACAAAGACAGAGGGTTGTACTTCAAAGAACTCCAAAGATAAATGGAAACTGCTCTGCCTTTTCAAGCAAAATATATGCTTTAATATAAGAAGACTAGTCCTAGTTCACTCAGATGAGTGGTTTTTAAGCAGTAATAGAAAACTTTTGTTCTCTCTTAGGATTAGCACAGCAAGAACATTTCATGGTCAGTTTCATGGCCAAAATTGGATAATTCATGGCTGCCCGCAGTATTTGCTTTGTCATCATCTTTTTTCCATGATTTTGCCCAAAATGAATCCAAGAGGTGAAACCCAAATTCTGACAAATACAATAAACTACTTACAAAAGGAAGCACAACTCTAAAGTGATCAACAATTCTGTCCTCTTGTGCTCTCATTTAGTATTAAAAAGCTTGAAAAATAGTTAACTGTTCAACTGGAGCTTTCCTTGCTGGGTGGTCAGTAGAATAGATAAATCAGTTCTGATGTGAATGCATTAGCAAGGGTTTTCAGTTGTATAAAAAAAGTTCACAGAAAAAGATGATTCCTGGCCAAAAGTGACTAAATAGTAGTGGTTTAGTTGATCTTTAAGCCCCCATTATGATGTACTTAACACACAGAAATCCCAGCAGGATCCCAGAACTATGAGAGCAATCAGTTTTATTGCATTATTATTACTATTATGTTGACTGTCACTTGGCAGTTTTGGACCTGTGACTGTGCTCCATAGCTCGCCTCTGGAAGGCACGGGAACTTTTTTTTAAAGTAGAAAATATGTTCACCGTTTGTGACGGACCAACGTAGATTTTTTTCCCCTTAATATCAACTGCGAACATAGCTCTCCTATGATCAGAAAAGCTGCCTATAAAACAGTTGTGCTGCAGCTAGTCGGCTACAGAGTGGGGTTGTGTGTGGCTACAGATGCTCTCTAAACTTCATCCTTACTGACATATTTATGAGGATGATTGAATGACTGCACTGCTTACAAACTGAATTGACCCCCTGATTAAGAGTTCATAAATAATTCCATCACTCAATACAGCACCTCCCATGAAAAAAATGCTTTATAATACATATGCTTGGATATTAGTTTACAATATGAATTGGGAGAAATTACTTAGCCAAGACAAGTTGCATTACCCTTTCACTGTGTATTCCAAGTTTAGCCTTTTATATTGTATTTTGAAGTATATAGAGGGTACTTTCACAGACGTGCATTTTCACACAGTAAATTATTAGAGGTCCTTATTCATATTGCCAGGGCATGCAGAAACCACAAATGAAAAAGAAAAGAGCAAGAATGCAAATCTTCCTTCTTTCCCACTTTTTCCCCAGTGGTTCTGCATACCCTCAACCTTCAGCTATGCCTATACTAGACATGGGAGCCGACTGCTGATACGCAATTTAGCTATGCCAATTGCATAGCTAAAATCGACTTACCAGCAGTTGACTTCAATGTCTGTCTATATGGAAGAAAGTTGATGGGAGCTTTTCTCCCATTGACCTTCCTTAATCCTCGTCGCTCACAAAGAGTTCTGGGGTTGACTTTGAGCCTGAGTGGGTCGATCTTCCGTGGTCATATAGTATAGCAATGATGTGATCCCAAAGTGAATGTATGTCCACAGATGGCAATATATATAGGAATGAATACACAACATTATACAGTCAGTGTAAGCATTCAACTCACTGCCGCTGTAGTGCCTCCTGCTGGTCACTCCAAGTATTAGTTCTGATCCTCAGCAGGGCATCCTCTTCTGGCTAGTGCCTCAGCTGTCATTGCTCTCCTGTCTCCCCGCTCTCTGGCTCTGGGTCCACATCACTCTCAGAACCATGGCATCCCCTTCTGGACACTGCTCTCTGGCTGCACCCACTACTCTGGTCTCTCACTTCCTTCCAGGGGGTTATCAGCAGTCTCACACTTGCCACCTTGGTCCACTGCTGCTGAGGTCTAGCCCCTCACTTAAGGGGCAAGTTGCAGTCCATATAGGCCACACAGCAATGGTGGCTAGATGTGGTATTTGAGTAGGTGGGCTGAAGCCCTCCTGCTATTTTGGGAACCAGCCCAGGGACCATATGGTGGCAGCCTTTTCTTGCTCTCTTCTACTCCCTTCCACTGCTTCTTGCTCCCTGGGCCACTTTCCCCAAGCCTGCCCAGCACTGCTTCTCCTAAGGTGTTTTTCTCAGTGAACTAGTCCTGCACCTTCTCTGGTCAGAACACAACTGCCCTCTGCTCTATCGAGCAGCTTCTTATAAAAGGGCTGCCCCAGCAAGCTGGCCTCCAATTGGCTGCTTATAAGCCCTTTCCTAATTGGCCACGGCTCTGCATAAGCTTCCTTCAGCCTGCTTTAATCCCTTTATGGCCAGAAAGGAGCAGCCACCCCACCACAGTCAGGCACACCTGTACTGTTTGGTGACTACTGAATGTAGTTTACATAGAAACGCAAGGTAGCACCTTGCATTTAAGAAAATCAAGATAGAGTCTAAAGAAAGTACTGCATCTCTTACAGTTACCTCTTCTGCAAAACGCTATGTTTCCACCATAGGTAATGTGCAGTTTAATTTTAAAACCAGCTTTCTTTTGGGATTGAAATATTTTCCCTGAGAAAGGACTGATGTTGAACAAAATGTTCAAAAACCTGGCAGGAAAAAATTGGAGAAATCTCTTTATTTGGATGAGAACCTGGGAGGAGTGGCTACAGGCAGCATGGAGTTTTGAGTAGTTTTATTTTTCATTGTGAATATTATACACATCTATATACATTTTCTCCATAACTCCTAACTGACAGCAGTATACTTTCCACAGAAGTCAGGCCCTTCCGATGAGCAGTATCAAATCTATAAGGAAGTCTGGCTGTCCATTTAGCAGTCACAAAATTGGATGGACCTTGACACACTAAAATGGCTGACGATCTTATCCTCCACCTATTTTTGGTCTGTGGCAACACTACTGTTGATCTCAATGCAGCAGAATTTGGCCCTACATGACTTGTGGACTCATTCTACCAAACAAGCCACATTGGCTTCTTGGTCAGTTGATAGGGAGTGAACTGTCTTTGTGAGTGGAAGTAACCTGATGAGCTTTAAGGGTTCACCAAGAAGATTCGTGCTTCACTGAAGCTCTGTCAGTAATCTATAGCATTTGGTTAGTTTAGTTGTGATGCAGATGGTTTTAAATAAGTGAGAAATGGAACAGACTGACCACCCCACCATTTTAACAAGTGTCTTGGTCTCATAACAAGACTGAAGCTCAGCCTTAGGAAAACCATGAGACAGAACAGGAAAGTGGCTCTTCCTTTTGTCATATTGGCATGGCTTTTTTTCTTGGTGTTCATTGGAATGAAAATTTCCTTGATAATTAACTGAAAGGGAAACTGCGGGAAATACTGCAGCTTAAGCAACCTCTAATAACTGGAATGAACCAGGGCCCTTGTGGCAACAGAGAGCGAAAGAGGGAGGGAGAGACAATACGCACTCTTAGAAGCATGACATCTGCCAGTAATCGACAACTTCATGTCTTTAATTATGTCTCCTACTCTTATTCTAACTTCACTGCTGCAGTGTTCAAGTCTGCTTAAAACTTCCTGTGCAGGATTCCATTTTGTTGACATTCTGAAATCTGCTAAAACTTTTCACTTTCTGTATGTTTATTAGTTGACTTTTTAAAAAAAGACCTTTACTTGAAAGGGCAGGAGAAATAGCTATGTTATTTTAGTTTAAAAATGTGAATGGAACTACTCTTGACAGTTAACAAATATGAAATACCCTTGACTTCTCGTCTATTAAAGAAAAGCAGCAAAATGTTCCCAGCAGTTGCTTAATGCAATTACTTGATTAGAGAAAGGCATTTCATTTCTTAACCGCTACAAGAATACGCCATATAGCTGTCAATAATTTTGCACAAGGCCTCAGGTCTGGTGGTCAGCATCTGACCACATCTTTACATGGTCATTAACGCATTTCCATCAATGCATAAAAATGCACCCAGCAAAACCTTAAGAATCTTAAGGGATTTCACTGGTATGCGAATGACCTTTTCCTTCATCAATTTCCAGAATGTTTTTTCATTACTGAATATGCAGCACATCATACTGTTTTACATCAAGCCTCCATTTAAGTCATATTGTGTTATATTGAGGCTCCTTCTCGCTGCTCTTTTAATCCAGGGTTTTAGATATAAATGAGGTGCTTTCCTATTTGCCATGTAAATTAAGACCCTGTTAAGTGGAAGAAGGCCTCAGTATGCTACATGCAGAATTTATTCTTTAAAGTATGAATTTGTGATTTATCTTTCCCCAGAATAATGGAATGGTGGGTAAGTGATTGATTACTTTTATGGTACTGTCCGGAGATGCTAAAGCCAGCCCTAAAGAGAGCACAGATTAATTTCCAAAAAAAATTGTGTAATTGACATTAGGGGTGAACTTCAGTCCACTGACAGAAAGTTAGTGCAGGATATTGGATTAGTGGACACAGAGTGCACCCCTAATCTGGGCTCAGGCCACAGAGCTACAACCTAACTCTTCTAGACGCCATGGGCTAAAAATGCATCTCTAGACCCTCCACTTCACTTGCACAAGCTGCGAGGACCACTGCATCAGAGTGAGTATGGATTCATTGGGCTTTCCCTAGCTCTGTCTAGACTAGCCCAGGAGATTTTTATTGTTTGTTACTTGTATAACCACACAAGCTGTGGACTGGGATCCTGTTGTGCTAGTTGCTGTACAAGGACCTGGGGAGGATAGACAGTCCAGGTGCAAAAGAGTTTACCATCTGAGTACAGAGCCATGTCTGGGCTGCAGGGCAGGTGGAGCCCCTCACATGGCTGCTGTATGGGCAGATCCCCTTCTGCTAGGCCACTAGAATGTTCAGATTTTGTAAAGGTCCAGCCATGACAGAAACAACTTACTGAGGCAGTTCAGAGCATCGTCTACTGTACCATTCCCAGCTAGAGGACTAATATTCATTCCTTCCATTACCATACTGTTCAGCCAAGGAACGAAAAGCATTTTACTGATATGTACTGAGCTTCACAATGCCCCTGCAATACAAATACCACTGTGTTGTTTCACAGAGGGATAAACTGAAGCAGGGGACAATTAAATAACCCGCTGAAGATCCCAGGCAGATCCGTGTCAGAGCTGAAAATATACCCAGAAGTGCTTGATTTATAGAGTTTTGCTAAATGAGTTTCCCAAGCTCAGCACCGACACGTTCCATCCACATGGTCACCCAGTACTTTCTAAATTACCTGGGGCTGAGTTAGTATCAGAGTAAAAATAGCCCATTAAAATGGCCTAGATGACTCATTTTTAAAAAGTGCTATTCTGGGTAGAAGAGAAGGAGTGGGGATAATTAATGTACTGCCTTTTAAAGGATTCAATTGAATGCAAATATCACTAAGTTTCAGCATTCAGATGTATTTGTTGCCATCTCTCAAAAATTAGGGTTTATAAATAGAAAAAGTAAGTGACCTTTAACTGAAATGTACTATTTACAACATTATACAGGTTAAACCTCCCAAATCTGGCACCTTTGGGACCGGAGCGGTGCCAAACAAAAGAATTTGCCAGACCACAGGAGGTCAATATTGTCTAGCACATTACCAACACTTCCACAGCTTACTGGGCTCTTAGAAGTTATTTAGGGGTAAATTACAACTAAATAACAGCACAGAACACTGAGAGCCAGGACTGATGGCTGGAAACAAACTTTGTGGGACCACAAGAAACTTGGCCACACCCATGATAAGTGGTCATCTGGATAACTAAAATCATGCCAGATTACAGATGTTGCCAGATGAGAAGGTATCAGACTAGAGAAGTTCGACCTATACTTCAGTACTATTTGTGTGTGGAAGATCTTTCTGCTTTCTCCAGTGGTAACAATAGTTTCCTCATGCAACATGGCCACTTCATTATTTACCAATAGAAATATCTTGCAAATATAATATCCTCCATTGCAAAGGAATTTACTGACTCACTCTTGTGTAAAAACGCTATAGCACTTGAAACATTCAATGCGTATTATATAGGAATATACGGTATTGTATAGATATTATACATATAAGCTACGTCTGCACTGGGACGCTACACTGAAATAGCTTATTTCGATGCAGGGAAATCGAAATAAGCTATTTTGATATGTCACATCCACACATCCTCCAGGGCTGGTGCCATTGACATTGAGTGCTACATTGAGATGGGCTCCACAGAGGAGCGTCTACACACAAAAGCAGCCCCGATCGGAATAAGGGGGCTAGGAAAGCCTGCGGACAGGGTCGCAGGGCCGACTAGCCCTTCAGGGGCTACAGCAAGCTGCTCCCTTAGAGGGCCCCTCCCAGACACATTCGGCCTGCACAGCACGAGGTCCACAGAGCCCACAACAGGTTGCAGACCCCATGCACACAGCACGGACCCCCAGCTGCTGCAGCAGTAGCAGCAGAAGCAGCCAGAAGCCCTCAGGGCCATATCCGAGGCAGGGGTCGCCCTGCTCGGTGCCAAGGGGGAGGCCTCCCAGCACATCCTGGAAGAAAAGCTCTCCTCCTCGGGGGATGAAGGAGCCACCCAGACCATCATGGGGCCCTCCCATTCCCCCCCCAACCCCCACCGGGCGCGCCATGGGCTATGGAGGTACCCCACCAGCACGGAGTGGTGGGAGCGCCTGGTCCTTGAAGAGTGGGACAACGACCACTGGCTCCGGAATTTCCGGATGAGCCGGCAGACATTCCTCGAGCTCAGCCAGCGGCTCACCCCTGCCCTACAGCACCAGGACACCCCCATGCAGTGTGCCCTCACCGTCAAGAAACAGGTTGGCATCGCTGTCTGGAAGCTGGCCACTCCACACAGCTACCGATCCATAGGGCAGCAGTTCCGTGTAGACAAGGTCACCGTTGGGGCTGTCATCATGGAGGTAAGGAGGCCTGGGAGGGGACCCCGGGGAAGGTGGGGCGTGGGGGAGGGGGGACTCTGGGGAGTGGGGGGGGGACTTTGGGGGGTGGGGGGGAACTCGGGGGCAGGAGGGGAGCCTGGGGGCAGCTCCAGGGGGGGCCAGGCACACCCCTCATGGGTACTCATGTCCTCCCCCCGCAGGTGGTCCGCACGCCGAACGCTCTGCTGCTCCACAGGCTCGTGCGGCTCGGTGATCTGGATGCAGCCATTGCGGGGTTTGCCAGCATGGGGTTCCCCAGCTGCTTTGGGGCACTGGACGGGACCCACATCCCCATCTGTGCTCCAGAGCACAGTGGAGGACGCTTCCTGAACAAGAAGAGCTACCACTCGGTGGTCCTCTAGGCCATGGTGGACAGCCGGGGCCACTTTCTGGACATATGTGTTGGCTGGCCTGGCAGCACCCATGACGTCCCTGTTTTTAGGAATTCGGACCTGTGCCACCGGCTGGAGGCAGAGAACTACATCCGCCTGAGGGAGAGCTGTCTGGGGGGCACCACCGCGCCCCTCTGCCTCGTGGCGGATGTGGCCTACCACCTCCAGCTTGGCTTATGCGCCCCTACATGGGCCGCCTCCACACCAGCCAGGAGGAGTTCAGCACCTGCCTGAACCATGTGTGCCAGGTGCTCAAGCGGACTTGCAGATGCCTAAAAGGCTGCTGGAGGTGCCTCCTTACCTTCCCGGATGCAGGGCTCCCCAACATCCCCCAGGTTGTGGGCGCATGCTGTGCATTCCACAACCTGGTGGAGAGCAAGGGGGAAGCCTTCGTGCAGGGCTGGGCTGTGGAGGCTGGCACGGCCTATCCCCAGCCAGCCACCGCCCTGAGCCGCTAAGTGAACCACAAGGGGACCCAGGTCCAGGAGGCCCTGTGGGCCCATTTCAACCAGATTGTGGGGCAAGAGCCAGCGGGGCCATCCTGGTGGGCCACTCACTGCCCCACCACCACCCACAACACACTACTGCCCACACACCCACACTACTTCGCCCTGAGGCACGCGACACGTTTTTGTTTTAAAAATAAACCCGAACATTATTGAAACCAACAAAAATGATGAATATTTTTAAACAGGAATGGGGGAACTATGTACATTGTGGGGGGGACAGCTACTAAAGGGGGGACACAACAACTATGTACAACGAGGGGGGAACTATGTACAAAGGAAGGGGGCCTGGGGGGGCCCAGTCCTTGGCCCCCTTCCCTAATGTCCAGCGCCTGGCGTGGGGGGGGCACGACCCACGCCTGGGTGGGAGGCCCCATCAAAGCTGGGTGGGGGCCGGGAGGACTGGGGGGCAGCATCCACTTGGCGATCTGCTCCAGGGTCCCAGCGATCTGCTTGAAGGTCCGCATGAAAGATCCCCAGGCCTCCTGGTGCCAGGCCAGCACTTGCTCCTGCAAATGCAGCCAGTGCTCCTCTACTTGCAGGTGGTGCAAATTTTTACATTTTTCTACCAAGTCATTTTCACGTGTTATACACTTTGCAATTCTAACAGAGACAATAGAAGAAGCTCTATATAGCTGCAAACATTGATTTAAATCATTGTGGTACCCCCAGCAGGCCTTTGCCAATTTTCAGTCACATCTGAGTTTTCATCTGCGTGATTGGCAACTGACTTAGCTTCTGTGATTAGTGATTCCATGTTATGAAATGCTGTTTACTTTCTTTGCATAGCTTAGAGGTTTTGAAAGTTGTAATTAATTCTGTTACTGTAAAGTGATTGGCCATGTCTACTCATTCCGGGATAAGAGAATGGTGACAGAGGTGGGATTTAGCTGGCAGAGGAACGTCCACATGGCCTCTTTACTGCCAGCAGCCCCCTCTGCTGAGAATGAAATCTTGCATGGCTATGCTAATTAGCCATGTGAGTATGCAAATGGGAAACAATTTGCTATTTCCAGAAACTTAATTTGCATAGTGCTTCTGGCAGCTGCGCTGTGCTCCAGGGCCATGTAGACCCTACCATTATGATTGGTCTGAGGGTGAGTTTAACCTTTAAATTAGATGTTTATCTCTGCATAGGAGATTTTGATATTCCATTTTTTTCTTATGTGTCTTCATATATAATAGCCATGTCAGGCTCAGCTGTTAACAACTTCTTCATCCACTTTTAGACTCACCTTTAAAGGCTTTTTTGTGATAGTAAACTTAATTCTAGCTGTTTAGTAAACTTTACATCTAATCTGGTAATTGCCCATGTTCATATTCATAATAACGCACAAGTTAGTAGAGAAATGTAATAAGGGGAAAATGTTAGCAGAAGAAATGTCAAGACTTTTAAATAAGGTTATATGGGCCATAGTAAATAACATCCCCAAAGTATTACTATATAATATTCATTGGAAAGTATATACAATTAACATTTGTATAGTGACTAGCCTTTAGTGAATTGATTTATTGTGTGGTACTGTGTTTTAAAAGACACCCTTTATAAAATTATATGAAGATTTGCAAGTGGTGAAAGTGACTATCCTGTTTCATTTTAATAGTAATACTTCAGGTGCATCTATCTGTCTTATCAATCAGGTTGTGGCATCAGCAGAGGTTAAAGCTGAAAGACCAAATACGTGCACATAAAACTTCAGTAATGTATGTGTAATTATGTTACATGGAAATCAGCTAGTAGAGCAGCACTAGCTGACAGTCCAATTGAAAATTTTCTCCTGAGTGAAATAAACACAGAAACTGATAACTGGAAAATAATTCTTTTAGCACATCTTGATTTTTTTTTCTGAATGGGGATTGGCATTGTTTGGTTCCAGTCAATGCATGGTGACCCTACAAATAGAAACTTTCTTGGTATACTTCAGCTTAGGAAGCGTGACCCACTTTTATCAGGCATTGGTAAGTATACTTATGAATCACCAGAGGTGGGAAAATGCACACAAGTCCATGATCTGTCTACCAGAATACAAGATGAGTTTTTTGAGCTATATAAAGCAAAAAATCAGTCCTGTAGCACTTTTCTCGTGAAAGCTCATCATCTAATCAATAATATTTTCAAAGCTTTAAGGTGCTACAGGACTGCTTTTTTGTTTTGTGAAGATACAGACTAACCCAGCTACCCCTCTGAGTTTATTGAGCTGTGTGGGGCATTTGTGCAAAGAACAATGCTTGAGAGATATGACGTTCAAAGTACTTTTCAATCATTAGTAACACAACTCCAGACTGTTCTCATGAAGAACTGCTGACCTTGGTTTTTCAGTATATTAAAAGTGCAGGAAGTTCAAATGTTTCAACTGAAGAATGATTCATTTTCTCCAATAATCTCATGACAAAAAAAGAAAAAACTGGAAAAGAAATTGCCACTCATGTATTAAAAATTCTGGAAGGCTTCAAATTAAATTTTCAAGTCTGCATTGGCTATGATGACATATCTAATATGGCTGGAAAGCACAATAGAGTACAAGCAGTCTTTCTTGACCGAAATCTAAACTGTATTTTCTACAGTTGAGGCAACCGCACAGTAAATCTTGTCGGTGTTGATTGTGCTGAATCATGCAAGGAATCAATCCCATACTTTGGAACAATCCTGCAATTGTACAACCTCTTCAGTAGCAGTCCTCAAAAGTGGGAAATTCTGAACCAGCATCTGTCAGTTTCCTTTCATGGCATGTCAACAACGAGATGGTCAACATGAACTGATGGCGTTAAGCCAGTTGCACAGTTGCACAGCATTTGTACTCTATGAGAAAGTCTTTAAGTGAGCTTGAATCTCTTACTCGCACAGCACAGGCTCACACTGAGCTTAAGTCAATTCAGAAGATTACACCCAAATTTGAATGCATTTTAATGGCATCTATGTGGATGAAGCTGCTAAAAATGATCCACACAACTAACCTTATAACTGAAGCACACAATGCTACATTAGGGGTGTGTCTACACTAGGAACTAACTTTGAGGTTAACTTCAAAATTAGGCACTACTTCGAAGTAGCCAGGAGAGAGTCTACACGTTTTCCCTTACTTGGAAGTTAACTTCCAAGCAGGGAGCCCAACTTCAAAGTCCTTACTCCATTTCTGGGAATGGAGTAGTGCCCTACGTTGAAGGTTAACTTCAAAGTAGGGTGTGTGTAGCCGCTCGATTTTGAAGTCTGTTACTTCGAAGTTGTACTTCAAAGTAAGCAACTTCAAAGTTATTTTTGTAGTGTAGACACAGCCTAGATGTTGAGAGGGACAACACTGAATGACTTCTTAAAAAAATGTAAAAGATTCATGATCAATGGGACACAGTCCTTTCTGAGTCCAAATCAGTAGCACAGGGTATTGACATTTCATCTAAGTTTTCCACCAATTGCAGCCTAACATCACAATCTGATGCAGGAAGACACTATCAAGTCCATTTTTTGTGTGTGTTTTTTGGTGTTATTGACTCCATCAAATCTGGTCTTACATGTTGATTTGAGCCACTGCAATAAATTTGCACCCCTTTTGGATTCTTTTGGGAGTTCAGAGAGCTAAGTGATGAGGATCAATATTTAGTGGCTGAATAGTTTCAACAAAGGAACAAAAACAAAAGTTCAAGAGATCTCTGTGATGAGATCGTCTTCTTGAAATGTACACATTCCACCAACTTCAAATCAGACTCCAAGCCAAAAGAACTGCTTCAAGAAAAGATCCACCTTGGCTTGTTGACTGTATTTCCTAATATCACAATTGCATTCTTTATTTTTTGTCAGTGTCCCTGCATCAGCAGCTTCAGGTGCATGTACATTCAACATGTGAAAACAAGTAAAGAACTATCATCATTCTACAACGGGACAAGACCATTTGAATGGGCTTGTAGTACCTAACATTAACAATGGTGTTGCATATAAATTAGATTTTTTTCAATTATAAATGAGCTTTAACTTCATCCTCCTGCCTCCTACTCTTCCATGTTATTCATGTGCATATCGTGCCCCGTTCTCAACTAGTGTAGCTCAATATCATCTTCATTTAAGTCTGCAGAGTTACGCTGGTGTAAAACTCCTGCCAGAGAAAGAAGAATCGGGGCAGGGGGCAGTGTTGTTCCTTTGTGACACATCCATTATTTTCTACGTTTTTGGTTAAAACAGTTGAGTGTAACGTATCAGATTGTGAGCCCTGAAAGCAACCGTCCTTTGTCCACAAACCAGGTACTGCACAGGCTGTGGCAGTACAAAGCCTCCTCATCCCACGTATGCTAACTATGGGACTGAACTTTGTTTTGGAGGTAGCACATATAAGAACCTTTCAGTTCAGTCCTGTGCTCTTTCATATCATAGAATCATAGAATCAAAGAACAATAGAGCTGGAAGAGACCTAAAAATCCATCAAGTCCAGCCCCCTGCCCAAGGCAGAACCAAACCCATCAGATCAGCCCAGCCAGGGTGCTGTCAAGCTGAGACTTAAGCACCTCCAGGGATGGAGACTCCACTACTTCCCTGGGTAGACCACTCCAATGCTTCACCACTCTCCTAGTGAAAAAGTTCTTCCTAATGTTCAACCTGGACCTTCCCAACCGCAACTTGAGACCATTGTTCGTGTTTTGTCCTCAGCTTCTCGGGTAAGGGTGAGGAAAAGGATGCCAATTAGCAATGGTGGGTCTGTGCTAGGGGTCAGCAACCAAAATAGCAAGAAGAGCTATTTGTTTTTAATTTGGTAAAACACTCAATAATTCATGAGCAGCAAACCATGTGAATAAGATTTTATTAGCAACTTGATCAAAACACTGATACAGTATCATATCCCACATTGCACTGCGCATATTAAAGGGGGAGTTATCCAATGTTTTAAGATCACATATTGTTTGCTATTTAGATATGAGTTGTGTATTGTTGGGCTTTTAGACGTTCAATGTGTAGAGAAAATAATAATGAGAGGGGCTGTTGTTGTTTGTTTGCTTTTACTTTGCAATTATAGCATTGGAGACCACAAAGATGTCCTTAAAGAGCCACATGGGGCTCCATAGCCACAGGTTGGAGACCTCTGGTCTGTGCTTTAGTTAAATGTGGAATACATGGATCAAGACCCATGTGCAAAAGCACCAAGCCAAACCAGAACAAATTAATTCCTACTGGACCTTTGGAATGGACAGTCCTTACTTTACCCCAAACCGCAGCTTTCTGTTCTTGCACTGAAATGAATTTGAACTTGTGCATTGTCCTCTGGGAAAAATATAGTTCACATTTTCTGCTTTGGTTTGTTCATTCTCCTGCTTAATCTGCTTAGTTTATCAGGAACAGTGTTCTCTCTCCTTTTGGTTCTATCCAATGAGAAATGCATCCTGTGTTTGTAGTTTACGTTTCAAAGGCCCACTCCTTCAACATGTAATATTATAAAGGTTTGTGACTTTGTGACAAACTCTGCATTAGCAGCAGTAAGGAGAGGAGTTCATGCAATGCTCTTTCCTCCAGGAAGTTGCTCTTTGCAACTGTGGATCTGTGCTATGGGAGGGTACCAGACTCTGAGTTGCTTACTGAGAGCTGTGAATTGCCTTTGCCTGTGAGGCACCAGACTCAGATACTGATATTGGTATGCCGTGTCTGTGAAGAGTTTTTGCCTGTCTTTTCATCTGTCTGTTCAGGTCCTGAGCCTGGAAAGCCCTGCACTCCCATAAGTAATTTGACTGAGTTTACTCCCATTTGTAGAAATGCATAGGCCCTTACATGGCATTCGTCACTGTGGTAAATGAGGGTACGCCTACAGTTCCCCTCAGTTTTGACTATGGGAACATGACAGCAGTGCACACAAAAATGTTGTGGATGTGAATTAAAATGTTCTAGTTCCCGTTCATGTAATCTTGTTCAAAGAGTACTACCTTAGTGCAAATAGAACTTTTAAGTTAGCACTGACAGTCTGGTCACAGGGAAGTTGCAGAGCAGGGCTTCATTGTGTGTAGCTAATTAAGTCATAATCTGAACTGTGGGGTAGGTAGACATGCCCTGAATGCCTTAAATAAACCAGTAGGGAGTTTGGTCATTTTGTAGTTTTCTCATTTCAGTTTAAAGGGTTTTAACTTCTAGATCTTGATAAATATATTTTTCTTTTTAACAAATGCTGTCACTAATGTGAAATTGTCATATCAAATAACAAAACAAACAAAGACACTGCAAAGGGTCATATTTGAAGTGAAATAAATCTGCTGTGAAGTAAGAGATCCAATTCTATGTTGCTATCTCATGTGTACTTGCGGTGGCATTTTCATTGCTAACACAAACTGCAAGTAAATTATATGGAAGGATGTCTAATTTCTAATGGGATCATTTGCCTAGTTATCATATATTTCATTCCTGCAGGGATCTATAATACAGCAAATATGGATAAACAAAACTGGAATGCAGAGCTAGCTGGAATATGGAAGCATATTTTGAAACTCTGTATCCCTTTTTAGTCAAAAAAGAAGTTTGAATTATTTCATCAGCTTTCCTAAAAATATTCTCCAAAAATCGTCACTTTTCTGTTAATCTTTTACAATTTGAAATATTTCAACCCATTGTCGTTAGATTACATTACAACTGTTATCTCTTAACAATATATCTTAGTCTATAAGTTGCCACGGGACTTCTTGTTGTTCTCTATTACAACTTCTGTGTGTGTCAGCTGCCCATCAGCAGTAGCTGTGTGGGAAGAATTACCTCCGGTCAGGGATTATGGCAGATTGCTAATCTGAAACTGGTACAGTGGAGCACTCTTTGGGGCTCTCTCATAACAGCCCCTTTTTAGTTCTAGCCCATCTCCTTTTCAGGTCGGGTAATGGTAAGTAAAAAATGTTCACTGTTTCTGAGGTGCAGCATTAATTCTCAGTGGAACAATTAGGGGGGATTCGGGGAACCCGGATCATGGAAATGTTGCACGATGGGATCAGGGGCCAGGTGAGGAAGGCAGCTATGGATTAGCAATGTCTCCTAACACTTGATAGCTTCGATCCTCTTTGCAATCTTAATTTCCAATCTGAATGATGTATGGCAGAGCAGAGTCAAGGAACAGCAGTATCACTTGCAGTGAGGTAATAATTCCCTCTCAGCAGCTTTGGTGAATGCTGCAAGGATTTTATATACTTAGCAGGCTGAGAGCTGGCGAGTGGCAAGAAGGTATGTGCAACCAGTGCTGGAGACATGGCTGGAAAGGCACGGAAGCAGACATCCTAACACACACATAGATGGCCTGAAATCTGCAGGCAGACCCCACCCACTAGTCACACAGATCCTCTGCTTTAATGAAATGAGAGGCCTGTGTTTCCTCTCAGATTCACACAGCCACACAGCCCTATCTCCCAGCAGGGATGGTACAGCAGACTGGAAGCAGCATTTGTATGTGCCTTTTTCAGCAGGTCCTCTCAGTCATGCCTTCTTACAATTAAGGGAACGAGATGGGCTTAAATCCAGAGCTTCCAAAGCTCCTGAAGCGGTTTTGTCTCTTGCTGATACTTAGCTGAGCCCAGTCACTGAAGAGAAAAATCAAGTGCCTGAAGCCATGCTAAATCTACAAATGGAAGAGCAGTAGCCTTTTCAGGAGGAAGAAAAACATCCCATTTAATAATAATGTAATAATAAGCAGGACTAACGGCAGAGAGGGAGGTGGAGAGAGGAGAGAAAACAAACTGGAAGCCTCACACACGGAAATCCAATTGGATGTCAGAGCAAGGGCTTTGATGTTGGTGAAGGAGATTAAATGTCCACATAAAGGATTGGACTCGGGTGGTCTGTACTGTTTCCTCTCACATGCACTGTAGTGTGACAATTGCTTTTCAAACACAAGAAATTTACCGCATTCTAAACCAGAACTTTAAAAAAGACATCAAAGAGGGGAACACTTCTGGGAAAAGTCTGTGCCTTGTGCAAGTTTATACACTGCATGGTGATGCAACACTCTATTAACTGATTTATTTAACTTTTTGGAATAGCTGCCATCTTTCTCTAGACAGGAAAATATAATAGTTTTGTGAGGCAGAGAAATGCCAGAGTCATGACCCTCTAATAGCAGCATGTCCTGAAAGGGCAGGTCCCAAAGAGTATGCTCCAAAGCATGCCTTGCTGGACAAATGCAAAAAACTCTCCAGCATGTGCTCCTGAATGTGATGCGAACTTTTGGGGAAGCAATTTTCCTTGTTTACTTTTGTTCTTCTACCCACTCAGTTTCGCCCCAGTGCAGCAGTCCATTCCAAGGGAAAGCACGTGAACATGTCTAATTCTAAGCATGTGCAAAAGTCCCGCTGAGCTCTATGAAACTTGACCACATTCTTAACTTTCACATGTTTGCATACTTTGCTGAATTGGGGCCTCACTCAATAACAGCTTCTCTGGAGTTCTGAGGTCAGAACCATAAACTTGTGAGTTATTTAGAATAAGAGTTGGTTAATTATCCAGTTTTGCCAAAATAACAATACTTAGGATAGATGATGGTGCCGAACAAAGCAATAAAAATCTTCAGAATTTTTAATCTTAAGGATTAATCCCCAGCACTACATATGCACCAGTACGCACACTGCCCATTGCAGGGTTTGATTTTGGTTGTTTTTAACTTTTGGTGCTGTATCTGCAAATGTAGGATAAAAGAGTAGCTCAAAAGACATTTTTCTGTTCTGTTACCCTCTGCTGGGCTGGACCCAAAGCTATCTGAAATTCATGGGAGTCTTTTGATTGAAGTCAATGTAGTTTGGATCAGACATAAGCCGTGTCTACACGTGCACGCTACTTCAAAGTAGCGGCACTAACTTCGAAATAGCGCCCGTCACGGCTACACGTGTTGGGCGCTATTTCGATGTTAACATCGACGTTAGGCGGCGAGACGTCGAAGCCGCTAACCCCATGAGGGGATGGGAATAGCACCCTACTTCAACATTCAACGTCGAAGTAGGGACCGTGTAGTCGTTGCGCGTCCCGCAACATCGAAATAGTGGGGTCCGCCATGGCGGCCATCAGCTGAGGGGTTGAGAGACGCTCTCTCTCCAGCCCCTGCGGGGCTCTATGGTCACCGTGTGCAGCAGCCCTTAGCCCAGGGCTTCTGGCTGCTGCTGCTGCAGCTGAGGATCCATGCTTCATGCACAGGGTCTGCAACCAGTTGTTGGCTCTGCGGATCTTGTGTTGTTTAGTGCAACTGTTTCTGGGAGGGGCCCTTTAAGGGAGCGGATTGCTGTTGAGTCCGCCCTGTGACCCTGTCTGTAGCTGTGCCTGGCACCCTTATTTCGATGTGTGCTACTTTGGCGTGTAGACGTTCCCTCGCAGCGCCTATTTCGATGTGGTGCTGCGCAACGTTGATGTTGAACATCGACGTTGCCAGCCCTGGAGGATGTGTAGACGTTATTCATCGAAATAGCCTATTTTGATGTCGCCACATCGAAATAGGCTACTTCGATGTAGGCTTCATGTGTAGACGTAGCCATAGTGAGAGAGAGTGCTCGTAAAGCTAAGAACTGTAAGCTCCTTTTAGCTATAGTATTGTAGGATGATCCTAATGCCAATAAAGTTAATGTAAAAAACTCTGATTGATATCACTAGTGTAGAACTTGGCCTTTTGTTGCTACATTCAGGGTATAGCTGTACAGGGATTTTAAAAAACTAAACAAATGTGAATGGCTTGGGTCAGCAGCAGATTTTGTAACCTTTGTAGACATAACCTGGTGCCTGCACACTATTGCGGTGAGGGGTCCATTACTGGTGTTTTAGTTTAAATATTTGTATCTGAAATGAGTTATTCCACCTAAATACTATTCCCTGTTCTCCTTAAAACATTTTCTGATTACAAATTTTATATTTATTGTTGATTTTTCTACATGAGCTCATCTTAACATTGTTATGTATTTGCTTTGGCCAAAAACCAGGAAGTTTAGGCACTAACTAAAATGATATCCAATCTGGAAAGAAATGTAATTTAAAAAATCCATGAATTCCTTCATCGTAGAGGCCAAGAGTAATCCTGTGCATGAAAACAAATTGTGGACTTGAACCAGCCGTTCAATTTCACCTCCAGTTTTGTCATATGTGTCCTCAATATGCCATACAGATGTGCAATACTTAAAATGAGCCTTATAAATTGTTCCTCCAAAATTTGCATCTACATTAATCCCCACTTCTGCTGCGGCTCTGGTTTAAAAAGTTCTTTTGAAAATGTAGTCTGTCATATAATATAGTGTACTGTAAAAACCAATCCTGGTTGTTAACCTTGCTGTCACAGTTTTTAGGATGGCTCATTAATTATGAAAATGTGTAGTCTTAAACAGAATTATAGAAGATGAAGTTTTTGTACTTAGAACAAAACTCTTCATCGTTGAAGAGTTCCTTTGCACCCCAACCAGAAAGAAAAACTAAGAACGCATATGAAATGTTGAATAGAAATGGAAACTGCTATAGTTATACTAGATACTTTGTGGACAAGTGACTGGAGTAAAGTTACTGTGGTGATTCATAACTGATTTTGTCACACTGGTGTTTGAGGGATGGTTTGCAAATCTTAGCAGAAATTCAATGAATGTCATTTTGATCGTGTGTGCAAATGAAATATTGGGTTGTATTCTATGCGTAAACTCAAGTGCTTTTTTAAATCTTTACAATGGGTAAGGTAATTGTATTTTGTGGTTCACGATGCCACACATAACTCAAAGAATTTAGTGTAATTTTGTAGGATACAGAGACAATCTTAGCTTACCAGGCTTAAGTTACTACATATGTTTTCCATTAAATAATCCATCCTTGATCTTCACAAAACCCCCACCATCACCACCCAAAATCATTGTCTATAGCAAAACATCAAACAATAAAATTATCGTTAGCTTTCTAAACCATTAAGGAATGAAAACTCCTGCATTAATCTTGCTGTTATTCAGTTTTAGTGAAGTGACCTTCAAAAAGCGTTTGGATGAATAAAGCACTGAAACATTTGCAGTGGAGTAGACAGTCTGACATTTATGAGAATTCTCCAGTTTTACTGTAATCAACATATGCAGAGGTAATGATTTTTAAAAAAAAGTCTGAGTGATTAAAAAAAAATCAGTTGCTCAGACAAGAAAAGGACATATTTTCTGGTGTCTGGAGCTGGGTCTACACTATAGAGTTCTGTTGACAAAACAGGGATTTTGTCAAAAAAACTCATGGAGCTTCTACATACAAAATGCATTCTGTCAAGAAACTGTCAACAGAACACAGACGTTTTCTCAGGAGAGTTCTGTCGCTCCTGTATGAGGCAGAAAGCCTCTGTCGACAGAATCTGTCAACAAAACTATAGTGTAGACACTCAGGGGGGAGGGAGCAGACCTCCATCAACAGAGAGGGCTTCCAGTTCACCAGACAGCCTTGTCTGCAGAGCTTCCAGGTGGCCATTCTGTTGAGAGAGGGCTCTCTGTTGACAAAGCAGATTGCTCTTTGGAGCCGCTTTTGTGTGTAGATGCAATCTGTCAACAGAGGCTTTGCTGGAAGATATCTTTCAACAGTGACTTCTGTAGACAGATTGCTGTAGTATAGATGCAGCACTAGATGTCTTGAAGTCATTTTAAAAATGTATATACATATAGTGGAAAAGATGCAATATCAGCTTTAGGCTGTAATGCCATCAAATGGATTGCACATTGACATAAATCATTTGCCAGAGGCATACAAATGAAGATTAGTCAGATCTAAGGTACCTGTATTTGTAAAATTATAATGCCTTACATTTATGTACTGTCTTCCATCCTTAAGAACCAATTTCTGAGATGTTTTACAGAATGATAAATGCAGCCACCTCTGGGTAATTTGTTTGGCCAGGCTGACACTAGACCTTAAAGGTGATTGTAGATACACAATTCCAGCTATGGCAATTGCATAGTTGGAATCAACTTACCTACAATCAACTTACCTGGCCATCCTCACAGACGGAAGTCGAAGGGAGAAACTCTCCCATCGACTTTCCTTACAGCTTCCAATATTGAAGAGTACAGGGATCCTCCGTTGCCCCCTGATAGTTCCATAGTGAAGTTCCATATTGAAGACATACCCTTAATGACAGAGCTTCTGTAGGCTAGGAAGTGAAGAACTACTTGTCCAAATGAATCTATAGTAAGTAAGAAATGTGGTACATGACCATAAGAACTTAGCCATGATAGTGGAACTGGCATCTACACATAATGCCTTTTAAGTGGTTGTAGTTAAGGATAGGCCCCAACTGCAAAGTTAGGTAATGGATCTACATTTTTTTTCAAAGTTCAAAGGAAGTCTGATGTAGGGTTCTTTGTTCAAGCCTACCTCTATTTATGACTTTGTTTACAATCCATCATAATGTCACCTCCTGTAACTCAACTAATTGGCTCAGTCTGCTTAAAAGAAGAAAATGTGCAAAGCAATCTGTCACCAGTATCTCTTCCAAAATCACCTTAGGCTTTTTTCTAAAATATCTTCAGTTCAAATGCTGGCAAATATTAAACCAGTGTAACTATGAAGTCCAAGCAGTACACGTTCCAAGGCATTGTAAAGATTTGCTACCAGGGCAACCAGAAGTTGTACAAAAGACACAAAATCTCTATGTGGATGGTCTTTTCCACGTTGCAATTCTCTGGCAAGCCATTCAACTCTTGTTTTCATAGATTCCGGGGTCAAAAGGGACCACTGTGATCATCTAGTCTGACCCTATTATATATCACATCATAGAACTTCCCCCAAAATAATTCCTAGAGAAGATCTTTTAGGAAAAATAACCAGTCTTGATTTAAAATTTGTCAGTGTTCGACGGTCCACCACAACTCTTGATAAGTTGTTCCAGTGACGAATTACCTTTACTGTTAGAAAGGTATGGTTTATTTCCCGTCTGAATTATTCTAGCTTCAACTTCCAATGTAACATATTAATCTTTTCTCTGCTGGACTAAAGAGTCCCCTGTTCAGTATTTGTTCCTGATTTAGGTATTTGTAGGTTATAATCAAATTACCACTTAACCCTCTCTTTGTTAAGCTAAATAAATTGAACTGTGTGTCTGTCTCTGTTGTGCATATATCCTTCTAGAAAGGTGAACCGGAACTGAATATAGTATTCCAGCACTGATTGCACCAGTGCCAGACACAGAGGCAAATAAAATTTTCTCCTCCAACACGAGATTCCCTTAGTTATGCATCCCCACAGATTGCATTAGTCCCTTTGCTAGTTTTTAATCACAATGTCATTCAGTACCAAGTCAATTGCCTTACAGACATTTAAGTATATTATATCAACACTATTACCTTTATTGACTACATTTGTAATCTCATCAAGAATTATCAAATTTAACAGGCTCTATTTCCCATAAACTCATGTTAGTGAGTATTAATTATATTATTTTCCTTTAATTATTTCTTAATCAAGTCCCATATCTTCTGTTCTATTATCTGGCTCGAGATCAATGTTAGAATAAGAGATCCATAGTTATCTGAGACAACCCATTTATTCTTTTTAAATATTGGTGCAAACTAGCTTTTTCCCAGTCTCCTTAAACTTTCAAATATTCCAAGATTTATAAAAAATCAACCTTAAGTTTACAAAAAACTCCTCGGTCAGCTCTTTTAAAACCTGAGATGCATGTTTTCTATACCTGCTGATTTTAAAATGTCTAACTTCAGTAGCTGCTGCCTAACATTCTCTAAGTTATTAGTGGAATGGAAAGAATATTATTGTGTGACATGACTATATCATCTGTTTCATCCCCAGATACAAAACAGAAGTATTTATTGAACACCTCTGCCTTTTCTGCATTACTATTGATAATTCTACCTTTTCAATCCTACCTATCATTGGTAGGATTCATTTTGTTCTTAATAAACTTCAAGTCTTTCTTATTGCCCATAACGCTTCTGACTTTTGATGTCTCCTTGTGCTTCATTTCCCTTATCAATTTTTTGCAATTTTTCACTTCTGATTTGTATTCATTACTATCAATTCCTTCTTTCTTCTATTTATTTATTCTAATCTATTTATTTATTTATCTATTCTTCTATTATTTATTTATTTATTTTCTTCTATCTAATTTGTAGCTTCCTCTCTAAACTGGGTCAGGGGTTTTTTTTAACCCAGACAGCCGCCTTCCTCAATTTTGAGATACTTAGAAGAATACATTGGTTTTGGGGGGGCCAGATACCCACTTCATTATGGTGGGGAGGAGGCAAACACCCTGCCCTTAGAGACTAAACCAAATCTCTTAACTCACCTAGCATGAGGGATTGTTCTTAGATGGAAAGTAATTCCATGCAAATGCAATGAACAATTGGGCACTTTCACTCACCTTTGCTACAGGCAGAGTTTCAACATATCTGAGTTCACTAAAAGCAGCTTCCCCCATGTTACCATCATTATTTATCACTTCCAACTATTTTTAGTTACTAAGGGATACATAAAATAAAATATAGGATTCATGGAGATAAGATATCTTTAATTCAGAACACATTTAAGAGGGACATTCAAGGACAGATGAATTCTTTGCACATGGTAGACCACATGTTCTTCTTTCCTTTCATCTGAAGGATTTGGAACCTAAGCTAAAGTAGAATCTACTATTATTAATTATATTTCAAATCATTAAAGCTCCAGCAGCCATCCAGCACTCTCAGTTTATCAACATTCTCAGACACCATATTCAGACAATGAGTCCCATCTCACGCTATTCTCAGGGCATGGAGATATTCAGCATTGTCTGGATATCAATGAAACCTTAGGAAAAAAAGTTCCAAAAAAAAAAAAAAAGAAAGACAACTTGGAATAGAATGTTCCAGTACTGCATGATGCTTCTTTTATGGTAGTGACCAGCTGGTCACATTACATTACATTAAAAACAAAAGGAAGGGAAAACAAGATGATTGAAGGTAGACTTATAAATGCAAATGATTGATACTATGTTACTTATATAAACATTGGACCTGTAACCTCAACGAAATTATCATCCTGATATTTTCATCCATACTACTCTGGATGGAAATTTATTGGCTTTCATAAACTAAGCACAGCAAGGTAAGATCAGTACTTAGATGAGAGACCTCCAGTAGGAATATGTTGCCCCTTGTTTTACTGGTGATTCCTCATGAGGCTTAAAGGAGTCTGTTCTGCTAGAGAAGCTGTATTCATAGTGAGAACTAGAACCCAGGTCGTAAGCAGTTGTTTGATCATTGAATATCTCTTGGCATTAAGCTAAATTAGCCCTGGTTCCCATGAGGGAAATTGAATTATGCCTAATTAAGGGTAACTTAATTCTCTGTTGGATAATTTATGTCTGTGTGAAACAGTCCTGATTAAACAGTTCCTGCATTTCTCCTCAGATGTGGTTGCATTTCTTCAGGGGATGCGTGTGTGGGAGAGAGAAAGGGGGAGAGAGAGAGAAATGAGTCTCTTTATTCTGGGAAGACTCAATTGGCCCCTTTGGGATTGAAGGTGTAAATAAAATACGCAGATTGAACCTCCATGGTCCGGCACCCTCAGGACATGAGCAGTCTTGAATGAGAGAATTTGCCAGACCAGTGGAAGTCCCCTGCCTGCTGCCCTTACCCACTGCCGTGTCTGTTTCTGGCCCAGCCAGCCCCAGCCTCTGGCCCAGTGGGGCTGCCAGCCCAGTCCAAGCTTGCCAGAAGCCAGCCTTCTTACCACTGCCCCTGGCCCAGCTCCCACCTGACTTCCAGATGTCAGCCCCGCTGCCAGACACCAGCCTCCCTGAAATTGGGTTCCGGGCTCCAGGGCTCTCTAATCCAAGCACATCCATGATCCTACCAGTCCACAGCTGTTGCCGGACCAGAGAGCCTCAATATAGGGTGGTACAACTTCTACATGTGAATTGCTGTAATGATGACAAAAGAAATAAGAAAGATCTTCAAATATGAAAACACTGAAAACGAGATGTGGAAAATACAGCTTAATTTTTAAATTGAATTTTCATACCTTCAGAGAAGGACAAAAGAGTAGCTATCGCACGTGAAAATATGGGAACTTGTAAGGGGAGGAATGACTTTTTAATCTGCATTTTTACACCAGTTCTGGTATATAATTTAGATTCATTTTCAGATTATACACAATTCACTACTACTAGCTATCTTATTTATTTACTTGGTAATAAGGATGCACATATTTTGCTCCAGGCTCAAATTTGTAATACAGTATCTCAGACTCAGAAGGAATTCATTTTATATATATTCAGCAAAAATCTGTTTAATCCAACTTGAAATAAGGGAATGTAAACTAGATTACTGGCTTCTGGCTATCATGTGCATTCATATAACTAAATGGGCATTATTCTCAAACCTAAAATTTCAAATGAGATTATTTCAAAGTAGAATCTAATTGATTTAGATATTTGGAATAAGAGAGACCAAATTCAGGCTTGATGTGCAGTCGCACACGTTTTATCTGGAACTGCCCAAATGTACTTGAAGGGCTGGATTTGGCCACATCTTTCCACTGCGCATGATATTAAAACTTTGCATTGGGTAAATCTCAAAAGCTTCAGTTCTGTTTGGAGAAGCAGAGCTCCACTGTTCTTCTGGAGGTTATATGAACTTACTAAACTTCTTTAGCCTCAAAATAGGGCTAAAAATATTGCACGTGTAGAATTTTCAAAAACTTTTCCAAATCTGATGTCAGGAAACAGCGCTAAGAGAATCACTCCAGTTTGTAACATAGAGTTTGTTTATGTTCACATTCACCAGATAGACTGGAATATAACTGCACGATTTAAAAATGTACCTTAATTATTGCTAGATTTCAATGGGCTTAATCCTGAGAAGTACTGAACATTTCCTGAGTGGTTCTGAATATTCTCAGCTTCACATAAAATATGAGAGAAGTTGGGCCTTAGATTGATTTTCTATGTATTTCTCTGCTATTCCAGTAACTTGGGTAAACAAACAGTGTATCAGTGTGTGTTACAAAACACACGCAAGTATTCTTGTTTGTCAGGTACAGAAAAATCTTTCATATCCAGCAGCTCTGGGAATGCAAGGTTGCCAGGTATTCATGTATTCTGAATAACAGAGAGGTATACTTAGCAATGAAGAACACTGAAGAAAAACAAAATTAGATATTAAGAAACAGAAAGAATATGTGCAGAGTACTTTATTTACCAACAACAGTAGTACTGTACACTGTAAACTTATACTGCATTTGCAGTATTAATTTGTATTTACTTTCACTGTATGGTACTTAGTAACTAAAATTTACTTATGGTTAAAATACCAGTTATTTGAGAGTTCTGGGTGATAGAATTCCAGATATGAAAGAATTTACTGGAAATACTGCCCTGCTCTAGATTTCTTCAGTTAAATTATGTTTTGCAAGTGTCTGTGCAAGCTTTAAAAAAATCACTTCCAGTTTGCTCAGATAACATTAAACCTGTGGCATACAAAAATGGGAAAGTCAATGCGACTTTATTGACATGATTAACTATGTAAGGGTTGTCAATATTTAAAAAAAAGAGGTCAGCTCTAAATGTGTCTGTCAGAAATTGGTAAAATCCACCCAGAATAGGGCCGGGCCCTGTGTGTGTCTAAGGTTTGATTCTGCATGTCCATTTGTTATTACCACACCCTCCTGATTCAGTAGCAGATTACTACACAGTGTGATGGCAATACTAAATCAAGGCTCATACTCCATCTTCAGCTCATACCACTGAGAAATTCCCGATTAATTTCATGAGATTTTACCTATTCCCTGCTCTTGATCTGCTCTCTACAGCATCTTCCTTGATTTTCTGTATCCTGTCTTTTGTTAGTGCCCAGTATAAATGTAGTATTTACATGAAATTTATTGTTTCTATTTAAGTTTAAAATGTGAAGGCAGAGGGCAGAGGAGAGAAACCATATGTCAAGAAAACTGAATCAAAGTGAAAGCAACATCAACCTGAAGAAGCTAAATTTGGCCTGATGTTTTCTATTTTAACTACTGGAAAATTTTGGTGAGCTGTGGGCTCTGTGTGACATCTGTTTGGCTTTTGGGCATGTGTGGAAAGGACTGATGTCTTTCTTTGTATGAAACTTCACAGTATCATATGCTGATATAAAACATGAACACCCACATAGAACATTCATATAATCTTCTGTGGTAGTTCAGCTGTCCTTGTTTTGATAGGTTTTAACCAATGGACTCTCACTGGACACAAAAAAATGCTCTTCCACGCTGTCAGTTGTGCTCGCCCAAACTCTAAACCAGCGTTCCGGTTTACAAACTGCTGGAACAAAATGATTATTTTTAATAAGTAGACCCGTCCCAATGCATTAACTCAAGCTGTAAAGACATGTTGAAACTTTGATCTCAGAATATCACTACAGCTGACTTTTCACATATGAATGCGTGGGTGCAGCTCCCAGCTCTGCTCTAATGGTATATGAATGGGTGGGTATAGCTCCCAGCTCTGCTCTAATTGCCCGAGAGCAGAGGTCTCAAACTCACAGCCTGAGCAGTTCCACGGGCCAACCTGCGAAATATTTTGAAAAAATGATTCAATCAGGCCTGCCCAGCTCCTGGCACATAAGTCCCTGAAGCCAGGGAGGGGGGCTGCTGGTGCACTGGTCTAGCTTCTGGAAGCAACACATGGAAATACACACCTCCCGTAGGCCACAGTGAGGTGCTGGCAGAGGCACGGAGTCAGCAGCCAGCAGGTACTCTAGCCCTGCTGTTCTGCTGGTGGTGGCAGTGGGATCCCTCCCACCAGGGTGTTTTAAATCACCCTGGGGCAGCAGGAAGTGCTGAGGTACCTGCAGGGTAGGGGAAATGTGCAGACCAGCAGGCTGAGCCAGGAGACCCATACGAGCGGGAAATGCAGAAACTCCCTGCCCCCCAAGCCACTGCCAGAGGGGTACGTGCAGCAACTTCCACACCCCTCACATGCCCCACTCCTTCCTAGAGCCTACACCTTCTCCCTTTCTCCCTCCAGCCCCCAAACTTCCTCCCAGAGCCTGCACCCCCTCATGCACCTGAGTAACCTGCCCCAGCCCAGAACCTGCACCCAGCACCCAAACTCCTTCCCAAAGCCTTCACCTCTCCCCCATCCAAACTCCCTCCTAGAGCCTTACACAGACAGGGAGGAAGGCAGGGTGAAGATTCTTCAGTGACATTTTTTGCCCGCTAGGCAGATTTGAGGACTGACCGAAAAGTAAATTGAGTTTGAGACCCCTGCCCGAAGGTCTAACGGTCTGATTTTCAGGGGTGCTGAGCCCTTGAGATTGTCATTGAAGTTATCCCTGAAAAATCAGGCTGTAGTCCCACCCCAAGATCAGAAACTAAACAAGCACCTTTTGAAACAAAACAGGCTTTATAATGTCCTGTTTCTCACCCACACAAACATTCATTCTTGAAAAAAAAAATTAAATGGAAATTACAGTGTGTGATATATAGTTCTACTGAAACCAGAGCCTAATATTCCAGGGCTTTAAAATCAAGTGCCTGCAATCCAGCTTTTTTCACCACTGCTGGCAATAGTTAGCCATTCAGACGGTACAAAAAGATGCCTGAAGGCAAAGAAACATTGCTAGTTGGATTTTATTTTTTTCTAAATTGGTCAATATTTTAGTTGCTGCTGCTGCTTTTTTTATATTTCCACCCCAATGGTTTTTAGGGCATCTCTAGACAATCGGGAAGATAGTGTTGCACCTACCCTAAAGGACAATATTTAACATTTATCACTTTTTCAGTCACTAAAGCATTTTATATTAGTGCAGTTTCTATTTCCATGTAAAATCCTGAACATCTGTTCCACAGAAGATGGGGTGGCTACCAAGCACTACTGTTAGATTTCTCGCCAACAAGTTTCATTGCTTCATGTGGTTTGTGTTTTATCCTTTAAACGGTTAATTATGTTTTATTCTTTCTTCCATAAAAGCTAAATAGAGGCAAGATCTTCACTAATCTGAAACATTTTATGGAAATGACAGTCTATTTTTTAAAACAAAAACCTTTCTGTGCAGCCATTTCAAACGTATAAAATAAGTGAGCATAACGTCTCTTACGTCACATCTGTTTTTACTGGTTTATCTCTGATTAATGCTAAAAGAGTGTTATCGATGTAGATCGGTAGTTGTCCCTACACGCACACACACACCATCCTCACTAACCACTTGCAGAGCCTTGTACAGTGCTGTCGGAGTCCAGTCCTGCTTCCGCTGAAGACTAGAGGATGGGTCTTGCCATGCTTACATCACATATAATTATCAGCACAAACTCGCAAACAACACTGGCGAGTGCTATAAGCCCATGTGACTTGGAGGGTGTGGTGGATAACTGGCTGACTCAAGTTGGAGTAAAGAATTTATTTGACCTGTATTTGGCTCTGGTGCAATAGCTGCTGGAATCCTGCAGCCAGCTCTGATGCCTGCAGGCTGTTGATAAATGGGGGAGGGTACAGAGAAAAGCCATGAGAGTGATGAAGGGACTGGAAAACATGCCTTATAGTGATAGACATCATGAGCTCAGCCTATTTAGTTTAACAAAGAGAAGCCTCCGGGGTGACTTGGTTGCAATCTAGCAGGCCTGCTGATGCAGTAGAGGGGTAAAGGGGTCAGTTGACCCCAGGCCCAGAATTTCAAAGGGGCCCAGAGCTCTGGCCACCTTTGCTACGTTGGTAGCTGCAGCAGCTGGAGCCCTGGGATCCTTTAAAGCGCTGTGGCAGCTCTGCTCCAGCTGCATGTGGCTGTGAGGGATGCAGGGGAGGGGGTTGCTACTGCCATGGTCTGGGTGGTGCTGAGACCTGACTGGCTTTGGCCCCGCCCCTTGTGCTCTTGGCCCCACCCCTTCTGGGCTGTGAAGATGGGTCCCTGCTCCCACCTTGCCCAGGGCAGCTGTTGGCACCTACTGCAATCTAGAAGTATCTCAACGATGAACAAATATTTAATAATGGGGTCCTTAATCTATCAGAGAAAGGCACAACATGATCCAATGTCTGGAAGTTTGAAGCTAGAAAAATTCAGGCTGGAAATAAGGTGTACATTTTTAACAGTGTGGATAACTAACCATTGGCACAATTTACCCAGGGACATGGCACATTGCCTATCACTGACAATTTTTAAATCAAGATTGGATGTTTCTCGACAGCTGTGTTCTAGGACTTATTTTGCAGGGGGTCAGTGGCCTGCATTAGACAGGAGGTCAGGCTGGAGGATCATATGGTCCCTTATACAGTGTTTGATGAGTATGTTTGTCCATTCCACAACTGCCAACATTATGCTTTATGTACTTTCTGATAAAGTAGATGGCATTGGCCAGTGTTGGAGACTGGACATTAAATATGGCAGGCCAGAAAACAGGAAATATAAAGGTTATAAATATTAATTTATCTTCCTATCCGAATGCAAAGGAGATCATTCAGAACTTTTCATGGGAGAAAATGAGCAAGAGTCCTTCTCCAAAGCCCAATAATTAAGATTTTTGTCTACTAGAGGATGTGAGAGAGTCTTGATCTGGCGCAGCAATTTTTATGTTTCTAAATACATGCTATTTTTGCAATTTGTGGGTGAAATCCTAGCTCCACTGAAGTCAGTGGGAGTTTTGCCACTGATTCCAACAAGACCAGGATCTCACCCAATATGTGAATATTTGCATGTGTATTCACATCTGTTACTGTGCTTTGGTTGTGATTCAGAAAGTACATGTGACAAACATAAACTGTTTTACCGAAGATGCTGCCTGACTTTTTCATCAGCCCCTTGCTATTGAGCAGGTTATAAGATAAAGACTGCTTTCAAGAATTTGCTGAGAAATTAAAATGTAAAGGATAGTCTAAGAACTGCTCAGCAATTTATTCCAAACATTCAGCTGCCCAGCTAAGTTTCTTCCCCTACGTGTTTTATATTTTCCCTCTGTGGATTCACAAAATTATGCCCCAGCAAATCACACATCTAAAGTGACAAAACAGACAGTAACTGTTCTTGGCAAAGGAAATGTGGATTCCTGTTGTTAAGCTCCATCAACAAATCACTCATGTCTCTTTTTAAGCTAACTTTAGTGGGACTGCTGCCTTCTCTGTTGGACCACACAGCACAATGGTCAAGAAACAGAAACTCAATGCTCTCAGTGTGGAGCTTTAAATGCTTTTTAAATGGCCTCTAGCATAAAGTAAACAGGGGTTATTGATTTTGAAAACTGGGACACAGTCTCTAACTATGACTAGTCCTTGCTATTTATATCCACAAAATACAACTGGAGCTGTTTCTGGATTCTACTCTGCACCTCACTGGCAGACATGCCAAACAGGGCAACCTGCAGGCTCCATAGCTCCATTCAAAGAACACTCGGTACTTTGAAAATGTCCCAAAGCCAGCTAGATGTATGTTCAGCTTTCATCTTAACCTTCTTCCGTGTAACTATTTATTCAAATAGTTTCTTTGTGTGATTATTTAGATTCTGCCTTTGATGCCCTCATTTTGAGGTGGGAAGTTGCAGAAGGGCTGCAAGAGGCTGAAGACCCATAAGGCTCGGCTAGAATTCCTCTTGGCATACTCACACAAGGACAATGGGTACCCAAGCTTTGGAGTGTGGTCCCCAACTTTTCTGGCCTTTGTAGAACAGAGAAGCAAGTCTTTATGTTCCTGGGTGTGTCTACACTAGGAACTAACTTCGAAGTTAGGTGCTACTTTGAAGTAGCCTGCAGAGAGTCTACACACATTTTACCTTACTACAAAGTTAACTTCAAAGTAAGGGAGCCCAACTTCTAAGTCCTTACTCCATTCCCGGGAATGGAGTAGTGCCCTACTTCGAAGTTTAACTTTGAAGTAGGGTGTGTGTAGACACTCAACTTCGAAGTCTGTTACTTCAAAGTTGTACTTCAAAGTAAGCAACTTCAAAGTTATTTTTGTAGCGTAAGACCCAGCCCTTATGTTCATTGCGCTTTATGCTCCCCCATTTTGTACAACTACTGACTGCCCAGGCAGTGCTAAGATGGAATAGATGTTGTGCTTCCCAACAGGATTCTTGCCAGGCACAAGACTCCTTGCACCCTCTCCTGCACTTACATATATGTTCAAGGACCTGGTAAAGTCTAGCTCGTGAGGGTAAGTCAGGCCCGCTTCCTAAGTTATGTACTTTATATAGACGTTTATTGTTGGAACCAGATGAAAGATAGATCTGGGGAAGTTGATCTAAGAAACTGAATTTCCCTATATCTGCTTTACAAAGACCTACACAATAAAGCTACACATTAAAATTTTTAGATTTGCATTGCTTGTACAGCAAAATGTATTATCTACCAACTTTCCACTTTGTATGCTAATTGTTTGCAAGATACTTGGAAAATTTGTGTTGTATTTACATAGGGTATTGTAAAAACGGGTAGCTTCCGCTGTGCAGGGCTTTCAGGACACTACACACCATTCTTTTCATTAGAAAGCAGAAGTGTTAATGACGGCAGACATTGACAATAGTACTGCACACTCTTTTCATGAGCTACCCTTCAAAATAGTGGTTGCTCCTGGTGATTGAATTGTTTCTTTGTGTCTTCAAGATTTTGCACAAGTGTTCCTGAAGTTCTAATTCAGAAGGTGGCTGCAAATGCCTAGTATGAAATCATCAAAATATTCATGAATATTTTTCTCACTTTACAGTTGTCTCAAAGCAGCAGTAACAGTTAGCCAAGGAGGAGACTATAACAATAAATTGGCCATATGTTACCTTTCAGTCATTCACACACAACTACCACTGATGTCTGTGTGGCTAGCCCATGGTGTGCACCCCACAAAGGAAAGGGAAAATGAGATCAAAGCATCTGTATGGAGCCCTTTAATTCTTCAGAGGTGTTTTATGAGGATATAATACTGTATGTGACTTTCTATGCCTGTGCAATTGCATAAATCTTGATGCTGTAATTGTAATTTTTGATGAGCTTTTTTTCCCTTTTTTTATAAAATTCTTTTGCAAAGCAGTAGGAAAGTAGGAGTAAAGTTCTCTGTGATGCTTGAATTCACATACATTTTTCAAAAACAATGAGAAGTTCTGTGGCACCTTAGAGACTAAGAGCTTTTTGGAGCATAAGCTTTCAGGGGCAAAGACCTGCTTCATCAGACCCACTTTTTTCACTTATGCTTCTGTAATTCTCTGTCTGTATTCAGCAGGGTTCTTAGCATTAAATTCCTCGCTGAAACTGCTGACCTTCTACATCACTTAGATTTTGCTAAAAGATTCCAGGCAGGGATTTGTTCATCAGATCAACTATCATAAGTCTATTGAGCCATCCCATTTACAAGCAACTTCTGAATGCTTTCTCACAGTACTGTTGTTTTCCACTGACTATTGATTGTACATATATAAAAGTTGAAACCATTACAGAATGCCTGCTACCTAAAGAAGGGTAACATCAAAATATATGCTGGCATATCATTTACCTGCTTCTACCTATATTTAAAAAAGGAATCAGCTTTAAATGTTGGTTTGTACTGCTCTGCACTAAATCACACTGGGATAGATCATATAGGACATACCGTATTCTGATGCAGTTATAAGGGTCATGTTGCACTGAGCAACAAATACAAACAGGAGCTACTGATTGGGGGATACAGGCCACCAGTAGTTGTTATACAAGAATCTTTGCTGGTGGAAGAAATTTGTGGCTACCAGTGCCTTCCCATATGAATGTCTGCTGTCCTAAACGGGGGAGAGGCCACCAGCAATATTTCCAAAAGATACTTTTGCAGCAGAGCCTGGTAGCATGAGCTTATAATTTGTGCATAGCATATAAAACTTGCCAAACTTTCCTTTATTCTGATTGGTTATGTTTGTGTGGCATGCACAAAACTGAGGGCAAAATTCTAAATCTGAACTTGAGGTGATGGAAAAATTGGCATAGAAAGTCATATTTGCATTAGGGAAAAGTAACCGTCATTATGATGGATTGCAATACTCTTACCATATTTGAAAAGCAATTCAGTTGAAATTAATGGAATACTCTTGCTATTCAGTACAATAAGAGTATAATAATCTGCCCCAGGGCTACTGATGTTAAAGATATGATTTGAAGTGTTTTTTACAGCAGTTGGATTTTTTCCTATATACTTTGCTAATGTGTGTAACGTATATTTAGGCTATATCTACATAATATATGCCAAATTAAAGTAGCAAGACTCATAGAATTGCTGTGGCAACACAAATCAACCTGTTGAGTTTTACTTCTCACTCTGTGTTTCACAGATCATACGTATGCAAAAGTCCAAACTCAGTGTTTCCTAGAATTCTACAATAGCTGTCTCAGACAAAACTGAATTATATGTTCCTCACTATGAGCTTTTACCTAAGACATACCTGCCATGTCCTGGATCTGATTTCATTTCAGCTATAAAAGAGACCACCCAGTTTGAGAAGGAAATATTTTTATCTCCTTATTAATTGGTAAATTAATTTTTTTCAGAAGTTAGGCTCCCTGGGAAATGAGCCAAATACTTGGTAGAATAGAAACCATTGAGAAATAAACTGAGACCACCAAACTCACTTATTTTTAGACAATTTCAGTGGTACCTGAGAAACAAAGAGTGGTTTTATATTCCTAGGAATACTGGAAATAGAATACAGACATCTCTCCAGATGGATCACCCATCTTTTCTTCAGTGTCACAATTCATGTTCACATCTAATACATTCTCCTGGAGAATCAAGACTAATTTTTTGTTGTTATCACTAAGTTTTCAGTGACCATCTCTCAGTGTAAGTTTTTAATATCAAGCATTTAAATCAGAGTCTGTCTCACTTTTATCTATAGTCGTAATTATTCAAAAATGATTGGCTTTTTGTGTTAAAGATAAACATGCCACAGCTGACCAAGGGTCCATTCCAGCGAATACTCTCTTACTCAAACAGATCATCTGAAACCAGTGAAACTATTTGCTTGAAGGTTTGCATGATTAGGTCCCCCCAGTACTTTGTTGTATTGCAAAATAATTTTACACGGATCTTGCACAGCAGTAAGAGATTTAATTAGCAATTCTCTTATCCATTCCCCTTTACTTCTCGTGTTGATGCTAAAAGTTGAAATAATCTGATACTAGCTAAATACTTTGCAGGTGTCTTTTATGTAGAGTTGGCGAGCTGGCCCAATTAATCGTGAATAACTTTTCAACTATGCTTAGCATGTATTAGTTACCTTTTTAACTTTTGTGTGTGAGAGCATTTCCTGTACTTAGTCGGGGCTGGATTACCACCAGAAATTCTGTTCATGAGGTATTTCCTACTGCCTTCCCTTCCGTGTGGAGGAAAAACCAGGAATCCCCATGGCACTTGGAAATCCTAGGAAGACAAAGAAACATTGCTTTCCCTCAGTCACATGAGCAAGAGCGGCACTACAAATGCTAATACTCAGCGGGCATCACAGAATTCTGACTGAGGTCAAGGAGAGTTTGGTGTGTGGACAAATTACAGGATATGGCAAAAGGGCAGCTGAATTTCTGAGTATTTTTTCTCATATATTATGATGTGATGTAACTGTTATTTTAATAATATATTACCAGATTGTGTAATCTCCACCTTTTGCAGTGGCTTGGCTGGCTTTCTGTTGTCCACCAAATCACATTTAAACAGTTTGGGTAACATTCTGGCTCTGTTAAAATCAAGGGAGTTTTGTCAATAGGCCAGGGATTTCATCTGTTGACCTTGTTGTCCACACTGCCACTAACGCCTTCTTCTATACTCTTCATTTGGTCAGCATTCAAGAGCAGCCTTCAGTGCCTTGATTGTCTGTTCTTTCCATCTTCATATCTTTTTCCAACTCCCACTTCGGTGAGTCACTACCTTCTGGGCAATCATGTCGCGTCTTTCTTTGTTTTTTTTAATTCAAACATCTGGCTGCCAATTTGGCTTCTATGTTTCCCATTCTTTAATTTATGTTAGGTTTAATGTACACCTTATAATAAAATGTAATCACTGGAACACAAGCTTTGTTAGTAACTAAAATGCAGACTTCCATTTGACAATGCATCACGTATCTGCCACTCCACTCCAAGTGGCTGCTTTCACATCTTTTCAGTTGTGTCAGAAAATCAATCAATGACTTCTGCAAAATCTTGATACTTTTCTCCCATCTACAGAGAGGGACTTTAATTATTTATGGCCTCTCTTCTTTTTCAGAACTCATCTATTCTTAACCTAAACACCTCACAGAATATGCATTACTGAATCTGCCTTGGTTCTCCTGTTACCATTCTTCTGAAGTTTAAGTAAGTCAGGATACAATGTCTGGTAATTCAAAGCTTTTTAACAGCCAAAAAGAAAACATTTGAAAAGCCTGATAATAAATAATTCTGAATGTTAAGCTATTTCATATTTCACTGTGTTAAGCTCTGTTCTATGCATGGTATACACAGGAAAGTTCACATTTCAGCATATTTTCACAGGGACAATGGTGTTGGTGAATTTAGTTGCTGTTAGTGACTGAAGACTTCCTGGTTCAGTGACCAATATGGATATATATATGATGGAATGCAGGAAACTGCTGGCATCTTTTTAACAAGAAGGACTTACTAAAACTGGGAGAGAAGATGTTAACCCAAAGCATGTATTAACAATTCATGTCCTTCAAGCACTTCTCCTGTTTAAGCTCGAGACCTGGGACCATCTAGATCTATTATACCACAAGGGACCAGCCTTTGTAGTATTGCAGTGCCAAACCTCTGGTAAACTGGAAATTCTCTGACTGCCTCAAGTATATCCAGGAATGGAGGGTTTTCTGGAAATAAACATGGGGAAGAAATAACATCACCAGTAAAAGCTTGTGTTCATAAAAATGTAAAATTGGGGGCCAATGTGCTTTGGTCCTTTTAGTTGTGTTTTGCTGCTGTTGAGTAAACAGGGGCAAGAAATGGAGAATAGGGACTCCCTTTATACTAAGTAGTTAAGTATTATGAGAAAAAATTGACAGATGGCTGTTTCATCCTATGACTTATGTGTAATGGAGCAAAGCAGAGCCTCAAATGATTACCATAATGTCATCCCTAATAAGTGAAAATATTTCTCATGGCATCTTCCCCACTGTGTATGCAGGCCAGAATTTTCAAATTTGAATACCTTAAGGTAAAGTGAATCCATGATTAGGTAGCTTAGTAGCAGGGGCCTGATTTTCAGTTATTGAAAAAAATCCCATTGAAGTCAAGGGGCACTGCAGTTGCAGAAAATCACATGTCTTTTTTGGTGTCCCATTTTATATACCAGATTTGAAAAGGTTGGCCTTCGCTCATACAATTCATTTAACTCTGTGAGGATAAGTCTACACAGCAAAGTTATTTCGAAATAACTATCCTAGCATCTACACAATGTAACCACTATTTTAAAATAATTTTGAAATAGCAGTTGGCTTATTTCGAAATTGGTAAACCTCATTCTACGAAGAATAGTGCCTATTGCAAAAGAGCTACTTTGAAATAGTGGCTGTGTAGACAGGGAATAGGGGTTCTTTCAAAATAAGCCACAATGTCTCCGATGACTGTATGTAGGCTGTATGTGTGTAGATGCTGTATTTTGAAATAGCTAAGTGCTATTTCCGCATGCATTTTGTGCATAGCAGCACCATTTCAAAAATTTCTGGAATAGTTTTCCATGAATATATTATTTCAAAATAAGGCTGCTATGTAGACATACCCTGAGCACTGCACACAGATGCTATGTCTACACTACATCAATCTGTCATCAGAAGTTACTGTTGGAAGAGATCCTCCTGCAAAACTTCTGTTGACAGATCACATCCACACACAAAAGCTGATTGAAAGAGCAATCTACTCTGTTGACAGAAAGCCGCCAGACTGCCCAGCCGCCCTCTTGACAGAACAGCCAACTGGAAGCTAAACAAACAAGACTGCTCAGTGAACTGGCAGCCGTATCTGTTGACAGAGCATCCACATGGCTTTTTTGTTGACAGAAACTGTTATTCCTCATCACAGAGAAGCAGAACGCTGTCAACGGAAGTGCCGAGTTTTGAGAACAGACTGTCGACAAAACACATTTTGTGTGTAGATGCTCCATGAGTTTTGTCAACATAAGCCGGTTTTGTTGACAAAACTCTCTGGTGTAGACATGACCAGAGAAAAAGGCACCATCTGTGGTCACTGCAGACCTGGAGTTGGTTGGTAGTGGTGACCTGCAATAAAGATGAAAGGCTGTATAGCTCATCTTCTAACCCCAGGATTTCTCTGTCTTCCTTCTTTTGCTGCAGCAGTCTAGCATTTCTAATGGCATATTAGACTTCTCATAAACAATGTTGAAATTTCAGCAACCTCCCAAAATACAGGAGGGCGTGGGTGTAACAGAGAAATACAGAAAACACTTATGTAGACACCATTCTGCTTTAAATTCAGTGTGTGTTTTCATGCTACTGGATGTTCTACATTTAAATACTATCAGTTCTCTGCCATAATAGTGCAATGCTTTAATTTGACAGCAGTTAAAGCTGCATATGGGTTCAAGTTTTAGACAACACTTCTTGTAAAATGTCTTTCCTTTTATAGCTGAATATTTTTAGAGCCTTCTGAGCTAAACTCCTGAACTGAGTATGATACATCTAGTCATCTAGCCCAATCAACAGCAAAATCACAACTTCATGTCAGTGCAATACATTGTTAACTGATATGTCAGAAAATCAATTAATTACTTTTAAGTAGCAGTTAAGAGTATCCGCACAATACTGCCATTTGAATTATTAAAGAAAGCAAGACAGAGCTTTCTCCCAAACTGAAATTCTGCCCTAGAAGAAAATGCAAAATGCTGCTTCTGCCCTGAAGCCTAATCAACATTATTGGGTAGGCTAGAGGGGCAGAAAGTGGTGGAGGGTCTGACATGATGAAAGATGCTGGATTGCTAGGCAAAGATGACTCTTAAATGAATTACAAAGTTTGAATGGTAGACTCCCTTCTTCTGTAAGCAACAACCCAGTCTCACGGTAAGAATAACCATGAAGACCGTCCTATGAGTCTTCAGAGTTCACAGCTATGAGCAGAGGACACAAGCAGTCCTTCAGCCATCTTCACAAGTGGCACCACAGTCTAGCCTCTTGTGCTCATCCTGTCCTAGGCTCTTGTAGATAAACTAGGGGTGCATGGCAAGGTCCCTACTGGACTTCAAGCAGCCTTTTCTTCTTCTCCCTTCCTTGGCTATGGGGGACTCTACAGGTAAGTTTCAGGTTTATGGGGGAAAGAGGGATTAGGATTGGCTGCAAACATTTGTTCTTTTCCAAGGAACAAGGTTTTGCAGCATAAAACATCTCGAGGCAGTTACACTCCAGTAAGTCTGAGCTCCTCTGCAACCTAACTATTTGAGCAGATTCTCTTTAATGAGAACTGGATGCTGATGCTAGAAGCATGTGGGAGTGGGGATAATGGAGCTGGAATGGCTCTTCCTCTGCCACACTTGTCAGTGAGGTAGGATCAGCAAAAAGGACACACATCCCCACCCCCCGCCCTGCTTCAACTCCCTCTCTGGCATGGGCTCCCAGGGGAATACTGGATGAGCCAGTCTCTATGCCTCTAGGGACTGGTGCAGAGATGGAAAAACCTCCCCTTTCTCAAATGCACCCTCTTAATGTAAAAACCAGAATAAAGCCCTAATAGGGATGTTAAAATGGGTAACCATTTTAATTTAGGGCCTACCACCCATCTCGCCGCCTGATGCTTACTTGTATGCTTACCAGTTAACCGTTTAACACTTCTAAGACCTACAGGTGTAAATCAAATTTCAAGATGGAGTAGGAGTATGGCAGCTGCTATCTTTGCTCTCATATCCCATGACTGGCCCTCTCCTTTGTTTACCTGCTGTGTAGGGGGGTTTAAAATGGCTGTTTAAAAAATATCAACTGTGGCTCTCTCTGTTCATCCCTAAGAGAGAGCAGCTGAAGAGCTGTGTTGGAAGGCAGATAGCGCCTGTCATCCTTCTCTGGTTACAAGATATTTTCAATCAAGAATCCATCAGGGTCCTCCATGTGATGTGGCCCCTCATTAAAACTTCAGTTTGAGGAAATAGGCAAGCTAAGGTTCTAAAACAGACAATAGGCTCTGTTTTGAAATACTCCTTGTGTTAACCAAGAGGGAGCTGTGGTAGGGCTGGCCCCGGGAAAGTAGTACTGGGGGCAGAATCTCAGACGGAACAACTGAGGCAGGGTTCCACATATCTCCTCCATGTCTTCACCTCAGACATGTGGAGATGGCTCTTCTTCCTCCACCCACTTCTTCCTTGCTCAGCATACCATGGGGGGCACAAGTTCAGGCACAGGCTGCATCCCAGTCCAGGCTCTGGGGCTGGTCCCACTTACCACTGTTGCCATTGGGTGGTAGGGGTGGTATGGAAGTAATTGACTGACTTCCATCTGACAGGGGAGATGAGAGAGACTACAGTTTTCTTTCTGGGTGCGCAATTTCCTGTTTCAGCCCCACTCTGTCCAGGTTGTTAAATTTCTACTGTGCTGGATAATTGGCAGTTTGGAGGGCTGGATGGGATTTTACACCTACAGCAAAACTGGGGTATGAGAGGCTGTGTGAGTTTTTTCAACATGCATTCTGCATTCAGAGCTCTGGTTTTTGAGGGTTTGTCATCCAAGAGTTCCAGCTCCTGGTGAGTGTGAGTACAGATGGTGGGTTTAAAAGGGACCTGCTTGGGCAATAGTCCTGAGTGTGCTCATGGCATGACCTCTACATCTGGGGCAGCTTGTGTCATCTCTCATCTCATCTACTTCTGGCATGGAGAAGGGTGGGACACTGGCTTCCAGACAGGTTCTCTATCCTGACCTAAGGATACAGGGGGCATGGCCATCATACTTCTCACTCAGCTTGAAGGTGCTGAGGGGCCATTGGTGCCAACTGGGATCCACACTGGAACAACGCTACTGGGTGGTTTGCCTAGGTTCAGTGTTAGACCTTAAGCAATCTGCAGCCTCCCCATAAAACTGTGTTGAGGTTTCACCATTTCCATAAGCAATTCACAGCTATCTTGATTTAAAACCAGTCCAAGTGGCAGTTCCTGGAGCCAAGTTCCATGCTGGCATGGATCCAGTGAAATAAATGGTGTTGTGCAGCAGAAATTTTGGCCCAATCTTCATCTTTTGGTACCTCAGTGATTACAGGCAAGGTTGCTCCTTATTTGTGAAGCTACAAACTAATACAGCCCCTCCCCAAAGTGATTACAGGTTGAATGTGTCTGTTGTAAGCAGAGAATCTTGTGCCGTGGCTTGAGAAAAGTGTGCGTGTGTTTATACATGTGTACTCTAGGGTTGCCAACCCCCCAGGATTCTCCTGTCATCTCCAGGAATTTAATGAAAGATGCCATGTGATTAAATCTCCAGCAACACATCCCACCAACATTGGTAACCCTACTTGCCACTTGTCCTTCACTGCAAAGCACTTCTCTCAGATTAGCTGCAATCGTTTTTAGCTGAGGATAGATGGAAGCAACTTGTCTGTCTAGAGTCTCCAGCTCTGCAGGCATCAAAAAAGAGAGGTAGAGGTTGGCAAGATGCTTTGAAGATGAACAGTGAATTGTCACTTAGTAGTGAAAAGTATCAGAGAGGTAGCCATGTTAGTCTGTATCTTCGAGAACAACAAGTAGTCCTGTGGCACCTTATAGACTAACAAATATTTTGGAGCATAAGCTTTCGTGGGCAAAGGCCCACTTCATCAGATGCATGAGCAGGTCTTTGCCCACAAAAGCTTATGCTCCAAAATATCTGTTAGTCTGTAAGGTGTCACAGGACTTCTTGTTGTTCACTTAGTAGTGGATACAGCTAGCTGATTTGGGGACTGCTGGCCTGGCTGGTCATTAAGGAGCTCCCCCTCCTGGCTGACGTAGGCACTTGAGAGAATGATTTCCTGCTCCTGTGCTAATCTGCAGTAATGGTCAGCACAAGAGATGAAAGCAAGTATGAAATTTTTTGAAAAATAGATTCTACGTATGAATCTGTCTTCCATGATACAGCCTAACTGATGCTGTTTCTTACTTTGCAGCATTCTGTACTGTTTACAACTGTAGTTGCAAACTGCTGTTCTTAGGAGGCATCACACTAAATGTGTTAGCGCAGATTTGAAATACTAGTAATTTTCTGAAAGGAACAAGTTTACATCTGAGACTGTTTTAAAGGAGGCACTGATGGAAAAAAGAGACTGCCAAAATATTAACTTGTGATAACTTTTAAATATTTAGTAGGGCAGCTGAAATAAATAAAATGAAACAGCTGAAAAAGTCTCTCAAGGGGTGAGACTTTACCCGTATGGTAACAGAGTATGTCTAGTTTATGCACTGTGCAAGCCTGTGCAAATAACGCCCCCCCAACCAGCAAAAAAATCATTGTCCTTAGGAGTTTGCACAACAGTGCTATGAATTTGTTAGGGAATACCACTCTCAACCACACTTTACCAATCCTTTCAGAACCACTGGAGAATGCATAAGACTGCTTGCATACAGAAAAATAACCTGCTTCAAATGCAAGTTACTTAACACTGCAAAAAAAAAAAAAAGGATTCAGTGCTTCAAAGTCAGCAAAAGACTGTGCTATACAATGAAAATAGGACATATAGTACATCCTGTTTCTTTCTTACCTGTCTCTCTATTTGTCAACATTGTATTTTAAAATACATAGTTAATTTAGCTCATGTCAGAGAAACCTAGAAATATTCTTTACAAGAAAGAAAGGTTGTCGATAACATCTTGGATAATCTTTCAGGGATTATTTTAAGATGGATTTAAAGGCTAGAAAAGACTATTAGAACATCATAGATGTCATAGAATTTCATCCCATTATTCCCATATGGACCCCAACAGCTTTTTTTTGACAAATCATCAAGATTAAAAGGTAAATAAATAGATTTAGGGTGACGGAACTTTGAGAACAGGTGTCTAAGAAGATACTTAAAATACTATGTGATTTTGGAAACTGTCATTACTCTCCAAATTGACTATTTTAAGCTTAGTGCCATTTTAAGGAGAGTACCATTACTCTCTGTTAACCAACTAATGTCAAAGGTCAAAACTCTGGAGCTATATCACTAATGTCACTACCTAATTGGAAATGTGAATCCATCACTGTTTCTTAGTTATTTTTTCATCCACATGCAAATAGAGCACCATAAAAGGGAGTTACTTTCTCTCCTTTTCACCTCACATGGGTGCTTTTGCTGTAGGAAACAATTTGTGAAATCCATTGTGGAGTCGTTGTAAACTGTGAGCTATGCACTAGCTTGTTATGATCCCATCTTCCATGACAACATTATCAAGAGCCAGATTTTCAGAAGGACTGAGCCCTCATATTGCCAGCTGAAGTCAGGGAGAGTTGCAGATATGTAACACCATTGAAACTTCAGTCCCAAATGTTTAAATGACTGTCTTAGCTAATTTACTTGTTCCTTACATATACACTGGGCCTAGAATTGACATCATAAAGCTTATTCCTTACGTGCAAGTATAGGAATTAAAAATGCCACTTTCTCTAACTATCCTCTCTCTTCTGCCAATAGCACTCTCTGGTAGGACATGTTTCTGTGGCAGACCGCGGAGCCGAGGGCCACTGTGGGCCCCAGGGCAAGGTGGGAGGGTGGCCCAGCTCTGTGCCCCTGGAAGAGGTGGGGTCAAGAGCAGCAGGGGCGGAGCATAGGGTAGCCCGCTCTCCACTCCACTCAAATCACAGTGTTGACCCCCGCCCCTTCCCTCAGAGCTTCCTGGAGTGGCACAGCAGCACTGCTGTGACATTTCAAAGGGGCTCAGAGCTCCATCTGCCACCACTGATACTTTGGCTCGTACTTTGAAATGCTGGGCTCCCTGGCAACTGTCCCCTTTACCGCCCCCTGCTTCCATCAGTGGGCCTGGTGGCAGATATCTGAGAGGAGTTTTATGAGGCTTTGAGCCCATCTGAAGCTATAAAAATGCATTTGGGGTGGTCTTATTCTCATGTTCCATAAGCCTGCCACAGCACATATAATGGGGGTGAAAATTGTCTCTTGCAAGAATTGGAAGCTTCCTGTACATTGCAGAAACCACAAAGTAACATGAAATGGAAATGAAAGTCTTTAAAATCCTACTCAGTTTATTATATCACCCAGCTCGATCAAAACCATTATGTTACAATGACAAATTTGAAAACAAACAAAAACCCCAACTCCATTAACAATCTTAACTTGGTTTTCCCTAGAAGTCTGTGCCTTGTGGTCACTACAAAGGTGTCCACTATACAGACACAGCATTTCTTATCTCCATGTAAAGGGAAGCAAGATACTCAGACTCTGATAAACAGTTAACAAGCATTAGGAAAAGGAAGATGAAAACTGCCTGATAAACATGAATGAGGGAATCTAGTAATAAAGTCCTGTAAATTGCAAAAGCTGGGAGCCAATGACATGGAAAGAAAGAACCTTATCCATATTGTTAGCATTTGAAGATAATGGCTGGCAGGGGCCCCTTTATCTGGTCGGCAACACAGAGGCTATTTTACCTTCACTGAACCGCTGTCTGCAAAACCCAGGAAACATCTTGCTGTGCTGTTGATGAAACATTTGCTTGAGGGCCCTCCCAGTCTTTCTGTTACAGTTGAATAATGTTACAACACAAACTTGTGCAACAATGACTAGGATAGTAAAGGCTGTGCTGTAGCATTTCATCTCATGTTTTCCCTTTTCCATTTTTTTTCCAGGGGAAATTAGGTGTACTGCTTGTAAAGATCTCTTTCCTGTTACCTCAAACAGACAGTTAGAAAAGAAACATCATAAAGCTGCTTGTTTTTCTGGTCCTCATGAGATCAAAAGACAAACAGCTACCACATAAATCTCTAAATCAGGGTTAGCCTGTCATAAATTTAAAATTGGGTGCATCTTTTATGGTAGCGATGGTGCACCATTCCTTGAGAGGTAACAGGAATTTTAAAATTACATTGAATTTAAATCTAGGCGTTTGCTGGATCAGAGCATTGGTCATAAAAATGCATTTGCCATTGTAATTTGACCTGTGAAATCTCAGCTAAGAAGGCTTATTTTATTCTATATCATATAAAAAGCTCACCAGTGGTTTTGGCTTTAAATATTAAGTGACAAATACCTAATAAATCCAAGGACCTAATGCTTCCACCAATCCAGGTGCACATAACTACCACCTGACTTCAATGGCAAGGATTGGGCCAATATTTTGAAATACAAAATTCAGCAATTACTTTCTCCATGCTGTTTAAAAAATAAAATACCCTAAATCTTAATATAATAAAATGACTTTATACAAGTCCTAAAAAAAAGTCATTAGAAAGGTTTAGATAGTAGAATGTGGGCTGCTGCCCAGTCAGCAGTGTAGTACAAAGGTGAGCTTCTGTATGGTTAACTTACAGGTAAGGCATTAAGGACCTGATCCCAAGACCACTGAAGTCAATTAAAAGACTGGCTGTGATTTCAGTGGGTTTTGGATCTGGCCCTAAGGGCCTGCTCTGAATGAAGTTCTGTTTTACTGTACCCTAAAACAATGTCCTCTCCGTCCATTTATGGAGTTTTCCTGGTGCAAATTGCGGTTGCTTATCTAACTACTTTTATGGTTCTAGTCACCACAGTATGTAAATTGTAGCCCATTTTATAGATGGAGAAATGACGCACAAAATATTAAATGTAGACAAACAGGGAGTATTTTAGCTTTTGAATCAACATTCCCTTTCTTTAAAAATAAGAGCCAAATATCAACCACCTTATGAGCTGCCAAGTTCACAACCTCTTCACTGGCCTTACATGCTTATTATGTTAACAAAGTCTGTGTCAATCCAAAGATAATGTAAGAGGGTCCGTATAAATTTATACTGTGAACTCAACAGGCCAGCTTCATGGTACACTCTGCCTGCTTGCTCCAGTCCAGTGACACAATGCAGTGTCAAATCTGGCTTGCAAAAGCAGAATGTACAGGTGACTCTGGCTTTTTAAAGAATTTCATGAGCACTTCAAAACATTTTCAAATACACAGTGTCATGAGGGCTTACATTCAACTCAGAAGTCACTGAATTTTATAGCGACAGAACTGGTGCAATATTTTTAATCTCTCGTAGCTTTTCTATGCTCCTCTGAAGGATTATAGTCTTCTACATTCTAGAGCAGGGGCAAGCAAACCTTTTACGTTGGGCCCCACTTTTCATCCTTGTAGGGCCCCCCTCCCAACGTGTCTAATGGAATCCAAATCTGTGGAAATTGTGGTTATGTTCATACAAAAAAAACCACTTTCTGGACATGTAAGAAAATAAGTATATGGAACATAAAAACATATTAATCGGTATACAAATGTGAGTACACATACATAAAAATAGTAACATATTTCAACATTGTTAATAAGATGGATGAGCCTGAAACCCTGCAGTCAATCATGCTGTGCTCTCCCTTCAGGAATTTTACACCCCACCCCAACAGGTCACCCCCCACTTTGCTCACCCCCGTTCTAGAGTATTGAACTGTGTAACTGTATCTGTTAATGGAGTTGAAAGCTACACAGGTACCGGTTAACTTTTGTTCTTGTGCTGTCTTACAATTATCAGCCCAAAGTAATGGTCAAACCCTTCTCTTCTGACTCATACACATTTTTGTCCCTATGATTTCAGTAGGATTATTCCTATGAATACACTGAACAGGGTTTGGCCACAACTTGCATAATACAGTAGGGTCTTAACATTCCTGAGGGTTCTGTGTCCAGAACCCTCGCGAATGTTGATTTTCATGAATGTGGAAGGGCGGCTCGGAGCCCGAGGGAAGCAGCAGCTGCCGGCACTCCCTGCTCGGAACCCTGGGGAAGCAGCGGCTGCTGGCACTCCCTGCCCAGAGCCCCAGGGAATCAGTGACAACCGCTGGCACTCCCGGCCCCATAGCCCCAGGGAAGCCGCGGCAGCCTCCGGCTTTTCCAGCCCGGAGCCCCGAGGAAGCAAGGCCGCTTGCAGATAATCGAATTTGTGAATGTGGCACTTGCGAATGTCAAGACCCTACTGTATGTTCTGCAAAATTATCTTATCATTACCTTATCTTTGTAAACAAAAGCACTATTATGGCACCACTACATGTAAATTGCTTTGAATATGAAAATACTATATAAAAATCATTATTATTATTTATCACTCTGTCTATTGGCATTAAACAGTAGCATCCTGAAGAATATCTATCAGCAAGAACACCAACAAAATATTCCAGCAAACAGTTCTAAGCTAATTTCTAGCAGTAAAGCCGGAAATTGAAAATCTCATCCATTTCTACTCTAACTGGGCTGGGGGATAAAAAATCATATGGGTAGCTAAATGAAAATTTCAAGTCTATAAATGCCTGAGGCAAAAAAAAAAAAAAAAAAAAAGAAGTGAAGTCTCTTGTGAGTTTGGTTAGTGAAAAGAAAAAAAACAGATTAAGCATGACTGCATGTCATTTTTCAATTTGCTTGTGTTAAATAATGATCTCTAGGGCAGAAAAAGAGCGAAGTGAAAAGGAAGAGCTCCACTCGGTCTTGTTTAGTTTTTCATGGTCTTTTACAGAGTCTGGCTACTTCTTGGTTATCATAGTAAACTTAAACATGAACCATGGACAGTTTGGCATGTCATCTCCTCTATCGTGGGCCATGTACCTGATGAGGAAAAACAGAGCAACCACGGGTATCTTTGGTAAAGGTTTATTTATCTTTCTATGCAGAAGTTTTTGTTGGTGTACTATCATGGAGATCTCTACTGCTATGTAAATGTGATCTATTTGATGGGAAAGTGCTTAAAAGTAACATGATTTCTATGGGAGCAAACAAATACATCTGTATGTATACATTGGCTTTTACTAAACTGTTGAATGTGATCTAAGATTTAAAAAAAGAAAAAACAGTTGTTTCCTCTCAGGATGGTTATTCCTCTCAGGATATTTTCATTATACCACTACGGATTTCAGTCCCTTTGATGTCCATGGAACTTTTGATACTGACTCTAGTAGTAGGATTAGTCCACTAGACAGTACTTGCTGTTTGACATTTTAGCCACTTCAGAAAAGCAATGTTATAACATAGAGCCAATTAGTTTAAACAGGAAATGTAAATAGTTGTGTATTAAAATCTACAGAGCTATGCTGGTTGACTATGCTGATTTACACTAGCTGAGGACCTGGCCCATACGTTATATTTTTAAATCCTTCAAAAATGGTAGTGGAATAAAATTGTGTTCATTTTAAATCAAAACTAAAGAGAAAAATACCATTTGACAAAATAATCAGAGCTTAAATGACACACTGGTCAGTTCAGTAGCTTCCACTTAAGTCAGTTATGTTGTAATTCTATTTAAGACAAGAATGCTATTTCTGATGCTTTTCAAGTGAATCATTTGCCAGAATGAAATAACAATACACACGGTCTTTCATGTATCTGACATAGTCCAAATTGTTTTCTTGTACATCATCCTGGCATTATCACTGCTCTGCAGTGTCCCTGTCCCTTCATTTCATATATATGTAACTATACAATACAGTATCATAATGCAAAAGTGACTTGTGTTGAATAATATGACCCCCAGTATGATTTTTAATATGGCTAGTTATTGTTCTACTCAAAACCCTACTGAACAAGGATAGAAGGCAAGATTGAGGGTTAGAAATCTAGAATAATTTTGTCACATATATTTTTAATTCCCATTTTAGAATTCCCTCGCTTTCTTCCTATCAATTTCTGTTTCAAGCTGGTGGCATAATGTTATCCTGAAGTGTTTACCTGTTAATGTTACAAAGGTTATATTTACACTAAACAAGGGAATGTAGTCAGATTTCTACCCTATGCTATCCTTTTGAAGTCCTAATCCCATTGGGTCTAAATCAGAAATGCTGGACCAAATTTTCTGCTGAAGTCGACATATCCTGTTGTTCTGTCAAGAGATGGGTATGATCTTTATTTCCACAGTCCAGTGTTTTGGAGGTGTTCTTTAATCATTTTGTAATAACATGATCATACTGAACAGAATTCAAGAATGCTAATTTTCCATATAGACTTTAAGACATAATATGTGACATAGGGGCTGCAAAATTATAACCCTGCGATGTGGTTCAGGCTGTAAGAGTTGTTATTCTAGTCTCTTTTTCCCACCAGTAGCATTGTTTTGTATGAACTGAGGAGAAAGACAAAAATTAATGACAGAAAACGTGATGTTTGGTACACTTATTCAAAATTAGCATTCAGCCAAGAAAATGAGACACCATCCCAATGTTCTTTTCAAAGTAGAGTGCAAGCAATAAAGGTACCCTGTGTCTGAAATAGTTTGCAACCTCTGAAAAATATTGTTTTTCTTTCTAAAGCAGTAGCATGTTGTCCTGCTAGCACGTCCTTCCTTCTGCAGAGGTCTAAAAAGTGATTTACGAGGTGATGGTGGGGACGTGTTTCCCAGACACCACCATAAACTGTGGCTTGTGTTTATGCTCTGTATAACTACAGCATGCAAATTAACTACTGAAAAAATGATAAAAGTTGGAAAGAGCTGCTGTATTTTAGATTTAATTTTCATGTGATGGGTATAATTCATGCTGTGCAGTAGATTGAAAAAACATCTCTTTTGATGCACATAAATAATAAATGTTCCTAAATGGACACCATGAGAAATGCTTTGTTTAGTGCATAAATCACATGAGTAGATAAAGTTGTTTGACACACTTATGTTTAGGTTCAATTTAGTGGTGATTATTCTTGCTCTGGCTCCGCCCAGTTTCATAATTCCCATTTAAAAACCGTGCAGATGAGATACACATTGGCTAAGAAAAGCTTGACTATTGCCTAACATTAAATGGGGCTCAAGCACTTCTAATGTATAATTTCATAACCCTGCATAAATACTGAAGGGGAAAACAGATTAAAGTGTTGCATTGTGCTCAAAATGAACTTGGCAATTTATAGATAACCCATTGTGTCACTGGTATCATACACCACATCTGCTAATGAAAGACTATAAACTGATAAACTCCCAAACCAAAGTTGCTAGGTCATTTGGCTGGCTAGAGAGAAAATCCCCTTTTGAATAAATGTCATTTACGGAGTGGCTAATAATAAGATAATTGATGTACTATCCACTATGTCTTGCAATTCTACGTAGATTTGTTCATGCTTATAAATGTTCTATATTCTTAATAGCTATTTAAGAGCTATTTTGTCTTTAATATTTTGAAAATCAGGGTTTTTTTTAAGAATATAAGAATTACTGGATCAGACCAAAAGTCCATCTAGCCCAGCATCCCAACAGTGGCCAGTGCCAGGTGCCCCAATGGAGTGGACCCAAGACAATGATCAAGCAACTTGTCTCCTGCCATCCATCTCCAGCCTTTGACAAACAGATGCCAGGGGCACCATTCCTACCCCCTGGCTAACAGCCTTTTATGGATCTAAGCTCCATGAATTTACCTAGCTCTTCTTTGAACTCTCTTATAGTCCTAGCCTTCACAGCCTCCTCTGGCAAGGAGTTCCACAGGTTGACTGTGCGTTGTGTGAAAAAGAACTTTCTTGTATTAGTTTTAAACCTGCTACCCATTAATTTAATTTGGTGTCCTCTAGTTCTTATATTATGGGAACAAGTAAATAACTTTTCTTTATTCACCCTCTCCACACCGCTCATGATTTTATGTAACTCTATCATATACCCCCTCAGTCTCCTTTTTTCTAAAGTGAAAAGTCCCAGGCTCTTTAACCTCTCCTTTTATGGGACCCGTTCCACACCCCTAATCATTTTAGTTGCCCTTTTCTGAACCTTTCTAATGCCACAATATCTTTTTTGAGGTGAGCAGACCACATCTGTACGCGCTATTCAAGATGTGGGCGTACCATAGTTTTATAAAGGGGCAGTTAAATATTCTTTGTCTTATTTTCTATCACTTTTTTAATAATTCCTAACATCCTATTTCCTTTTGTGACTGCTGCTGCACACTGTGTGGATATTTTCAGAGAACTATCAACGATAACCCCCAAGATCTCTTTCCTGATTATTTGTAGCTAAATTAGCCCCCCATCGTAGTGAATGTGTACTTGGTGTTATTTTTTCCAATGTGCATTACTTTACACTCATCCACGTTATATTTCATTTGCCATTTTGTTGCCCAGTCACTCCATTTGGTGAGATCTTTTCGAAGTTCTTCACAGTCTGCTTTCGCCTTGAATATTTGGAACAGTTTAGTATCGTCCGCAAACTTTAGCACCTCACTACTTACCCCTTTGTCTAGATCATATATATAAATAAGTTGAATAGGGTTGGTCCTAGGACTGACCCTTGGGGAACACCACTCGGTACCCTCCTCCATTCAGAAAATTTACCATTTATTCCTACCGTTTGTTTCCTGTCTTTAACCAGTTCTCAATCCATGAAAGGGTCTTCCCTCTTATCCCATGACAATCTAATTTACACAAGAGCCTTTGGTGAGGGACTTTGTCAAAGGCTTTCTGGAAATCTAAGTATACTATGTGTAATGGATCCCCCTTGTCTGCATGTTTGTTAACCCCTTCAAAGAATTCTAATAGATTACTAAGACATGATTTGCCTTTAGAGAAACCATGTTGACTTTTGCCTAACAAATTACGTTCTTCTACATGTCTGACAATTTTATACTTTACTATTGTTTCAACTAATTTGCCTGGTATTGACATTAGACTTACCAGTCTGTAATTGCCAGGGTCGCCTTTTTAAATATTGGCGTTATGTTGGCTGTCTTCCAGTCCTTGGGTACAGAAGGTGATTTAAAGGATAGGGTACAAATCACAGTTAATAATTCTGCAATTTCACATTTGAGTTCTTTCAAAACCCTTGGGTGAATGCCATCAGGTCCTGGTGATTTGTTAGTATTAAGTTTTTCTATTTGTTCCAAAACCTGCTCTTAATGACGCTTCAATCCCGGATAGTTCCTCAGATTTACCACCCACAAAGGACACAACTAAACTCTAATGGTTCAATTTTCTTCTGACTTGCACCAGTTTAAATCAAGAAGATCTCTACTAAACACTGTTGAGTTACACCTGGGGTTAATGGAGCAGAGAATCAGGCTCAAAAGGACTCTATATTTAAGATAATCTAAAATATTATATGCTTGAATTAGGAAATATAAATTGGTTATCCTTGTTGGATTTCATCATTTTCTGTGTCAATTACATGATAAGGTTATCATATTCAACTTTTCAAAGCAGACGACACCCCTGAGAGGGATTGAGTCTGTATCAGTATTTAGTATTTACGAACTCACATTCTATTAATGTACTATGTATACTATAATACATTAATACAACATGAGTTGGTAGATACTGATATAGATACACTCACTCTCAGCAGTGTCCTCTTTTTTATACGGTAACCCTACATAAAAGGACAAGATGGCAGCATTATCCCCTATATTCCCACAGCATGTCTCCAAATCCCAGCTCCTCAGAGAACTGGGTAATTGTCCCATCTCTCTCCCTGAGGGTTGTATTTCGTCCTTTCCATGTGCAGATGAGGGTGGGAGACTTGAGAAGAAGTGGTCAGTGTTGCTTATTATTTATTATTTGTTATGACCTCCATCAGATCTTTACTGTAGGCTGAAGCTGGTTTAGCAACCTGCCTGGATATAGACAACATGTGTTTTAAAAAACTAGCTACCTGAAAAAATATTGTTGGCTTCCAATCAAAACAAGGAAACCCTTTTTTGTGATTATTTGTAAAGCTGTTATGTGCATGGACATTTCTAGTAAATATCACAGCAAGGGTGCAGAGAAATAAAAAACTACACCACAGAAAGGTCACCAAATGATGTAGGATTTAGTACATCAGCATACACAAGAGTATAGTGGGAATGCTGAAAGGATAAGGCCCCAGCAGAGAAGGGGGATGCTGGAAAGTGAGCCCATACTGGAGTGGTAGCTCCTGTCTCACAGGGCTGGGTTGGCTCATAACTCTGAATGTTGTGACCTAGCACTCAAGGTCTCAGCACACCTCAGGTTTGGCTTGTCCTCCCTTCCATATCCATCCGTGGCTGGGTAGATGGCCCAACCTGAGTGGTACTGCAACCCTTCGCACCAGCTCACAATGCCACTCGGTCCAGGTGCCTCATCAAATGTACAGCCATTTCCAAGATTGTATTGCAAGTTGTTATTTCCATAACCTCTGTGACAAAATTGTATCTTTACTTGTACGTATTTGAAGTTCATTTAGTGCTATGAGGTGCCTGATTGGCAGTCTATCAGGAGGTAATCCTGTATTTGACAAAATAGGCAGCCACCGTGCAAGCTCTTGCCCTACCACTATGCCTCAACTCCACCTGGGGAGTTCAAACAGCAGTTCAGTCTATGACCTTTCTGGCAAGGCTACCCACTGGAGTGACTACTTTGGGGATACCTTGTCCAGTGGAAACGGTACAGGCTCAACCTCTCTAGTCCAGCACCCTCAGCACCTGATCGGTGCTGGATGAGAAAATTTGCCAGACCACAGGAGGTCAATATTGTCTAGCAGTATTACCAACACTGCCTATTGGGCTTGTAGAAGACATTTAGGGGTAAATTACAGCTAAATAAGAACACAGGGCACTGCAAGCCAGGACTGGTGGCTGGAAACAAACTTTCTGGGACCACGGGAAACTTGGCCACACCCATGATAAATGGTCATCCAGCTAACTACAATTATGCCAGATTATGGATCTTGCCAGATAAGAGAATGCCAGACTAGAGAGGTTCAACCTGTACCATCATCATCTGATTTCACACACTGAGCAGCTCCTATCTGTAAATCCCTTTTACTATTGTTGTTTGTTTTGTGAGCATACCAAAGCATCCCATTCTTGAACCCAATTGTGTTAAATGCTTTAGAAACACAGAGCACAAATACAATCAGATTTATAACAAAACAAAAACAAGCTAAACCAGAAAAACCGTAATAATGAACATTTTTACACTGATAAAAAGATGGAGTAAATGACCTAATAGCCTTATCCCTCTCTAGACTGTATGCCAACCCTGCAAAAAATCTTATAAAATGAATTCCAGAAAAAGGTGACATATTGAGATATTAAAATTAGGTTAACTCTTTGGTTTAAATAAATGAGTGTTTAACTGGAATTCGTGTTGGCTAAGCATGTAAAATATTTATAATAATCCAGACATTTTCCAATTATTAATAACATTAAAGTCTGTATCTTGATTATTTGAAATTACATCTTTCTTCTTGTCTATTCTTAATCTTGTTGCATACGTTACTGTAACATAGATTATGTACTAAAGCTGTTTCATAGAGGGAAAAAGACTACAATCAGACGGGCAACAATATATCAGAGCCTAGAGAATCTACATGGTACACTGAGCAGTCGGTTGCAGGTGGAATGTTAAGTGAAAAAGAAACAATTTATGAGATTAACTTGCGGCTTCGTCTGTGGCTGTGAAAATGCATTAGTGGTGATGATCGTGGTTAATAGGCCTTTGCATTCCAGTTAGGCTTTCTTCCTCCATCCCTCATTCAGTCAAATGATCTTGTGGTGAAAATCCCAAGCATGGTCTCTTCACTGCTCAGAGGCAAAATGCCTTTCCTGTGTAGAGTTATTGTTAGAGGTGCACCGCTAATGTTAGAAAGTATAAATATTAGGTTTACTGAGGCAGTGGTAGGTGGATGACTTGCAACTCAATTGCTGGCTCAGGGAGGGTTTCTTCTTGCATCTGAATATCTAAGGCAGACCTGGCACTGGGGGTGGGAGTGGAGGAAGGGTGCAACTGTCTTGGGATCTGGTGATACAAAAGGGTCTGGGACTTCCGCTACCACTACTGCAGCAGTGGCCAAACTCCAAGCCCTTTCAATTGCTGCTGGAACACACCCTTGGAAGGAGCACTGAGGGCTGAGGGGAGGCACCACCATCCAGAAGGCATTGAGCTTTGGCTGCCCAGCCCCACCCTTTCTGCGTGAGACCCCACCTATTCCAGGGTGTAGAGCAAGGCCCCACTCGTCCTTGCCCAGGGGCCCGGTGAGGCTGTTGGCTGAATTTATTTCCACTGCACTGAGGTCTGGGATGCCCACAGAAGAACAAGAAATTCTCAGAACTCCTTCTTAATAGTTCAGCAGATCTCACCATGCGCATATTAAAAATATGTGATCAGAAACTACCGCCATATTCGCACTGCGTATGGTCATATTCTGTGAGTAATCTCCCATTTTTTCTACTCATGGAGTAAGCGTAACATACTGGAATACAATCCAGCCCAGGAGAAAGGAGGGTGAGGATCGGGGTGAGCGGGGGTGGAATGTGTCACTCCTGCCTTGCTGTTGTAGTTTCCAGTCTGGACTGCTCACAACCAGGTACCAATATTCAGGTATTCCCAGATAACTTTGTTTAACTGCAGCCTGTCAGTAACACCCTGGCTCTTCGCAACCTTGGTTATACATTAGGGTGACCATAACACACTCACCATCCTGCACTTTCCCCCAGAAAAGTGTGTTTTTTACTGCCCAGCCCTCTCTTGGGCAATCCAAATATACTAAGTCTATGATGCCCTAAAGGAAATCATACAATTGTAGGGTTGGACTGGAAGGGGTTTAGAGAGGTCATTTAGTACAGTCCCTTACACTCACATCAGGGCTAAATATTCCAGACCAGGGGTGTCCAACCTTTGTTCATTGGGGGCCACACAGCAATTTTTTACACGTTCTGGGGACCGAACACAAAATAGCCCCAAACTACCCCCTCGTTCCTAGCCTTGGACACCTTGCATCCCCAAACCGCCCCCTTAACGTTATGGCAGGGACAGCTCCCTGCTGTGCTGAAAGAATAGGTCTTGATTTAATTGGTTTAATGTCCAGATCCCTCTGAGTTCTACCCCAGTGTTTCTTCATCTTTTTTATAATGTACCCCTTTTTCAACAAAAAAATTATAAGTACCTCCCAGTACCCACAATTTTCAGACACACAAAATCCCTAATCCCCACTCCCCTCTCCACAGCCAGGCACCCCCAGCTCCCTGCTTTAACCCAATTGCCTCTCCCATCCCCCCCAGAGCCAGGCACCCTCAGCCCCCCCACTTTAAACCAGTGCCCCCAAGCCAGGCACCACCAGCTCCCTGATTGAAACCAATCCCCCCTCCTATCCCCCAGAACCAGGCACCCCCAATCTCGCTGCTTTAACCCAATCTCCCCGCCCCTCTCCAGAGCCAAGCACCACCAGGCCCCCTGCAGCCCCAAACCAATGCCGGCAACTCATCAGAGTCACCACTGCCACCACCACCATCACCACAGCCGCGTGCTTCTCCCTCAAGCGCTGGGGAAGGATGCATGCACAGAGCAGTGCCCAGCACTCCTGTGGCTCCGAGCATTTTAAGGCTCAAAGAGCTGCAGGGCAGGGGTAGGTCTCAGCACCTTGCCACATTGAAACAATAAGACTTAATTTAATGGGTTTAATGAACGTCTAACCAATTAAATCAAGTGGTACACTTTCAGTACAGCAGGCAGAAGGAGTCAGGCGGCAGCAGACTGAGCCACAAATGGCTTCTGAAATAGTCATGTGTGGCTCAGAGCCACTCAGCCTCCTTTTAAAAATGGCAGTGCTACTGGCAACACGGGCCAGATAAAAAGGCTCTGCGAGCCACGAGTTGGACACTCCTTTTCTACACCACCCCTGTGAGGTGTTTGTCTAACCTGCTCTTAAAATCTCAAACAAGGGAGATTGCCAATAAGGCAACTTATGTCCGTGCTTAACCACCCTGGGAAGAAGTTTTTCCTATCTTCCAGCCTAAATCTCCCTTGCTGCAATTTAAGTCTATTGCTTCTTGTCCTATCCTCAGAGGTTAAGTAGAACAACTTTTCTTCCTCCTTCTTGTGACAACCTCTTATGTATGTAAAACTATTGTCATGTCCCTTCTCCATCTTCTTTTCTTCAGACTAAACAAACCCTTTTTTTTAAACAAACCAACTTTTAACACATAGGCCATGTTTTCTATACTTGTATTCATTTTTGTTGCTCTTCTCTGTAATTTCTCCAATTTGTCCCCATCTTTCCTGAAATGTGGCACCCAGAACTGGACACAAGACTTCAGTTGAGGCCTAATCAATGCAGAGTAGAGCAGAAGAATTATTTCTCATGTCCTACTTACAGCACTCTTGCTAATACAACCCAGAATGATATTTGGAGGTTTTTTTCCAAAAATATTACACTGTTCATTAATATTTAGCTTGTGATCCACTATGACTACAGTACTCCTTCCTAGGCAGTCATTTTCCATTTTGTATGCATGCAGCAGCTTGTTCCTTCTTAAGTGGAGGACTTTACGTTTGTCCTTATTGGATGTCATCCTATTTACTTCAGAACATTTATCCAGTATGTCCAGCTCTACTCTGTGCTGATTAGGCCTCAGGTAGAGTACTGTGTCCAGGTACAGAGGCCACATCTCCACAAAGAGAAGGTCCAGAGAAGAGCAACAAAATGATTAAAGGTCTAGAACATATGACCTATGAGGGAAGATTGAAAGAACTGGGTTTGTTTACTCTGGAAAAGAGTAGTCTGAGAGGAGACATAGTAACAGCTTTCAAATACCTAAAAGGCTGTTAGCAGAGAGCAGGAAGAAAAATTATTCTCCTTAATCTTTGAGGGTAGGACAGGAAAAAATGATCTTAAATTAAAGCAAGGGTAGTTTAGATTGGACATTAGGAAAAACTTTCTAATGTCAGGGTGATTAAGCACTGGGATAAAGTGCCTGGGGAGGCTTTGAAATCTCCATCACTGGAGGTTTTTAAGAACAGGTCAGACAAACATCTGTCAGAGGTGGTCTATATGATGTTTGGTCCTGTCATGAGTGTAGGGGACTATACTTGATGACCTCTTAATGGTCCTTCCAGTTCTAGCATTCTATGATTTTGAATTTTGATTCTACTTCTATTTCTATTTCTGCTCTCAGATTTAGCTACAATATTATCATATTAAAGGGATATTTCTAAATTCAGCCCATTATTTTCTTGCTTTTGAGCTGTGCAAAGAAATTATCAGAAACCAGAAAGTATTTCATATGTTGTTCTTGGAGCATCTGTAAATTGGCTTAAAATCATCAGGGCTTCCAAGTCATTGTGTATCACTGCATTTTTGGCACCACTCCTACTAGTTCCAAATTTTCTTCTGAAAGATGCTTCTCAAGCTGTGACTTGAAAAGTTCAAGTGAGGTTACAGCATATTCCACTGTCTATTTGCTCTGATTGTCAGAATTGCCCCCTGCTGTTAAAATTGGCCTTATTTTACTTCAGTTTGCATCTGTTATTTCTGTCCTATCATTTTTAAACTAATGAAAACAGTTTCTTCCCCCCACCCCACCACAGGCTTTCTTTTTTATAGTACCCTTTTATGCACTTGTAAACTGCAGTCATGCTGTCCCCGTTGGCTTTCTTTTTTACTTCAAATATATGGAGATATTTTATTCCTTTAATCTTTCCTTATGGGTAGTCCCTTCCAGACCTTTAATCACTATAGTTGCCCTTCTCTGGAATCTCTGTTGTTTACTGATGTATAGCCGGTAGCATGATGCCCAGAACTAAATGCATTGCTCCTGCTGTGAGCTGAATGCTGAGAAAAGGAGAGTGTTGCCTCCTTGGTCTTAGATGTGCTCCCTCTACTTATGCATTTCAAAACAACACTTCCGTGCTTTGCTGGCAACGTTGTCTTGTTTTTTTAAGTGCCATCCAAGCTGCGTTTTGAGCTTCTTGTCAACATAATACGGAATGCACCAATTAGGAACTGCAGGAACGTGGCTTTGCAACAGAAGCTTTGACCAACCCTCACTGCAGCGTGGCCAGTGTGTACACAACGGTGTCTACACAAAAAGAAAACAAAGAAAACTAATACTGTAGATCTCAAACTCATGGCCTAAGCAGTTCCACAATGCAGCCCACATGGGGCTGCCAGCGCATGAGTCTCTGCAGCGTAGGGCTGCATGTCTCTGCCCTTCGCACAAACCCAGCCCCTGCTCTGCTCCTGTCTCTTCCCACACCTGCTCTGCCTTCTCGTCCCCGCTCCCCGCACTGCATCCCTTCCTATGTGCCCCCACCCCCACGGTGTGTGACCGTGGGAATTACAAAGGGATCTGGCACAGGGTGGCAGCAGGGGTGAGCTTCACTTCACGGGGCTGGCTTGGGAGACGGTGGCGGAGCAAACCAGGCTGCTGTGTCACACTGCTTTCGCACCACTCCTGCCACTGCAGTGAGTGCCAGGGAGGTGGGGGGTGACCCTGCTGGCAGCCCCAACCCACGCAAGGCCCTGCAGGCTAGCCTGGGGATGGGGCACTGTCCTGTCCATAGGACAGCTGGAGCAGCCGCTGCAGGGCCCCTCAAAGCGCAGAGTCTGGGGCAGCCGGTCTGAACCATGCTATGGACAAGGCAGTTCTGCACGCACTTCCCCTGGGCCACAGGGGTGTGCCAACAGCAGCTCAGAGCTAGCAGCCAGAAGCTGCTCTAGCTCTGCTACACTGCCGGTGGTGACAGTGGGGTCACTGGCGGGGGGGCTAAATCACCTAGGGGCAGCAGGCAGGGCTGGGGAATGTGCTAGCAGACCCATGCAGGCTCATCTAAGACCACAGCCCAGCTAGAGGGGGATGCCCTCTGGCCCACTGGGAGGATTTGAGCACTGGCCCTAGCCCCAAGCTAAACTGAGTTTGAGACCCTGCTGTGTACATTAAGTTTATAGCATATTTAGGGCCATCTGGTGACTTGAGGTACACCCACGTGCAATGAAGAGGAATAAGAGCCGTCCTTGCCCCTACCTGGGCTATACAGATCGTGGATGGGACTTGTT